>NC_092334.1:553850000-555050000 GCF_046630445.1 Rutidosis leptorrhynchoides
TCAATCTGGAAAACGTGGTGCAAAACTTACCAGCTTCAGCAGCAGCACCGGTAACACCAGTACCATCAACAACAACATCTGCAGCACAAACCTCAACATCTCATTCTGTACCTCGAGTATAATCATTGTTGTACATGACATTCTATATCATTTATCTTCGTTCGACATGGCGATTATGTAATCTCTAATGTTTTAGAGATTATATATTCTTGTTCTAACGGTAAATCAAATGAGTTTAATATCATATTGACTCATTAAATCCATGATTATATCTGAAGAAAATATATATGTAGATATATTTTCATAAAGATTGTAATTAAAAATTCTTTCGTACAAACTGGTAATGGTGAAAATATTTTAACGGGTAGGTAATACCCGAGGAATATTTAGATTTCACATTAATAAGTTACAGTGTACATTCTTCGAATCTGATTCAATAGTCATTTACTATCCTACTTATAACTACCGATATATGAATCCGTTCACCACAGAATAACCATTTCCATTCAAATTCAATTTCATATTTGGATTTTGACTTATCAGAATCCAACAAGTGGCATAATGAAGAAATAATAAACACAATAAAAATTGATTAGAAACAGACTAATTAACAACATGAAATTTTGTTAAGAAACCACGCTAACAAGATCCTAGCTAACTGTTCCTAGCTAACTGATTATATTTTTATTTATAGCAGTTTATTTATCGCAATTTAATTATCGCAATTTACATTCTCGCAATTTTATTTATCGTCATTTAATTTCTGTTACTTAATTTACGCACTTTATTTATCGTTACTTAATTTCTGTTATTTATTTTACGCACTTATCGGGACACGTATACAAGGTTTTGACATATCATATCGATGCATCTATATATATTATTTGGAACCACCATAGACACTCTATATGTAGTAATGATCGAGTTCTCTATACAGGGTCGAGGTTGATTCTATAATAATATATATACTTTGAGTTGTGATCGAGTCTGAGACGAATACGGGTCACGATACGTATTAATTAATTCGAATATTATATAAGTAAACTATATATGAATTATTATTTTTACACTACTAACTGTGGACTATCAACATTAGACAATTAAAATGAATTAAAATATTGATTATAACATATGAAACTAAACAATTCTTCAAGTTTGCCACTTGATTTCATCTAAAAATCCTCATTTGTATCTTGACGATTATAATCTGCGATTCAAACCTTTCATAATTCTTGAAAACACTTCAATCGATAGGATGAACCAACTGCACTTCATCTACAGAGAAAAAAAAAATGCATATAGTTATGCACTTGAAAACTCTCGGAAACTGAGTAAACGTTTAACACGTAGCTGTGATAAATCCTTTAGTGTTATTATTACCCAAAATAACTTGGTAATCTCTTTCAAATTATCCAATTTTGTCACAGCTCCAATAAGTCAACTTTGACTTTTCGTTCGAAACAACTTTATTATAACCTTTATATATACGCTGTCTTTTCGCCTTTGTTACCGGGAAACCTTTTTATATTCCACCATATTACGAGCAGATGTACCAGCAACCTCGTCCCTCCTTGGTTTAAATCACTCCGACAAATCACTATATTGATCTATTGGAGTCTCATCATGTACTCATCCGCATCTTGTAACAAGAATTGCCATACCAATTACCGGGAATCAACAAATCTGTATGGTGAGTCTCGCAACGTTTTCACATCAACAGTTATATGTATCTATATAACATTTATCTCTTAGAACTATATTCTTCCATTCTGAAATTCTGAAAAACACCCAGTCTACAAATCAATACTCTGAATTTTGAAAAAAAAGCTGAATGAAGCAGCAGAAACCGTAGACAACCGTAAACGACCTTAATCATCGAAAGTTTGAT
Source organism: Rutidosis leptorrhynchoides (assembly GCF_046630445.1). Lineage (NCBI taxonomy): Eukaryota > Viridiplantae > Streptophyta > Magnoliopsida > Asterales > Asteraceae > Rutidosis > Rutidosis leptorrhynchoides. The sequence goes on from NC_092334.1 coordinate 553,851,889, forward strand.
GATAAAGAATAGTATGTTGGCAAAGCTCAGAAAAGCTGAAACTGAAAAAGAAAAAAAAAGATTGAACAAACCAAGAAGGAGGCTGTAGACAAATCACAGGGAATAAATCTGCCTTCAAAGAATCCTGATGATTCTGTTTCCGATGAAATTTTCAGCGAACATCCTGCTCCTCACTCATGATAAGATCTTACGGAAAAATCTTTCTTCATCAACTATCGAACTTAGAAATTCCAAAATATCATCGTAAATATCTTCGATATTTCTGAAGATATTTTCATAAATATTCTCGTCCGAAATTATTAATCTCCTCGTGCTATCAGTATTACATCATATAGAAACTGTTAGTTTCTATATTCTGTAAACTTCCGAGCTTAAAATATGGAATGTTATTGAAGTAATGTTGGGAACTGATGCATGAGTTAGTATAATATAATGACACTTGATCAACGTGATTATATTACAGTAAGTCATACTGAGTTTCTAATGGGACGTGATGATTCACAGACCATAACGTCATCGTGTGCCATGTTACATAACTCTTTCATTCTGCTTAACTTCTGAACATATCAAGAAAATATATTCTTGATAGTTCTATTCTCAGTGATTCAGGTAATTTGACAAAATAAATCGTGCTACTACATTTCCTTTCTACCTTGTATATTATGATAATTCGAAACTCAATACCTATGAATTCTGGACCATTACTTGCGAAAAATAAACAAAAGCATGAAGCTCCGAAATAGAAAGGGGGGTATAAATCTCAGCAAATAAGAGAGCGCATTAACTGTTGATGACAATAATTATAGGAGACAGAAGCAGGGACATTAAAATATAAGGGAAGATATAAAATCCATCAACAACGCAGAAATTACAAACCATGGATATTAATACGAATAGCAATATAAAGACACGGTATAATTAAGAATAGTATCACCCCAAGGTAATAGTAGAAGTAAATAGATTCTTCTGATGGAAGATTGAAAAGAAGGATGACAGAAATAATAATTAGGAAAATATTAGAGATTAGAACTGGACTAAGCATTCTCACAATCTTTTGGATATATGAACTAAGAAAGAAAGTATAGGAATGGTGAGAATAATGGAACGGAAGAGCTTAATTTATAATGGAAATATCAGACAGAGTAATCAAGGCAGATCACCGTATTTAATTATAGAGATCTTAATTTCCTTACTCGCCGAAGAATCAAATCTTTTAGATTTCGAAGATTTTCTTTAAATCCCTTGAATTCCGAAATTCAACCCTGACTCTGTCAGAAGTTAAGATGAATCTTTACTTTCCCATTTCACTCTTTGGTGATAGTTTCATTCGTACTCTTCGAATAATCGAATTATTTTTATCCATATTACTCAATGATGATAAAACTCAAGTTATCAAATCATATTCGCCATGAAAACATTTTTATTGTTAGCCATGACTACCTCACTCAAATTTCGGGACGAAATTTCTTTAACGGGTAGGTACTGTGATGACCCGGGAATTTCCGACCAAATTTAAACTTAATCTTATATGATTTCGACACGATAAGCAAAGTCTGTAATGTTGAGTCTTGAAAAATTTGGAACAATTTACATGAATACATTTGCCCTTTTACCATTCCCGACGATTCACGAACAACTTTGTAAATAGATATATATAACTCATATCATTGCAAGATAGTGAGTTCTTTTATCTTGTAATGAATCAAACGCAATTACCCTCACCCATCGTGAACCACAACCGCCATCATCGAAACAACAATCACTCTCCTCTCTCTCCTCTTCTTCATGAATCACCACCGAAAATCATCACCATCTCGTTACCATGTTTTTGTTTTGAACACCACAAACACCACAACCTACTTGCAAGTACAACTTAACCACCACGGCTGCTATGTGAACCGCTACAACCGAACAACCCTATAGCTCTCTGTACGTTTCTCTCTCTAAATTTTTGTCACCTACAACCATGAATATGTTTTCTTAATTCTATTTGAATATCACCACTACATACCATCAATATCAGTTGCTCATTACTACCTGGTAATGCTATTATATTTTTTTTCTTTCTTTCTTTCATTTCCTTCGATCAGCCTGCAATAAACCATAACTACCATGTTTCTATTTTCATTATTATCGTATGTTGATCAAACCTGCAACTCGATATTGGTTCTATGTCTAATCGTAACCCACATAGTGATAAAGTGATTCGTTTTTGATTCATGTTGATTATAAAGTGGTATGATATTGATGCAAGTTGATAAAGATAAAGATGTAGGGTCGATTGAATTATGTGCTTCTCACTCAGTTTCTAATACAAAGTAATTGACAAGTCTTCCATCCACTTGTTTATAAAAATATGTATGTAACAAGTGGATCACGTATTAGTAAGTTAAGAAGTCCTATTTTGTCAGTATGATATGGCATGATAATGATGGTACATAAAAATAATGATGATGATTTAAAAAAAAAGAAAAAAGAAACGATAATGGAGAAGGTGCTTTATATATTGCTTTATAAAAAAAAAAAAAAAAAGAAAGAAGTCAGGACACATGTTGGTGGGAGAAAATGGTCGACCCATTTTTTTTGCAAGTGGACATGTGAAATTTTTTTTTTATAATGATGGTTGAATTAGAAAAGGAAAACGGACGAGTCTATAGGATAAATAAATTTGGTTGCGAATTAATTCAGAAAGAAACGGTTAGAGGAGTGGTCGGAGTTGGTGTTAGGCTAACAGGAGGTCACAGGTTCAATTCTGGTCTGGGGAATAATTTTTTTTTTTAAAGAAGGCAGTAAGACATGGCTTAAATAAATTTAAGCTGAGAATTAGATCATAAAAATGGAAACAGAGGGATGGTTAGGAATGTATTGGGTGAAAGTGAGGTCATGGGTTCGAGTCCCGTCTGGAGCATTTTTTTTTTACAAAGCTTTAAGGGTATACACAATTACTTTTATTATTATTATTGTTATTATTATTATATTCACATGTATAAGTATTATAATTATTATCATTATTATTATTAATAATATTAGTATTAACATTATTAGCATTGTTACTATTAAAAATTATTATTGCTACAACTATATTAGTACTATTGTCGGTTTTACTATTAGTATCATTATAAGTGTTATTATTATTATTATTATGAAAATAATACAAGTTATCATTTTTTTCACAAACTATTAGTATTAGTATCACCTTTGTAATTATTATTATTATAATTATAATTATTATTATTGTAATTATTATTATTATTATTATTATTATTATTATTATTATTAATCTCAAATTATTATTATTATTATTATTATTAAACAAAAGTATCATTTTTAACAATATCATTATTATTATTAATATTATCATTTTTAATAAAGTTATTATTATTATTAGTAAATCATTAATATCAAAACTATCATTTTTGGAACAAATAAATATATTGTACATAAAACATACTTATTATATAATACAATTATCTTAATATTCCATATAACTATATATAAATCATATTAACATTACTTATATAAAAACTTACATACAACAAATTAAGTATTTTTAATATAATACTAAATATATAGATATTAATATAACTATATTAATCACTTTAAATACATATACAAAATAAATATATATATCATATAATTTAAGATATAAAATAAAATATATGTTTTAAAAAGGAATCTAGTATAAACCTTATATAACTACAAAATATATAGAAATAATATATATATATATATATATATTAATAAATGAAATTATGATATTTCTATTATATGTTTTAATAGAAATACAAATGATATAGGTTCGTGAATCCAAGGTCAACCCTGCATTGTTCAGTTGTTCAATATCGTCATATGTATTTTTACTACAAAATACAATATTGTGAGTTTCATTAATCCCTTTTTAAATGCTTTTGCAATATATATTTTTGGGACTGAGAATACATGCGCTGTTTTTATAACTGTTTTACGAAATAGACACAAGTAATTGAAACTACATTATATGGTTGAATGATCGAAATCGAATATGCCCTTTTTATTAAGTCTGGTAATCTAAGAATTAGGGAACAGACACCCTAATTGACGCGAACTCTAAAGATAGATCTATCGGGCCCAACAAGCCCCATCCAAAGTACCGGATGCTTTAGTACTTCTAAATTTATATCATGTCCGAAGGAGGATCCCGGAATGATGGGGATATTCTTATATGCATATTGTGAATGTCGGTTACCAGGTGTTCAATCCATATGAATGATATTTTTGTCTCTATGCATGGGACGTATGATTATGAGAAATGGAAGTATGAAATCTTGTGGTCTATTAAAATTATGAAATGATTCTTTATAATAAACTAATGAACTCACCAACCTTTTGGTTGACACTTTAAAGCATGTTTATTCTCAGGTACGAAAGAAATCTTTCGCTGTGCATTTGCTCATATTAGAGATATTACTTGGAGTCATTCATGACATATTTCAAAAGATGTTGCATTCGAGTCGTTGAGTTCATCAAGATTATTATTAAGTCAATTATATTTGGATATATTATGAAATGCTTTACATGCCTGTCAACTGTCGATGTAACGAAAGTTTGTCTTTTAAAAACGAATGCAATGTTTGTAAAATTTATCATATAGAGGTCAATTACCTCGCGATGTAATCAACTGTTGTGAATCGTTTATAATCGATATGGACTTCGTCCAGATGGATTAGGACGGGTCCCTACATACATATTGGTTTACAATATTAATATGTTACAACAAAGTAAATCTCTAATGCAGTTTTAAACAATATTATACAAGCATGCTGACACCAAATCTTGTCCATATTTTAGCATGCAACAGCGGAAGCTCTTAATAATCACCTGAGAATAAACATGCTTGAAACATCAATAAAAATGTTGGTGAGTTATAGGTTTAACCTATATATTTATCAAATCGTAATAATAGACCACAAGATTTCATATTTCAATATACATCCCATACATAGAGATAAAAATCATTCATATGGTGAACACCTGGTAACCGACATTAACAAGATGCATATAAGAATATCCCTATCATTCCGGGAAATCCATCGGACATGATAAAAAACGAATTCGAAGTACTAAAGCATCCGGTACTTTGGATGGGGTTCGTTAGGCCCAATAGATCTATCTTTAGGATTCACGTCAATTAGTAGATCGGTTTACTAATTCTTAGGCTACCAAGCAAAAAGGGGCATATTCGGCTTCGATCATTCACCCATATAATGTAGTTTCATTTACTTGTGTCTATTTCGTAAAACATTTATAAAACTGCATTTATATTCTCATCCCAAAATATTAGATTTTAAAAGTGGGACTATAACTCACTTTCACAGATTTTTACTTCGTCGGGAAGTAAGACTTGGCCACTGGTCGATTCACGAACCTATAACAAATATGTACATATATATCAAAGTATGTTCAAAATATATTTACAACATTTTTAATACGTTTTACTGTTCTAAGTTTATTAAGTCAGCTGTCCTCGTTAGTAACCTACAACTAGTTGTCCACATTTAGATGTACAGAAATAAATCGATATATATTATCTTGAATCAATCCATGACCCAGTGTATACACGTCTCAGGCTAGACCACAACTCAAAGTATATATATTTTTGGAATCAACCTCAACCCTGTATAGCTAACTCAAATATTACTGCATATAGAGTGTCTATGGTTGTTCCAAATAATATATATACATGGGTCGATATGATATGTCAAAACATTTGTATACGTGTCTATGGTATCCTAAGATTACATAATATATTAGAATACATGTATAATACAATATGAGTTAGCAAGGATATGATTAATATAGATTTGTTACCAATTTTCACGTAGCTACAACAAGCTAAATTATCCAATCTTGTTTTACCCATAACTTCTTCGTTTTAAATCCGTTTTGAGTGATTCAAGTTGCTATGGTTTCATGTTGAACTTAAGTTTATGAATCTAAACAGAAAAAGTATAAGTTTATAGTCGGAAATACAGGTTACAAGTCAATATTATAAGAGGTAGTCATTTCAGTCGAAAGAACGACGTCTTGATGACCATTTTGAAAAACATACTTTCACTTTGAGTTTAACCATGATTTTTCGATATAGTTTCATGTTCATAAGAAAAATCATTTTCCCAGAAGAACAACTTTTAAATCAAATTTTATCATAGTTTTTAATTAACTAACCCAAAACAGCCCGCGGTGTTACTACGACGGCGTATATCCGGTTTTACGGTGTTTTTCGTGATTTCAGGTTTTAAATCATTAAGTTAGCATATCATATAGATATAGAACATGTGTTTAGTTGATTTTAAAAGTCAGGTTAGAAGGATTAACTTTATTTGCGAACAAGTTTAGAATTTACTAAACTATGTTCTAGTGATTATAAGTTTAAATCTTCGAATAAGATATTTTTATATGTAAGAATTTAATGATGTTATGAACATCATTACTACCTAAACTATAGTAGGTAAACCTACTGGAAGTGACAAAAATTGATCTAGCTTCAAAGGATTCTTGGATGGCTTGAAAGTTCTTGAAGTAGAATCATGACACGAAAACAAATTCAAGTAAGATTTCCACTCGAAATAAGATTGTTATAGTTATAGAAATTGAACCAAAGTTTGAATATGAGTATTACCTTGAATTAGAGAGATAACCTAATATAAATAACAAAAGTTTCTTGATCCTAGATGATTGCTTGGAATGGATTAGAAAGCTTTGAAGTAGACTTGCAAACTTGAGAGAGTTCTTGAAGTTTACTTGAGTAGTTGTTTTGAAAGTTGATCTATGTTAGGATTTATGAACTAGATTGAGCTAGATTTTGTTGAATATGATTATAAACACTTAGAACTATGAGAGAACACTTGAGAGAGAGTAGTTTGATGCATGTAAGTTGCAAAACGGATGTGTTTGTGGTGATGCATATGGACGTGAATATGGGGTGGCATTATAGTCTCCATTAGTTTGTAATTTTGTGAGATATTTCATACTAGTTGCCAAATGGTTAGTTTCACATATTTGTTGACTAAATGAGGGCTGCTAAGAGCTGCATTATTATGTGTATTTACCAATAGTACATACGTCTAGAAGCTGGGTATTGTACGAGTACGAATACGGTTGCATACTAGTAGAATTGTTGATGAAATTGAATGAGAATGCAATTGTAAGCATTTTTGTTAAGTATAAGTACTTTGATATGTATCATGAAGTATGTAGTGACCCGAACTTTTCCATGTTTATATATATATATTAAATGAAATTGTTATTTATATGATTAAGTGTTTCCAACATGTTAAGCAATCAAACTTGTTAAGACTTGATTAATTGAAATAGGTTTCATATAGACAATTGACCACCCAAGTTGACCGGTGATTCACGAACGTTAAAACTTGTAAAAACTATACGATGACATATATATGGTTATATATATAGTTAACATGATTTTATTATAAGTATGTATCTCATTAGGTATTTTAACAATGAGTTATATACATAAAAATGAGACTATTAATTTAAGAAACTCGAAAACGATATATATATATCGATTATCGTTATAACAACGTCTTACTAGGTACATATGAATCATATTAAGATATTGATACACTTGGTTAATTATGTTAAATGATAAGTAAATATATTATTAAGTGTATTAACAATGAAATACATATGTAAAAATAAGACTACTAACTTAATGATTTCGAAACGAGACATATATGTAACGATTATCGTTGTAACGACATTTAACTGTATATATATCATACTAAGATATATTATATATCATAATATCATGATAATATAACAATTTAACATCTCATTTGTTATAATAAACAATGGGTTAACAACATTCAACAAGATCGTTAACCTAAAGGTTTCAAAACAACATTTACATGTAACGACTAACGATGACTTAACGACTCAGTTAAAATGTATATACATGTAGTGTTTTAATATGTATTCATACACTTTTGAAAGACTTCAATACACTTATCGAAATACTTCTACTTAACAAAAATGCTTACAATTACATCCTCGTTCAGTTTCATCAACAATTCTACTCGTATGCACCCGTATTCGTACTCGTACAATACACAGCTTTTAGATGTATGTACTATTGGTATATACACTCCAATGATCAGCTCTTAGCAGCCCATGTGAGTCACCTAACACATGTGGGAATCATCATTTGGCAACTAGCATGAAATATCTCATAAAATTACAAAAATATGAGTAATCATTCATGACTTATTTACATGAAAACAAAATTACATATCCTTTATATCTAATCCATACACCAACGACCAAAAACACCTACAAACACTTTCATTCTTCAATTTTCTTCATCTAATTTATCTCTCTCAAGTTCTATCTTCAAGTTCTAAGTGTTCTTCATAAATTCCAAAAGTTCTAGTTTCATAAAATCAAGAATACTTCCAAGATTGCAAGTTTACTTCCAAGTTTTCTAAATCCATTCCAAGTAATCATCCAAGGTCAAGAAACCTTTGTTACTTACAGTAGGTTATCTTTCTAATACAAGGTAATAATCATATTCAAACTTTAATTCAATTTCTATAACTATAACAATCTTATTTCGAGTGGAAATCTTACTTGAAATTGTTTTCGTGTCATGATTCTGCTTCAAGAACTTTCAAGCCATCCAAGGATCCTTTGAAGCTAGATCTATTTTTCTCATTTCCAGTAGGTTTATCCAAGGAACTTGAGGTAGTAATTATGTTCATAACATCATTCGATTCATACATATAAAGCTATCTTATTAGAAGGTTTAAGCTTGTAATCACTAGAACATAGTTTAGTTAATTCTAAACTTATTCGCAAATAAAAGTTAATCCTTCTAACTTGACTTTTAAAATCAACTAAACACATGATCTATATCTATATGATATGCTAACTTAATGATTTAAAACCTGGAAACACGAAAAACACCGTAAAACCGGATTTACGCCATCGTAGTAACACCGCGGGCTGTTTTGGGTTAGTTAATTAAAAACTATGATAAACTTTGATTTAAAAGTTGTTATTCTGGGAAAATTATTTTTATTATGAACATGAAACTATATCTAAAAATTATGGTTAAACTCAAAGTGGAAGTATGTTTTCTAAAATGGTCATCTAGACGTCGTTCTTTCGACTGAAATGACTACCTTTACAAAAACGACTTGTAACTTATTTTTCCGACTATAAACCTATACTTTTTCTGTTTAGATTCATAAAATAGAGTTCAATATGAAACCATAGCAATTTGATTCACTCAAAACGGATTTAAAATGAAGAAGTTATGGGTAAAACAAGATTGGATAATTTTTCTCATTTTAGCTACGTGAAAATTGGTAACAAATCTATTCCAACCATAACTTAATCAACTTGTATTGTATATTATGTAATCTTGAGATACCATAGACACGTATACAATGTTTTGACCTATCATGTCGACACATCTATATATATTTCGGAACAACCATAGACACTCTATATGTGAATGTTGGAGTTAGCTATACAGGGTTGAGGTTGATTCCAAAATATATATAGTTTGAGTTGTGATCAATACTGAGATATGTATACACTTGGTCGTGGATTGATTCAAGATAATATTTATCGATTTATTTCTGTACATCTAACTGTGGACAACTAGTTGTAGGTTGCTAACGAGGACAGCTGACTTAATAAACTTAAAACATCAAAATATATTAAAAGTGTTGTAAATATATTTTGAACATACTTTGATATATATGTATATATTGTTATAGGTTTGTGAATCAACCAGTGGCCAAGTCTTACTTCCCGACGAAGTAAAAATCTGTGAAAGTGAGTTATAGTCAAACTTTTAAAATCTAATATTTTTGGGATGAGAATACATGCAGGTTTTATAAATGATTTACAAAATAGACACAAGTACGTGAAACTACATTCTATGGTTGAATTATCGAAATCGAATATGCCCCTTTTTATTAAGTCTGGTAATCTAAGAATTAGGGAACAGACACTCTAATTGACGCGAATCCTAAAGATAGATGTATTGGGCTTAACAAACCCCATCCAAAGTACCGGATGCTTTAGTACTTCAAAATTTATATCATATCCGAAGGATGTCCCGGAATGATGGGGATATTCTTATATATGCATCTTGTTAATGTCGGTTACCAGGTGTTCACCATATGAATGATTTTTATCTCTATGTATGGGATGTGTATTGAAATATGAAATCTTGTGGTCTATTGTTACGATTTGATATATATAGGTTAAACCTATAACTCACCAACATTTTTGTTGACGTTTAAAGCATGTTTATTCTCAGGTGAATACTAAGAGCTTCCGCTGTTGCATACTAAAATAAGGACAAGATTTGGAGTCCATGTTTGTATGATATTGTGTAAAAACTGCATTCAAGAAACTGATTTCGATGTAACATATTTGTATTGTAAACCATTATGTAATGGTCGTGTGTAAACAGGATATTTTAGATTATCATTATTTGATAATCTACGTAAAGCTTTTTAAATCTTTATTTATGAAATAAAGGATATGGTTTGTTTTAAAAATGAATGCAGTCTTTGAAAAACGTCTCATATAGAGGTCAAAACATCGAAACGAAATCAATTAATATGGAACGTTTTTAATCAATAAGAACGGGACATTTCAAAGTATTTCAAAAGTGTATAAATACATATTAAAACACTACATGTATATACATTTTAACTGAGTCGTTAAGTCATCGTTAGTCGTTACATGTAAGTGTTGTTTTGAAACTTTTAAGTTAACGATCTTGTTAAATGTTGTTAACCCATTATTTATTATATCTAATGAGATGTTAAATTATTACATTATCATGATATTATGATGTACTAATATATCTTAATATGATATATATATATATATATATATATATATATATATATATATATATATATATATATATATATATATATATACATTTAAATGTCGTTACAACGATAATCGTTATATATATGTCTCGTTTCAAAATCTTTAAGTTAGTAGTCTTGTTTTTACATATGTAGTTCATTGTTAATACATTTAATGATATGTTTACTTATCATTTATCATGTTTAAATATAGTGTATCAATATCTTAATATGATTCATATGTATTTAGTAAGACGTTGTTATAACGATAATTTTATGTATATAACTCATTGTTAAAATACTTAATGAGATACTTACTTATCATAATATCATGTTAACTATATATATATATATATATATATATATATATATATATATATATATATATATATATATATATATATATATATATATATATATATATATATATATGTCGTCATATAGTTTTTACAAGTTTTAACGTTCGTTCATCACCGGTCAACTTGGGTGGTCAATTGTCTATATGAAACCTATTTCAATTAATCACGTCTTAACAAGTTTGATTGCTTAACATGTTATAAAAACTTAATCATGTAAATATCAATTTCATTTAATATATATATATATATATAAACATGGAAAAGTTCGGGTCACTACAGTACCTACCCGTTAAATAAATTTCGTCCCAAAATTTTAAGCAGTTGGAGGTGTTGACGTATCTTCTGGAAATAAGTGCGGGTATTTCTCCTTCATCTGATCTTCTCGTTCCCAGGTGAACTCGGGTCCTCTACGAGCATTCCATCGAACCTTAACAATTGGTATCTTGTTTTGCTTAAGTCTTTTAACCTCACGATCCATTATTTCGACGGGTTCTTCGATGAATTGAAGTTTTTCGTTGATTTGGATTTTGTCTAACGGAATAGTGAGATCTTCTTTAGCAAAACATTTCTTCAAATTCGAGACGTGGAAAGTGTTATGTACAGCCGCGTGTTGTTGAGGTAACTCAAGTCGGTAAGCTACTGGTCCGACACGATCAATAATCTTGAATGGTCTAATATACCTTGGATTTAATTTCCCTCGTTTACCAAATCGAACAACGCCTTTCCAAGGTGCAACTTTAAGCATGATCATCTCTCCAATTTCGAATTCTATATCTTTTCTTTTAATGTCAGCGTAGCTCTTTTGTCGACTTTGGGAGGTTTTCAACCGTTGTTGAATTTGGATGATCTTCTCGGTAGTTTCTTGTATTATCTCCGGACCCGTAATCTGTCTATCCCCCACTTCACTCCAACAAATCGGAGACCTGCACTTTCTACTATAAAGTGCTTCAAATGGCGCCATCTCAATGCTTGAATGGTAGCTGTTGTTGTAGGAAAATTCTGTTAACCGTAGGTGTCGATCCCAACTATTTCTGAAATCAATAACACATGCTCGTAGCATGACTTCAAGCGTTTGTATTGTCTTTTCACTCTGCCCATCAGTTTATGGATGATAGGCAGTACTCATGTCTAGACGAGTTCCTAATGCTTGCTGTAATATCTGTCAGAATCTTGAAATAAATCTGCCATCCCTATCAGATCTGGAGACAACTTCCTTCAAATACAGTCGTGCTAACTTCTCCATCTTGTCATCTTCTCTTATTGGCAGGAAGTGTGCTGATTTGGTGAGACGATCAACTATTACCCAAATAGTATCAAAACCACTTGTAGTCCTTGGAAATTTAGTGATGAAATCCATGGTAACGTTTCCCAATTCCATTTCGGGATTTCGGGTTGTTGAAGTAGACCTGATGGTTTCTAATGCTCAGCTTTGACCTTAGAACACGTTAAACATTCTTCTACGTATTTAGCAACATCGGCTTTCATACCCGGTCACCAAAAATGTTTCTTGAGATCCTTGTACATCTTCCCCGCTCCAGGATGTATTGAGTATCTGGTTTTATGAGCTTCTCTAAGTACCATTTCTCTCATATCTCCAAATTTTGGTACCCAAATTCTTTCAGCCCTATACCGGGTTCCGTCTTCCCGAATATTAAGATGCTTCTCCGATCCTTTGGGTATTTCATCCTTTAAATTTCCCTCTTTTAAAACTCCTTGTTGCGCCTCCTTTATTTGAGTAGTAAGATTAATGTGAATCATTATATTCATAGCTTTTACTCGAATGGGTTCTCTGTCTTTTCTGCTCAAGGCGTCGGCTACCACATTTGCCTTCCCCGGGTGGTAACGAATCTCAAAGTCGTAATCATTCAACAATTCAATCCACCTGCGCTGCCTCATGTTCAGTTGTTTCTAATTAAATATGTGTTGAAGACTTTTGTGTAGTGACCCGTCCTAATCCATCTGGACGAATACATTACATATGGTTACATCGCGAGGTACTTGACCTCTATATGATACATTTTACAAACATTGCCTTCGATTTTAAAAAGACAAACTTTCATTTCATCGAAAGTTGACGGCATGCATACCATTTCATAATATATCCAACTATAATTGACTTAATAATAATCTTGATGAACTCGACGACTCGAATGCAACGTCTTTTAAAATATGTCATGAATGACTCCAAGGAATGTCTCTAAAATGAGCAAATGCACAGCGGAAGATTTCTTTCGTAACTGAGAATAAACATGCTTTCAAGTGTCAACCAAAAGGTTGGTGAGTTCATTAGTTTATCATAATCGATCATTTTCATCATTTTAATAGACCACAAGATTTCCATTTCCATTTCTCATAAATATACGTCCCATGCATAGAGACAAAAATATCATTCATATGGATTGAACACCTGGTAACCGACATTAACAAGATGCATATAAGAATATCCCCTATCATTCCGGAAAATCCTTCGGACATGATAAAAATGAATTCGAAGTACTAAAGCATCCGGTACTTTGGATGGGGTTCGTTAGGCCCAATAGATCTATCTTTCGGATTCGCGTCAATTAGGCGTGCACTAATTCTCAAAATTAGTGATGTTCCCTAATTCTTAGGCTACCAAGCAAAAAGGGGCATATTCGGCTTCGATCATTCAACCATATAATGTAGTTTCGATTACTTGTGTCTATTTCGTAAAACATTTATAAAAATTGCTCATGTATTCTCAGCCCAAAAATATAAAGGGTAAAAAGGCAAATGAAACTCACAATACTGTATTTTGTAGTAAAAATACATATGACGATATTGAACAATGCAGGGTTGGACTCGGATTCACGAACCTATATCATTTATATATATTAATACATATAATCGTAATCAAGCAATTTATATATTAATTCTTGAATTATATATCCTATATATGTAATTTGTATATATATTTAAAATAGTTAATATTTATATAGTGTTATATATACATATGATTAATATTATATTAAAAATTGATAATTTGTTATATGTAAATATTTATATAAATAATCCTAATATATATACTTATATGAAATATCATGATAGTTGTAATAAGTATATCCTTATATAGAAAATATTTATTTGTTATAATAATTTTATTAATATGAAAGTAATAATGATAATAATAATAATATTGATACTAATAATAATCTAAATGATAATTTTATAAATTTTGATAAAAATGATATTAATAATAGTAATAATAATAATGATTATAATAATTATAATAATAATGATCTTTCTAATAATGATAATAATAATGATATTAATAATAATACCTATATTAATATTAATAATGATAATAATATAAATTATATTAATGATAATAATAACTATAATAATAATAATAATAATAATAATAATAATAATAATAATAATAATAATAGTAATAATAATAATAATAATAATAATAATAATAATAATAATAATAATCGTAAATAATTAAGTAAATAACTACCTCAACGAAGTAGCCCTTAAAAAAATGCCCAAGTCCGGGTTTGAACCCGCGACGTCCCGATAACAACCTAAATCCTTCGTCCATTTATATTCTTCTGAATTAAATCGTAATCCAATTATATTTAATGAAAGGATCCGAAACTAATCATCCGAACGATGTCCATATTGATTATAAACGAATTACAATAGTTGATAACATCGCGAGGTACTTGCCCTCTATATGATACATTTTACAAACGTTGTATTTATTCTAAAAAGGCAATCTATAGTTACATCCAGAATTGACATATTCGCCTGACATTTCATAATATTCAAATGACCTAAACCGCCATTTACTTAATAATAGTCTCTATGAACTTCAATGACTCGAATGCAACGCCTTATGATATAGGTCCTTAATGGCCTCAAGTAGTATCCTTAGTACGAGCTAATGCACAGCGGAAGACTTAATTCATACCTGAGAATAACATGCTTTAAAATGTCAACATAAAGTTGGTGAGATATAGGTTTAATGCCGGCAGCGATATAAATATAGACCACAAGATTTCGTATATAAACAGTTTAATAAAAGTATTCTAAGTGGTTGAGCACTTGGTAACCATACTTAACATTTTCACGTCGCATATTCCCTTTAATATGAAATCTTACTACACCGTACCAAGTGTAGTCACAAAACGAAGTACTGTGCAACCGTTGAATACTGGTCGTCCAGTCCGGTTGGGGTTGTCAGGCCCGATAGATCTATCAACAGGATTCGCGTTTACAATACCGCTGTAAATATTAGTTACCAAGCTACAGGGAAGTATGCCAGTGGTACAACTCAACGTAGAATATATTTTTCAGTTACTTGTGTCCATAACGTAAAACATAAAATACATGTATTCTCATCCCGAAATATTTAGAGTTTAAAAGTGGGACTATATACTCACTGTTGTCTCGAAGATATATATAATTTGACTCGGTCTTCCGGTTGATATCACGAACCTATCCATATATAATATATCAATACCTTTTCTTTTTAAACAAACGTTATATATATATATACTTGTTATACTTTTAATACTTTGAATAATTCCTTAGTCCGTAGTTAGCATTTCGTTGTTAGTAATTCAATTTTAATGGTTCATTTTTAGATGTTTAATATACCCGCAATGAAATAAACCAAACCCCCAACGAAATAAATAAAACCCCAACGTATATGAATTGGTCGAGATTAATCTTGACCCACGGTACCGGTGTTGTCAAATGACGTATTGCGTACATAAAGTACCGGTGTTGTCAAATGACGTGTTGCGTACAAACATGGGATCTTATAATTAATCTTCTCGTGTTGTTTACGGGTGATCCTGAACCATATAAAATTGAATTATGAGTACATATATATAAAATATCATGTTATCTTAGAAATATGTGATTTATATAATTTTTTTCCAATTAGTCCCGAAGTTGCACAAGTCTATGATAACCAATTTTGTTTCGGTCATAGTTTCTTCGTTACAAATCCGTTTTCGTTGATTCAAATTGCCATCTTCTTGGATCGAGTTCTTCTTTAAGACTATGAACTGAAAATACCTTGGTTTGTATTCAAAATCATACGGCATAGGTGAAACATTAGTGAAACATATGAAGTTAAACATTTTGTTACAAAAAAAAAAATCATTTAATGACCATTTTTCTAAAAATACTTATACTTTGAAAAACCAAGTTTTACCTTATTAAATTAGCATATATTTAAGTTATATTACAGGCCTTGAAGTATTTTAAAAGTTAAGTTAGAAGGATCTATTTAGTTTGCAAACAAGTTTGAAAACATTCAAACTATGTTCTTGTTGTTAAACTTTTGTACCACAAAATATGATAGCTATATATATATGAATCGAATAAGGTTATGAACATAGATTCTACCTCAAGTTCCTTGGACAAGTTTGCTGTAAGAGAGGAGTAAGAAGCTAGAATCAAAAGGGTGATAGAAGTGGATGAAAGATTGGAAGTAAGTTGGTGTTCTTGGAAGGTTTTCTTGAAGTGTTTTTGTATGGTTTTCTTATGGTGTTTATGTAAGGTTTTTGAAGCTAGATCTTCTTGGAACTTTACTGAATTGTTGAAGGTGTTTAAGGGTTATAAGTGTGTGTGTTTTAGCTAGGAGATTGAAGTAGTAAATGAATCAAAATGATGATACATATATACTCCTAAAAATGTGATCTTTAAGGATAACATGACAAAATTTTAGTTTGTAATCTTATGTATTTGTCAAACAATAATACAAAAGCAATTACCTTATACCTAGGGTAGTAACAAGGGCTGGTTAGGTGGTGATTTGATGTGTATATACCAATAGTAAATACGTATAGAAGCTAGGTATGATACGAGTACAAATACTCTAGATATACGTATAGAAATTTTGTGAAAAATGGAATGAGGATTCAAATATAGCTATCTTTTGTGAATACACTTATATGATTTTATGTATTTAAGTCTTAAAAGTGAGTAAATACATTACTTATACGATATATGTATAAACATTATAAGTCTTAAGTATTTATGTCAAATAACGTTACGTATAGTTATCGTTTTGAAAACTTAAGTTAGTAGTTTCAAAATATACTTATAACTTATAGTTTTTGATACAAAATAAGATATTAAAACATTCATTAATCATGTTAAATATGTATATATACATATATATACACAAACGTATAATTATCATATATTGTATAGTTCGTGATATCATCGGTCAAACTAGACGGTCAAACGTTGTGTAAATCTCTTTTCGAAAACATAAGTCTCAACAATTAGGATTGCTTATCATGTTGGTAAGGTTTAATTTATGTAAATATTAATCTTATAAGTATAGAACGATCGAAAAAGTGCGGGTCACTTTAGGGTTTTTGCTTATCGTGTCGGAACCATATAGAGATTAGAGTTTAAATTTGGTCGGAAATTTCCGGGTCGTTACAGTACCCATCCGTTAAAGAAATTTCGTCCTCGAAATTTGGTAGAGGTTGTCATAAATAACAATAGGAATGTTTTCATGACGAATATGAGGTAATAATGAAATTTTATCATTATTGAAAGATTTAGATAAAACGATTTGGTTATGTGGGACGCACGAGCGAAGCTATCACAAAAGAGTGAAATGAGTAAATATAGAATTGTTGTAACCGATGACGTGATTAGGATTGATTTCCGGAATTTATGGAAAATCTTACGTAATAAGATTTGGTTCTTTGGCGATCAAGATCTTCTTTGATTTAGTGCGGCGATCTGTTTCGATTTCTTTGTCGAATATTTTGCTATAAATCCATTTCCTTCTCTTCCTTATTTCCACAACTCACATCTTCTATCCTTTCTCCTTCAACTCATACCTTAAAGTATTCTTTTAAATGCTCCATCCCGTTCTAATTATTGTTATACTTCTAACTTTCATATCTTTCATTCTTCTCTTTCATTTATCGCCAGAAGAATCTATTTACTTCTATCCTTTCCTCGGAATTATAATATTTTTAATTCTCCCGTGTCTTTACGTTGCAATACGTATTGATATACACGGTTTGTAAATCCTGGGTGATTTTCGGCCTTTGTATACTTCATTATTTTTCAAAGCTTCATACTTTCGTTTTCTCTTCCTGACTTCGAGTCAAGCGAGTAATGGTCCGGAATTTGTAGATATGAGATTCGAAATGAGTATAGCTAATGCTCTAAGAAAGAAATGGTAATAGGACAAATTTTGATTTGTCAAATTACCAGAATACCCCGGAAAAGATAGAACTGTCAGGATGACATGTTCCTATTATGTTTGAGAATTGGATAGAATGTAAGAGCCGTGTAACATGGCACATGATGATGGTACTGTGAATCATCACATTTCATTAGAAACTTAACATGACTTACTGTAATATAATGAAGTTGATCAAGTTTCATTATATTATACTAATTCATGCATCAGTTCCCAACACTGCTTCAAAACATTCCTATTTTAAACTTGAAGGTTTTAGAACTTAGAAACTAACACAGTTTCTTTTATGTTGTAACGCAGATATTACAGAGAGATAAATATTCTCAGATAAGAATAGTTGTGAAAATATCTCCAGAAATATGGAGAATATGTATAACGGAAGATATGAAGATATCTTATAATATCTAAGATAAGATGATGATGAAGAATATCATCGGGAAAGGTTTAGGATAAGGGGTAGGGTTTTTACTAATGGTTTCAGCAGGCACTGAATCGTTTGAATCCTTTGAAAGCAGATTCAGTTCTTGTGATTTATCTACATCCTCCTTCATACTTTGCTCAATCCGTTTTCCAGTTCCAACTCTCCTCTTTTTCTAACCTTTACCAACACAATGTACTTCATCATTAAACTTTTGACTGTTAAAGTCGTTTACAGTTTTTGCTGCTTCTTCAGCATTTCAAGAACTACTTCATAGTTCAGGATGTTTTTCAGAACTTCACATTCGAAATATGTAATTCTTAGGGGTAGTCGTTCTTGGTATAACTGGGAGAATTTCTACGAGATTTTCAAAATACTGATTGCGGATTTCGCCAAAGAGATAATGAGTTGCTGGTACGTCTGCTGATGATGTTGTGAAAAAGGTTCTCCGGTAACAACGGCGAAAGGACAAAGTATAAATATCGAGATTATAATAGGAGTAGTCTCACTGAGAAGTCGAAGTGGAGCTGTGACAAAATTAGCTTCTTGAAAAGGAATCGTATGATTGTTTTTGATAATGAATGATAAGGAATTCGACGCGGATACGTTTTAACTATAACTTCGGTTTCGAAAATTTTTCAGGTGCATCACTGTATGCATAAATCTTTCTTCCGTAAACGAGGTGCGGCTGGTTCAACTTCTCGATCGAGGTGTTTTCAAGAATCATGAAAAGATTTGAATGAGGATTATAATTGTCGAAGTACAAATGAGGTTTAGGATGAAATCAAGTGGCAAACTTGAAGAATTGTTTAGTTTCATATGTTATAATCAACATTTTATTTCATTTTAATTGTCCAATGTTTCTTCTTTATGCCACTTGTTGGATTTGGATAGGTAAAAATTCAAATATGAAATTTAAATGGAAATGGTTATTCTGGGGTGAACGGATACGTATATCGATGGTTGTAAGTAGAATAACAAATGACCGTTGAATCAGATTCAAGAATGTACAATATAACTTATTAATGTGAATTCTAAATATTCCTCGGGTACTACCCACCCGTTAAAATATTTTCATCATTAATAGTTTGTACGAAGGAATTTTTAATTACTATCTTTATGAAAATATACTTGCATATATATTTTCTTCAGAGATAATCATAGATTTAATGAGTCAATAAGATATTAAACTCATTTGATTTATCGTTAATTCTAGATTACATAATCTCTAAGACTTTAGAAATTACATAATCGTCATACGATACGTAAAGCGAAGATAATCGATGTAGAATGATATATAGAACGAAGATCATACTCGAAGTACAGATATTGAGTCGTGTGATGTTGATATTCGAGATACAGATTGTGATGTTGAGATTTTGGGGGTGACAAGAGTACTGTCGGCGTTGATGATGGTGGTATAGATTATGCTGCTGGTGCTGCTGCTGGTGTTTGTAACCTTCGCACCGTATTTTCTAAAGCCACTACCCGAGCGCGAAGCTCGTTGACTTCTTCTATTATACCGGGATGATTGACGGTTGGAACGAGCGAATGAACAAGATTCGAAATATGGGATAGTATGTAATCATGACGAGATACTCTAGAAATGAGCGAGAAAATGGTGTTTCGAATAGGTTCGCCGGTAAGTGCTTCAGGTTCATCGTTAAGAGGACAATTTGGTGGATGGAATGGATCACCTTCTTCTTGCCTCCAGAGATTTAGTATATTACGAACCCATCCCCAATTCATCCAAAATAGATGATGGGAAATTGGTTGATCCATTCCGGTGACGCTGTTCTCGGAGCTCGAATGGAAATCCATATCGGCGTAGCTATCGAAGTCGGAGGAATTCGAACTGGATGAAGAATCCATCTTGTATAGTCGGAGAAGTGAATTTTTGGTTTGGAATAGATTATAGGAGTTGGGTTTGGTACTCTTCAATACATAATTTACATATGTATATATAATATCAAAATCCCATGAATTACGGAGAATCTTTGAAATACGTCAGGCAATGTCTATAGTAACAGATACGCTAAGATATGAATTTTGTCTATACACTATCGATGCACTAAATGCAGTAAGACGTGTCTAGACTTAAGAATGATAAGCAGGCAGTTCCCTAAGGATGATAAGCAGATGATTTCCGACTAGGATTGATAAGCAAAACTTTTGACAGGCAGACACGGTCAAAGTCCAGACTCACTTAATGTATCCTAACAACTACTAGTTAGACACACTAATGCAAGGCCTGGTTCGCTAAGACCAACGCTCTGATACCAACTGAAAGGATCCGAAACTAATCATCCGAACGATGTCCATATTGATTATAAACGAATTACAATAGTTGATAACATCGCGAGGTACTTGCCCTCTATATGATACATTTTACAAACGTTGTATTTATTCTAAAAAGGCAATCTATAGTTACATCCAGAATTGACATATTCGCCTGACATTTCATAATATTCAAATGACCTAAACCGCCATTTACTTAATAATAGTCTCTATGAACTTCAATGACTCGAATGCAACGCCTTATGATATAGGTCCTTAATGGCCTCAAGTAGTATCCTTAGTACGAGCTAATGCACAGCGGAAGACTTAATTCATACCTGAGAATAACATGCTTTAAAATGTCAACATAAAGTTGGTGAGATATAGGTTTAATGCCGGCAGCGATATAAATATAGACCACAAGATTTCGTATATAAACAGTTTAATAAAAGTATTCTAAGTGGTTGAGCACTTGGTAACCATACTTAACATTTTCACGTCGCATATTCCCTTTAATATGAAATCTTACTACACCGTACCAAGTGTAGTCACAAAACGAAGTACTGTGCAACCGTTGAATACTGGTCGTCCAGTCCGGTTGGGGTTGTCAGGCCCGATAGATCTATCAACAGGATTCGCGTTTACAATACCGCTGTAAATATTAGTTACCAAGCTACAGGGAAGTATGCCAGTGGTACAACTCAACGTAGAATATATTTTTCAGTTACTTGTGTCCATAACGTAAAACATAAAATACATGTATTCTCATCCCGAAATATTTAGAGTTTAAAAGTGGGACTATATACTCACTGTTGTCTCGAAGATATATATAATTTGACTCGGTCTTCCAGTTGATATCACGAACCTATCCATATATAATATATCAATACCTTTTCTTTTTAAACAAACGTTATATATATATATACTTGTTATACTTTTAATACTTTGAATAATTTCTTAGTCCGTAGTTAGCATTTCGTTGTTAGTAATTCAATTTTAATGGTTCATTTTTAGATGTTTAATATACCCGCAATGAAATAAACCAAACCCCCAACGAAATAAATAAAACCCCAACGTATATGAATTGGTCGAGATTAATCTTGACCCACGGTACCGGTGTTGTCAAATGACGTATTGCGTACATAAAGTACCGGTGTTGTCAAATGACGTGTTGCGTACAAACATGGGATCTTATAATTAATCTTCTCGTGTTGTTTATGGGTGATCCTGAACCATATAAAATTGAATTATGAGTACATATATATAAAATATCATGTTATCTTAGAAATATGTGATTTATATAATTTTTTTCCAATTAGTCCCGAAGTTGCACAAGTCTATGATAACCAATTTTGTTTCGGTCATAGTTTCTTCGTTACAAATCCGTTTTCGTTGATTCAAATTGCCATCTTCTTGGATCGAGTTCTTCTTTAAGACTATGAACTGAAAATACCTTGGTTTGTATTCAAAATCATACGGCATAGGTGAAACATTAGTGAAACATATGAAGTTAAACATTTTGTTACAAAAAAAAAAATCATTTAATGACCATTTTTCTAAAAATACTTATACTTTGAAAAACCAAGTTTTACCTTATTAAATTAGCATATATTTAAGTTATATTACAGGCCTTGAAGTATTTTAAAAGTTAAGTTAGAAGGATCTATTTAGTTTGCAAACAAGTTTGAAAACATTCAAACTATGTTCTTGTTGTTAAACTTTTGTACCACAAAATATGATAGCTATATATATATGAATCGAATAAGGTTATGAACATAGATTCTACCTCAAGTTCCTTGGACAAGTTTGCTGTAAGAGAGGAGTAAGAAGCTAGAATCAAAAGGGTGATAGAAGTGGATGAAAGATTGGAAGTAAGTTGGTGTTCTTGGAAGGTTTTCTTGAAGTGTTTTTGTATGGTTTTCTTATGGTGTTTATGTAAGGTTTTTGAAGCTAGATCTTCTTGGAACTTTACTGAATTGTTGAAGGTGTTTAAGGGTTATAAGTGTGTGTGTTTTAGCTAGGAGATTGAAGTAGTAAATGAATCAAAATGATGATACATATATACTCCTAAAAATGTGATCTTTAAGGATAACATGACAAAATTTTAGTTTGTAATCTTATGTATTTGTCAAACAATAATACAAAAGCAATTACCTTATACCTAGGGTAGTAACAAGGGCTGGTTAGGTGGTGATTTGATGTGTATATACCAATAGTAAATACGTATAGAAGCTAGGTATGATACGAGTACAAATACTCTAGATATACGTATAGAAATTTTGTGAAAAATGGAATGAGGATTCAAATATAGCTATCTTTTGTGAATACACTTATATGATTTTATGTATTTAAGTCTTAAAAGTGAGTAAATACATTACTTATACGATATATGTATAAACATTATAAGTCTTAAGTATTTATGTCAAATAACGTTACGTATAGTTATCGTTTTGAAAACTTAAGTTAGTAGTTTCAAAATATACTTATAACTTATAGTTTTTGATACAAAATAAGATATTAAAACATTCATTAATCATGTTAAATATGTATATATACATATATATACACAAACGTATAATTATCATATATTGTATAGTTCGTGATATCATCGGTCAAACTAGACGGTCAAACGTTGTGTAAATCTCTTTTCGAAAACATAAGTCTCAACAATTAGGATTGCTTATCATGTTGGTAAGGTTTAATTTATGTAAATATTAATCTTATAAGTATAGAACGATCGAAAAAGTGCGGGTCACTTTAGGGTTTTTGCTTATCGTGTCGGAACCATATAGAGATTAGAGTTTAAATTTGGTCAGAAATTTCCGGGTCGTTACATTTAACCCATTCTATCTGTTTCTGTTTCTTCTTCATTGACTTAACCTAACCGTCATCATCATCGAAGTCATATTGATCATTATCTATAAATTATATGCTCAATAACAACGTATCATCATCTTAATACTTATCATGATTATAACATAATCATTTCATTATCATCACCGCGATCATCAATATCACGACATCATAACCAAATCATTAACCCGTCATCTTCAACATCATGATCATAATCACTACATCACCATAACCTAATCATCATTATCATCATGATTATCAACTCTATTATCTTCTAGTCATCAATTATCAAAGTCATACTAACATCACCATTATCGACATTATAATCACATCATTATAATCATGATCGCTTTTCCTCAATATCATCCCCTGATCATATTATCATCGTCTTTATCATCATCATAAAATCATCGACCTCATTAAGTCATCATCATAATCTTTAGTTACCATCGTAATACTATTATTATCATGATACTAGTTATATATATCCCGTCCTCCTCTCAAATAAGGAGTCTAATAATACGGCCCATTTAGCAATTAGGAAGTCCAAGTATCTAGTTAAATCTCGGCCCAAGATATATATATATATTGTGGTGGCCTCACAGTTTACAAAAGTCCCGAAATTTAAACTGACTAATCTAACTAATAGAGATTGTGGGGTTTATTTGTTTATGGAATTTGTCTGCCACATTGAAAAAGAAAAATCACCCACTTAGCTGTAAAGTTCAATTTGCATTAATAAATAAATATATAGGTTTTATCTCGAATTCTTTATGAAGAAAAAAAATAAACTGTCCAACATATAGAGGTAAAAACGAGTGGGTTTCTTGATAGGAACGGTTGTGATTAAAGTAATTAATCAAGAAGATTGATAGTATTGGTTATGGTTCACAAAAGTAAAGAATATAATGAATGGCGATGGTGGTTCCGACTGTTACAACAGAAGAAAAATAGGTTCGATGGTGGTTGAGGCTGAATATGGTGGTGTGTTCATGGTGGTCTCCATTGGTGGGTTATTGGACTGCAAACAGAAAACAATAATTCAGTTGTATAACAGCACTTCTTGGCGGTTTCGTGAGAGGATTTGGGTTTAGTTCGACAGGAAACAATAAACACAGTTGTAGCAGTTTCATTCGAATGGGGATTATATGGTGTTCAAAGTGGGTTTTCGTTGATGGTTTGTGAGGTTTGTTTTGTTCTTGAACCAAAGAAGAAGCAGAAAATTCTTACGTGAGGTTTTTTATGGTGTTGCAGGTGGTAATAGTGGTGGTTGTTCTATGGTGAATGTGGTGATCGTCTATAGAAAACAATAGTGTAGCACATAACAGTGGTTGTGGGCTGTGGGAAGTGGTATTGGTGGTTTTTAATTATGGTGCCACAGTTGTGATGTTGGACAATGGTGGTGAGGTTCCCAGGGTTCATGTATGTATGTGTATATATAAAGATGAAGAGATGTTGAGTGTTTGTGTGTTAGTCTTTCACACCCAATTCATATAGGGAGTAATATATAAAGATGTATATATGTGTTATAGGGGTTTGGTAATGGAGTTCGACAGTGATGATTATGCTTGTGGTTTAACCGATGATGGTGGTTGTGATGTTAAAGAAGAAGAGTTAATGGTGTTCTCGGTGATGATAGTGAAGAAAGAAGAGGGAGGTGATGGTTGTATTATGAGGAAGAGATTGATTATCTAGGTGTGGGTTCATGTAATCTTCTATATAGGTAGATAAAGAATATAATATGACGGATGTAATTAAGTGTAAGTGTTAGTGGAGTTGGAAAGTGATGGAAAATAATAAACTCAATACGAATATCACGGATGTAATTAGGGAGACAGGTTAATCACGGGTGTACTGAAGAAAGAATAAAAATCAAAAAGCATATTTGATTTATAGCTGATTCCATTTTTATCTGATTTCATATATATATATATATATATATATATATATATATATATATATATATATATATATATATATATATATATATATATATATATATATATATATATGAATGGTTAAATTAACCATTCATCTGCTTCTTTTTAGCATTGATTAATTTTATCATTCATCGCGAACAAAAAGAATGATAAATTAACCAGATGAATGGTTAATTTTACCATTCATCATCAATTTTTACCATTCATCATCGATGTTTACCATTCATCATCGATTTTCGAACGATTTTGTTAAAAAACTTTTTTAAATTTTTTCGTTTTCTTCTATTTGCATATTAAAGGATCGTTTTTTTTATAAAAAAAAATTTGAAATTTTACTTATCCAATTTGTACCCCATTTAGTGCTTATCCATGGATTGGTCCACTATATATATATATATATATATATATATATATATATATATATATATATATATATATATATATATATATATATATATATATATAAACATTTCATTAGCAAGTTTTATTGTATATCATAAATTATTTTACGTTTTTAATTCTAGCAACAAAATCGTATATTATTTTGTTATTGTATTTCAAGTTATCAAATTATAATATATATTACACATATAATTATATACACATATCCATTTAGGTTGTTCATGAATCATCGAGAAATGGTCGAAGGTTAAAAGAATATATGAAACAGTTCAAAATTTTTGAGACTTAGTTTAACAGACTTTGCTTATCGTATCGAATTCATATAAAGATTAAGTTTAAATTTGGTCGGAAATTTCCGGGTCGTCACATTTTGTGGTCGGTATATATAATACTTTTGACCCCATATAAGTAGTGCCTCCAAGTCTTTAATGCAAAAACAACCGCGCCTAATTCTAAATCATGCGTCGTATAATTCTGCTCGTGAATCTTCAATTGTCTAGACGCATAAGCAATTTCCTTCATTTATTGCATTAATACACAATCGAGACCTTGCTTTGAGGCGTCGCAATATATCACAAAATCATCATTTCCTTCAGGTAATGACAATATAGGTACCGTAGTTAACTTCTTCTTCAACAATTGAAACGCTTTCTCTTGTTCATCTTTCCATTCAAATTTCTTCCCTTTATGCGTTAATGCAGTCAAGGGTTTTGCTATTTTGGAAAAATCTTGGATGAATCTCCTGTAATAACCAGCCAGCTCTAAAAATTGACGTATGTGTTTCGGAGTTTTTGGGGTTTCCCACTTTTCAACGGTTTCAATCTTTGCTGGATCCACCTGAATACCTTATTTGTTCACTATATGACCGAGGAATTGAACTTCTTCCAACCAAAATGTACACTTTGAAAACTTAGCGTACAATTTTTCTTTCCTTAACAACTCTAGCACTTTTCTCAAATGTTCTTCGTGCTCTTGGTCATTCTTTGAGTAAATAAGTATGTCATCGATGAAAACAATGACAAACTTGTCAAGGTATGGTCCACACACTCGGTTTATGAGGTCCATGAACACAGCTGGTGCGTTAGTCAACCCAAACGGCATAACCCTAAACTCATAATGACCGTAACGCGTCCTAAAAGCAGTCTTTGGAATATCATCCTCCTTCACCTGCATTTGATGATGCCTAGAACGTAAATCAATCTTCGAATAAACCGACAAGCCTTGTAGTTGATCAAATAAGTTGTCGATTCTCGGTAGTGGGTAGCGGTTCTTGATGGTAAGTTTGTTCAACTCTCGGTAGTCGATACACAACCTAAATGTACCATCCTTCTTCTTGACAAACAAAATAGGAGCTCCCCACGGTGATGTGCTTCGTCGAATGAAACCACGCTCTAAAAGTTCCTGTAACTGACTTTGTAATTATTTCATTTCGCTGGGTGCGAGTCTGTATGGAGCACGAGCTATTGGTGCAGCTCCTGGTACAAGGCCTATTTGAAATTCAACGGATCGATGTGGGGGTAATCCCGGTAATTCTTTCGGAAATACATCGGAAAATTCTTTTGCGACGGGAACATCACTGATGTTCTTTTCTTCAGGTTTAACTTTCTCGATGTGTGCTAGAATGACGTAACAACCTTTTCTTATTAGTTTTTGTGCCTTCAAACTACTAATAAGATTTAATTTCGCATTGTTCTTTTCTCCGTACACCATTAAAGGTTTTCCTTTTTCACGCATAATGCGAATCGCATTTTTGTAACAAACGACCTATGCTCTTACCTTTTTCAACCAGTCCATACCAATTATTACATCAAAACTCCCTAACTTGACTGGTATTAAATCAATTTTAAACGTTTCGTCCCACAGTTTAATTTCTCTATCCCGACATATATTATTTGCTGAAATTAATTTATCGTTTGCTAATTCGAGTAAAAATTTATTATCCAAAGGCGTCAATGGGCAACTTAATTTAGCACAAAAATCTCTACTCATATAGCTTCTATCCGCACCGAATAAAAAAAAACATAAGCAGATTTATCGTCAATAAGAAACGTACCCGTAACAAGCTCCGGGTCTTCCTGTGCTTCTGTCGCATTAATATTGAAAACTCTTCCGCGGCCCTGCCCATTAGTATTCCCCTGATTCGGGCAATTTCTAATAATGTGGCCTGGTTTTCAACATTTATAACAAACAACGTTGGTATAACTTGCTCCAACACTATTCGTTCCGGCATTACTTGTTCCGACACTATTTGTTCCTTTATTTCTGTTAAAACTTGGTCCGTAGACCTCACACTTTGTCGCGCTATGACCATTTCTTTTACACCAATTTCAAAATGTCGTGCAAAACCCCGGATGATTTTCTTCACACCTATGACATGGCTGTTTTTGATTTTTGTTGTCGTTGTTGTTATTGAGGTTATTGTTGGGATTGTTATTGTTGTTGAAACGGTTGTTGTAGTTATTGTTGTTGTTGGGACGTTTGTTGTAGTTATTGTTAGGATTGCGGTTATTGTTGCGATTGTTGTTGCGGTTGTTGTGATAGTTGTTGCGATTGTGGTTGTAATTGTTATTGTTGTGGTACCGGTGACTCTTGTCACCGTTTTCCTCCCACTTCCTCTTGAGTTGTTTTGTGTTGGCTTCTTCGGTCGCCTGCTCTTTAATTCTTCCCTAAATCTGATTGATGAGTTTATGAGCCATTCGACTTGCCTTTTGTATGGAAGCGGGCTCGTGTGAACTCACATCTTCTTGAATCCTTACTGGTAACCCTTTTACAAATGCGTCGATCTTCTCTTATTCATCTTCGAACGCTCCCAGACACAATAGGCACAACTCTGTGAATCGTCGTTCATATGTGGTAATGTCGAACCCTTTTGTTCGTAACTCTCTAAGTCTACCTTGAGCTTATTGACTTCGTTGCTTGAATACCGACCACGGTAGTGCGTAAGCAGCATTTTGTCCTACCTGTTCAAGATAGGTGTTCTACCACGTTAATGCAGTACCTGTGAAGGTATGCGTAGCATACATAACTTTGTCCTCTTCAGTACACTTACTTATCAAACACCGATTCGACTTTCTCGGTCCACGGTTTCAATCCAATTGGTCCTTCGGTTCCATCAAATTCCAAAGGTTTGCAGGCAGTGAATTCTTTGTAGGAGCATCCTACACGATTTCTTGTAGAATTAGTTCCACTGCTAGATCCAGAGTTATTGTTATTTTGCATCGCAGCCTGTACTGCGGCTATGTTTGCTGCAAGGAAAACACGGAAGTCTTCCTCGCTCATGTTCAAATTCTGACGAGTCGTCGGTGCCATTTCCTTCAAAAATAGCCTAAAAGAATTAAGTTAATCATATAGAATTTTAAGAGTAGTCAATAGTATTTCGTAGCATAGTATGAACTCATTTATAAAAGCTTTTTCTTCATATTAGCGTTTTATAGTTTTAATTCGGGTAGTACCTACCCGTTAAGTTCATACTTAGTAGCTAATATACAATTCAACTACTACAATTCTATATGAAAAAACTGATTATAATAATATTCCGCGTTCAAATTTTATACAATATTTTACAAACTTACAATACCGCTATTATACATATAGGATGAAATATAGCACATAATAACTTTGCTACTCGGCAGCTATAAAGGCAATTCTAGTAAATACGCAATTCGTTCAGCAAAATAAATAAAGACACGTAATTCATAAGTCCAGAAACAAGTCATGCATTCTGGTTTTACTAAGACGACTTCCCATCCTTGGTCTTGTGGAAAGTAACCGTTATAACCATTGGCTAGGCAGCATGTTGTAATATCGTCAAAAGGACGAGGGTTTCGTAATGTCCAACAGCCCCGTAATAATCTAAAAACCTTGTTTCTCACCCCAACTACTGAATCCGTCACTTGTGGGAAGGTTTTATTTAAAAGTTGTAATCCGATGTTCTTTTTCTCACTTTGGTAAGAAGCGAACATCACTAACCTGTAAGCATAACATGCTTCTTTATGTTGCATGTTAGAAGCTCTTTCTAACTCACGAAATCCTATGTTGGGATATGTTGAGTCAAAATAGGTTCTTAACCCGTAGCGTAAAATTGCATTTGGGTTCCCCGCATTTAATGCTTTAAAGAAAACACGGCGTAACTTACGGTCTCCCCAATGTGATATACCCCACCTATCAAAGGAAAGCCTTTTATAAACTAAGGCATTTCTGGAAAGTCTTTCAAATGTTTGACAAGTTAATTTCGCCATAACTAATTGTGCTGATGAATTCTGACCAACTTTAGACAAGATTTCATCAATCATATCCTCTGGTAGGTCTTCTAAAATATTCGATTGTCTACCCTTAACGTCCATTTTGTGTTTTTATACTATAAAATAGACAAGGATTAGATTCGTAAAAGATAATTAACAAACAATACAAGCAATTTTTACATAGAACATAAAAATACAAGCACACTACAATACATATAATACACAACATAATTACAACCATCTAATCTGAATCACTGGTTTCTTCTTCTTCGGACTTGGTTTGTTTTCCTAATTTTCTAGGGATATATGGTGTTCCTCTAATACGAGTCGTCATTTTCCACAATGGTTTAGAAAAACCTGGTGGTTTAGAGGTTCCCGGGTTATTGTTACATTTTAAAAAATACGGATGTTGCCGATATATATAAAGTTCATCGGGGTTGGAATCAGGTTTCTCTATTTTTATACATTTTCCCTTATTAATTTCTTTTGCTTTATTAAATTGGGTCGAGGTAATTTCTATAACATCATTGAAATCCTCATCGGGATCCGATTCATTGGAAAATTGGTAATCTTTCCAATATTTTGCTTCCTCAGCGGAAACACCATTGACCATTATTGACTTTGGTCCTTTGGTTGAGGATTTTCTTTTATTTAATCGATTTACTGTAGGTATCAATATTTCTTCCTCAGGAACCTCTTCTTCTTCCGGTTCCTCCTCTTCTGGTTCCTCTTCTTCTGGTTCCTCCTCTTCCGGTTCCTCCTCTTCCGGTTCCTCTTTGAGAATTTGTGAATCTTCCCAAAATATATTCGACTCTTCATTATTATTAGGTGAGTCGATGGGATTTGTACTAGTGGTAGACATCTATCACACAATATCAAACACATTAAGAGGTTAATATATCACATAATATTTACATGTTAATAATATATAGTTTCCAACAAAAGTGTTAAGCAATAGTTTTTAAAGAAAACACGGTCGAAGTCCAGACTCACTAATGTATCTTAACAAACTCAATAAGACACACTAATACAAATTTATGGTTCTCTAAGACCAACGCTCGGATACCAACTGAAATGTCCCGTTCATATTGATTATAAACGATCCATATTAATTGATTTCGTTGTGAGGTTTTGACCTCTATATGAGATTTTTTCAAAGACTGCATTCGTTTTTAAAACAAACCATAACCTTTATTTTATCGACAAGGTTAAAAGGACACCACCTAGATTATCCAAAAATGATAATCTAAAAATATCACACTTACACACTACCAATACATATTGGTTTACAATATTAATATGTTACAACAAAGTAAATCTCGAATGCAGTTTTAAACAATATTATACAAGCATGCTGACACCAAATCTTGTCCATATTTTAGCATGCAACAGCGGAAGCTCTTAATAATCACCTGAGAATAAACATGCTTCAAACGTCAACAAAAATATTGGTGAGTTATAGGTTTAACCTATATATTTATCAAATCGTAATAATAGACCACAAGATTTCATATTTCAATATACATCCCATACATACAGATAAAAATTATTCATATGGTGAACACCTGGTAACCGACATTAACAAGATGCATATAAGAATATCCCCTATCATTCCGGAAAATCCATCGGACATGATAAAAAATGAATTCAAAGTACTAAAGCATCCGGTACTTTGGATGGGGTTCGTTAGGGCCAATAGATCTATCTTTAGGATTCACGTTAATTAGTAGATCGGTTTACTAACTCTTAGGCTACTAAGCAAAAAGGGGCATATTCGGCTTCGATCATTCACCCATATAATGTAGTTTCATTTACTTGTGTCTATTTCGTAAAACATTTATAAAACTGCATGTATTCTCATCCCAAAATATTAGATTTTAAAAGTGGGACTATAACTCACTTTCACAGATTTTTAATTCGTCGGGAAGTAAGACTTGGCCACAGGTCGATTCACAAACCTATAACAAATATGTATATATATATCAAAGTATGTTCAAAATATATTTACAACATTTTTAATACATTTTACTGTTTTAAATTTATTAAGTCAGCTGTCCTCATTAGTAACCTACAACTAGTTGTCCACAGTTAGATGTACAGAAATAAATCGATATATATTATCTTGAATCAATCCATGACCCAGTGTATACACGTCTCAGGCTAGATCACAACTCAAAATATATATATTTTTGGAATCAACCTCAACCCTGTATAGCTAACTCAAACATTACTGCATATAGAGTGTCTATGGTTGTTCCAAATAATATATATACATGGGTCGATATGATATGTCAAAACATTTGTATACGTGTCTATGGTATCCCAAGATTACATAATATATTAGAATACATGTATAATACAATATGAGTTAGCTAGGATATGATTAATATAGATTTGTTACCAATTTTCACGTAGCTACAACTAGCAAAATTATCCAATCTTGTTTTACCCATAACTTCTTCATTTTAAATCTGTTTTGAGTGATTCAAGTTGATATGGTTTCATATTGAACTTAAGTTTATGAATCTAAACAGAAAAAGTATAAGTTTATAGTCAGAAATATAGGTTACAAGTAAATATTATAAGGGGTAATCATTTCAGTCGAAAGAACGACGTCTTGATGACCATTTTGAAAAACATACTTTCACTTTGAGTTTAACCATGATTTTTGGATATAGTTTCATGTTCATAAGAAAAATCATTTTCCCAGAAGAACAACTTTTAAATCGAAGTTTATCATAGTTTTTAATTAACTAACCCAAAACAGCCCGCGGTGTTACTACGACGGCGTATATCCGGTTTTACAGTGTTTTTCGTGTTTTCATGTTTTAAATCATTAAGTTAGCATATAATATAGATATAGAACATGTGTTTAGTTGATTTTAAAAGTCAATTTAGAAGGATTAACTTTATTTGTGAACAAGTTTAGAATTTACTAAACTATGTTCTAGTGATTATAAGTTTAAATCTTCGAATAAGATAGTTTTATATGTAAGAATTGAATGATGTTATGAACATCATTACTACCTCAACTATAGTAGGTAAACCTACTGGAAGTAATAAAAATTGATCTAGCTTCAAAGGATTCTTGGACTTGAAGTAGAATCATGACACGAAAACAAATTCAAGTAAGATTTCCACTCGAAATAAGATTGTTATAGTTATAGAAATTGAACCAAATTTTGAATATGAGTATTACCTTGAATTAGAGAGATAACCTACTGTAAATAACAAAGGTTTCTTGATCCTAGATGATTGCTTGGAATGGATTAGAAATCTTGGAAGTAGACTTGCAAACTTGAAAGTGTTCTTGAAGTTTACTTGAGTAGTTGTTTTGAAAGTTGATCTATGATTGTTGAATATGATGAAGAACACTTAGAACTATGAGAGAACACTTAAGAGAGAGTAGTTTTATGCATGTAAGTTGCAAAATGGATGTGTTTGTGGTGATGCATATGGACGTGAATATGGGGTGGCATTATAGTCTCCATTAGTTTGTAATTTTGTGAGATATTTCATACTAGTTGCCAAATGGTTAGTTCCACATGTTTGTTGACTAAATGAGGGCTGCTAAGAGCTGCATTATTATGTATATTTACCAATAGTACATATGTCTAGAAGCTGGGTATTTTACGAGTACGAATACGGTTGCATACTAGTAGAATTGTTGATGAAATTGAATGAGAATGCAATTGTTAGCATTTTTGTTAAGTAGAAGTACTTTGATACGTATCATGAAGTCTTTCAAAAGTGTATGAATACATATTAAAACACTACATGTATATACATTTTAACTGAGTCGTTAAGTCATCGTTAGTCGTTACATGTAAGTGTTGTTTTGAAACTTTTAAGTTAACGATCTTGTTAAATGTTGTTAACCCATTATTTATTATATCTAATGAGATGTTAAATTATTACATTATCATGATATTATGATGTATTAATATATATTAATATGATATATATATATATATATATATATATATATATATATATATATATATATATATATATATATATATATATATATATATATATATATATATATATAAATGTCGTTACAACGATAATCGTTACATATATGTCTCGTTTCGAAATCTTTAAGTTATTAGTCTTGTTTTTACATATGTAGTTCATTGTTAATACAGTTAATGATATGTTTACTTATCATTTATCATGTTTAAATATAGTGTATCAATATCTTAATATGATTCATATGTATTTAGTAAGACGTTGTTATAACGATAATGGTTATATATATCGTTTTCTAGTTTCTTAATTCAATAGTTTCATTTTTATGTATATAACTCATTGTTAAAATACCTAATGAGATACTTACTTATCATAATATCATGTTAACTATATATATGTATCCATATATATGTCATCATATAGTTTTTACAAGTTTTAACGTTCGTGAATCACCGGTCAACTTGGGTGGTCAATTGTCTATATGAAACCTATTTCAATTAATCACGTCTTAACAAGTTTGATTGCTTAACATGTTGGAAACACTTAATCATGTAAATATCAATTTCATTTAATATATATATATATATATATATATATATATATATATATATATATATACATGGAAAAGTTCGGGTCACTACAGTTGACACCAATGAACTCTAAATCCCTACAACCAACGCTCTGATACCATACCATCTGTGGAGACCCGACAAAATCATCATTGACGGCGCCGTCCACTTAGGTCCTGTTACGTGGTCATAACTCTTTAAAACAACGTTTGACCAAAATATGTCACATTCATTTCAAATGTAAAGACGTTTCAAGGTTTAGAAAGTAGTTGACTAAACATGTTACAACGTTTAAAGTACAAATGAAACCTATGCGACACAATTTAAAGTAAATTCAAAAGACGCTCCATGTATGCATGTATACTCGACATCCAAACAAGTATCAAAATAGAGTGCGGAAGCATGTATCACTTAGCATTCAAGGACCTGAGAAAACATATAGAAAACTGTCAACGAAAAACGTTGGTGAAATCATAGGTGTATTAGTAAACGTTGTTTTTGAACCACAAGATTTTGTATTTCCATAACGTTGATTATCCAAATCATTTTCATTCCAAAGTTGTTATTTGTTTGTGGAGCACCCAATTATCAAGACTTAACTGTACACGTACCCCGTTATCATAGTGTTAGAACCTACACTATATACTCGAAAATATATTTCATCCTCTAACGGTAGCGAATCGTCCGAATGAGGGCTTGTCAAACCCGTATGGATCCACACAACATAAGTTCACGTTTACACCCTGCAAGTGTAACTAATGATAATTGAATTGAGGCCTTCTTGTTCTAACTCGCACGTGGAATGTTTGTTTTCGTACTTGTTCTCAAAGCATAAAAGTATGATACGTATATGTTTCTCATCCCATAGTTTAAAGCATAAAAGTTGTTGAAAAGGTGGGACTATGATCTCACCTTGAGTGCACGGGTATATATGTATTTCACAAAGTAAACGTGTGCAAAGAACGAATGCTAGTCTTGACCTAAACAAATAGGTTGTATCAATAACGGTAAACACGGTCAGTCAAAGTTGTTCAATTAGTCATATGGCTTGTTACGACTCGATTAATATAGCATGTGAGTCAAATTATCAAGTTTCATGCAAGATACAAGTATAAAAGCACGCTAGAACGATTGCATAAGTATTCGGTTACGTTTGAATAAAAGTCAACTTTGGTCAAGTTAAAGTCAACGAAAAAGTCAACACGTTCGAGTCGGGTCTCGGACAATTTTTCTGAGTTATATAATCATATATGAGCATGTTAGAACAAGTTACATGTTAATCGGAGGTGTGTAGCATAGTTAGAATTAAACGGTAAACAACCAAGTTGATCAGAATTCTGCAGTTCATTTGTACGGCGTCCAAAATGACTGGACGGCATCCAGCAGTGAAAGACTGGACGGCGTCCAAGGTTTTGGACGGCGTCCAAGGTTTTGGACGGTGTCCAAACACCTGGGCAGCTGAAGTTGCAGAAATTTCACAAGTACACGAACCAAAACTCAATCAAACATAAATTGTGAATCGAAAACATTTAAAACATATATCTTATACCGTTGGAAAGGTATTTTGACGAGGAAAACAACTAAACACATTTGATAAATCAATTCATCATTTACAACAATCAAATCCAAGTTGAATGGTCATTTAAGGTTCATCATAAATGCTTCAAGTTCATAAATGTACATTGATGATTCGGGAATAAAATGCACACATATAATACGCCGTTTTGTAGGTAATTACGCATATAATTCAACTAAACACTTACTAACAACATTTCATAGCATTCAATGTATCCAAAGTTCATATTTAAGTCTATCAACCCCTAACCAAACTCACAAAATCAATAATCATGTTAGTGAAGTTTTCAAAATCAACCTACACATTAAAATGAAGCTAGTGATGCTAGTAACGCATTTAATACATGAACTTTTAACATCTAACAACATTTAAACAACTAAATCTCAAGATTAAGCAAGTCATCCTTCAAGTTTAAGCTAGTTACATCAAAATGACAAGAACAAACATATAAATTACATATTCATGTTAGACTTGAGCCATATACACTAATTAACACACTTTTAAGTTTTAAAGATCAAGAACAAGAAATTTGTTGTTTTAGAAAGTTACCCAAACGAGATGAAGTTGGTATGCAATCGAAGAGGAAGTTGCAAGGATTCCAAATATGTAATTTAATAACGGACTTTGAAATAAACAAAAGGAAAGTAAACGAAAAAAGATGGGATGTTACAATGTAGACAATCCTTCCTCTATCCGAGAATAAAGACAATTCATTTCTCCACCCATAGTGAAACACTCTCAAAAGTAGAGAATGTCATCTCTCTCTCTATTTGACATATAGAGAGATTGCTTCCGAGTGGACCTCCGGCCAATAAGTAGGAAAAAAATTTTTAAAAAATAAAATAAAATTGAGACGCCATGAAAATGGTAAAATCAAATTTTCATGAGTTTTAAATCCTGCCTGAAATTTAATTTAGGCTCTAAGAGTCAGTCAAGTCGCCAATAAATCGACGCTTGCTGTCGACTCAATACCTAGAGCCGTATAAAAACGTAAATCGACAATTTAACTAATAGTGCGGAACACATTTAACAAGGAAAGTAAAAAGCCTAAAACACAAGAAACCTAAGTAACAATTGCACTAAAAAGGTAGATAAACAAAACATAAACAACGACGATGGTCGAAAGAACGCCGATCGCCAACGCAACAGAACAAATACTAGCATCGCATAAATTGATATAGTACTATTTCACATTTAATTCTGTCCTAAACATATATTTATGAGTAAGGATGACTCGGTTATGAAATAATTCTAAGGTTCTCGTGAAATAATTAATCAACTCCAAGACGGTCTCTAAATCTAAGAATGTGAAGAGCAAAAAAATTCAGGGGGATGAGCTTCGGAACTTTAACATGGATGGCACGTAACCTCTTTGTTTGTTGGCGTTTCAATTTAGATGTATTTGTTTAGCTTTGCGTTGTGGTTTTGTTGGGAATTATAATCTGATGAGTCAAAGTATTTTGCAGTTCTAGAGTCTGGAGTTTTAGAGTCTGATGTTGCAGACTCTGGTGCTTATTGAAGTCAACGATTTGAAGATGTCTTGATGGCTAAGCTAAGGTGTAAGACCCAAATATTTATTGTACATAATGTATTTATGGTGTACTATGCATGTATGAAGTGTACGAAGCATGTACGTGTTGCTTGCTCGAATGTCGAAGGAAACTGGACGTTGTCTGAAGTGACAAGGAGTGTACGTATCTTTTCAACCCCAAATAAAGTTTGTGTTAATGCTTCAAAGCCTTACCATTGGAAAGGAAATCTTATTACGTTCCCAACAATATTTGATTCATCGAAAACGGAGCTACGGTCAAAAAGTTATGGCCAAAACAAGTTTCTGAAAACTGAACTGT
Organism: Rutidosis leptorrhynchoides; assembly: GCF_046630445.1. Taxonomy (NCBI): domain Eukaryota; kingdom Viridiplantae; phylum Streptophyta; class Magnoliopsida; order Asterales; family Asteraceae; genus Rutidosis; species Rutidosis leptorrhynchoides. The sequence continues at coordinate 553,890,454 of NC_092334.1, forward strand.
CAGTTGGAGCGACGCCCCACCTTGTGGCGCGGCGCGCCGATCACTGCTGAAGCAATTTTCAGCCTTTTTAAAGGCTCTAAATGAAGGGTACTTTGGTCTTTTCACTTGGGGTCGGTTTGGGGTCATCAAAACTGATCCTTTGATCAGTTTGGATCACATTTTTCACTCATCAAACACTCTCATCTTCAAACCCTAGAGTGAGAGTAGAGCTTTAGAGAGAGAGAGCTCCAATTGGAGAAGAAGAAGGGTGTTTCGGGTCAAACCTCGGGTATTAAAGTTGTTCCACTCGTCAACGGCATCATTTTGGCGGTATTGGTAAGTTCTAACTCCGAATTTCATTGTTGATTTTGCTATTCAAAGTTAGGGTTTGAACTTGATTTGTTGATAAACCCATTTAGACTCATGAAGTGGGTTAGTGATGCTAGTAATCGGGTTTATTGTTATTGTTGGTGGATTTCGGGTTGGTGAACAAATTGGTTATGTTTAGAACTTGAAATTGGGTTTAATCACTAGGTTTAGTGATTATGGAAGTATTGAAACCCATTTAGGGTTATTTGGTTGACTAGTTTTGACTTCGGGTCAAAATTAGGGTTTAGTGGTGAGTATGACCCAATTGTCGATTTAATGAGGTTTGTAAACTTAAAATGGATTAAGTTGAAGTATTAAACCGAGTTAAATGTGTTTTGGTGTCAAAACTTGTAAAGGGTGAGATTTTGACCTTTATGGGTCAAAATTAGGGTTTAAGTGTCTTTTTGGGCAAGATAGGTGTTTATCACCTATGATCGGGTTTAATTGGCGTATTAAGACCATTCTCACTTGTGTTAGTGATTATTGGTTAATTTTGGGCGCGGTTTGTGCTTGGAAGTGCATTTGGGTCGAATTTGCACTAAGTGTCGAATTGGGTTGGTTTGTAAATCCAATCTAAGTGTGTTGTTGAATTTGTGATAATGGAATAGGTACTTTCCATTGACGAGTTGCGGATTACTTGGAAGCATTCATCAAGGCGACAAGGTGAGTGTTAATATCCTATGTGCATATGTATGTGTAGGATGGGTGCGGGTCGGGTGAAGTGGTTCTTGGTTATAGAGCTCACTTCACATATAGGTGGATTGATGGACTTGGATATAGGTCCAATTGGCACGGTTGTGCGTTTTGGTTGACCACCTTTGACGAGGTGCACACTTTGTGTGTACGTTATCACATGGGCGTGTGATGTGGATTATATAACCCCAATGGCGAAGGGTTATTATTGTGAGTGGAATAATTATGCGTTCATGTTTAGGGCGTATTTGTTTGTGGATGTTATGGTAGCATTGAGTGTGAACCACGAGCCGGTAGCACTATAAAATAACTGATGTGAACCACGAGCCGGTAGCATCGAGTGTGAACCACGAGCCGGTAGCACTATAAAATAATTGATGTGAACCACGAGCCGGTAGCATCGAGTGTGAACCACGAGCCGGTAGCACTATAAAGTAATTGATGTGAACCACGAGCCGGTAGCATCGAGTGTGAACCACGAGCCGGTAGCACTATAAACGAGTGAGACTCAAATGCGTATGGTGTGAACCACGAGCCGGTAGCACCATAGCGTTATGGTTAACCTTGGGTATTTTTACGCGTTGTTATATATGTATATTGTATACGTATAATGTTGCATTGTCGTTATGTGGCTAACCTTATGGGTGTAGCTAATTGGCATCGTTCACATCGTTACTGTGAACTTATATTTGTTGATATTATTAGCTTGGTGCTTAGTGTTTGTACGGTACGCCTAGACTAGCTTGCCTTTATGCTTGGACGTTCGGTATGCGGTATTTGTTATTTAGGTGGCGTATTCATTTTATACATATATATGTATGTAGTATATTATCACTCACTAAGCGTTAGCTTACCCTCTCGTTGTTGACTTTTTTATAGATTGCATGCGGACGGTGGCTCGGGTAAGCGCGAGGACTAGAAGACTTGCATAGTTGCTTAGAGACTTGCTTCTGGATTGTTTAGGATTGGGTAGCGTATCCCCGATCGCCATGCTCGGCTTTATTGTGTATTAAAAGTCTTATGGTCAAAAACGTGTAATTGGTACTTAAGTGGTAATTTGGGTCGATGTGGGCCCCGCTTTGTAAAACTCGTTCACACCTTAGTTATGTGCTAGTTTAACATATATAAACTTGTGTCTAAAAGCGTTTTGGTTAAATGTGTCGGGAACTCGCTTATCTTTTTCGCACTTAAAAGTCCCGGGGACAGCCCGTTTTGGCGCGGCGCGCCAGGTAGGGGGCGCGGCGCGCGGGTATGCTGTTCAGGATATTTTTTTTTTGTTGTGAAAATTAACGGGTTTTGTCGTGGTTTGGTTTGGGTTGTTACAAGTGGTATCAGAGCATGGTCTAAGGGATTTAGGTGACTTGAGATAGGTGCCTAGACTTAGACTTTTGTGTGTGCTTAATTTGTTGCGGGACTTGTAGGATTACGGGTCGGAATGGGTTTAGTTAGTGCCTTGTTATAGGTTGACTAACGTTTGTATTAGTAATGCGGATATTATTAATATGTTATTTGTGTTGTGAAAATAATTCTCGCGTATGTTTGTATCGCGTAGAATCTTGTTGTGTTTGTTTATATCATCGAGCGAGACGGTCGTTGTACTAACAAGTCGATGCGGCGTGTGTGCGTAATAAGAACTTGCAAACCTTATTACGGGTGCAAATCGCGTCTAACGAGTGATGTACGACGAGTGTTTAGCAAGATGGGACGGAGTTGTGCGTGCGATTTTATACGTTCGTGATCTAATCGTTTTGCATTTTGAGATTGACGATGCGAAACGAGATCGAGGCGAATAACGTGGAGTTTAACGCTAGAGTTGAGGCCGCCGTTGCGGAGCAAATGAGAGCGTTTCGAGAAGAAATAGGTAGGAAGTATTCCAAACTTCAAAGTAGTGGTGAAATGGAGCGTTATCTTAAGAGCTTCATGAGGACTAAACCCCCGATGTATGACGAGAAACTGGATCCTTTGGTAAGCACAACTTGGATTTCGGACGTCGAAGGGTGTTTCCGTACTATTGATTGCCCTCCCGAGAGAAAGACGAGACTCGCTACGAGTTTGTTGCGGGGTAGGGCGAGGGATTGGTTGGATGGTAAGACTGATCTTGTCGGTGGTGAAACGTTTATGGCCTTATCGTTGGGACGAGTTTAAGGAGGAATCCTTCGAGGAGTTCCGGACTTCGGCCAATTTGTGGGAATTGCGTAATGAGTTGCGAAAATTTGCAACAAGGATCTATGGATTTGAGTACTCTTAAGACGACCTTTATGGCGAAGGTTAGTTTTTGCCCGGAATAATTGGGGAATGATCGTTTGTTAATGGGGGATTTATATAAAACCTTGAATAATGACATGAAGAGTAAAACTTGCCGGGGTCAAGCGAAATTGTTTTCGGAATTATTCGACTTGACTAGGAGTTTCGAGTCATACTCGCGATCGAAGATGAGTGAGCCTTCAAGTGAGAGAAGGGTTGTTTCGTATGGTGCTCCGAGTAAGAGGACTAAGGGTCTGAGCGTGAGCACGGGTGGTACGCGGACGGGTATATTGAATTCTAGCGCGTCTAGATGTTACGATTGTGGCATGAGGAGTCACAAGTCTTGGGGAAGTTCGGTGCCGTTTGAGTTTGAGTTGTTAAATGCATTGTGTTGTGCATGTTATTGTTACGGGTGACGTTCCTAATGGAAGTACCCTATGTTGATGTTTGATTGACGGGCGAAGGGCGTAAGACTGGTGCAACCAAGCATTCCTTAGTATTTGGAAAAATGTTTCTACCAAGCCATGGAAATGGTTTTGGTGTTCGATTGTTAAGCGCGTGTTCGCTTTTATGTTGAAGTGATGAACCAGGAGGTTCGTCGGGTGATTGGAACCCCTGAGATCGAGTGTTTAAAATCTCGATGTGTGTTGGTAATGGAGTCTTTATGACGCGACATTAGGTGCCTCTTTTATACCTACTAGCGTGGTGTTCGACTCCGAGTGTGTTGTGGTTACATTGTACTTAGGGTACCGGGGTGAAACCCTTAGGTACATGAGTGACTAGGTGGAATTTGACAAACTAAAGCAATTGGATGATTGCGAGGGTGTAGTTTGTGTAATTTGTGGTACACTTTTCGTTCGAAGTGCTTAAGGATTGTTTGAAATCCTTCACATGCTCAAGGACAGAGCAAGATGTGGTGATGGGTCGTGTGAACCCAATTGTGGGAAAAGTCTACCTTTGGTAGCATGGTACGGTTGTACGAGTTATGATATTGGAACGTGGTTCCAAGTGGGGGAGTTACACTCCCGCACGAGGAAGTTTTAGTGTGAGATTTCGGATGATGCCTTTGGTAGATCCGAAAAATGTTGTCGAGACCTAGTTCTTGGTCGATATGTGGTAGAGTACAATTTCGGATAAATTGTACATATGGTTTGGATTTGAATTATCACCAAGGTGGTAACGTGGTAAATCTCATTGAGAGATAATGGACGTGTTTGGCGAGCAAAGTGAAATCCTTCGGTTAAGGGAGGTGTGTGTCAGGTTCTCTTTTGGAGAATTATTGTTCGGTACCTATGTTTGATATAGGTGGTTCTTGCTCGATTATGGGTGGTTAGTGGTCTGCTAGGGTCCACTATAGTGTAGCAGAGCGCGATGTTGCACTACTCGTTGTTTGAGGCCGAAAGTGCGTATGTGATTGATGAAGCATGACCTTCGGGGTCCGCTGACTTCGTCGTGGTATTGATGATTGATGAAGCATGACTTTCGGAGTCCGCTGACTTCATCATGGGATTGTTGATTAATGAAGCATGACTTTCGGGGTCCGCTGACTTCATTATGGTATGGTTGATTGATGAAGCCTGATCTTTAGGATCCGCTGACTTCATCATGGGAGTACGTGATTGGTGGAGCATGACTTTCGGGGTCCGCTGACTTCATCATGAGCGTGGTGATATATCGGTGAAGCACGACCGTTGACGGGGTCCGCTGACTTCATCGTGTTGAGTGATCTGTCAGTTGTTTTATACACCTATGGTGGGATCGTGAGAACCGTGTTGTGTGATTACTGATGCGATAGCCGTGTTTCGCTCACATGTTTTTACGGGTGTGACAATAGTCGATTTTGTACACCTTAGGTTTAGCGTTGCCATAGTCGTTTTGGGCGCTTTTGGTTTTAGAAGTTGGATTTTGATGCTATGGTAGTTGCGTATAGGTCGTATTTGCGCACTGCAAGGGATGTTAGTGATTAATATTATCTGTAAGGATTCGTATGGTTCGGTCTTCATCGTTTCAGATTGTTGACTTTAGGTTGAGACTTGGTTGTTTTTAGCGTTGTCCTCGGTAAAGGTACGCTAAGGAATTTATATCTCGGTACGAGGTTGGTTGAGTTTTTCCCGATATGGGAAATTGAGCAGGTTTCAGTGCTCGGATTGTGGTTTTGATAAATCACGGTTGACGATTTTGGTTGTTGAAAGTGATCCATTGGGAAGAATTGTCTAGGGAAGTTCGTATTGAGACTTGAGTGAGGATCGTTGAGTAGGTACGGATTGTTTAAGTGGAGAAGATCACGAGGACGTGATCGAGTTTAAGTGGAGGAGAGTTGTAAGACCCAAATATTTATTGTACATAATGTATTTATGGTGTACTATGCATGTATGAAGTGTACGAAGCATGTACGTGTTGCTTGCTCGAATGTCGAAGGAAACTGGACGTTGTCTGAAGTGACAAGGAGTGTACGTATCTTTTCAACCCCAAATAAAGTTTGTGTTAATGCTTCAAAGCCTTACCATTGGAAAGGAAATCTTATTACGTTCCCAACGATATTTGATTCATCGAAAACGGAGCTACGGTCAAAAAGTTATGGCCAAAACAAGTTTCTGAAAACTGAACTGTCAGTTGGAGCGACGCCCCACCTTGTGGCGCGGCGCGCCGATCACTGCTGAAGCAATTTTCAGCCTTTTTAAAGGCTCTAAATGAAGGGTACTTTGGTCTTTTCACTTGGGGTCGGTTTGGGGTCATCAAAACTGATCCTTTGATCAGTTTGGATCACATTTTTCACTCATCAAACACTCTCATCTTCAAACCCTAGAGTGAGAGTAGAGCTTTAGAGAGAGAGAGCTCTAATTGGAGAAGAAGAAGGGTGTTTCGGGTCAAACCTCGGGTATTAAAGTTGTTCCACTCGTCAACGGCATCATTTTGGCGGTATTGGTAAGTTCTAACTCCGAATTTCATTGTTGATTTTGCTATTCAAAGTTAGGGTTTGAACTTGATTTGTTGATAAACCCATTTAGACTCATGAAGTGGGTTAGTGATGCTAGTAATCGGGTTTATTGTTATTGTTGGTGGATTTCGGGTTGGTGAACAAATTGGTTATGTTTAGAACTTGAAATTGGGTTTAATCACTAGGTTTAGTGATTATGGAAGTATTGAAACCCATTTAGGGTTATTTGGTTGACTAGTTTTGACTTCGGGTCAAAATTAGGGTTTAGTGGTGATTATGACCCAATTGTCGATTTAATGAGGTTTGTAAACTTAAAATGGATTAAGTTGAAGTATTAAACCGAGTTAAATGTGTTTTGGTGTCAAAACTTGTAAAGGGTGAGATTTTGACCTTTATGGGTCAAAATTAGGGTTTAAGTGTCTTTTTGGGCAAGATAGGTGTTTATCACCTATGATCGGGTTTAATTGGCGTATTAAGACCATTCTCACTTGTGTTAGTGATTATTGGTTAATTTTGGGCGCGGTTTGTGCTTGGAAGTGCATTTGGGTCGAATTTGCACTAAGTGTCGAATTGGGTTGGTTTGTAAATCCAATCTAAGTGTGTTGTTGAATTTGTGATAATGGAATAGGTACTTTCCATTGACGAGTTGCGGATTACTTGGAAGCATTCATCAAGGCGACAAGGTGAGTGTTAATATCCTATGTGCATATGTATGTGTAGGATGGGTGCGGGTCGGGTGAAGTGGTTCTCGGTTATAGAGCTCACTTCACATATAGGTGGATTGATGGACTTGGATATAGGTCCAATTAGCACGGTTGTGCGTTTTGGTTGACCACCTTTGACGAGGTGCACACTTTGTGTGTACGTTATCACATGGGCGTGTGATGTGGATTATATAACCCCAATGGCGAAGGGTTATTATTGTGAGTGGAATAATTATGCGTTCATGTTTAGGGCGTATTTGTTTGTGGATGTTATGGTAGCATCGAGTGTGAACCACGAGCCGGTAGCACTATAAAATAACCGATGTGAACCACGAGCCGGTAGCATCGAGTGTGAACCACGAGCCGGTAGCACTATAAAATAATTGATGTGAACCACGAGCCGGTAGCATCGAGTGTGAACCACGAGCCGCTAGCACTATAAAGTAATTGATGTGAACCACGAGCCGGTAGCATCGAGTGTGAACCACGAGCCGGTAGCACTATAAACGAGTGAGACTCAAATGCGTATGGTGTGAACCACGAGCCGGTAGCACCATAGCGTTATGGTTAACCTTGGGTGTTTTTATGCGTTGTTATATATGTATATTGTATACGTATAATGTTGCATTGTCGTTATGTGGCTAACCTTATGGGTGTAGCTAATTGGCATCGTTCACATCGTTACTGTGAACTTATATTTGTTGATATTATTAGCTTGGTGCTTAGTGTTTGTACGGTACGCCTAGACTAGCTTGCCTTTATGCTTGGACGTTCGGTATGCGGTATTTGTTATTTGGGTGGCGTATTCATTTTATACATATATATGTATGTAGTATATTATCACTCACTAAGCATTAGCTTACCCTCTCGTTGTTGACTTTTTTATAGATTGCATGCGGACGGTGGCTCGGGTAAGCGCGAGGACTAGAAGACTTGCATAGTTGCTTAGAGACTTGCTTCTGGATTGTTTAGGATTGGGTAGCGTATCCCCGATCGCCATGCTCGGCTTTATTGTGTATTAAAAGTCTTATGGTCAAAGACGTGTAATTGGTACTTAAGTGGTAATTTGGGTCGATGTGGGCCCCGCTTTGTAAAACTCGTTCACACCTTAGTTATGTGCTAGATTAACATATATAAACTTGTGTCTAAAAGCGTTTTGGTTAAATGTGTCGGGAACTCGCTTATCTTTTTCGCACTTTAAAGTCCCGGGGACAGCCCGTTTTGGCGCGGCGCGCCAGGTAGGGGGCGCGGCGCGCGGGTATGCTGTTCAGGATATTTTTTTTTTGTTGTGAAAATTAACGGGTTTTGTCGTGGTTTGGTTTGGGTTGTTACATAAGGAAGATTCTGGAGATATGTTTAAATATTAAGAAGATTTGCTTTGATTCGGTGTTATCTCCAGAAGATTAACTTAAGAATTATTTTGCATATTTGTTAAGCTTTTAAGTTTATCTTTTCCTTATTTGTAGCAAAGTAGTTTTGGAAACCAAATCTCCAGATTTGGTTTTGATCTGTATAAATAGGGACGCGTGCTTTTCATTCGATGTATCTCTTTTTGCACCATCAATATTATCAAACATATATTTCATATCGTGTTCTCTCAATTCTTGTACTTATAATTCTTATTTATTGTTAGATTGAGAGTCTGATGTTCATAGATCAAATACTGCCAACTCATAACTGGTATCAGAGCGGGTAAGGTGTAAATCCTATTATGGTGATCTTTACAAACGATCCATATTTCTATCAATATGTCTACCAGTACCATTCCTACCCCAGATATGGCTATTATTGAAAAGGCTGGTAGTTCTAGCAAGTTTGAGGAATATCTGAAAGCTATTGAGAAGATGGATAAAGACTCTACTTGTAATAAAGTTTCTGCTTATAAGGTACAAAACTTTGTGAACTATCTTGATAATGAAAAAGTGAGAATGTTTCAGTACTTGCTGCTTGACTTTCAATGGTGTTTAGATGATATTGATTGGTTAAGAACACAAATTTTTGATCTTAAAAACACTATCAAAGACAAAGAAGCTGAAATTAAAATCTTGAAAAAATGTGAGGTAGAACTTGACACATATAAAATGGTATACACAGAAGAAACTAAAAGATTAAATACTGAATTAGGAAGATCGATGAAAAGGTCAAAACAATATGAATCAATTTGTAAATCTTGGTGTGTATCTTCCAAAAAGAATTCTGATGCTATTGCCAAACAAATTCCAAATGATGTCAAAGCTATACTAGGTGAAAACTACATATTAGATAATAATGTGGAAGTTGATCCAAGTGTATTCAAACTTGATATTCTACCAAACACATTCGTAAAATTTGATGGTACTAAAAAGATTTTAACCAATGCTTTTGTAAGGTCATTAGATCCAGTTGAACCTTCTGAGACTATAATACTTGAAAGTAAAAATCCATTAGAGTTTGAACTTTTGAAACCTTCAGACTCTAGCATCTTAGTCTCTCAAGATAATAGTGTATGTTCTGACCTAGAGTCTGACACCCAAGAGTCAAGTTGCAATAACAACTCTGAATCATCCTCTGAAACTGACACTTGTCCAGATCTAAAAGTGTTAACTAAAAGAAGGTCAAAGTCAAAACAAGCTAAGACAATTCAAAAACTCAAAAAGGAAATTTCTAAGCTCAATGAAAAAATCAAGAGCCAAGAAAAACCTTCAGTTAAAAGAACATCTCGTTTTCCTAAGGAAATTAAGAAGATATGGAAACCCAAAGTTTATGAAAATAAAAGTGTCTTACAATCTGTTAAGGACAAGTTGATTTGGAATGGAAACAAGGCTTTTGTTTGGATAGTGAAGAGCACTCCAACTGAACCCACTGAAAAGTGGGTTCCCCTTAAAACTAACCATTTTCTTTTGTTTTGTGTCTTGTGTAACAGGGTAACATGTGGTATTTGGATAGTGGTTGCTCAAGACACATGACTGTATGCAAAGAGCATCTTGTAGGGTTTGTTGAAGAAAAAGGTCCTTCTATAAGATATGGTGATAATTCAGTTGCAAAGACTATTGGTTATGGTACTGTTATGGCTGGAAGTGTTTCATTTAAGAAAGTTGCTTTAGTTGAAGGGTTAAAGCATAATCTGCTAAGTGTAAGCCAAATTGCTGATGAAGATTGTGAAATCAGAATAAGAAAGAAAGCTGGTATTATTTATGATCCTAAAGGAAGACCAACACTTGTAGCCTGAAGATTTCAAAATGTGTATATGCTGGATCTAGATTCTATTGATGCTGGAATTGAAACATGTATGTACTCTCAGACTGTCCCTGAACTTAATTGGCTTTGGCACAAAAGACTTTCTCATCTCAATTTCAAAAACATTAATGAGCTTTCCAAAAAGAAGCTTGTAAGAGGTCTGCCTCAACAGCCTTTTAAGAAAGATAAACCTTGTTCTGCCTGTATTGTGGGTAAACAGACCAAAACAAAGTTTCCCTCAAAAACTCTGGCTACTATCAGTGATCCACTTCACATGCTTCACTTGGATCTATTTGGTCCAATGAACACTAGTAGTTTGGGTGGGAAAAGATATATTCTAGTGATTATTGATGAGTATTCTAGATTTACATGGGTTATTTTATTAACTGCAAAAAGTGATGCTCCTGAAGAAATCATCAATTTGATCAAGAGAGAGCAGGTTCAAAAAAGGTGTTCTTGTTAAATAGTTGAGAAGTGATCATGGTACTGAGTTCAAAAATGTTACATCAATTGACTTTTGTGAAGAGTCTGGAATTGGTCAAAATTTCTCTGCTGTTAGAACTCCACAACAAAATGGAGTTGCTGAAAGAAGAAATAGAACCCTTATTGAAGCAGCCAGAACCATGATATGTCAATCAAATGTTGCCCTAAGGTTCTGGGCTGAAGCTGTCAATACAGCATGTTACACTCAAAATAGATCCTTGATTGTGAAGAAATATGACAAAACTCCTTATGAGTTATATCACAAAAAGGTGCCTACTATTCATTATTTTCATGTATTTGGGTGTAAGTGCTATATCTTGAATCAAAGGGATTAGCTTGATAAAATGAGGCCAAAGTCTGATGAAGGTATTTTTATGGGATACTCTTCTGTATCTAAAGCTTACAGAGTATTTAATCAGAGGAGAATGAAGATTGAAGAATCCATTAATGTTTCTTTTGTTGAAAGTTCTATAGAAATGGATCAGTCATCCAGCACTGAGCAATCTGCACTTGGTGAATTGTCAAATTTAATTTCTGGAAACAGTGTTCAGACTCTGGATTCAGAGTCTCTCAGATGAACCTAATTTGTCTGGGTTGAAAAATGATTCTGCAGATAATTCTCATACAAAAGAAGTTCTACAAGAAGATGAGTCTGTTGTTATTCAAGAGGGTGATCAGTCATCAAATACCACCTTGGATCCTGCTGTTCCTACTAGAAAATCATTTTGAAATATAATTCCTCCAAAGCATCTTGAGGATTATGTTGTGGATCCTACTGGTTTGCCTAAACCTAGCTCTTCTTCAAAGACACCTGTGTCTGACTTTGCTATTGCAAACTACTGCTTCTTTTCTTGTTTTCTTTCACTAATTGAGCCCAAAGATGTATATGAAGCATTGGCTGACAATGATTGGGTTGAGGCTATGACTGAAGAGTTGACAGAATTTGAAAGGAATGATGTATGGGAGTTGGTTCCAAAACCTGATGGTAAAACTGCAATCGGCACTAAATGGGTTTATAGAAACAAGGTTGATAAAGATGGTATTGTGATTAGAAATAAAGCAAGGTTAGTGGCTCAAGGGTATAGACAAGAAGAAGGAATAGATTATGATGAGACTTTTGCTCCTGTTGCTAGAATTGAAGCTATTAGACTGTTTCTGGCATATGCTGCACACAAAGATTTTAAGGTATTTCAAATGGATGTGAATAGTACTTTTCTGAATGGTAAATTGCAAGAAGAGGTGTATGTGAAACAACCTCCTGGTTTTGTAAGTAAGAAATTTCCTAAGCATGTTTATAGATTGAAGAAAGCATTGTATGGTCTGAAGCAAGCTCCCAGAGCCTGGTATGATACTTTGTCAACATTTCTTCTAGAAAAGAATTTTTCCAGAGGAGCCATTGACAAGACTTTATTTATCAAAAAGGACAAAGGTGATGTGTTACTTGTTCAAATTTATGTTGATGACATTATTTTTGGGTCTACTAATCCACACTTAAGAAATTGATTTTCTGACATTATGTCTGAAGAGTATAGAATGAGCAATTTATGTACTTTAAACTATTTTCTTGGGTTGCAAATTAAACAGAGTTCTGAAGGCATTTTTATTAACCAAAGTAACTACATTTTTGACATGTTAACTAAATTTGGTTTTAAAAATTGTTCTACTTTGAGAACTCCAATGAGTGTTTCTGAAAAGCTTGATAAAGATGAATCTTGAAAACTCACTTGTCAATCAACCTATAGAGGTATGATTGGATCTTTGCTATACTTAACTGCTAGTAGACCTGATATAATGTTTGCTACATGTCTTTGTGAACGTTACCAATCAGATCGTAGGGAGTCTCATTATAAAGCTGTGAAAAGAATTTTTAGGTACTTAAAAGGTACCCCTAACCTGGGTCTTTGGTACTCCAAAGACTCAGGGTTTGATCTAATTGGTTACACAGATGCAGATTATGCAGGTTGCAAATTAGACAGAAAAAGCACTTCTGGTGGATGTCAATTGCTAGGTGGAAAGTTGGTCAGCTGGACTAGTAAAAAGCAAAACTCTGTGGCCACTTCCACAGTAGAAGCTGAATATGTTGCTGCAGGAAGTTGTTGTGCTCAGTTACTTTGGATGCAACATCAACTTTTGGATTTTGGGTTATCATTGACCAAAACTCCAATAATATGTGATAATGAAAGTGCAATTGCTATTACTGAGAATCCAGTGTTTCACTCCAGAACCAAGCATATTGAAATCAGGCATCATTTTATAAGGGATTGTGTTGAGAAGGGCAAAGTGTTTTTAAAGCATATTGGTACTAAAGATCAATTGACAGATATTTTCACTAAAGCACTTCCTGAAGAAAGGCATTTTTATCTTCTTGGGCAACTTGGAATGTTAAATCCATCAGCTGAAATGTTGTCCAGTGATGATACTTTCTAAACAGTTGTTGTAAAAAAAAAAAAAAAAAAAAATTAGAGTATGGATTACGTCATATTCGAGTCTGGGTGACATCATGTTATTCAGAGTCTGGAAAGATTTACTCTACTGGTGTAAGTTTGTGAAATATTTGTTTCCTTATTTGGTTTTTACTTACGTTTGTCTAAAGTGAAAAAGGTTATTTTTAAAGGGGGTAAAAGGTAATTTCTTTTGGGGGTTAAAAGTAACTTTTTGAAATTGTGTCAAGAGTATTTAATCCCTCCTCTTCTTCAAATCAATATCAAATTATAAAACCCTAATCCCTCTTTTCGATCATCATCTTCAAAAATTCTCTCAATCTTCAAAATTCTCTCTTTCTTAAAGCTAAATGGCAAGATCAAAGTTCATTCCATTCGTTCTTGTACCCACTGCTAACATGGTTCGAGCTACAAAAATCAAAGGAAACAAGGATGTGATGGTTTCGACTAACAATAGAGTTGCATGTGTTTCTATTCCTGAAAACTTTGCTAACGAAGGTTATGAAGAGTTGGTTCAGTTCATGCGAAATCATCCTCTGCAGGATGCTTTCTTTAAAACAACGACTATGTTTCCAGAGTTGTTAGGTGAATTCTGGTATACTTGTGTTGGAAACAGGGAAGCTCGAACAATCACTGGCACTTATCGCAATGGTAACAATACTTTAGTTCTTACTGAAAATCATTTAAGATTGGCTTTGAATCTTCCTATGCGTGATGATTTTGTTAGAACCGTATCAAGGTCTGCTGTGAGATCTTGTTTTACTTTGGTTGGTCAACCTTTGACTGACTCATCTGTTAAGATAAGTATGTTTTCACCCAGGTGGATGTTTGTGTTGTCTAATGTACTTAGAAGCTTGAATTTTAAGTGTGGGAGCTTGACTGAGATTAATGATTTTGAGGCTTATTTGTTTCATGCTATAGTAACAGGAAGAAATATTGATTTTGCTCGTTTGTACTTTAATGAATTGTTGGCTCTTACCGAAAAGACTCCTAGGGATCATAATGTGCCATTTATCAGGATTTTGAGTCTTATGATTGAACAAGACATGACTACAGCTTTATATGATGGGCTTAAGGTGTTTCGTGTGTATGAGTATACAGCTTTTCCAGAGTGTAGTACACGAATGTTTCACAGGCATATTGTCAATGATGAAGAAGTTGCTCTCACACCAGCTATGATGCAATGGGTCAATATTGGCCATGATGACCAACCTATAGTTCCTGAGCAATCAGGATCTGCAGGGGCATCTTCTTTAGGGTCTGAGCAATCAGGGTCTGCAGAAGATCACAACAATGGTCAACCTTTCATAGAGTCTAAGCAATCAGATTCTACCCCCCAGAAACTCCACCCCATGTTGTTTCACACATAGAGCAGGCTGAAGGTATGAGTGAGGACAACCCACTTCATTCTAACCCACCTTCTCCTACTGATAATGAACAAAATCTCCAATCAACCCACCTTACGAACCCACCAGTTCATACTGAGAATACCACCATATCTACAACCTTAGATTCAACAGCACTTGTGAATTCACCTCAAAAATTTACTAGGAAAAGTGCTGCATGTACTATTCCACCACCTCTGCTAGAGGTTGGTGAGAAGAGTGCTTTAACCCAGCCTGAACCTGGTAGGTTAGTTAGCTTGGATACCCACACTATAGTCGCTGAGAAAACCCACTCAGTTGACTTACATGAAGAAGTCCCAATCCTGGACTCAAATAAACAAATCCAACAACCTACTACAATGACCAAGCCAACTGCTACCCCAGACTTAAGTCTGCCACTACTCACTCCAAATATTCCATCCTTACACTTACTTGCACAGGCTGCCAATGTTACACTTATGTCACAAGGTGTAATACAGGCCTCCAATCCTTCTATGTTCAAGGATCGCCCTACTTTTCAACAGGAAGGTTGTGAGGACATGCCAACCTTACCCCTAACAATTGGTAACACTTCACAGACTGAGGCACCAGTCAATATGGTTGGCCTGAACCAGGCTTTGACTATTTTAACTAAGAAGTTTGATGCCAAGCTTTTGGGTGTGCAGTCTCAATTTGATAAAATTAATCTCCACTTGAATAATAATTTTGTTTCTAAAAATGAGTTGATGGAGGTAAGGAGGATGGTTGGGGATGTACAGGGTGTGGCTGGTACAAGTGGTGCAGGGGGTGTGACAAATATTGCTGACAGATTGACTGCTTTGGAAAAGAAGATGACAGGTGTTGATGAAATTAAGGAATGTTTTACAGGTTTTGCTTCTGATGTTAAGTCTCTTCAAGAACAAAAAACTGAAGTTTGGAAGTTTTTGTCTACTCTCCCTTTGGATGATGTCAAAAAGGGGGAGAAAAGAAAAAGATTAGATGGTGATGGCATTGAGGGGGAGCAATCTAAGAGAGCTCAACTTGAGGGGGAGCATCAGGCTGAGGGGGAGAATATTGCTGATAGAGGTGTTGGTGATACTCAAATGGTGGTTGGTGTTGATACTCAGGTGGTTGTTGCTGGTGATACTCAAATAGGTGGTGTTGGTGATGTTCAGGAGAATACTGTTGTGGTTGCTGCTAGGCAAGGTGATCTAAGGGTCCAGATGAAAAAAGATTTAGGTTCAGAAGATATGAAGGTGATGTTGTCAAGGTTGAGGTTGATAAATCTGAATTTGAAGGTGTCACTCTATTGCTTACCATGACTCATTTGCCAGATAGGAGGTTAAGAGTTAAGTTGAATCAAATTGTGCGTTTGGGTTTTTGTGAATGGAAGGGCATAGCTGTGTATATTAGAGAATATGCAGGGGATCAAGCTGTTGTTGATGAAGTGTTGAAGAGAGTTTATATGCTGGTACATTTGGTGTTTGAAGAAGGGTTTATAAGTTTCAAGGATTATGAAGTATTTTGTGGGATGTTTGATCTAGAGATGAAGGAGAGGAGAGCTAAGGGACATGTAGAAAGGTATGCTGGTCCTGAACATTTAGAATTTGTTGATGATAAGTATGTTGAGTATTTGGATGCTTTGATGATCAAGACAAACGGAAATCAAAGGATGTTGATTAGGGTTGAACAGTTTGAAGGAGCTAGTATTAAGTCGTTGATCAGCTTTTTAACCAAATATGTGACAGAGCAGACTTATCCTTTTAGAGTCAAATTGTTGGATCACTTGTACAGCAAACTGTCCATGTTGAAGAAAATTCATTTTATGAAGAGCAAGTGTAAACTGATTGAAAAGGAGTATGCAAAGTTGAAGAAGTAGGTGAACAGGTTATTTTGACATCATCAGATAGGGGGAGATTGTTGGGAATTATAATCTGATGAGTCAAAGTATTTTGCAGTTCTAGAGTCTGGAGTTTTAGAGTCTGAGGTTGCAGACTCTGGTGCTTATTGAAGTCAACGATTTGAAGATGTCTTGATGGCTAAGCTAAGGAAGATTCTGGAGATATGTTTAAATATTAAGAAGATATGCTTTGATTCGGTGTTATCTCCAGAAGATTAACTTCAGAATTATTTTGCATATTTGTTAAGTTTTTAAGTTTATATTTTCCTTATTTGTTGCAAAGTAGTTTTGGAAACCAAATCTCCAGATTTGGTTTTGATCTGTATAAATAGGAACGTGTGCTTTTAATTCGATGTATCTCTTTTTGCACGATCAATATTATCAAACATATATTTCATATCGTGTTCTCTCAATTCTTGTACTTATAATTCTTATTTATTGTTAGATTGAGAGTCTGGTGTTCATAGATCAAATAATGTGAACTCATAGGTTTATTGTTTGTTGGTTGCCTAGTTGGTGCTTCATTAGTTTAACTAGTTTTATGAGCACGTGTGTTGCATGACATTTGTACAAATTAATAGTTGATGACGTTAATACCGATATTTTATCAAATGTATAATACAATTACAATGAAAAATCATTTAAACTAATAATATTTGTATCAAAAGCATTAGTATTAAATACTAACGTGAGTCCATGCATTGTATGACAGCTATACAAATTAGTATTCGATAACGTTAATATTGATATTTATCAAATATATAATACAATTACAATGATAAAACTGTTTATTACAAATAACATTTATGTTGAAAACATTAGTATTGAAAACTAACGCATAGATTATGAGACCGCTTATAATTCTATTATAACAATATTATAGAATTTTAAATACAACAATTACCATATTAACTATTAGACAAAAATGATAATTAATACCAGGGGAAGTTTCGTCTTTTTACCTATTTTACTATAGCAACGGATCACTGTAGCCCGTTAGTACTGTAGCAACGGAATCACTGTAGCAACGGTAGTTTAGCAAATTTTTTTCGGTTCATTTACTGTAGCTTTTTTTTCCCTTTACATTTTTCTCTACCCGTTATAACAAAATTTTTATTTTTTTTGGCTTCCTTTATATTTTTCTCCACAAAATAACGACTTAATTGCGTTAAATTTTTAAAAGTCAATAATTCCATAGCGAAACGCGGAGATGCACGTGTATTGTAATTTAAAATAACATTTAAATCTTTGATGGATTATAGCTTTTAGTTCAACTCGAGTTGCGCTTCAACGGCATTATCGTTAGCCACGAAATAATTTTACAAACTAAACGCAATAAAATACATTGAAAACCGAACCCCCAACACGAAGCGAGGGTTCCACAACTAGTTTAATCTATATAAGAAAATATAAGAATATAATTCTTTTATAATGTTTAAAGGGAGATGATAAACATTATATACTAATTATACGCATATTTTAGTATTAAAAAGCTCTGCGTTCACACTAGATCACAGGCGATCCTTCTTCTCCTTCGTCTCCGGCGGGTTCAAACACTGTGAGACTTTCATTTTTTTCTACTTATGGGTAATCGAGATGACCATATTCACGCTGCAAAGATCGCTACAACCATTTACATCGCAAAATTTCCACCTTCATTCGGTATCAACGATCTGCGTGAAGTGCTTAAACAACAAGGTACTATTATGGATGTCTATATTGGTCGCACGCTTTAGAAACAAGGATGTCGATTTGCGTTTGCGAGATTTCTTAATGTTGATTCGGTCCCTAACCTTGAATGCAAGCTCTCATCTCTCTGGATCGGCAACTACCACTTGTATGCTGCAAAGGCTAGGTTCAATCGAGACGAACCGATTAAGAAGCCTTCTGTCTCAACAGGTAAGATTAGTCCAACTATCCACCATTCTAGAGTTCCAAATTTTATAGATAGCCTTCCTTTGAATAAAAACTCGTTTGCAACTGCACTGAATGGTAATAGTACTGGAGGTAATCCAGGTCCCATCCCTCTCCAGATATTGACTATTAAAGATGAAGAACTTATTCTTGGTAAAGATGCTCCTTTATTATTGTTCATTAAGATTAAAGATCCGATCTTGATTCCCTATATAAAACGTATTTGGCATATTGAAGGATTCCAAGGCCTAGAAATTCACCATCTGGGTGGATCTTGGATTGATGTTGAATTCCCAAATGATAACTCTCTTGAAAAGTTCAAATGTAATGCTACTATTCTTTCGTATATAGACGAATACAAAACATTCGATGAAAGTTTTGTTATTACAGAACGTGGAGTTGGTATTGAAATTTTTGGCCTGCAAGCATGTGCTTGGATAGATGTAGTTTACAAAAAAATTGCAGCTTCCTTCGGATACAAATCCTTCTTCTTAAACGCCAAAGGTCAGTCAGGCTGTAGGAAGCTCTGTATAATAACTTCTCAAATGGCCTATATACATGATCTAATCAGGGTTAAAGTTAAAGGCAAAATTTATAAAGTCTTGGTGAAAGAAACTTTGAATTGGACTGTAAAAGTTAAAGAATTGGAAGAAGAAGACTCTTCTAGTGATGATGAAAGTATATCAGTTCTATCTTCGCACGAGACAGAAAATCCCACGGAACAGGAAACAAAAGAAGTAAAAGATCATTTGGAGGAAAATGAATTTAATACAATGGAGAATAATGAAGGAAAAGGAACCAAAGAAACACCCACTGAACAAAACGTCGATGATTCCTTCAGTCCGAAAGAGGATTCCTTCATGGCTGAAAGTAACTTTTCCCCAAAAATTATTTAAAACAACGAGGCGGAACAAAAAAATGAGTCTTCATTTTCTTCTTCCATTTTGAAGGCCCCAGGATTCAATGGTGTGACATTCAACTCTCCAATTGGTAGTGATCAACATTCAAGCACCAAAATGGATAGTTTTATCACCGAAAAACTCCTCAAAATGGGGAAAACACTAGGCTTTGAAATCAATTACAATACTGTTGATCTAAAAAATGTGGTAATAAGTATGAGAGGTTTCAAAACCATCTCATGAATTTATTATCCATTAACATTGGTGGAGGGATGTAATACAAACATAAACAATGGTGGATAAGTTAACTTTGTTCAGAACATTCAATTAGCATTCTCGGAATTCAAGAATCAAAATTCTCTTCTTTATGTCATTTTGCGGTGAAAGCAATGTGGGGTAACTATAACTTTAAGGTTGCATCTTCTTCTTCTTCAAGGGGTCGTTTAGGAGGTTTAATCACAGTTTGGGATCCCTAGTTTTTTACTTCTAACCGTATCATCTCTTTTGCAAATGTACTAATTGTTGAAGGATGTATATCGAGATTTTCTTCTCCTGTTTTCATCATCAACATTTATGCACGTCAATCTCGTTCTAATAAGAGGAGAATTTGGGAATATCTTCGCAACCTTATTTCCGAAAACTTAGGGGAATTCCTTATTTTTGGAGACTTTAACTCGGTTCGGTTCCCTCACGAACATTTTGGCAACAGATTTTGCCCACTAGAAGCGAGTGATTTTAATAGCTTCATCAACGATTGTAATTTGTTCGATGTCCCGTTAGGCGGAAGATCGTTTACCTGTTCTAATAAAACATTTACACAACGATCTTTGATTGACAGGTTCCTGGTGTCGGATGGAATGTTAACTATGTTTCCTTCTCTTTCGGGTTACATTCTGTCTAATATTTGGTCCGATCACTGCCCCATTATTCTTCGGAATGAAAATCTAGACTATGGTCCTATACCGTTCAAACTTTTTCATTCATGGCTCCTTTTGGAAGGCTTCGAGGAAGTTGTTGTTAATGCATGTAATACTACTCCAAACGGGCCTAATCCGCAGATTCAATTCAAAAATAAACTCAAAGGTGTTAAGGAAGCTTTGAAAGTGTGGAATAACGATCATAAATCAAAGCAACAAGATGAGAAGAATGTTCTCCTTACACGTTTAGCTGCAATTGATGCGGACATAGATGCAAATGCTTTCCAACCCCAACACATCCCTGATAGATTCGAAATTATAAAATCTATTGAAAATTTGGAATCTACAGAAGCCGTAAACAAAGCTCAAAAGTATAGAAAGGTTTCTAATTGTTTGGGCGATGAAAATTCTTCATTTATTCATTCGGCAATCAATCGTAAACGGAAAAATTTAGAGATCACGGGTGTCATGAATGAGGGTAATTGGGTAACTAATCCTAGTCAAGTTAAGGAGATTTTCCTATTCCATTATATAGAAAAATATAAAAGGCATCAGCAGGCTAGAATTATTACACCTAGTATTCATGTACTTTCGCTCTCTTCGACCATGACTGATTTTACAAGCTCAGAATTCTATGATCAAGACATTAAAGAGGCGATTTGGTCCTGTGAAAGCGAAAAATCACCGGGTCCGGATGGATTCTCCTTTAAATTCGTGAAGCATTTCTGGGATTCAATCAAATCTGACACATTGGCAATGGTTAGGGATTTTCTCTTAAAAGCTTATATTCCTACAGGGTGCAACAGTTCCTTCTTCTCCTTGATCCCGAAAAAAGAAAATCCAATTCACGTTCAAGATTTTATGCGAATCAGTCTTATCGGAATTGAATATAAGATTATAGCAAAGCTTTTAGCGAATCGGCTCGCTCTTGTGATTAGCGAAGTAATTGGGTCGGATCAAACAGCCTTTATTAAAGGGAGGAAAATTCTTGATGGGCCATTAATGATAAATGAAGCGATTAACTGGTGCAAGAAAAGAAAAAAACAAGCCTTTATTTTCAAGATTGACTTTGAAAAGGCATTTGACTCAATCCATTGGGATTGCATCTTCACAATGATGAATTTTATGGGTTTTAGTCCAAGATGGATCGCTTGGATCAGGGCATGTCTTGTCTCTTCAAAAGCCTCCCTTTTGCTTAATGGTAGCCCATCGAAAGAATTTCAAATTGGTAGGGGTCTACGCCAAGGAGACCCTCTGTCTCCGTTCTTGTTTATCATAGGTATGGAAGGTCCGCAAGCGGCAATCTATGATGCATCTGTAGCTTCCTTATACAACCCTCTTCGTATTGGTAATTCTTCTGATTCGTATAATCTGTCCATATCCATGTACGCGGATGATGTTACTTTTATTGGAGAATGGAGTGAGTCGAACCTGGAGACAATCTTTGAAATTTTGGCATGTTTCTTTTTGGTTTCTGGTTTGAAAATAAATCCTCACAAATCGTCTATTGTGGGGGGTGGGTTCCCTTCGTGTTTTGTGGAATCTGCAGCAAATAATCTTGGATGCATTGCATCCTCCTTGCCATTTATCCACCTTGGCATGCCGGTTGGAAAGAATATGCATAAAGTGGAAAGTTGGGATCCTATTCTTGAAAAAGCAAAAAAACGACTTGCCTCATGGAAATCTAATTTGATATCAATGGGAGGTCGACTAACGCTTATTAAATCGGTCCTTGGTTCTGTTGGTACCTATTATATGTCCCTTTTCAAAGCTCCGAAAAAGGTTATTGATAAACTCGAAGCGTTGCGCTCATCTTTTTTTTCGGGTGAAAAAGATAACGAGCGAAAAATCCATTGGGTAAAGTGGCGTTTAGTTCTTAATCCGTTAGAACAAGGGGGTCTTGGAGTTCCTAGCCTTAATTCTTTAAATTTGGCTTTGCTATATAAATGGCGGTGGCGATTCGTGTTAAATAGACAATCAAGTTTGGCTCGCCTTATTGTAGCTATTCACGGTAATCCGAGAGGCGCGAATATTCAATGTGTTGCAAATGCAAATGGAGTTTGGGCTACTATAACACGAACAGTAGACTTTATTCACCAATCCAATGCTCTTCAAGCATCTCTTATGAGTCTCTAAATAAATAATGGTAACATTGCTAGTTTTTGGTTCGATCCGTGGAATAATGGTGTCCCTTTGGCGTCTACATTCCCTCGTATCCTTGCTCTAGATCAGGTTCATCATAATACTGTTGCTTCTCATTTTGTTAATAACCGTTGGACCTTTCATTGGAGAAGAGATCCAAGGTATGGAGTTGAAGTTGAAAATTTTCAAGACCTTAATTCCATCCTTAGCAATATCGTTCTTTCTAATTCTATCAATAATTGGGTATGGAATGGTAGCATTTTTTCAATTACAGAAGCAAGGTTGATCATCGACAAAAAATATTGGTAAACGCCCTCGTGTTCTACGTCTTGGAGTAAACATGTTCCTATAAAGATTAATGTCTTTATTTGGAGATTAAAACTGTCAAGGCTTTCCACAAAAGATAAGATTATGGAACGGAATATTGCCTTAGATGATGAATCTTGTTGTTTGTGTGGTGCTTCTCTTGAAGATATGCATCACCTTTTCCTTCAGTGTAACTCTTCGCAGCTTATATGGGCTAAAGTAGCTCAATGGGTCAATCTTAACATTCCTGTTTGGTCCTTAATGGATTCAATGTGGGCATGGATCGATGGAGTCCCTATTCAGGATAATAAAAGGCTTATCATGATGGTCATTGTCTACTCTACATTGTGGAGTATTTGGAGACTTCGAAATAGCTACACCTTCAGGGATCAAAAGTTTCGAAAATGCCATGTGATGGACAATATTGTGGTTAATGGCTTCAATTGGTTATTTGCTAGATTCAAAAAAAAAAAACATGTAACTGGACGCTTTGGTTACAATCTCCTTTAAATTCCCTGTAATTTTATTTCCATGTAAATCTTTATAGCTTTTCCATTTTAATAAAATCTCAGCCGTTCGAAAAAAAGTATTAAATATAAATATATAAAATTTAAATGATATACCTTTAATTTAGGGAGTTATTCTAGGAAGATATTATTATTTAATTCATTTTAATTAAGAAAATGACACGTAGGATTATTTAATTCAGTTTAATTAAGAAAATGACACATAGATTTATTTAATTCAGATTAATTATAAAATTGATACGTAGGATTATTGACACGCGCTTTATATTAATGTATATATATGTATGTATGTATGTATGTATGTATGTATGTATGTATGTATGTATAGATAGATAGATGTTGTTAGGGTGTGGTTCTCGTGTTTGCTTGTTCCGTTTAAATTTTGGCTACCTTGTGTTAGAGTTGTTCGTTGTTTTTTGTGTTGGCTTGTTTCTTAGGCCTTCGTGTATGTTTGGAGTATGTTTCTTGTTAGTTATATAAAGTTAATTTTTCACTAATAAAAAAAATAAAAAATACTGAGTACGGATGATACAACATTTATGCTTTACGTTATAATAAATATTGTTACAGTATAAAACAATGATGACTTCAATGATTTTAGACTTAGTCTTGTCTCAAAATTCCGTGAAAACCAAAAGGCCATCAATTGTACTCTGTTGATTTTCATTCCCTCATGGTGAATAATACTAATTTTCTTTACTTACAAAACAAATCAAAAATATCCAATTTACAGTATGCCAAATAAATTTCGAAGGTATGATAATAAACAGCAACATTTACTTTTATTGGTATTTAGTACCAAAAATCTAGATAGCAACTTTCACATATAATTTAGGTGTATAAAACTTGACAAAACCCCATAACACAAATTGTAATGGCCCGTCCAAATCCACCTGGACAAAGTCATCAACATTTGATCCCATTGCGAGGTACTGTCCTAAATATGTCATGAACGACTTCATGTAATATCTTTAAAATGAGCAAATGCACAGCGGAAGATTTCTTTCATACCTGAGAATAAACATGCTTTAAAGTGTCAATCAAAAGGTTGGTGAGTTCATAGGTTTATCGTAATCAATCATTTCCATAATTTTAATAGACCACAAGATTTCATTTTTTTTAACATACACGCATGTAGCTATCTGTATAAAAATCATTCATATGGTGAACACCTGATAACCGACATTAACAAGATGCATATAGAATATCTCTAAAACAGAATCCTCTCGTCTGTATAATAATAATTCGAAGTACTAAAGCATTTCATTTTCCAGAATGGGGGGTGTTAGTGCCCGTAGATCTAAATTTAAGATTCGCGTCAATTAGGGGTCAGTTCCCTAATTCTTAGGTTACCAAGCTAAAGGGGCGATATTCGGTCTAATAATCCAACCATAGAATGTAGTTTTGAGTACTTGTGTCTACTTCATCAAACATTTATAAAAACAGCACATGTATTCTCAGTCCCAAAAATATATATTGCAAAAGCATTTAAAAAGGGAGCAAATGAAAACTCACGATACGATATTTTGTAGTAAAAATATGCATACGACGGAACTGAACAATGCAGGGTTGGCCTCGGATTCACGAACCTATATCAATTATATATATTAAAACATATAATTGTAATTGAACAAGTTTATGTATTATTATTAATGGTTATTTTAGTAACTTGCATGTTTCATTAATAATTAAATTAACTATATTTATTTTATATACTTTAGATAAATAATTAGTATTTATTATGAAAATATAAATGTTGTTATGTGATATGTATTAAATATATTCATATATAGATATTTATTTGCTAAAATAATATCAATAATAATAAATAAAAATTTGTATCTTTTTATGATAGTAATAATACTAAAAATAATTAGATTTAGTAATGATATTGATATTAATAGTTTTGATAGTAATACTAATAATAATAATAACTATAATAATTTTAATATTAATGATAATGATTTTAATCATAATGATACTACTAATAATATCCTAATTGATAATACTAATAATAATAATTATAATAATAATAGTAATAATAATCTTAATATGAATATTAATGATGATAATAATTACAATAATAATACTTATAATAATAATATTAATGATAATCATAATAATAATAATAATAATAATCATACTTTTATAAATGCGAAAATCATATTTTTTAATGATGATAATAATATTGGTAATAACAATGATAATAATAATAATCATAATGGTAATTATAATCATATTAATAAATGATAATATTTATAGTAATACATGTATTAGTAATAACAAGTATTCTAAAAATAACTATAATAATAATAATAATAATAATAATAATAATAATAATAATAATAATAATAATAATAATAATAATAATAATAATAATAATAATAATAATAATAATAATAATAATAATAATAATAATAATAATAATAATAATAATAATAATAATGATGATAATAATAATAAGATAATAATAATAATAAATAAATAAATAGATAAATAAATAACTACCTCAAAGAAGTAGCTCTTTTAAAAAAATTCCCAAGCCCGGGTTTGAACCCGCAACCTCCCGCTAACCCGATAACATCCTTAACAACTCCTCTGACCTCGCTTTTCTGATTAAGCTCAGATTTATATTTATATGACCCATCACCATAATCATCTGCGTATCATCTTTATCATAACATCGTAGCATCCTACCATCATGTATTCATCATCATACACAATCATCATCATCTACCATCTAGCTTATTCGATCACAGCTAAAACGAATTAGATATATATAAAAACAGTCGCTGATGTATATCAAAGGGGAAATGATTCGGCCCAATAGTCATAAACTCATCGGCCCAAAATTATAAACGAATTCATGGCCCAACAACAAAACATGTAATAATCGACTTTTCTGGTTCACCTATATCTTCATCGTTATCTTCATGTATCATCATCATCTACATTGAGCATCATCATACATCATCAATCATCATCGTGACATCACGTCTTTGTGATCAAAATCATCAAACTTTGTCATCATAATACATCATTATCTTAATATCTTAACGGTATCATCAAGATTTCGTATCATCATCTTCATTGCATTTCATCATCACCATTAATACTATTCATCATCTCCTTCATGTAAACATCATCATATTCTTCGCCATTAATCATCATCATCGTTACACGTTCATCATCATACTTCGTGATCATCTCGTATGTGGTTGTGTTTGGGTCATGAAAAATAAGCAACAGCAGGTTCAAAATTTTGATTCAGTTTTGGGTGATCTTCGACACTAACCCAAAAACAGAAAACGAGTAACTGGTTTAGACGTTATGTGTATAAATTCACGAGTATCATGTATGATCTTCATCATTCTTACAGGCTCATTATCACCACCAAATACATCACCATCATTCTATTCGATCGTCATCTTCACTGTACCATTATTAACCTTGCAGCAACAGATGGCCGGAGCAGAAATATAAAGAAAAGAAGAAGCGTGCATTAGCAGTAGTACTCGATAGTAGCCTGTGATCACGCTTAAATAAGAAACAGAAATAGATGGGAACAGTAGCAGTAGCGTGGATCATGGTTTGGTGGTTGTTGGCGGTTTTTAAACAAACAGAAACAAGTAATAGCAGTTTATTTACATGATCGAGTGGTGGTTATTTGAAATGCCCCGTTCATATTAATTATAAACGTTTCATATTAATTGATTTCTTTGCGATGTTTTGACCTCTATATGAGACGTTTTCAAAGCTTGCATTCATTTTAAAATAACCATAACCTTTATTATTGAATAAAGGTCTAAAAGCATAAGTTTTGATTGTCATTTAAAGA
Organism: Rutidosis leptorrhynchoides; assembly: GCF_046630445.1. Lineage (NCBI taxonomy): Eukaryota > Viridiplantae > Streptophyta > Magnoliopsida > Asterales > Asteraceae > Rutidosis > Rutidosis leptorrhynchoides. The sequence goes on from NC_092334.1 coordinate 553,917,328, forward strand.
CAATCTCCTCAAAATACATGTATTTTACACACACCATTACATACTTGCCAACAATATATTACAAATACAATTCCCGAATGCAAGTTTATTTATTAAGAAAAGCATGATGACTACAAATCTTGACGTTGAGTAAACATAAAACAGCGGAAGCTTTCTAATAATCACCTGAGAATAAACATGCTTAAAAAGTCAACAAAATTGTTGGTGAGTCATAGGTTTAATTTCTATATAATAATCATAACATTTAATAAGCCACAAGATTTCATTTAATTAGATGCGCAAGATCATTACAACTGCAAAAATCATTCATACGATGATTCGCCTGATAACTGACCTTAACGTAGAGCGCTTAAGATATCTGGCATCATACATTTCACTATTCAAATGTATGACAAGAACCCTTCAAATTACTAAAGCATTTGCACTATTCGAAAATGAGGGTGGTTGGTGCCCGTAGATCTACCTTTAGGATTCGCGTCAATTAGTGTTTTTCACTAATTCTTAGGTTACCAAGCATAATAATAATAAGTACAGATATCCGGTATAACAAAACAATCGTAGAATGTAGTTTCATGAACTTGTGCTTATTTTGTAAAACATTTATAAATTTGCATGTATTCTCATCCCAAAATAATTTAGATAGTAAAAATGGGACTATAACTCACTTGTGATGATTTTCGAATAGACGGTAGTAAGACTTGGCCTTTGACAAATTCACGAACCTAATAATATTCTTGTGTCAAGATATATATATATATATATATATATGTATATATATATATATATATATATATATATATATATAATTAATATTCCATACTTATGATACTTGTGATAATTTTAATTGTCCATTGTTAGTAGTCCAACGTTCGTAGTCTAATAGTCCAATAGTCCAATAGTCCAACAGTATAAATATATATATATATATAAATATAAATGCGTTTATTGTGTTAGAATTCACTAACACTATAATATATTGTCTTAATATAATAAGACACATAATATGTATATTGTCTGAAGCAATCCGCGACCCATTGTATATATGTCTCAGGCTCGATCACAACTCAAAGTATATAATATTTTGGAATCCACTTCGTCCCACAGCTAACTCGAAATTACTGCCAATGGTGTCTTATAGTTCGTTCCAATAATATATATAGAAGAAATCAAAATGATATGTCAAAACGCTGTATACGGATCCACCGTGATCAAGTCTTATATATATATATATATATATATATATATATATATATATATATATATATATATATATATATATATGGTGCCTTACGATCTTTATTAAGACTATAATATATTGTCGTAGAACTTAATCACGACTATTATAAATTGTATTTCCATAAGCTCAGGAACAAGACATGTATAAATACATGTAGGATACAAGGTAAGTTAGCTAGGATAAGGTTAGCATCCATTTTTATGAATCATGTCCGTAGCTAAAAATTAAGAAAAATATCCAATTTTGTTTTACCCATAATTTCTTCGTTACCAATCCGTTTTGAGTGATTCGAGTTGCCATAGTTTCCTCTCGAACTCAACATTATTAATCTTAATAGAAAAAGTATAGGTTTATAGTCAAAAATACAGCTTAGGTGTCAAATAAGAGAAGATAGTCATATCCGTCTTAAGAACGACATCTTGATGACCCTTTTGAAAAACATACTTCTACTTAGAGTTTAACCATAGATTTTGGATATATTTCATATCCATATAAAATAAGATTTTTTACCAAAGAAAATCTTTTAATTTAAAGTTTAAGATAGGTTTTTAAAATTAAACCCAAAACAGCCTCCGTTCGACTAAGACGGCGTATATTCGATTTTAAGGTGTTTTTCGTGTTTACAAGTTTTATATCCTTATTTTAGCTTGACATATAGTCATAATACATGTGTTGAAGTATTTTAAAAGTCAAGTTAGAAGGATTAAGTTTATTTGCAAACAAGTTTAGAAATAACCTAAACTATGTTCTTGTTTTTATTAGTTATAACTCAAAATAAGATAGCTATATGAATATAAATTGAACGAGATTATGAATAAGGTTACTACCTCAAGTTACTTGGATAAATCTACTGGAAAAGATAGAAAAAATCTTGGAATCAAAACTTTGATGGCTTGGAAACTCTTGAAGTATGAACATGGAATGAACAAAAATTCGAATAAGAATTCTATCTTGAATTAAGATAGTTATAAATATATAAATTGAATCAAAGCTTATATATGATTCTTACCTTGATTAATAGTTGAAAATCTGCTGGAAAGGAAGTATAATTCTTGATCTTAAAGAGTGGTGGAGTTGGATTGAAAGGTTGGAAGTAAGCTAGTAAACTTGAAAGTATTTGTGAAGTGTTCTTGATGTGTTCTTGAATATTGATGTTTCTTGATTGTAATTGAAGCTAGATTGACCTAGATAATCAATATTACTGAAGTAGAGACGTTCTTGAGTTTAGAGAGAGTTAGAATGGAGAAAATTTGGATTAGAAAATCAAGGAAATGTGATGTGTGTGTTGTTTGAAAAAATGCCTAATGCTTAGTCAATATAAGGTTAGTAGTTTTTATTTTTATGCATAAATATCAAGTATAAGTTAAAACAAGTCATGATCATGGTTTATGACTCATTCATGGCTGATCATTGGAGTTTACTATTGGTATGAACCAATAGTAAATAATCTAGAAGCTGTGTATTGTACGAGTACAAATACGGTTGCATACGAGTAAAATTGTTGATGAAAATGAACGAGAATGTAATTGTAAGCATTTTTGATAAGTAGAAGTACTTTGATATGTATCTTGAAGTCTTTAAAAAGTGTATGAATACATCTTAAAATACTACATGTATATACAATTTAACCGAATCGTTAAGTCACCGTTAGTCGTTACATGTAAGTGTTGTTTGAAACCTTTAAGTTAACGATCTCATTTAATGTAGTTAACCCAATGTTTATTATATCTAATGAGATGTTAAATTATTATATTATCATTATATTATGATGTATGAATATATCTTCATATGATATATATACATTAAAATATCGTTACAACGATAATCGTTACATATATGTCTATAGACTTGAAGTCTTTAAGTTAGTAATCTCATTTTATGTATATAACCAATTGTTATTATATGTAATGAGATACTTAAATATCATTTTATCAAATTATAAGTATATATATATATCCATATATACATCATTATATAATTATTTCGAGTTATGACGTTCGTGAATCGTCAGACAAACTGGGTGGCCAAACATTTGTATAAAATTCATTTCAAATAACCAAATCTTAATGACTTTGATTGCTTAACATGTTGGAAACATTAATTATGTAAATATTAATCTTCTATATATTATCAAAAAAATCCGGGTCGTTACATTACACACCCGTTAAATTAAATTTTGTCCCGAAATTTAGAATAGTACCTAGTTAACGTGCGATATCGGGAAACAAATGTGGGTACTTCAGCTTCATTTGGTCTTCTCGTTCCCAAGTAAATTCAGGTCCTCTACTAGCATTCCATCAAACCTTAACGATTGGTATCTTACTTTGTTTGAGTCGTTTGACCTCACGATCCATAATTTCGATGGGTTCTTCGACGAAATTTAGTTTCTCGTTAATTTTAATCTCGTCTAAAGGAATAATGAGATCTTCGGTAGCTAAGCATTTCTTTAGGTTTGAAACATGAAAGGTGTTGTGAATCTTTTCTAATTGTGGAGGTAGCTCAAGTCGATAGGCCACCGGCCCAATGCGTTTTTCAATCTTAAATGGCCCAATGTATCTTGGGCTTAATTTCCCCCACTTTCCAAAACGAATAACACCTTTCCAAGGTGATACCTTAATCATAACCATATCACCTTCCTTAAACTCTAAAGGTTTTCTTCTAACATCCGCATAGCTCTTTTGTTGACTTCGGGCTGTTTTCAATCGTTGCTGAATCTGAATGATTTTATCGGTGGTTTCTTGGATAATGTAACGACCCGGATTTTTTCGAACATTTTATACCTATGAGATTAATATTTACATAAATTAAACCTTACCAACATGATAAGCAATCTAAATTGTTGAGATTTATGTTTTTAAAAAGAGTTTTACACAACGTTTGACCGTCCAATTTGACCGATGATATCACGAACTATATAACAAATGATAATTATACGTTTGTGTATATATATGTATTTATATATATTTAACATGATCTAAGAATGGTTTAACATCTCATTGTGTACTAATAACAATAAGTTATAAGTATACTTTGAGACTACTAACTTAAGTTTTCAAAATGATAACTATACGTAACGTTATTTGACATATATACCTTTAACCTATAATACTTATACAAGTATCGTATAAATATGTATTTAATCACTTTTAAAGGGCTTATATACATAAAACAATATAAGTATATTTACAAAAGATAGCTATATTTGAATTCTCATTTCGTTTCCTCAAAATTTCTACACGTATACCTAGAGTATATGTACTCGTATCATACCCAGCTCCTATACGTATTTACTATTAGCATATACACATCACAATCACTTTATTAGCAGCCATGAGTCAGCTAATTTTGGATCTTAGCATGCATGATTAATCAATTTGGCATATTACAAGACTTTTGCACAATATTACAAATTTATACATCTTTTCACCACCATTTATACTCCATTCCAATTTCATTTTAACTACACATTTTCTCTAACCAAAAACACACTCTTAGAAACTTTAAGTGTTCTTCACAATCTCAGTAAATAACCATGAAGATCTAGCTTTAAAAACAAGCCTTAATCATCATAATAAATTCCTTACAAGAAAACTTCAATAATCCTTCCAAAAATACAAGTTTACTTCCAACCTTTTGATCCAACTCCACCACTCTTTTGGTTCTAGTATTTTTCTCATCTTTTACAGTAACTTTGTCTAAGTAACTTGAGGTAGTAACCTTGTTCATAACCTTATTCGATTCATATTTATATAGCTATCTTATTTTGTGTTGTAAAATTTTAACAACAAGAACATAGTTTGAATGATTTCAAACTTGTTTGCAAACTAAATAGATCCTTCTAACTTAACTTTTAAAACACTTCAATACCTATAATATATCATAATGATATGCTAACTTAACAAGATATAACTTGGTTTTACAAAGAATATCTTAAAAACTGAATCTACGTCGTCGGAGTGCAACCGTGGGCTGTTTTGGGTTGGATAATTAAAAACCATCTTAAGCTTTGAATTGGAAGTTTATGTTCTGGAAAAATGATATTTCTTATGAATATGTTAACACATAAAAATTTCATGGTTTAACTCAAAGTGTAAGTATTTTTAGAAAAATGATCATTAAATGTTGTTTTTATGATGGAAAATGATCACTTTCATAAGTTTCACCAAAGTTTGACCTATAACCTGTGATTTTGAATACAACCTAAGGTATTTTCAGTTCATATTCTTAAAATTTGACTCAATCCAAGGAAGTGGCAAGTTGAACCAACAAAAACAGAGTTGTAATGAAGAAACTACGACTAAAACAAGATCGGGTATCCGAAGCTAGTTTAGCTACGAAAATATTTGGAGAAAAAATTAAATTAATCATATATTTCTAATTAATATGATATTTCATATATATTTACTTATGATTTGATTTTATATATTTCAGGACCACCCGTAAACAACACGAGAAGATTAATCACAAGACCTCATGATTGTACGCAACACGTCATTTGACAACACGGTACTTTATGTACGCAACACGTCACTTGACAACATGGTACCATGGGTCGAGATTAATTCTGATCAATACGAATACGATGGAGTCTTTATTTATTTTATTTAAGCAACTAATTGTGGATCACTAACATCGGACTGCTAACTACGGACTAAGAAAATATTAAAAGTATTAAAAGTATATATATATATATATATATATATATATATATATATATATATATATATATATATATATATATATATATATATATATATATATATATATATATATATATATATATATATATATATATATATATATATATATATATAATGATTACTTAAAAAGAAAATATGTTGATATATTATATATATGGTTAGGTTCGTGATATCTATCGGAGACCAAGTCGTGATAAATACCTTCAAGGCAAAAGTGAGTATATAGTCCCACTTTTAAACTCTATATATTTCGGGATGAGAATACATGCATTTTATGATTTACGTTATGGACACAAGTGATTAAAAATATATATTCTACGTTGTGTTATACCACTGGCATACTTCCCTGTAACTTGGTAACTACTATTTACATGAGGTATTGTAAACGCGAATCCTGTTGATAGATCTATCGGGCCTGACAACCCCAACCGGACTAGACGACCAATATTCAACGGTTGCACAGTACTTCGTTTCGGTAACTACACTTGGTACGGTGTAGTAAGATTTCATAATAAAGGGAATATGCGACGTTGATTAAATGTTAAGTATGGTTATCAAGTGCTCAACAACTTAGAATATCTTTATTAAAACGTTTATATATGAAATCTTGTGGTCTATATTTATAACGCTGCCGGCATTAAACCTATATCTCACCAACTTTATGTTGACGTTTTAAGCATGTTTATTCTCAGGTGATAACTAAAAGCTTCCGCTGCAACATGTTGAATTTAAGCAAGATCTTGAGTATGCATATTTGTGTCAAAAATAAAACTGCATATCGGAGGATTTGTAATGTAAAATATGTTGGAAGTCGTATTGTTATTATCACATGTAAAGTTTGTAGGTCTAAGATTATCGCTAAACGATAATCATTATTAAGTTGTTTAAACCTTGTATTTGTAATAAAAGCTATGGTTTGTATTGTAAAAACGAATGCAGTTTTTGAAAAATGTCGCATATAGAGGTCAATACCTCGCGATGAAATCATATGTTATTGTAATCGTCCTTATGGTTAAGGTCAGGTTATGACAGATAATTTCCGGACCTGTAATCTATTTATCCCCCACATCACTCCAACAAATCGGAGACATGCACTTCCTACCATAAAGTGCCTCGAATGGTGCCGCCTCAATACTAGAATGATAGCGGTTGTTGTAGGATAACTCAGCTAACGGTAGATGTCGATCCCAACTGCTTCCAAAATCAATAACACATGCTCGTAGCATGTCTTCGAGTGTCTGAATCGTCCTTTCACTCTGCCCATCAGTTTGTGGATGATAGGCAGTACTTAAATCTAGACGAGTTCCCAACGCTTCGTGTAATGCCTGCCAGAATCTGGTAGTAAATCGGCTATCACGATCAGAGATAATAGAGATTGGTATACCATGTCTAGAAATAACTTCTTTCAGGTATAATCGTGCTAATTTCTCTATACCATCCTCTTCTTTTATTGGCAGAAAGTGTGCTGACTTAGTAAGATGATCGACTATTACCCAAATCATATCATAACCACCTGCGGTTCTCGGTAACTTAGCAATGATATCCATGGTAATGTTTTCCCATTTCCATTCTGGGATTTCAGGTTGTTGGAGTAGACCCGATGGTTTCTGATGTTCAGCTTTGATTTTAGAACAAGTCAAACATGCTCCTACATATGTGGCTATATCGGCCTTCATTCCTGGCCACCAAAAGTTTCTCTTGAGGTCTTGGTACATTTTCCCCGCTCCGGGATGTATTGAATATTTGGTTTTATGTGCTTCATCTAGTACTACTTTCCTCAAATCCCCATTCTTTGGTACCCAAATTCTTTCAGCTAAATACCTGGTTCCATCTTCCCGAATATTAAGCTGTTTTTCTAATCCTTTGGGTATTTCCTTTCCAAAAATTCCTTCCTTCAAAACCTCATGTTGTGCCTCTTTTATTCGAGTAGTAAGATTAGTATGAATAATCATGTTCATAGCTTTTACTCGAATAGGTTCTCTTTCCTTTCGACTCAAGGCATCGGCTACCACATTCGCTTTCCCCGAGTGGTAACGGATTTCACAATCATAATCATTTAGCAGCTCAACCCACCTACGCTGCCTCATATTTAGTTGCTTTTGATTTAAAATATGTTGGAGACTTTTGTGGTCGGTGTATACGATAAACTTGACCACATATAGATAATGTCTCCACATCTTTAATGCAAAAACAACGGCGCCCAATTCTAGATCGTGTGTGGTGTAGTTTTGTTCATGAATTTTGAGTTGTCGAGAAGCATATGCAATCACCTTCTTCCGTTGCATAAGAACACACCCAAAACCCATTCTTGATGCATCGCATTAGATAACAAAATCTTCCATTCCGTCAGGTAACGATAAAATAGGTGCCGTAGTCAACTTCTTTTTCAACAATTGGAAGGCACCCTCTTGTTCGGAAGTCCATTCATACTTCTTCCCCTTGTGTGTCAAGGCAGTTAAAGGTTTGGCTACTCGGGAGAAATCTTGAATAAATCTCCTATGATAACCGGCTAAACCCAAAAATTGACGTATTTGCGTTGGATTTTTCGGGGTTTCCCAATTTTTGATGGCTTCGATCTTGGCGGGATCAACTTTGATTCCATTACTACTGACTACGTGGCCAAGAAATTGTACTTCATTTAACCAAAAAGCGCACTTAGAGAATTTTGCATAAAGTTGTTCTTTTCTTAACAACTCTAATACAAGTCTCAAGTGTTGTTCGTGTTCTTGGTTATTCTTCGAATAGATAAGAATGTCATCAATAAAGACAATAACAAACTTATCTAAATATGGACTACATACTCGGTGCATGAGATCCATGAAAACTGCGGGTGCATTGGTTAGACCGAATGGCATAACCATGAATTCGTAATGGCCATAATGAGTTCTGAAGGCTGTTTTTGGTATATCGTCTTCTTTAACCCTCAGCTGATGATGTGACTACCCGTAAATTTTTGGCAAAATTTAAACAAAAATCTTCATATGATTTCATTTAACCTCGACTAATTCTGACGATTCACGGACAATTATTTGTAAATAATTACGCATTAATTTGATATATTAATATTATTATTATTAATATCCTTTTTAAACAAGATATCAATAATTAATATCTTTAATATCAATATTGTTATTATGAATAAAAAAAATATTGACAAATAATCTTGGAAAAGTAGTAAATCAATTTGTTTATTTTAAAAAAATATAAAAAAAAATCCTTAAAATAAATGATTTTTTTAATAAAAGAAATAAATAAATAAATAAATTACTTTTTAATTAAAAATTATAATGGAAAACTACTTTTATTATTTTATTTTGTGCATTATCCCATGACCTAACATTTAACACTTTTGAATTTTAAAATCACATTAAAAATTAAAATATTTCTTTTTATTTTAATTATTTTATTCTTTTTACCTAATTTTTTCAAGTATAAATACCCCTCATTTCTCATTCAAACTCACACCAAAATTTCTCTCATTCTCTCTTTGAAGAATTACTACTAGTAAGTATTTTTTTCTTACTTTTTACTTTTTACTTTTTACTTTTTACTTTTACTATTTACTTCGGTTTATTATTTTTTTACCGAAACATGTAAATAATGTTATAAATTATATGCAATTAAAATTAAAATAAATAACATGTTATAATTAGTAATATATGTTACTAAAAATTATAAAAGTATTTTTATTAATTAATATATAGGAGTTATAATTAAAATCGAATTAATGAATATATATGTATATACGCACCTAACGTGAAGGTTATAATTAAAGATAGCGTACAAAGACTACAAACATCACCGCTACTTGTGGCCTAGGGTGATCCTTGTTACCATTATGGGACGCTTGTGGATCTCGAATGCCAAGACTTAGATTCTGGTCAAGAGATCCTGGGCCGCTCGGTAACAATAGATCATTCGTGTGACTTGCATGTTAGCGACGAAGTTTGGGCGAGATTGTACAACTTCTTTGTTAAGAATTATAACTCGAACATTCTTAAACTAGAAGCCTACTATAAGTGGAAGTTTTTCATAAATAGTAGGTTTCCAAAAATAGAAACTTTTGAGAAATAGGAACTTTTCTCGAAAACCGTCACTGTCAATATGGTTGCTATATTAATAAACATACTTTATGTCAAATTAGACATTAACTAATCAAACGTTATACCTCAAGGTTGATATCCAGATCACTTACTTGCTTTACTTTCCTTCTTGCGTGGAATACTTCAACTGCTATTTAATGTGAGTTCATCTGCTCCCTTTTTATCTATATTTTTGGGCTGAGAATACATGCGCAACTTTTATAACTGTTTTACATGCTAGACACAAGTACCAACTGCTAAAACTATGCTATACCCGACTATGTCCGACTAAGTCCCTACAGTGATATATTTAATTGCTGCGGCATTCTTAATTATTGGGGATAGGCCTATCGGGAGTAACGTCCCCGATACATTTGACTAAGTCTTTGTATTACTTGATAATGAAATTAAACGACAAGGACAGAACAACTTATCACGGGGCAAACAACGTTTAGTCTAAATATCACGCACTGGCATAACTTTTTGATCCTGTGGGAGATCAACTTGACTGGATCTGAGTGATCTACTTATGAAAACAAATCTTGTGGTCTAACACTATTACTGAAATCATTATTTATGACAAACCTATGAACTCACTCAACCTCGTGTTGACTTTTTAAGCATGTTTATTCTCACATACTTAAGTATTGCTTCCGCTGTATATCTGCTGCTTTGATGATGATTGCTTGCTATACTTGGAGTCTTCATTACATATCATATCAATTAAAGACATTTAATGTTCTAAATATAATGTAATCTATTTATCTTCCGCTGCAAAACTCAATAAAACGTCTCATATAGAGTCGTTCTCATTTATACAACTGTGATTTGATATAATTAGTCAAAAATACCTCAGGCCCTATTTGGGGGTGTGACAGATTGGTATCAGAGCAGGTTGTTGTAGAGAACCAGGATTGCATTTTATGTGTGCCTTATACAATTAGGTACCGTAGCAATGTAGGACTACAACTATCCTTGACCATAGTGCCTTTAATTGTTGCCTTTAACTGTTAAATGCTACCCTATACTTTAGAAACTTTACTTATCTTAGAATGCCAAGCCAATCTAAGAACTCTGCTCATTCTCCTAAGTACTATCCAATTCCGCCACCATATTTAAATGCGACACCATTATTTATGAAATTTTAGACATTCCTTTGTCATATATCATGGTTTTGTGTATTACATATGTATTACATGAAATGTTATCAATGATTCTTGAAATCTCTACTATTTATATTCATTACTTTCAAAATCTTTAATTTCTCGTTATTTTTTATCATTGAATTTTCTTGACGGATGGCGTCTACGAAACTCTAGAATGGAAGGGTTTGGATTACCGATTTAAAGGATCCTATAGCTCAAGCCCCTATACCTGAATAGGCCATTACGAATTGAAAGTCTTTAGTCGAAAGATTATCAGATTACATACTTATCATTTTATGATCTCGACACGTCATACTGCCATTATTGGAATATAGACACATCATATCTTATTATATCTTATCATATCTATCCCAGTAAACTTTGTCTACCACTTTTCCTAAATTTCCTTCGTAAATCACGGAAATCTTTTTGCTATAAATACGTATTCAAGGAGACGAATATATCATTCAGTATTCAATAGCCATTTCATATCAAACCCTATTTCAAACACATAATATGAATTTCTCGAACTCCTCGAGCTCCAACGGCAGCATAACCGGAACAAACAAACCAATTAGCCATCATCTATTCTGGATGAATTGGGGATAGGTTCGTAGCCGACTCAATCAATGGAGGCAAGAAGAAGGTGATCCCTTCCACCAACCGAATTCACCTCTTGGCGAAGAACCTGAAGCGCTTACCGGCGAACCAGTTCGAAACACCATTTTCTCTCTTCTTTCCAGGGTATCCCGTCACGAATATATAATATCGAAGATTCTAGATCTTATTCACCCCCTTGTTCCAACCACCAATCATCCCGGAATAGTAGAAGAAGTCAATGAGCTTCGCGCTGGATAATATGGTGCGAATTCTACAAGCATCAGCAGCACCAGCAACATAACCAGCATCACCACCAGTACCAACAGTACCATCAACATCACCACCAACATCATCAGCTTCATCAACAACAACATCCGCATCCCACGCCTCAACATCACACTCAGTACCTCAAACATCAACATCATACGCCCATAGATACCAAGGAATATTAGTAATAATGAGTTAAGATGTATTGACTCATTCTTCGTGAAGAATTATATATGTATACCTTATATATATATATATATATATATATATATATATATATATATATATATATATATATATATATATATATATATATATATATATATATATATATATATATATATATATATATATATGATTTGAAACAATAATAAATCTCGTCGTACTAAGCAATTACGTGAGAATCTCAACTACTATGTACTACTTGGTTAATTCATATCACTAATATGCTATGATGTACACCCTTCGTTAATGACTTAACAGTTGTTAATCACTGCTTCAACACAATAAACTCCATTTCATAATAAATCAAGTGTAACGATGAATGTATTGATTCATAACTTCATTAGCGAAATATTTCGCGACAATTATGAAATCTCTAAGGTTTTGGAGATTATTTACTCTCGTTCCAAACCGCAAATCAGATGAGTTTAATATATATTAGCTCATTAAATCCATGATTATATCTGAAGAATACATATATGAACGTATATCTTCATAAAGATTGTAAATTCTGTTGTACAAACTGTTAATTGTGAAAATATTTTAACGGGTAGGTAATACCCGAGAAATATTTACATCTCACATTAATACACTGTACATTCTTCAATTTCGATTCATAAATCATTAATTATACGCACTACACTCACAAATGATACACAATCATCTTCATACAAAATCAATTACACATTCTGAAATTAACATATCGGAATTCAAGTAAAGCTTTAGCATGTGTTATCTTCCTAAATATTACTACATTCATGAATTATATTCATTCGTATTCTGCAATGAATTATCACATCAAACCACCGAAATTATCATTCATTACTTTTAAAATCAATAACGCCTATTCGTTAACCATTAGATCCGTTGACGATTACAATCAGCGTTTAATCATCTAAAAATAAAATTTCTTGAAACCATCTCGGATTGATAACCAATGATTCAGATATGGTAGCATTAAATGCAGAGGAAACAGAAGAATTTTCCTCGTCATTGGATCTTAGAAATTCTAAGATATCACCGTATCTTTCGTTATAAATATCCTCTATATTTCTGAAGATATCTTTATAACGATTCTTGTCAGCAATTAATTATCTCTTTGCGATAACTTTATCACATCATAAAGGAAACTGTTTTAGTTTCTATATTCAAGTTTAAATTATAAATGTTTTGAAGAATTGTTGGGAATTGAAGCATGAGTTAGTATAATATAATGACGTCATGCCAACGTGATTATATTACAGTAAGTCATGCTAAATTTTTAATGGAAGATGATGATTCAAAGACTTTATAATAATCATTTGCCATGTTACACGACTCTTACATTCTATTTAAACTCTAAACATATCAAGAAAATATTTTTCTTGATGATTCGGTCTTTTTCGGATATTCTGGTAATTTGACAAATCAAATCATACTATTACCTTTCCTTTCTACTTTATATATTATGATCATTCGAAACTTCATACCTATAAATTCTGGACCATTACTCGCTTTACTTAGAGTCAAGAGGAGAATAAAAAGGCAAAGAGCTTCGACATAAAAGGGAAAATATAAAGCCTGATAATGATACCGAAATTACAAACCGTGTATATCAATGCGTATAGCAATATAAAGACATGGGAGAATTAAAAACACAATAAATCCTAGAGCATAATAGAAGTAAACAGACTCCTCTGGTGGGAGTTAGAAAAGAAGGAAGATTGTGGCGATAACCAATATAAGGTCAAGAACAAGAACTGGATTGAGCATATTAACAAATATTTTGGAAGTATGAATTGAGGAAAGAAAGTATAGAAGTGGAGAAGATAATGAAACGGAAGAAGCTAATTTATAGCGAAATTTTAGACACAGCAATCGAGGCAATTCATCGCATTTAATTAAAGAAAATCCTAATTTCCTTAATTACCGGAGAATCAAATCTTCTAAAGATTATGAAGATTTCTTTAAATCCCTTAAATTCCGGAAATCCACTTTAATTATATCAAAAGTTAAGGCGAACATTTAATTTCCTCATTTCAATCTTTTACGATAGCTTCGTTTATACTCTTCCTATAATCAAATCGTTTCATCCATATTACCCAATGTTTATAAAACTCTATTTTCAACTCAAATACCTCATTAAGATATCCTTGTTGTAAACAATGACGATCTCTATCAAATATCATGATCATGATTTTCATTAACTCCTCTCTGTTTTATCTACCCTAATATTGTGGCATAAACGCTCAAGGTTTAAATAAGCTCACTACTATTCATAACACATTTCATGCTTATATAGCACCATCATCTCTTTCTGAGAAAACCTGATCAATGACACTCTTGATTAAATCCTTTAGATAACCTCCGCATTAATAATAAAATGCACTTCGTAGAATTTATGAATCGTAAGACTTAAACTCGTAAAATAAAACAATATTCTATCCGTTGAAATTCACGCAAGGCCCCGAGTATACCTGGGAACGTGAAAATCGAATAAAATGAAAATATCCTCACTTGTTTACAAACAACGCCGACTGATGGCAACAACTAAATTTCGGGACGAAATTTCTATTACAAGGGGATACTGTGACAACCCGTAAATTTCTGGCAAAATTTAAACAAAAATCTTTATATGATTTCATTTAACCTCGACTAATTCTGACGATTCGCGGACAATTATTTGTAAATAATTACGCATTAATTTGATATATTAATATTATTATTATTAATATCCTTTTTAAACAAGATATCAATAATTAATATCTTTATTATCAATATTGTTATTATGAATAAAAAAAATATTGACAAATAATCTTGGAAAAGTAGTAAATCAATTTGTTTATTTTAAAAAAATATATAAAAAAAATCCTTAAAATAAATGATTTTTTTAATAAAAGAAATAAATAAATAAATAAATTACTTTTTAATTAAAAATTATAATGGAAACTACTTTTATTATTTTATTTTGTGCATTATCCCATGACCTAACATTTAACACTTTTGAATTTTAAAATCCCATTAAAAATTAAAATATTTCTTTTTATTTTAATTATTTTATTCTTTTTACCTAATTTTTTCAAGTATAAATACCCCTCATTTCTCATTCAAACTCACACCAAAATTTCTCTCATTCTCTCTTTGAAGAATTACTACTAGTAAGTATTTTTTTCTTACTTTTTACTGTTTACTTTTTACTTTTTACTTTTTACTTTTTACTTCGGTTTATTATTTTTTTACCAAAATATGTAAATAATGTTATAAATTATATGCAATTAAAATAAAAATAAATAACATGTTATAATTAGTAATATATGTTACTAAAAATTATAAAAGTATTTTTATGAATTAATATATAGGAGTTATAATTAAAATCGAATTAATGAATATATATGTATATACGCACCTAACGTGAAGGTTATAATTAAAGATAGCGTACAAAGACTACAAACATCACCGCTACTTGTGGCCTAGGGTGATCCTTGTTACCATTATGGGACGCTTGTGGATCTCGAATGCCAAGACTGAGATTCTGGTCAAGAGATCCTGGACCGCTCGGTAATAATAGATCATTCGAGTGACTTGCATGTTAGCGACGAAGTTTGGGCGAGATTGTACAACATCTTTGTTAAGAATTATAACCCGAACATTCTTAAACTAGAAGCTTACTATAAGTGGAAGTTTTTCATAAATAGTAGGTCTCCAAAAATAGAAACTTTTGAGAAATAGGAACTTTTCTCGAAAACCGTCACTGTCAATATGGTTGCTATATTAATAAACATACTTTATGTAAAATTAGACATTAACTAATCAAACGTTATACCTCAAGGTTGATATCCAGATCACTTACTTGCTTTACTTTCCTTCTTGCGTGGAATACTTCAACTGCTATTTAATGTGAGTTCATCTGCTCCCTTTTTATCTATATTTTTGAGCTGAGAATACATGCGCAACTTTTATAACTGTTTTACATGCTAGACACAAGTACCAACTGCTAAAACTATGCTATACCCGACTATGTCCTACTAAGTCCCTACAGTGATATTTTTAATTGCTGCGGCATTCTTAATTATTGGGGATAGGCCTATCGGGAGTAACGTTCCTGATACATTTGACTAAGTCTTTGTATTACTTGATAATGAAATTAAACGACAAGGACAGAACAACTTGTCACGGGGCAAACAACGTTTAGTCTAAATATCACGCACTGGCATAACTTTTTGATCCTGTGGGAGATCAACTTGACTGGATCTGAGTGATCTACTTATGAAAACAAATCTTGTGGTCTAACACTATTACTGAAATCATTATTTATGACAAACCTATGAACTCACTCAACCTCGTGTTGACTTTTTAAGCATGTTTATTCTCAGGTACTTAAGTATTGCTTCCGCTGTATATCTGCTGCTTTGATGATGATTGCTTGCTATACTTGGAGTCTTCATTACATATCATATCAATCAAAGATATTTAATGTTCTAAATACAATGTAATCTATTTATCTTCCGCTGCAAAACTCAATAAAACGTCTCATATAGAGTCGTTCTCGTTTATACAACAGTGATTTGATATAATTAGTCACAAATACCCCAGGCCCTATTTGGGGGTGTGACAGATGATAACCCAACCTTAAGTCAATTTTGGAGTATACGCTCGAACCTTGGAGTTGATCAAATAGGTCGTCGATTCATGGTAAAGGGTATCGGTTTTTGATGGTTACTTTGTTCAGCTTACGGTAATCGATACACATGCGAAAAGACCCATTTTTCTTTTTAACAAACAAAATTGGAGCTCCCCAAGGTGACGTACTCGGTCGGATAAAACCACGTTCTAATAATTCTTGTAGCTGACTTTGTAATTCTTTCATTTCAGTGGGTGCAAGTCTATATGGAGCACGAGCTATTGGTGCGGCTCCTGGTACAAGATCTATTTGAAATTCAACGGATCGGTGTGGAGGTAGTCTCGGTAATTTGTCCGAAAACACCTCAGGAAATTCTCTTACAACAGGAACGTCATCGATTTTCTTTTCTTCTTTTTCAACCTTCTCGACGTGTGCTAGTATGGCATAGCAACCTTTTCTTATTAGTTTGCGCGCCTTCAAACTACTAATAAGATTTAATTTGGCATTACCCTTTTCTCTGTACACCATTAAGGGTAACCCGTTTTCTCTTGGAATGCGAATCGCCTTCTCATGACAAACAACTTCGGATTTCACCTTGGACATCCAGTCCATTCCAATAATTATGTCGAAGCTTCCCAATTCCACCGGTATTAAATCAATTGCAAACGTTTCGCTAATTAAACTAATTTTTCGATTTCGGCAAATTTTATCAACCTTAATTAGTTTACCGTTTGCTACTTCAACTATACACTTTTTATCCAAAGGCGTTAACGGGCAATTTAATTTGGCACAAAATTCTCTACTCATATAACTTCTATCAGCACCCGAATCAAATAAAACATAAGCAGGTGTATTGTTGATAAGAAACGTACCCGTAACAAGCTCCGGGTCTTCCTGTGCTTTCTCCCCATTAATGTTGAAGGCTCTCCCACGGCCTTGCCTATTTCCATTCCGGCACTGGTTTATGGTATGGCCCAGTTTTTCACATCCATAGCAAACAACGCCGTTATTATTTGTTCCGGCATTATTTACTCCTTTGTTTCTATTTGGTCCGTAGACTTCACACTTTGCCGCAATATGGCCATTCCTGTTACACTTGGTACGTAATTCTCTAAAAAACCATTCCGGATGAAACGTATCACACCTGGGGCATATAGTTCTTTGCCTTTTGTTGTCGTTGTTGTTGTTGTTGTTGTTGTCGTTGTTGTTGTTGTTGTTGTTGTTGTTTGGGTTATTGTTGTTGAGTCATTTGTTGTTGTTATTGTTGTGATTGGGATTGTTGTTGTTATTATTATTGGGATGGTTGTTGCGGTTATTGTTGCGGTTGTTGTTGCGATTATTGTTGTTAGGGTGGTTGTGATTGTTGTTGTAGTTGTTGTTTTGATTGTTGTTGTTGTACTGGTGACCCTGATCACTGCTTTCCTCCCACTTTCTTTTTCCTTGTTTCATTATGGCCTCCTCGGCCGCTTCTTTCTTTATCCTTCCTGTAATTTGGCCTATCAATTTGTGGGCTATACGGCTCGCTTTCTGCAATGTTGCAGGGTCGTTAGCACCTACATGCTCTTGGATTTGTTCCGGCAACCCTTTTATGAATGCTTCAATTTTTGCTTCTTCGTCCTCAAATGCTCCAGGGCACATTAAAGCCAGTTCATTGAAACATCGCTCGTAGGTAGTGACATCCAACCCTTGGGTTGTCAGTGCTTTAAGCTCTGCCTTGAGCTTGTTGATTTCAGTTCTGGGACGGTACTCTACCGTCATCATGTGCTTGAAAGCGGACCATGGAAGTGCGTAGGCGGTATTCTGTCCTATGTAATCCATGTAGGTATTCCACCATGTCAAAGCAGTACCCCTGAAAGTATGTGTGGCATACTTAACTTTATCCTCTTCTGCGCAGTTGCTGATTGCGAACACGGCTTCAACCTTCTCTGTCCACTGCTTTAGTCCAACGGGTCCTTCAGTTCCTTCAAACTCATTGGGTTTGCAGGCCATAAAAGCTTTGTAGGAACATCCTACCCGGTTGCCATTGTTTCCTCCACTGCTAGAACCCAATTGGTTATTGTTGTTCATTACATTCACCACTGCAGCCATATTTGCAGCGAAAGCTTGAAGTTCTTCTGTGTTCAATTGTTGTTGTCTAGTAGCTGGAGGAGCCATTTCCTTCAAAAATAGCCGACATAGTTAATCATATAGAATTTTAGAAGTAGCCAAAAAGTATTTTGTAGCTTAATATGAACTTATTATTATAAAAGCCTTTTCTTCATATTAGCATTTTATAACTATAATAATGTTCATACTTAGCAGCTAACACACAAATTAACTACCAAAATTCTAATATGAAAAACTATGGTAAGTTATTACGTTACTACGTAATAATAAGTTGTAATAATAATAATAAACCTTCCATGCTTATTCTTATTATTATACAATCATAAGGAAAATTACATTGCGGATTTTCTTACAAACTTAAACACACAATATAATACATATTTCACAATGCATGGAATACATGATAGCTGCCGATGGTTCAAGAACGGCGATATTTCTTAGATGTTGACGTTGTTTCTTTCTCGGCCAAACGTTTGGATTTTCGTTTGGATAGTTCTTTTTCCAATTCCTCCCAATTGGTTCTTTCGGCTAATTGTTTGGGAGCAAAACCAACAGTCATTATACGAGCGGTCATTTTATAAAATGGTCTCTTAGGTAGTTCAGGTGGATGATCACAAACATTTTGGGTCATAATAGGTTCATCGGGTTTGGGATCGGGTATAACAGCCAAAGATTTTCCCAAATCACGTTGTGGTTTGGTAAGTTCCACAACTTCTTCAGAATCATCTTCTTCGGGTTCCTCTTCGGGATCTTCTTCTGGAACCTCTACTGGCAATTGTGAATCTTCCCAATTTTCCCAACAATTTTCCACTTTAATGTTAGCACCAAAAGTTAACTTTTCCGTTGGTTCATAGGTCGTATGCTTTGACTCAGCCTCTGAATCACTTGATAAGTAAATGAAATCTGAATCACTAGAGATGCTTATGTGATCGGATGAAGTCATCTATCACATAATAGCAGGCACGTTAAGAGAATGATATATCTTATAATATTTATATGTTAATAATCTTATGTTTCCAACAATTATATTAAGCAATCATTTTTAAAACAATTACGGTCGAAGTCCAGACTCACTAATGCATCAAAAATCAGTTAGACACACTAATGAAAAATTTTCTGATTCTCTAAGACCAACGCTCGGATACCAACAGAAATGCCCCGTTCATATTAATTATAAACGTTTCATATTAATTGATTTCTTTGCGAGGTTTTGACCTCTATATGAGACGTTTCAAAGCTTGCATTCATTTTAAAATAACCATAACCTTTATTATTGAATAAAGGTCTAAAAGCATAAGTGTTGATTGTCATTCAAAGACAATCTCCTCAAAATATATGTATTTTAGACACATCATTACATACTTGCCAATAATATACTGCAAATACAATTCCCGAATGCAAGTTTATTTATTAAGAAAAGCATGATGACTCCAAATCTTGACGTTGAGTAAACATGCAACAGCGGAAGCTTTCTAATAATCACCTGAGAATAAACATGCTTAAAAAGTCAACAAAATTGTTGGTGAGTCATAGGTTTAATTTCTATATAATAATCATAACATTTAATAAGCCACAAGATTTCATTTAATTAGATGCACAGGATCATTACAACTGCAAAAATCATTCATACGATGAGTCGCCTGGTAACCGACCTTAACGTAGAGCGCTTAAGATATCTGGCATCATACATTCCACTATTTAAATGTATGACAAGAACCCTTCGAAGTACTAAAGCATTTCCACTATTCAAAAATGGGGGTGGTTGGTGCCCGTAGATCTACCTTTAGGATTCGCATCAATTAGTGTTTTTCACTAATTCTTAGGTTACCAAGCATAATAATAATAAGTACAGATATTCGGTATAACAAAACAATCGTAGAATGTAGTTTCATGAACTTGTGCTTATTTTGTAAAACATTTATAAATTTGCATGTATTCTCATCCCAAAATAATTTAGATAGTAAAAATGGGACTATAACTCACTTGTGATGGTTTCCGAATAGATGGTGGTAAGACTTGGCCTTTGACAAATTCACGAACCTAATAATATTCTTGTGTCAAGATATATATATATATATATATATATATATATATATATATATATATATATATATATATATAATTAATATTCCATAGTTATGATACTTGTGATAATTTTAATTATCCATTGTTAGTAGTCCAACGTTCGTAGTCCAATAGTCCAATAGTCCAATAGTATAAATATATATATAAATATAAATGCGTATATTGTGTTAGAATTCACTAACACTATAATATATTGTCTTAATATAATAAGACACATAATATGTATATTGTCTGAAGCAATCCGCGACCCATTGTATACATGTCTCAGGCTCGATCACAACTCAAAGTATATAATATTTTGGAATCCACTTCGACCAACAGCTAATTCGAAATTACTGCCAATGGTGTCTTATAGTTCGTTCCAATAATATATATAGAAGAAATCAAAATGATATCTCAAAACGCTGTATATGGATCCACGGTGATCAAGTCATATATATATATGGTGCCTTACGATCTTTATTAAGACTATAATATATTGTCGTAAAAACTTAATCACGACTATTATAAATTGTATTTTCATAAGCTCGGGAACAAGACATGTATAAATACATGTAGGATACAATGTAAGTTACCTAGGATAAGGTTAGCATCCATTTTTATGAATCATGTCCGTAGCTAAAAATTAAGAAAAATATCCAATTTTGTTTTACCCATAATTTCTTCGTTACCAATCCATTTTGAGTGTGACAACCCGGAAATTTTCGACTAAATTTAAACTTTAATCTTTATATTATTCCGACACGATAAGCAAAGTTTGTTCAGTTAAATCTCAAGAATTTTAAACTATGTTTATACATTCATTTAAACTCGACCAAATTCCGACGATTCACGAACCATTATATAATTGAATATGAATATGTATATGTATGTATATGTATATATATTATAACTTGAGAACGTTAACAAAGTATTAAACGTATAATACTTTACATGAACGTATTTGTTTCAATATGATTATCGATAGAATTAAAAGATAATTTCAAATGATTGATTTATCAGATACATTGAATTATGATTACGAGTCTCTGTTGAGAGGTCCACTTTACTTAGAAAACCTTTCCTTTTTAACGGTATCCGGAATATTTGGTAAAAGTGATTTACAAATGTATCACTAACGAGAGTTAGTCAAAAGTTAGTAATCATTTCTGTTTAAATTTCAAAAGTGTACTTTACTTTGATTAACTTGTGTCCCTCGATAAACTGACTATTTAGTTTTCATATTAAAAACATTATTGGTAAAATAACTACTATTATATAAAACTAGTGAAATTATATAAAACAAATCTTGAAATATATTTGGTTTTGAAAGACTAAATATTATATCATTAGTTAAAATAATTCAAATATATTTAATATGTACAAATTTACGATTCTAAATAAAAATATATATATTTTAACTTAGTCATAAAACGTCCCAATTTAAAATAATATATTTTGGTAAACAACGAGTCATTGATTTATAGAAGCAAATGACCACGACGCTCAAATCTTATAAAATACATTTTCATAAAGTAAATTTTTGATAAATAAGTCAAATTATTATTAAAGGTACACGTCGCGTAACGTAAAAGGCTAGTTTCTAAACGTACGAAAGTGCGCTCGAAAAACCGAAAGTGGTACATGAGTCGAGTGACAACGTAATAGTCATTTTAGTAAAAATTACATTTTTACTACGCACGTAAATATAATATAATATTTAATTAATTCTAAAGATTAAATATATTATTTATTAAAATAATATATATATACATAATAACCATTCCACGAATATGGTCACATGGTTGCTGTTTTCTTGACTAATTAAACCTAACCTTCTATACTCTCAAAACTATATTATAACAATGTGATTTAATTATCACTAACATCACAATCACAAAAAGAGGATCCATGATAATTTGTCTAGCAAATTTTAAAAGTAAAAAAAAAAAAACTCTTTCCATGAACCCATTGTCGGCAACTCTATACCCACATGTGACTCATTTTTATTTATTTATTTTATTTTGCCCAATAATTAATCTTTTAAATACTAGTGATAAACCTAATGTAATCCCTTAAAAAAAATAATAATAATAAACACACTGCGTATCATTCTTGACTAACTCCTACCAGTCGACTTTTTCATCTTGTCAACACCTTCCATGGTCGACATCTCCAAACCCCATAAAACCTTATTTGCTTGCATAATCGTGCTCCTTTTGGTCTTCTCTACGCATCCAACTATACCAGTTGTTTATTTCTGTTTCTATATGAACGGACGACAACCACCAAGGACCACCAACAAACCAACCAAAAACAACCTTCCTCGATTTGTAGTTGCTGCTGTTAATTCCCTTTCTGTTTCATTCGTAAACCCATTCAAGAACATCATCGAATACTACTGCTGCTCCCGTCGTTACTCGTGACTGCTACAGCCGTTTTTCTGCTGCAAACGTCGCGAAACCACCACCTTCACCGCCACCTGCTGCTGTTCCTGTTGCAACTTCATCTCGCACCTGTGTGCCACCAAAAACACCACCCAAACACTGCAATTTCTGTTTCTTTTAAGCTGTGAACGAAGGAAGTCAAAAATGGTGATGATGATTATACTGTTACTATGATGATGTGATGAAGAGGTGATGATACACGAAATGTTAAAGATGATGATGTTAATGCACGATGGTGATGTACGTGATGGTAAAAATGATGATTAATTGCTGCTACGTTTGCTATTCGGCACTGCTTCTGTTCGACCACTCGTGTGCATGTTTGTGAACTGACGGGATGACACACACACCACACACACTTGTGTATAAATCTTGAATCCACAAGCGGTATAAACTTTAATCTCTAATTTAACTTACATGTCATATTAAACACTAATTATAATTAAACATGAACATGGATAAAAACTAATCAACTGATTAAATGAGATTTCAGAAAGTGACACTATACGTGTTCTTGAAAAGACGATAACGTTGAAATATTTGTAACTTTCACTTTCGGTGAACAATGAAAAGTTTTACATACTAAATATATAAATTCACCTTTTACGAGTTTACACCCAAAAATATGATTAAGTTTACAATTTTTTTTAATACAAATACTATATGTAGGAGATTCAGCCCCTAAACCTTGTCACAAAGTAATGTTAAATATTGGTTAGAGTGTCCGATAGATTAGGATTAATATATTGTTATTATTATTAATATTATTATTATTAGTATCACTATCATTTTGTTATTAGCATTATCATTATTATTAAAGTTATTATTATTATTATAATTATTATTTTTATCAAAAGAATCAGTATTATCAAAACTATCATTTTTAACAGATAAATATTTTGTATATAAAAATATAGTTATTACATATACTATAATCATATTAATATTTCATATAATAACTATATATCAAACCTATTAATATTTTTATATATATATATATATATATATAAATGAAATTATGTGATTTCCATTATATGTTTTAATAGATATACAAATGATATAGGTTCATGAATCCGAGGCCAACCTTGCACTTGTTCAATGACGTTATATGTATTTTTACTACGAAATACAGTATTGTGAGTTTCATTTGCCTTTTTGCCCTTTATATTTTTGGGCTGAGAATACATGCGCTGCTTTTATAACTGTTTTACGAAATGGACACAAGTAATCGAAACTACATTATATGGTTGAATTATCGAAATCGAATATGCTCCTTTTTATTAAGTCTGGTAATCTAAGAATTAGGAAACAGACACCCTAATTGACGCGAACTCTAAAGATAGATCTATCGGGCCCAACAAGCCCCATCCAAAGTACCAGATGCTTTAGTACTTCGAAATTTATATCATGTCCGAAGGAGGATCCCGGAATGATGGGGATATTCTTATATGCATATTGTGAATGTCGCTTACCAGGTGTTCAATCCATATGAATGATATTTTGTCTCTATGCATGGGACGTATGTTTATGAGAAATGGAAATATGAAATCTTGTGGTCTATTAAAATTATGAAATGATTATTTATGTTAAACTAATGAACTCACCAACCTTTTGGTTGACACTTTAAAGCACGTTTATTCTCAGGCATGAAAGAAATCTTCCGCTGTGCATTTGCTCATCTTAGAGATATTACATGGAGTCATTCATGACATATTTCAAAAGACGTTGCATTCGAGTCGTTGAGTTCATCAAGATTATTATTAGGTCAATTATAGTAAGATATATTACGCAATGGTATGCATGTTGTCAACTTTCGATGTATTGAAAGATTATTTTTTCAAAAACGAATGCAATGTTTGTAAAATGTATCATATAGAGGTCAAGTACCTCGCGATGTAATCAACTATTGTGAATCGTTTATAATCGATATGGACTTCGTCCGGATGGATTAAGACGGGTCTTCACAGTTGGTATTAGAGCGGTGGTCTTAGCGAACCAAGTCTACATTAGTGTGTCTAACTGATAAGTTGTTAGGATGCATTAGTGAGTCTGGACTTCGACCGTATCTGCATGTCAAAAGTTTTGCTTATCATTTCGTGTCAAAAATTACCTGCTTATCATTCTTAGTTTAGACACATCTTACTGCAATGATTGCATGAATAGTGTATAGACAAAATCCATATCTTAGCGTATCTGTCACTGTAGACTGTATCTGGCACGTTTCCTTAATTTTCTCCGTAATTCACGGGATCTTTGGAAGTATGTATAGATATTCTATATATAACTAGAATATCATTCGATATTCGAAAATCATTTCATATCAAAACCCTTTAACAGATTGTGAGAAATGGATCCTATACCTAGCTTGGATTCCATTAGTTCCGGAAGCGATTTCGAGATGTATATTGAAGCAGACTCCGAAGTCAATGAACTAGAAGTGCCTCAACCACTTAGTTATTTTTCTTTCTAGAGGAGATGGGGGTGGGTCCGAGACTTACTCACTCGATGGAGAAATGAAGAAGGCGAGCCCTACCGCGAACCAAACTTACCTCCTAACATCGGAGAAAATGATGTACTCACCGGTGAACCTGTGCGCAACACTGTATTCACCCTTCTTGCTAAAGTTTTCCACCTCGAGGGTCGCATTACTGCAATCTCAGAAAATATTCAACCTCTACTTCCGAATACCAATCGAAGGGGAACATTAGAAGAAGTTAGGGAACTTCGAATTGATAATCAAGATCTATCGAATCAGATGAGTGGATGGATAGAAATGATAGAGGGTAGAATAGAAAACCTGACAAGAATGGTGCGTGATTTACAAGTTATACTTACTACACCAACATCATCACCAACCTTAGCACCAACAACACTTGTAGTACCGACAGCAACAGTACCACCACCAGCAGCACCAGCAGCATAACCAGTACCAACAACAACATCATCACACGTCTCAACCTCGCAATCTATACCTCAAGCATAATCATCGTTCTACAAATCATTCTACATAAACTATCTTCGTCCTTCATGGTGATTATGTAATCTCCAATGTTTTAGAGATTATATATTCTAGTTCTAACGGTAAACCAAATGAGTTTAATATCATATTAACTCAATGAATCCATGATTACATCTGAAGAAAATATATATGTATATATGTTTTCATAAAGATTGTAATTAAAAAAAAAAATTCTTTCGTACAAAGTGTTAATTGTGAAAATATTTTAACGGGTAGGTAATACCCGAGGAATATTCAGATTTCACATTAATAAATTACACTGTACATTCTTCGAAGCTGATTCAACAGTCGTTTACTATCCTACTTACATCCACCAATATGTGTATCCGTTCATCGCAGAATAACCATTTTTATTCAAATTCATATTTGGATTTTGATTTATCATAATCCAACAAGTGGCATAATGAAGAAAACATTGGACAAAATAAAATTTGTTAGAAACAAACAAATTAACTATGAGAAATTTTATTAAGAATCCACGCTAACTGTTTCCAGCTAATTGTTTCTAACTAACTGATTACATTTTATTTATCACAGTTTATTTATCGCAATTTTATTTATCGTCATTTAATTTCTGTTATTTACTTTACGCACTTTATTTATCATCATTTAAATTCTGTTATTTATTTTACGCACTTTAAATGTCGGGACACGTATACAAGGTTTTGACATATCATATCGACCCATCTATATATATTATTTGGAATAACCATAGACACTCTATATGCAGTAATGCGGGAGTTAGCTATACAGGGTTGAGGTTGATTCTACAATAATATATATAGTTTGAGTTGTGATCGAGTCTGAGACGAATACGGGTCACGATACGTATTAATTAATTCGAATATTATATATTAAACTATATATGAATTATTGTACTGATTAACTGTGGACTATCAACATTGGACAATTAAAATGAATTAAAATATTAATTATAACATATGAAACTAAACAATTCTTCAAGTTGCCACTTGATTTCATCTTAAATCTTAATTGTACCTTGACGATTCCAATCTGCATTCAAACTTTCATAATTTTTGAAAACACCTCAATCGATAGGATGAATCAACCGCACTTCATCTACGGAAGGAAAGATTTGTACATATAGTTATGCACCTGAGAAACTCTCGGCAACTGAGTAAAAGTTTAACACGTAGCCGCGTCAGATCCTTTGGCATTTATTAGCAAAAATAACTTTGCGATCCCTTTTCAAGGTAGCAAATTTTATCACAGCTTCAGCAAATCAACTTCGACTTTTCGTTAGAAAAAAAAAAACCTTATTATCACTTTGACTTATATGTATGTTCTTTTATTGTTACCGGGGAACCTTTTATATTCCACCATATTACCGTCAGCGTTTAATCATCTAAAAACACAATTCTCTTGAAATCACCTCGGATCGATAACTAATGATTCAGATATGGTAGCAGTAAATGTAGAGGAATCAGCAATCAGTACTTTGAAAACTCACAACATATCTACATCAACAGTTATATGTATAACATTTATCTTTTAGAATAATGATCTTCCATTCTGAAATTCTGAAAAGCACCCAGCCTACGAATTAATACATTGAACTTTGAAAAAGCTGAATGAAGTAGCAGAAACTGTAGATAACCGTAAAAGACCTTAATCGTCGGAAGTTTGGTGACAGAGAATAATATGTTGGAAAAGCTCAGAAACGTTGGAACTGGAAAACGGATAAATTTAACCATGAAGGAGACCAAGGATAAATACAATGACCATACCCTATATTCAAAGAATCCAGATAATTCTGAATCCGTTGAAATCTTTAGAGAATATCTTGCCCCGAAGTCATGTTAAAATCTTGCGGAAAATCTTTCTCCATCAACCATTGAACTTAGAAATTCTAAAATATCATCATCAATATCTTCGATATTTCTGAGGATATTTTCATAAATATTCTCGTCTGAAATTATATACCTCTTCGTGCTTCCTGTGTATCATTACATTGGAAACATTCAAGAGAAAATTTAGTACCGAAAAGCAGATTATACGAAACTATGAAGAAAGCTGTGGACAAATCACAAAGAATAAGTTTGACTTCAAAGAATCCAAATGATTCAATGTCTACTAAAGTCTTTAGTGAATATCTTGCTCCTTATTCTAAACCCTTGCAGACAATAGTTTCTATCATCCTCTGATCTTAGATATTCCGAGATATTATCGTATCTTTCATTATAAATACCCTCCATATTTTTGAAGATATTTTTATAATTATTCTTATCTGAAATCATTAATCTCTTCGTGTTATCAGTGTTACATCATATAGAAACTGTTAGTTTCTATATTCTGTAAACTTTCGAGATTAAAATATGAATGTTATTGAATTAATGTTGGGAACTGATGCATGAGTTAGTATAATATAATGACACTTGATCAACGTGATTATATTACAGTAAGTCATGCTGAGTTTCTAATGGAATGTGGTGATTCACAGAACATACCGTCATCATGTGCCATTTACACGACTCTTACATTCGATCTAATCTCTAAACATATCAAGAAAATATTTTTTCTTGATGATTCGGTCTTTTCCGGGATATTCTAGTAATTTGACAAAGCAATATATATATATATATATATATATATATATATATATATATATATATATATATATATATATATATATATATATATATATATATATATATATATAAGATCGCACCATTACTATTCCCTTATTAGAACATTAACAATGTTCATTCCGAAATTCATATCTGCAAATTCTGGACTATTACAAGCGGTGCTTAATCACAAGAAGAAGAAACGAAAGGACAAAACTCTGAAATAGAAATTGGGGTATAAATTGAAGCAAATAGGAGAGAGCATTAACTGTGGATGACAATGATTAGGGGAGACAGAAGCAGGGACATCAAAATATAAGAAAAGATATAAAACCCAACAACCACCCAGAAATTATAAATCGTATATATCGATGCATATAGCAATATAAAGACACGGGAGAACTCAGAACACTATAAAACCCAGAGTATAGGAGAAGTAAATAAAATCCTCCGGTGGTAGATGAAAGAGAAGAATGACAGATGTGAAAATTAAGAGTATATCAAGGATCAGAATGGGATGTAGCATATTGACGAATGTCTTAAATATAAATTAAGGAGAAAGAAGAGAAGGTGTGAGTTGTAAGGAAACGAAGAGAGTGGATTTATAGTAAAATAACCGACAGAGCAATCAAAATGGATGATCGAATTTAAAACGGATCCTAAATTTCCTTAATCAAATCTTATTACTAAGATCTCCTCCATATCTCTTGAACTTCGGAAATCAACCTATCTATGTCAAACGATATGACGAAACTTTACCTTTCTCATTTCACTCTTTTGGTAATAGCTTCACTCGTACTCTTCACAAAATCAAATGATTTTATCCATATTACTCAATGATAATAAAACCCTAATCTTCAGCTTATATGCGTCATGAAAACATACTTATTGTCAGCCATGACCATCCCAATCAAATTTCGGGAAGAAATTTCTTTAACGGGTAGGTACTGTGACAACCCGGAAATTTTCGACCAAATTTAAACTTTAATCTTTATATTATTCCGACACGATAAGCAAAGTTTGTTCAGTTAAATCTCAAGAATTTTAAACTATGTTTATACATTCATTTAAACTCGACCAAATTCCGACGATTCACGAACCATTATATAATTGAATATGAATATGTATATGTATGTATATGTATATATATTATAACTTGAGAACGTTAACAAAGTATTAAACGTATAATACTTTACATGAACGTATTTGTTTCAATATGATTATCGATGGAATTAAAAGATAATTCAAATGATTGATTTATCAGATACATTGAATTATGATTACGAGTCTCTGTTGAGAGGTCCACTTTTATTTAGAAAACCTTTCCTTTTTAACGGTATCCGGAATATTTGGTAAAAGTGATTTACAAATGTATCACTAACGAGAGTTAGTCAAAAGTTAGTAATCATTTCCGTTTAAATTTCAAAAGTGTACTTTACTTTGATTAACTTGTGTCCCTCGATAAACTGACTATTTAGTTTTCATATTAAAAACATTATTGGTAAAATAACTACTATTATATAAAACTAGTGAAATTATATAAAACGAATCTTGAAATATATTTGGTTTTGAAAGACTAAATATTATATCATTAGTTAAAATAATTCAAATATATTTAATATGTACAAATTTACGATTCTAAATAAAAATATATATATTTTAACTTAGTCATAAAACGTGCCAATTTAAAATAATATATTTTGGTAAACAATGAGTCATTGATTTATAGAAGCAAATGACCACGAAGCTCAAATTTAATAAAATACATTTTCATAAAGTAAATTTTTGATAAATAAGTCAAATTATTATTAAAGGTACACGTCAAGTAACGTAAAAGGCTAGTTTCTAAACGTACGAAAGTGCGCTCGAAAAACCGAAAGTGGTACATGAGTCGAGTGACAACGTAAGAGTCATTTTAGTAAAAATTATATTTTTACTACGCACGTAAATATAATATAATATTTAATTAATTCTAAAGATTAAATATATTATTTATTAAAATAATATATATATACATAATAACCATTCCACGAATATGGTCACATGGTTGCTGTTTCCTTGACTAATTAAACCTAACCTTCTATACTCTCAAAACTATATTATAACAATGTGATTTAATTATCACTAACATCACAATCACAAAAAGAGGATCCATGATAATTTGTCTAGCAAATTTTAAAAGTAAAAAAAAAAAAAACTCTTTCCATGAACCCATTGTCGGCAACTCTATACCCACATGTGACTCATTTTTTTTATTCATTTTATTTTGCCCAATAATTAATCTTTTAAATACTAGTGATAAACCTAATGTAATCCCTTAAAAAAAATTAATAATAATAAACACACTGCGTATCATTCTTGACTAACTCCTACCAGTCGACTTTTTCATCTTGTCGACACCTTCCATGGTCGACATCTCCAAACCCCATAAAACCTTATTTGCTTGCATAATCGTGCTCCTTTTGGTCTTCTCTACGCATCCAACTATACCAGTTTTTGATTTCTGTTTCTATATGAACGGATGACAACCACCAAGGACCACCAACAAACCAACCAAAAACAACCTTCCTCAATTTGTAACTGCTGCTGTTAATTCCCTTTCTGTTTCATTCGTAAACCTATTCAAGAACAGCATCGAATACTACTGCTGCTCTCGTCGTTACTCGTGACTGCTACAGCCGTTTTTCTGCTGCAAACGTCGCGAAACCACCACCTTCACCGCCACCTGCTGTTGTTCCTGTTGCAACTTCATCTCGCTCCTGTGCGCCACCAAAAACACCACCCAAACACTGCAATTTCTGTTTCTTTTAAGCTGCAAACGAAGGAAATCAAAAATGGTGATGATGATTATACTGTTACTATGATGATGTGATGAAGAGGTGATGATACACGAAATGATAAAGATGATGATGTTAATGCACGATGGTGATGTACGTGATGTTAAAAATGATGATTAATTGCTGCTACATTTGCTATTCGGCACTGCTTCTGTTCGACCGCTCGTGTGCATGTTTGTGGACTGACGGGATGACACACACACCACACACACTTGTGTATAAATCTTGAATCCACAAGCGGTATAAACTTTAATCTCTAATTTAACTTACATGTCATATTAAACACTAATTATAATTAAACATGAACATGGATAAAAACTAATCAACTGATTAAATGAGATTTCAGAAAGTGACACTATACGTGTTCTTGAAAAGACGATACCGTTGAAATATTTGTAACTTTCACTTTCGTTGAACAATGAACAGTTTTACATACTAAATATATAAATTCACCTTTTACGAGTTTACACCCAAAAATATGATTAAGTTTACAATTTTTTTTAATACAAATACTATATGTAGGAGATTCAGCCCCTAAACCTTGTCACAAAGTAATGTTAAATATTGGTTAGAGTGTCCGATAGATTAGGATTAATATATTGTTATTATTATTAATATTATTATTATTAGTATCACTATCATTTTGTTATTAGCATTATCATTATTATTAAAGTTATTATTATTATTATTATTTTTATCAAAAGAATCAGTATTATCAAAACTATCATTTTTAACAGATAAATATTTTGTATATAAAAATATAGTTATTACATATACTATAATCATATTAATATTTCATATAATAACTATATATCAAACCTATTAATATTTATATATATATAAATGAAATTATGTGATTTCCATTATATGTTTTAATAGATATACAAATGATATAGGTTCGTGAATCCGAGGCCAACCTTGCACTTGTTCAATGACGTTATATGTATTTTTACTACGAAATACAATATTGTGAGTTTCATTTGCCTTTTTACCCTTTATATTTTTGGGCTGAGAATACATGCGCTGCTTTTATAACTGTTTTACGAAATGGACACAAGTAATCGAAACTACATTATATGGTTGAATTATCGAAATCGAATATGCTCCTTTTTATTAAGTCTGGTAATCTAAGAATTAGGGAACAGACACCCTAATTGACGCGAACTCTAAAGATAGATCTATCGGGCCCAACAAGCCCCATCCAAAGTACCGGATGCTTTAGTACTTAGAAATTTATATCATGTCCGAAGGAGGATCCCGGAATGATGGGGATATTCTTATATGCATATTGTGAATGTCGGTTACCAGATGTTCAATCCATATGAATGATATTTTGTCTCTATGCATGGGACGTATGTTTATGAGAAATGGAAATATGAAATCTTGTGGTCTATTAAAATTATGAAATGATTATTTATGTTAAACTAATGAACTCACCAACCTTTTGGTTGACACTTTAAAGCATGTTTATTCTCAGGTATGAAAGAAATCTTCCGCTGTGCATTTGCTCATCTTAGAGATATTACATGGAGTCATTCATGACATATTTCAAAAGACGTTGCATTCGTTGAGTTCATCAAGATTATTATTAGGTCAATTATAGTAAGATATATTACGAAATGGTATGCATGTTGTCAACTTTCGATGTAATGAAAGATTGTCTTTTCAAAAACGAATGCAATGTTTGTAAAATGTATCATATAGAGGTCAAGTACCTCGCGATGTAATCAACTGTTGTGAATCGTTTATAATCGATATGGACTTCATCCGGATGGATTAGGACGGGTCTTCACATTGAGTGATTCTAGTTGCCATGGTTTCGTATCGAACTCAACATTATTAATCTTAACACAAAAAGTATAGGTTTATAGTCAAAAATACAACTTAGGTGTCAAATAAGAGAAGATAGTCATATCCGTCGTAAGAACGACATCTTGATGACCCTTTTGAAAAACATACTTTCACTTAGAGTTTAACCATGGATTTTGGATATATTTCATATCCATATAAAATAAGATTTTTCACCAAAGGAAATCTTTTAATTCAAAGTTTAAGATAGGTTTTTAAAATTATGCCCAAAACAGCCCCCGTTCGACTAAGACGGCGTATATTCGATTTTAAGGTGTTCTTCATGTTTACAAGTTTTATATCCTTATGGTAGCTTGACATATAGTCATAATACATGTGTTGAAGTATTTTAAAAGTCAAGTTAGAAGGATTAATTTTATTTGCAAACAAGTTTAGAAATAACCTAAACTATGTTCTTGTTGTTATTAGTTATAACTCAAAATAAGATAGCTATATGAATATAAATCGAACGAGATTATGAATAAGGTTACTACCTCAAGTTACTTGGATAAAGTTTCTGGAAAAGATAGGAAAAATCTTGGAATCAAAAGTATCTTTGATGGCTTGGAAACTCTTGAAGTATGAACATGGAATGAACAAAAATTCGAATAAGAATTCTATCTTGAATTAAGATAGTTATAAATATATAAATTGAATTAAAGCTTATATATGATTCTTACCTTGATTAAAAGATGAAAAGCTACTAGAAAGGAAGTATAATTCTTGATCCTAAAGAGTGGTGGAGTTGGATTGAAAGGTTGGAAGTAAGCAAGTAAACTTGAAAGTATTTGTGAAGTGTTCTTGATGTGTTCTTGAATATTGATGTTTCTTGATTGTAATTGAAGCTAGATTGACCTAGATGATCAATATTACTGAAGTAGAGACGTTCTTGAGTTTAGAGAGAGTTAGAATGGAGAAAATTTGGATTAGAAAATCAAGGAAATGTGATGTGTGTGTTGTTTGAAAAAAATGCCTAATGCTTAGTCAATATAAGGTTAGTAGTTTTTGTTTTTATGCATAAATATCAAGTATAAGTTAAAACAAATCATGATCATGGTTTATGACTCATTCATGACTGATCATTGGAGTTTACTATTAGT
The DNA here is from genome assembly GCF_046630445.1 of Rutidosis leptorrhynchoides. NCBI lineage: Eukaryota > Viridiplantae > Streptophyta > Magnoliopsida > Asterales > Asteraceae > Rutidosis > Rutidosis leptorrhynchoides. Next base: position 553,952,190 of record NC_092334.1, read on the forward strand.
ATGTACCAATAGTAAATAATCTAGAAGCTGTGTATTGTAGAGTACAAATACAGTTGCATTCGAGTAGAATTGTTGATGAAAATGAACGAGAATGTAATTGTAAGCATTTTTGATAAGTAGAAGTACTTTGATATGTATCTTGAAGTCTTTCAAAAGTGTATGAATACATCTTAAAATACTACATGTATATACAATTTAACTGAATCGTTAAGTCACCATTAGTCGTTACATGTAAGTGTTGTTTGAAACCTTTAAGTTAACGATCTCATTTAATGTAGTTAACCCAATGTTTATTATATCTAATGAGATGTTAAATTATTATATTATCATGATATTATGATGTATGAATATATCTTAATATGATATATATACATTAAAATATCGTTACAACGATAATCGTTACATATATGTCTATAGTCTTGAAGTCTTTAAGTTAGTAATCTCATTTTATGTATATAACCAATTGTTATTATATGTAATGAGATAAATATTATTTTATCAAATCATAAGTATATATATATCCATATATACATCATTATATAATTATTTCGAGTTATGACGTTCGTGAATCGTCAGACAAACTGGGTGGCCAAACATTTGTATAAAATTCATTTCAAATAACCAAATCTTAATGACTTTGATTGCTTAACATGTTGGAAACATTAATTATGTAAATATTAATCTTCTATATATTATCAGAAAAATCCGGGTTGTTACATTACACGAACATTTATGGGTGTATAGATATGTATATACAATATATAGTTATAGTAATTGAAAACATTAACAAAGTATTGGATGTATAATACTTTACATGAACGTATTTGTTTCATTATATGTTTATCATAGTTATCGGAAGAATTAAAAAGATAATATCAAATGATTGAATTATCAGATACATTGTGATATGATTACGAGTTTTTGTTGTGAGGTCCACGTTGATTTGAGAAATCTTTCCATTTTAACAATATTCGGAAAATGGTAAAGTGATTTACAAGTAAGAACAAATATGTCAATTAACGATAACGGGATAAAGGTTAGTAGAGATTTCTGCTTAACTTTCAATGCAATGATTGCCTCGAGTCTTTTGATAAGATGAATATTTGGTTTTCATAATATTGAAAATGTTTTATGATATAGATGAAACCTTTTAAAGAATGAATTTGAATATATACAATAAGGCGGGATGATAATTGTTAGAACTAAATATATAAATAACTTGCAACGTGTATTTAAAACATGTGTACATATATTAAATATATATGATTTCAAATTAGTTAAGTAAACGATAGTAACACTCGCTTAATGACTCGGTTGATATGTAGATATGATAAGTAGTACGTTTAAGAAGTTAAAATAAACGCTAGTACATAAATGAACTATACCTAGTTAAGCTTTAAAAATGAAAACGTTATATGATAATTTCTACTTTGAAATATAATTAGTATTTGAAAAACTAAATATTATATTATTAAATAAATATTTCTAATATATATTGATTTTATTTTTAAATGAATATATTTATATATATTTTTCAAAATAATAAAATATAACTTTAATATAAAATGTTTTGATTTAAAATAATACTATCATATATGTATATATATATATATATATATATATATATATATATATATATATATATATATATATATATATATATATATATATATATATATATATATATATATATATATATATATATATATAGCAAAACGATGATTTAAAGAAGCAAAGGACCAAAACACTCAAATGGATAAGTTACCCTTTGAGTGGTATAGTTCTTCATTGATTTGAGTCTTGTTATTAATAAAGGTACGTTACATGAAATGTAAAGTACAAGTTTTCTAAGCGTATTCGAGGAACCGAAACCGGGACCTTGGTCGAGCGACAACATACATGTTATTGGAACTAAATTTACAAGTCAACTGTGCACGGGAATATAATATAATATTTATTTAATTATATAATATATATATTTATTTATATTATAAATCGTCGGCAGCCATGAATTAATGGAGTGTGAGCTGGAGGAGACAGGGTCACAATCGTGGCACTATTACTCACCGAAGCTTCGCAATCGCGGAGCAGTGAATCCCAGAAAGGCCCTATAAATTCGATCGTGTTTCGGCTCGATTGAATCCAAAATTATCAATCTCTCTATCTCTGAGCTTATACTCCGTAATATTTATTTAATTATTATTATTATTATTATTATTATTATTATTATTATTATTATTATTATTATTATTATTATTATTATTATTATTATTATTATTATTATTATTATTATTATTACTACTATTATTATTATTATTATTATTATTTTTATTATTATTATTATTATTATTATTATTAATCTTAATATTAATACCAGTAGTATTAGTGTTATTAGTATTAGTATTATACATAAAATACTACGACGAAGTCATGAGCGAGTTATTTTAAAACGAGTTTTTCGAGCTGGATAGAGCTAAGGAAATTATGGGTTATAGCTATGGAGGTTATGGGTATTGTTCGGGGGTATTGCTCATGAGTCGAACCTAGTGTTTATCATCTTCGTTGCGTCTACGTACCTACCTGCAATATTGAATCATAATATTGAGACGTGAGCACTCATATCTTATCTTTTATATATTAATAGTGTATCCCTGACTAGGCTCTAGTATTTATGTTTATGCATGCTTGTATGCTTAATTTTGTCGTTATATAGTTATGATAAATCATGAATTTAATACATATGCTACTGAAATAGGGTATATGATATGCATGTCGTTGGAAAGCTGGCGAAAAATTAATAACTTTTCATTTAGAAAGCGTATGGTTTCGATGAACGGATTAAAAGATATAGTCAACTGAATTATCATTAATTTTAGTATTATTTTTAAAATGATTATTATTATTACTATCATCACTATAATCGTCGTTATTATTATTATCTAATAATAATAATTATTATTATTATTATTATCATTATCATTATTAGTATAAATATTATCATCAAAAATTGTTATTGTTAGTATTATTACTATCGTTATTATCATTAAGGTTATTATTATTATTATTATTATTATTATTATTATTATTATTATTATTATTATTATTATTATTATTATTATTATTATTATTATTAGTATTATTATTAGTATTATCATTAATATTATTATAATATTTATTATTACTAGTATCATTATCATTAAAACTAATATTAATATTATCTAATTATTATGATTACTATTATTATTATCATTAATATGAATGCGAAATAAAAGAGAACTAAAAGCTATTAAACAAATCGATTAGGAAATAATGAGTATGAGTATCATGATTCAGTGAAAATATTGTTAAGATTATGATTTAGATAAAAATATTGTTTTTAGTAATATTATTATTATGACATTAGTATTACTACAAAAGATTATTATTTATTATCAAAATTATTACTATTATTAATAAATATAAATATTGTTATTATTATTATTATTAAAATAATTAATAGTATTATTATTAATACAACTTTTGATTCATTATTATTATTATCAAATAAATATTTGATACATATATATATTTGATACATATATATTTATGATACATATCACTACGTTTTTATCATTAAAATGATATTATGGGAACGTTATACAAATTATAATATTTAATATATATAAAAAAAATTTATCATATATTAACATAAATTTTTATTATTAATACAACATAATAAATGATGAAATAAATTAAGAAATATTTTATATATAAATATTAATTACTTAAAATATGTAGAATAATAATAATTATTATTATTACAAAATAATATAACTATTACTCATTATTATTATTATCAATATTATTTTATCAAATAAATATGTGATACAAAGATATTTTTATCACACGTAATATAATTACATTAATAATACATACCACTATATTTTTATGATATTGGATGAATTATATAAATTTTATTACTTGAGATATATAAAAGTATATTTTTATCATATATAAATTTTAATATAAATTTTTATTTATTAATAAATTACTTGTATTATTTAATTTAATAAAAATCTAATAAATATATTTAAATATATAAGATGACTATATTTAAGTTATATAATAAACATGTATAGATTTTAGAAGTCATTTTGGGTCAAGTTGACTATTGTTGACTTTTGCATGATAATCTCGAGCATTAGGATTGTGATACACGATGACTTGACTTAAATTGTTAGACAGATATTGACTAACATATAAATACATATGCTAATATAGGTTCGTGAATCTGAAGCCAACCCTACATTTGTTCAATGACGTCATATGTATTTTTACTACGAAATAAAGTATTGTGAGTTTCATTTGCTCCCTTTTTAAATGATTTTGCAATATATATTTTTAGGACTGAGAATACATGCGCTGCTTTTATAAATATTTTACGAAATAGATACAAGTAATCGAAACTACATTATATGGTTGGATTATCGAAATCGAATATGCCCCTTTTTAACATGGTAGCCTAAGAATTAGGGAACTGGCCCCTAATTGACGCGAATCCTAAATATAGATCTATCGGGCCTAACAAGCCCCATCCAGGTTACAGATGCTTTAGTACCTCGAATTTATCATGTCCGAAGGGAGTCCCGGAATGATGGGGATATTCTATATGCATCTTGTTAAGGTCAGTTACCAGGTGTTCACCATATGAATAATTTTTATCTCTATGAAGTTTGCGAAATGCCCGATATGAGATGATGTTTATGAGAAATGGAAATGAAATCTTGTGGTCTATTAAATTAATGGAAATGATTGATTTAAACTAATGAACTCACCAACCTTTTGGTTGACACTTTTAAGCATGTTTATTCTCAGGTTTGAAAGAAATCTTCCGCTGTGCATTTGCTCATTTTAGAGATATTACTTGGAGTCATTCATGGCATATTTCAAAAGATGTTGCATTCGAGTCGTTAAGTTCACCAAGATTAATATTAAGTCATTAATAGTTTGGATATATTATGAGATAGTACGCATGCTTGTCAACTTTCGATGAAATGAAAGTTTGTCTTTTAAAAACGAATGCAATGCTTGTAAAATGTATCATATAGAGGTCAAATACCTCGCAATGTAACCAATTATTATGTAAGGTTTATAATCTATATGAACGAGGCATTTAGTTGGTATCAGAGCGATGGTCTTAGCGAACCAGGTCTTGCATTATTGTGTCTAACTGATAGTTATTAAGATGCATTAGTGAGTCTGGAGTTTGACCGTGTCTGCATTTCAAAAGTTTTGCTTATCATTTTTGTCAGAAATTATCAGCTTATCATTCATAGTCTAGACACGTCTTACTGCATTGATTGCATGAATAGTGTATTGAAAAAATTCATATCTTAGCGTATATGTTACTGTAAACTTTGCCTGACATATTCCGTAAATTCCTCCGTAATCTACGAAATCTTTTGTTCTATATATATATATATTCTATGTAATTAGAATACCATCCAATAGCCGGAAATCATTTCATATCAAAAAATCCTTTATTCAATCGTACAAAATGGAACTCACCACTAGTTCAAGTCCCTCGGATTCCGATATGGAGTTTCACCCGAGCTCCGAAAGCAGTGTGACCGGAATGGACCAACCAATTAGCCATCATCTATTCTGGATGAATTGGAGATGGGTTCGTAATCTACTAAATCATTGGAGACAAGAAGAAGGTGATTCCTTCCATCCACCACATTCTCCTCTTGGCGAAGAACCTGAAGCACTTACCGGCGAACCTGTTCGAAACACCATTTTCTCTCTCATTTCCAGAGTATTTCATCACGGTTATATACTTTCTCAAATCCTAGATCTTATTTATCCGCTTGTCTGAACTGCAACCATCCCAGTGTAATAAAAGAGGTCAACGAGCTTCGCGCTCGAGTGTTGGCTTTGAAAAATGTGGTGCAAAGATTACAAGCACCATCAACAACACCAGTACCACCAACAACATTGACATCGCAAGCCTCGATACCACAAGCACCAGCAGGATCACCGGCATCAACAGTACCACCATCATCAACACCAATAGTACCATTACCATCACCAACAACAAACTCCGCATCCCACACCTCAACATCACAACCTGTACCTCGAACATCAACGTTATATGCACCGTAGATACCAAAGAGTACCAACAACAATAACCGATGAAGTATTAATTCATAACTTCATTGGAGGAACATTCGGCGGCGATTATGTAACCTCTAAAGTCTTAGAGATTATCCGTTTTAGCCTTTGCCATAAATCAGATGAGTGGATCGAAATGATAAAATGAAGAGTAGAAACCCTGACAAAAATGGTGCGTGATTTACAAACGAGACTTGTTATACAAGCGCCACCCGGTAGTACCAACAACATCATCATCAGTATCACCCACACCAGCAAAACCTGTAGCACTACAAGCTCCGCCAATTCTATAATCACCAACACCATCACAAATCAACGACGCGTATATTGTATCAGCGAGTTATGAAGTATTAACTCATTCCCCTTGAAGAAATTATATGTATATTTTATATATATATGAATTTTGATATCAAAATAAATCTTCTCGTACTAAGCTATTACGTGTGAATCTTAACCAGTAGGTACTACTCGGTTAGTTCATATTACTAATATGCTATGATGTACATCCTTCATTAACAACTTAACCATCGTTAACTACAATCTCTGTTTCAACTCAATAAATCCCTTTTCATAATAAACCAAGTGTATTACCCATTATATGTTTGATTTTACACCTTCATTTCCGATGTATTCGAAACTTTCTAGAAAACATCATTATATCTTGCGAATTTCACAAGAATTCCACGAACACCAACATCATTCCTGAGAAAATATCAACAAAGATGAATAATGAAATATTGATTCATAATTTCATTTACGTTGAAGAGATAATCCGCGAAGATTACGAAATTTCTGAAATTTTAGAGATTATTCATTTCTAGTTCTAGCCGAAAATCAAATGAGTTAATTTAATATTAATTTATTAAATCTGTATTACATCCGAAGAAAATATTTTCATAAAGACTGCGATAAAATTCTCTTGTACAAAATATTATTTGTGAAATTTTTTTAACGGGTAGGTAATACCCGAGAGATATATAAATTCACAATTAATATGTTACATTCTTCGATTCTGATTCAGCAATCATCAACTATACTCACTACCTTCACAACGATACACATTCTTTCATAGAAATCAAAACAACCATTCTCATCCAAATTCAATTTCATATTTTGATTTTGACAGATCAAAATCCAAGTCAAGACTCAACAGGAGACATCATTCTTAAGTCTCTACATCTTTTAAAGCTATACTTTAACTTCAAAATTGTGCTAGAACATCACTTCTACCCAGAAAAATATTCGTATCATTCAAAATTCTAGAACATCATATGTATATTAACGATTACAATCTGTGTTCAAACCCTTCGAAATTCCTGAAGACACTTCAAATAATGAACAATTGAGATGATGATCCAACCACATATTACCCACAGTCATGCACCTGAAAAACTTTCGAAACCAAAGTCATAGCTTAACACATATCCGTGTCAGATCCTTTGGCATTTATTACCAAAAATAACTTTGCAATCCTTTTCCAAAGTAGCCAGTTTTGTCACAGCTCCAGCAAGTCAATTTCAACTTTTTAGTCGAAACAGTCTTATTATAACCTCGATATGTACGTTACCCTTTCGCCAACGTTACTGAGGAACCGTTTATATCCCACCACATTAGTAGTAAACTTACCAGCAACTTCATTACTCATTGGCTTTAGTGTCTCCGAAAAACCATTATATTTGTTCATTAAAACCCTATCGTATACTCATCCGAATCTTGTAACGAGAATTACCATACCAATTACCGAGAATTAGCAATCAGTATTTTAAATCTCGCAATGTTACTACATCAACAGTTATATGTATACATATAACATCTATCTCTTAGAATTATGATCTTCCGTTCTGAAATTCTGAAAAGCATCCAGTCTGTGAATCAATACTCGGAATGTTGAAAAAGCTGAATGAAGCAGTAAAAACTGTAAACGATCTTAACAGTCAAAAGTTTGATGATAAAGAATAATGTGTTTGGCAAAGCTCAGAAAAAGAGAAGTTTTGGAACTGGAAAACGGATTGAGCAAACCATGAAGGAGGTTATGGATAAATCACAAAGACAAAACCTGCCTTCAAAGAATCCAAATGATTCAGTATCTGCTGAAGTCATTAACGAATGCCTTGCTCCTGATTCTAAACCCTTACGGACAAATATTCTTCATCATCCTCTGATATTAGAAATTCTAAGATATCATCGTATCTTTCATTATAAATACCCTCAATATTTCTGAAGATATTTTCATAACTATTCTAATCTAAAATCATTTATCTCTTCGCGATATCAGTGATACATTAGAAAGGAAACTGTTTTAGTTTCTAAATTCTGAAAAATTCAAATTTAAAATATGAATGTTTTTGAAGAAATGTTGGGAACTGAAGCATGAGTTATTATAATATAATGACACTTGATCAATGTGATTATATTACAGTAAGTCATGCTGAGTTTCTAATGAAACGTGATGATTCACAGATCATAAAGTCATCATGTGCCATGTTACACGACTCTTACATTCTACCTAATCTCCAAACATATCGAGAACATATTTCTGATAGTTCTATCTTTTCTCTTAAATTCTGGTAATTTAACCAATCAAGATCGTACTATACAATTTCTTTCTCAGAACACTAGTTATGTTCATTCCAAATTTCATACCTACGAATTCTGGACCATTACTTGTGGTATTTAATGGCAAGCAGAGGAACAAAAACATGAAGCTTCGAAATAAAAATGGGAGTATAAATCGCAGCAAATAGGAGAGAGCATTAACTTGGATGACAATGATTATAGAAAGGCAGAAGCAGGGACATCGAAATATAAGGGAAGATATAAAGCCCAACAATAACCCAGAAGTTACAAACCGTGTATATCGATACATATAGCAATATAAAGACACGGGAGGACTAAAAACACTATAAACCCAAGAGTATAATAGAAGTAAATAGATTCCTCCGGCGGTAGATGAAAAAGAAGAATGATAGATATGAAAGTTAGGAGTATATCAAGAATCAGAACTAGATAGAGCATGTTGACGAATGCTTCAAAGTATGAATTGAGGGAGAAAGAATAGTAGGTGTGAGATGTGGAAATAAGGAAACGAAGGGAGTAGATTTATAGTGAAATATCCGACAGAGCAATCAAAATAGATTATCGCATTTAACCAAAGAGGATCCTAATTTTCTTGATTATCGAGGAACCAAATCTTATTACGAAGATTTTCTTTTAAATCCCTTGAACTCCGGAAATCAACCCTATCTACGTCAAAAGATATGACGAAACTTTATTTTCTCATTTCACTCTTTTGCGATAGTTTCACTCGTACCCTTCACATAATCGAGTTGTATTATCCATATTACTTAATGACAATAAAACTCTAATTTTCAACTCATATGAGTCATGAAAACAAATTTATTGTCAGCCATAACCATCCAAATCAAATTTTGTGACGAAATTTCTTTAACGGGTAGGTACTGTGACGACCTGGAAATTCCCGACCAAATTTAAACTTTATCTTTAAATGATTTAATGTTTTCGACACGATAATCAAAGTCTGTAACGCTGAGTCTCAAAAATTTTGGAACTATATTCAAGTAATCAATTACCCTTTAACTATGTACGACGATTCATGAACATTTATGGGTGTATAGATATGTATATACAATATATAGTTATAGTAATTGAAAACTTTAACAAAGTGTTAGATGTATAATACTTTACATGAACGTATTTGTTTCATTATATGTTTATCATAGTTATCGGAAGAATTAAAAAGATAATATCAAATGATTGAATTATCAGATACATTGTGATATGATTACGAGTTTCTGTTCTGAGGTCCACATTGATTTGAGAAATCTTTCCATTTTAACAATATTCGGAAAATGGTAAAGTGATTTACAAGTAAGAACAAATATGTCAATTAACGATAACGGGACAAAGGTTAGTAGAGATTCCTGCTTAAGTTTCAATGCAATGATTGCCTCGTGTCTTTTGATAAGATGATTATTTAGTTTTCATAATATTGAAAATGTTTTATGATATAGATGAAACCTTTTAAAGAATGAATTTGAATATATACAATAAGGCGGGATGATAATTGTTAGAACTAAATATATAAATAACTTGCAACGTGTATTTAAAACATGTTTACATATATTAAATATATATGATTTCAAATTAGTTAAGTAAACAATAGTAACACTCGCTTAATGACTCGGTTGATATGTAGATATGATAAGTAGTACGTTTAAGAAGTTAAAATAAACGCTTGTACATAAATGAACTATACCTAGTTAAGCTTTAAAAATGAAAACGTTATATGATAATTTCTACTTTGAAATATAATTAGTATTTGAAAAACTAAATATTATATTATTAAATAAATATTTCTAATATATATAGATTTATATTTTTAAATGAATATATATATATATATATATATATATATATATATATATATATATATATATATATATATATATATATATATATATATATATATATATACATATTTCAAAATAATAAAATATAACTTTAAAATAAAATGTTTTGATTTATAATAATACTATCATATATATATATATATATATATATATATATATATATATATATATATATATAGCGAAACGATGATTTAAAGAAGCAAATGACCAAAACACTCAAATGGATAAGTTACCCTTTGAGTGGGGTAGTTCTTCATTGATTTGCATCTTGTTAATAATAAAGGTACGTTACATAAAACGTAAAGTACAAGTTTTCTAAGCGTACGAAAATGCGTTCGAGGAACCGGAATCGGGACCTTGGTCGAGCGACAACGTACAAGTTATTGGAACTAAATTAACAAGTTAACTGTGCTGATAGTGCTCCAAATGAACATATATTTAGGCACAATATCCTTCCAATATGTAAAGCTTTTAGTTGTAATTGTTCTATTTTTATGTAATATTCGTTTAAATAAATAAGTATGAAGACAAAAGAAGAAAACGATGATTTGAAGACGCAAATGACCAAAAAGCTCAAATGTACAAGATATAATTCAAGTGCTTCAATTTATTGATGAGAAACGTCTAAAAATTACAAGAGTACAAGCCGCGGAACGCAAAGTACAAGATATCTCCGCGTACGAAAGGACGTTCGAAAATCCAGAACCAGGACATGAACCAACTATCAACGCGCGACGCAACGGAGCTAAAATTACAAGTCAACTATGCATATAAATATAATATAATATAATATAATATATAAATAATTCTTAAAATTATATATATATTATATTATATATTAATAAAACATCGGCAAAACTAGAAAAAAAAGTGATTGGGCTGGATCCAGCTGGCCATGCGATCGCATGGCCTGGCTGCCTTATTCCCATGCGATCGTATGGCAGGGAATTGGTGGCCAGGTCCTATAAATTCAGCATTTTTCGGACGAATTTAACACATCTTTTTCTTTTCCTTCTCTGTAAGAAACATATATATATATATATATATATATATATATATATATATATATATATATATATATATATATATATATATATATATATATATATATATATATATATATATATATATATATATATATATATATAATTTAAAGTTTAATTTAAGTTTAATAATAATTGGGTTATTGTAAGAAATGTTTTAAGGTTTTGTAAGTCGGAACTCTGTCCGTGTAACGCTACGTAATTAATCACCACTGTAAGCTATGTTCTTCCCTTTTAAATTAATGTCTCGTAACTAAGTTAATATTATGCTTATTTGAGCCGAAGTAATCATGATGTTAGACTAAATATTATGACGGGGTTATTAGATTTTGTATCATAATTAAGGTTTGGACAAAAGACCGACACTTGTGGATATTAGACTATTGACTATTAATAGATAGGGGGTATTGTCTAATCGAATGATAACTCATTAAAATCTGTCGAACCTATCTTCAAATTAGTTAATCTAATAATTATTAAAATGATTATGTATGTTCTATTTAGTGACGTTTATACGACATCTTTTACGATCATTTAATTAATTATTCGGGTTGGGTAATTGATTATTCATTCGGATCAAGTGGGTAAATTAATATTCATATCTCATTAAAACAGGTGTGGATTACATACAAGGATAATTGGTGTAATTGTTAACAAAGTATTAAAACATTGGATTACACGCAGTCGATAACCTGGTGTAATTATTAACAAAGTATTAAAACCTTGTTACAGTTCGAATCCCTAATTAGTTGGAATATTTGACTTCGAGAATAAGGTTAATTTAAAGAGCATTTTATAATTATGACCGATGGACTATTATGGACAAAAACTAGATAGGTATCAAATAAACCAGGACAAAGGACAATTAACCCGGGTAACAATTAATTAAAATCAACATGTCAAACATCATGATTAAGGAAGTTTAAATAAGCATAATACTTTTATTTCATATTTCATCGTACCTTTATTTACTGTTATTTTAATTACTGCAATTTACTTTATCGCAATTTAAAATCTGTCATTTATATTATCGTCATTTATCTTTACGCTTAAAATATAAAATCGACAAACCGGTCATTAAACGGTAAAAACCACCTTTTATAATAATAATAATACTACTATATTACTAATATATATATATATATATATATATATATATATATATATATATATATATATATATATATATATATATATATATATATATATATATATATATATATATATATATATATATATATATATATATATATTTATACAAATATAATTGTTTAAAAATATAGCGTTAAACTTGGCTAGCTCCCTGTGGAACGAACCGGACTTACTAAAAACTACATTACTCTACGATTAGGTACACTGCCTATAAGTGTTGTAGCAAGGTTTAGATATATTCCATCCTTAAATTAATAAAACTTGTGTAATATTTCATAGTATTTCGTAGTAAAAATAATAACTATTTCATATACACCTCGCAGAACATCAAGTTTTTGGCACCGCTACCGGGGAACGCCGAAGCGAAACGCTATTTTTATATAAATAATATATTTATTTTTAATCTATTTTTTTAAAATATAGTAAGTTTTAAATATAAAAACATAAAAAAAATAAAAATAAATAAATAAATAAATAAATAAATATATATATATATATATATATATATATATATATATATATATATATATATATATATATATATATATATATATATATATATATATATATTACTATATTTTTACATTTTTAAAATTAAAAAGTTTGTATTTTTTTTAGTTAAAAAAAACTAATAAGTAATTTTTAAAATATAAGTTTTTATTTACATAAATATTTTATATAAGTTAAAAAAAATAAATAAATAAATAAATAAAAACGGGCCACAATACTGTAGCAGCCCAAGAACAGGCCTGGTACCCGAAGCCATGCGATCGCATAGCCCAGGAGTATAAAACTCATACGACCGCATGAGTGCTTCTGACACGTCTGGTACCTGGTACAGCAGAATTAGGGTTATGTATTATTTATTATTATTAATTAATAATCTAATTAGGGTTTAAATATTTAATTAGTTATTAATATTAGTTTATAATTAGTAATATTAAGTTTTAATATTATTATTAATTATATAAATTAATACTTTTATAAAATAATAATATAAAAATAATATTTTTATAAAAATAAATAATTTTATCATTTTTTATATTTTTATAAATTGTATCTTTTTAATCGTATAATTCATTTAAATTTATATTTTTCGTTCGTAATTAGTTTTAAGACTAGTATTTTGCCGTAGTTATTTTTATTTCTAGATTTTTAGGCTTTGCCGTAAAATCCCTTAAGTGCTTTTTTAGACTAAGATTTAGGTGCTTTAGAATTTTGCGACACCATTTTAAAATTTTAGTGTCTTTTAAGTTATTGCCGTTTTGAATATAGAATTCCTTTTAAGCTTTAATACCTTTAGACGTAAGTTTTAATTCTTAGTTTTTAAACTTTTAAGTTTTGACGCTTATTTTTCGACCTTTTATTTTTTGACGTTTTTTTCAATGCGCTCTTTTTCTTTCTTATTTCTCGACGCTCTAGTTTTTAGGACATAGAATTTTCTTTATTTCTTCTCTGAAAATTCAAAACGGAAAATTATTTTAAGCGGTTAAATTGATAGACATCCAAAATTTTCTGATTCGTAGTAATAGTTGGATTTGTTAGTGGCGAGTTGTGGGCTTCCGATTTAAAGGGTCCTGGCTACCTGCTGCATCTATTGGCTATTCGAAACGTGGGCAAAATCAGAAAATTCTATTAATTTGATAACTTATATAATTTTTATCTTTTATAACTAATAGGATATTCAGTGAATGCACCGAGCAAAACGTTCACCACCTTACATACGTTCACCACCTGTAACTCGATCAAGACATCTAGCCAATATTGTCGCCGTTGATTTTTCTTTAGAATCGTCATCTAGTAATCCAAGTACTCCAACTCAAAATCCTAATAATCCATTTTTTGAACCCAACCTCACAATTGAGAATCCGGAGGATATTCAGGGACAATTCAGAGATCCTGAACCACTAATCATTCCTTCTGAACCACAAATCACTCATCCAGAGATTGTCGAGGAAGAAAAGATTAAATCAGAATCCTCTAGTGATTCGTATTCAACAAATTCAATTATGGAAGTAACTGAACCTCTAAGTATGGAAGACCGAATGAGAGCCACACGCACGGGCCAAGGTCACGCCATTATTAAGCCAGACATTAATGCGCCAGATTATGAAATCAAAGGACAAATCCTACACATGGTAACTAATCAATGCCAATATAGTGGTACGCCGAAGGAAGATCCAAATGAACATCTTCGAACCTTTAATAGGATTTGTACTCTATTTAAAATCAGAGAAGTGGAGGATGAACAGATATATCTCATGTTATTTCCCTGGACTTTAAAGGGAGAAGCCAAAGATTGGTTAGAATCGTTACCTGAAGGGGCGATTGATACATGGGATGTTTTAGTCGAAAAATTTCTTAAACAATTCTTTTCGGCATCTAAAGCTGTGAGACTTCAAGGAGAAATTGTTACATTCATGCAGAAGCCAAATGAAACTCTATATGAGGCGTGGACAAGATTCTGAAAATTGTTGAGAGGATGTCCTCAACACGGTTTAGATACTTATCAAATAGTACAAATATTCTACCAAGGATGCGACGTTGCTACACGAAAAGACATCGACATAATAGCTGGTGGTTCCATTATGAAGAAAACCGCAACCGAAATTATTGATAACACAACCTCCCACTCGCATGAGTGGTACCAGGAAAAAGATATCTTTCGATCATCTAAAGCGGCTAGAGCCGATTCTAGCCATTACTTTGATTCCGTTTCCACAAAAATAGATGCTTTCGAAAGACGAATGGAAAAGATGAATAAAGATAATCACGCAATACGAATCAGTTGTGAGCAATGCGGTGGACCACACTTAACAAAAGATTATCACATCGAGCAAACGATGGAACAACGTGAGAATGTTTCCTACATGAACCAAAGGCTGGGAAAAAATTATCAAAATAATTATCAACCGCCAAGGCCAAACTTCAATCGAAATCAAAACATTCTTTACAATCCAAATGGACCCAACAACAACTCGTACAAGCAACAAGGTCTGAATAACCAACCAACTCAAAACAACACTTTCAATCAACAAAGACCTGGCTTGTATAAACCACCACAACAAACCGAAGAGAAAAAGCCAAATCTGAAAGAAATGATGGCAAAGCTAATGGAATCTCAAACACAATTTATTACATCTCAAACCCAAACAAATGAGAGGTTTGATCAGTCATTAAGAACTCAACAAGCTTCCATTTTCAATCTAGAAAAACACGTAGGTACTCTTGCTAGCATGATGAGTGAGAGGAAACAAGGAAAGCTATCGAGTAATATTGAAGTAAATCCTCAGAATGAGAATGTTAATATGGTGTCAACAAATTCTGAAAAACCAACACCAGAAGATGGGAAGGTTTTAGATGTGAGTAACAATGAAGAAGTTACGCCACCACCACTACCCGAGTATGTAAAGCCAGTGGTGGCACCATACAGACCACCCATCCCATTTCCAAGAAAAGGAGTTGAGTATGAGCAAGTGATATGTAATAAAGTTTGTGATACCTCTAGAAAGAAGAAGAAGAATAAGAAAGTGCAAGAAATAAAAATCGTAAAGATAAACCCGGTGAAGACAATTCCACCAAAAGTTCCACCCAGGTTGGGTGATCCGGGTGAATTTATTGTTTCTTGTCTACTTAGTGATTGTGTCATGTATGATGCACTAGCAGATTTAGGTGCGAGTGTGAGTGTTATGCCTCTTTCATTATATAAGAGATTATGAGTAGGTGAGTTAAGTCCAACAGAGATGAGTGTCCGACTCTTTGATCAAACTATTAAATAACCAGTTAGAATTGCTGACAACCTACCCGTTCAAGTGGGTAATTTAACCTTTTTAGTCGAATTTATTGTCATTGACATTGAAGAGGACCCAAACATTCCTCTAATTTTAGGTCGACCATTCTTAGCATCCACCGGGGCGTTATTTGATGTAAAAGATGGTAGAATGACACTTAGTAATGATGAAAATTCGATCACCGTTGTGAGTCGAAAGACTAAATCTCCACCAACCAAAACCGTTGAACCAACAAAAATGATTGGTAAGAACCATGTTGTTTTACCAACTCCAACGATAGTGCTTAACAATAATAAAACGCCTAAGTGTGGGGAAGATGAAGTAAAACCTAATGATGACCTGATAACAAAGAACCCCATTGTTGATACAAAACTAAATGACCCCGTTATTAATAGTTCAATGAAGAAACTTATTAAACGGATTCGTGATGCTAGAATTAAGGGGAACTTTAAGTTATGTAACCAGTTAGTATCCAATCTATCGCCTAAAGAAAAGGTGAAACTAGTTGAATTTGTGGATATTACACAAGAATCCGACCAATGGCTTAGAGCAAAAGTCACAGATATGCAAGTTGATTGTGGTCCAAAAGAAATTGACGATGAAGTTAATCACAATTTCGACACCACAGCTACCTAAGTGTGGGGAGATTCAGATGTTCTAAAAAGAAAATGCTATCTAGAGTTAGTTCTTCTGTTCTCATGTAGTTTCGAGAATAGAATCTGATTGATCTTTTCCACTAGCAGACACTAAAGAACTAGTTTTCTCCCCCATTCTAAATTTTTTGTTTCATAGGTTTTATATGAAATTTATATGCATTTTTTTAAATTTAAGTTTTGTGTGAATTTAAAAACAAAATTTACTTTATTTCATTAAGTTTAAAAAATAATTTCTAAAATTCATCGTAAGTTGAAGACTAGGTCATGGAACCGAAATTGCTTTACCCGGGGGCGGGGCGACAAATTTTGTTATCATTATTTTTAATTTTATTGATCTAAAGTATACCAAAAAAATTAAAAAATCCAAAAATCTTTGTTTTTAAAACAATCACTTTAAAAACGACAAATTTTAAATTTTGTCAAGGGATGGACTAGTTAAACATACTGAAACTACCTAAAGTAAAAGGAAACAAAATTTTAAAAAATTATTCATTTAAATTGTTTTAATAAATAAAGATTTTATAAAAAAATTAATAAAAATATTATGTATGTTTGTAGTTTATCTTATGTACAAAACATGGTAAAACATGGCACTTTCAAAGACTGAAATTAAGTACAGCAAAAGCTACTAATTTTAACGACAAAACATAAAATATAAAATGTGATATAAAATAATATGTTTGCAAACTCCGTATTTTTAATCACTTTTCTACACTAATCATCCTCATGTATTTATAATTATAGTCTAATTTCATGCAAATGAGGGCATTGCATGATCTCAAGTGTGGAGAAGGGTTATAAATTCTCTCGGGTTTACACTTAGTTTAATTGCCAAATTTTGTGAAAATTTGAAAAATTTTCAACTAAATGAATTCAAAATCATGTTTATACATATTTATGAACGATAAAACTAGGTTTTGTTACCAAAATTATTGTTACCTCAGAGAGAACATAAATGGAGAAACAACCCAAAACGTTAGAATTCATTTAAAATGGAATAGAGGAGAATAAAAAGGCAAAGAAAAATAAATAAATAAAATCTAAGTATGGGAAGAATTTACCAAGTTCTTCAAAACATATATCACATATTTGAACAAGATTATTGCAGGTACTTTTGTTTTGGACGATTTTAATCAGTTTTACCTAATTTACTGTAATATATTTGAAAGAAAGATGGATCTGCACGATGAATCAATTCTATCATTAAAAGAAAGTAAAGTCTTCCGAAAAAGACACGCGCTTCTTGATTTAGGTCAGGAAGTTGTCGTCTAGACCAGCTGTAGGTTGACGAAAAATCTAGAAAAGTCATCTCTAAAATCAGAAGGAAATCCACGGACCTCAGCATCAAACAGGGTCGCCATGTGGTCAGACTTATCCTATCCATGAGAGGATCTGTCTCGTAAAATGGGGAGGGCGCTGTGCAAATTAGCTTGATAAGACTAATGAATCAGACCCCCAGAAAGGATAATCTTTCCATTTTAACAATATTCAGAAAATGGTAAAGTGATTTACAAGTAAGAACAAATATGTCAATTAACGATAACGGGACAAAGGTTAGTAGAGATTCCTGCTTAAGTTTCAATGCAATGATTGCCTCGTGTCTTTTGATAAGATGATTATTTAGTTTTCATAATATTGAAAATGTTTTATGATATAGATGAAACCTTTTAAAGAATGAATTTGAATATATATAATAAGGCGGGATGATAATTGTTAGAACTAAATATATAAATAACTTGTAACGTGTATTTAAAACATGTTTACATATATTAAATATATATGATTTCAAATTAGTTAAGTAAACGATAGTAACACTCGCTTAATGACTCGGTTGATACGTAGATATGATAAGTAGTACGTTTAAGAAGTTAAAATAAACGCTAGTACATAAATGAACTATACCTAGTTTAGCTTTAAAAATGAAAACGTTATATGATAATTTCTACTTTGAAATATAATTAGTATTTGAAAAACTAAATATTATATTATTAAATAAATATTTCTAATATATATAGATTTATATTTTTAAATGAATATATATATATATATATATATATATATATATATATATATATATATATATATATATATATATTTTTCAAAATAATAAAATATAACTTTAAAATAAAATGTTTTGATTTATAATAATACTATCATATATATATATATATATATATATATATATATATATATATATATATATATATATATATATATATATATATATATATATATATATATATATATATATATATATATATATATATATATAGCGAAACGATGATTTAAAGAAGCAAATGACCAAAACACTCAAATGGATAAGTTACCCTTTGAGTGGGATAGTTCTTCATTGATTTGCGTCTTGTTATTAATAAAGGTACATTACATGAAACGTAAAGTACAAGTTTTCTAAGTGTATGAAAATGCGTTCGAGGAACCGGAATCGGGACCTTGGTCGAGCGACAACGTACAAGCTATTGGAACTAAATTTACAAGTCAACTGTGCTGATAGTGCTCCACATGAACATATATTTAGGCACAATATCCTTCCAATATGTAAAGCTTTTAGTTGTAATTGTTCTATTTTTATGTAATATTCGTTTAAATAAATAAATACGAAGACAAAAGAAGAAAACGACGATTTGAAGACGCAAATGACCAAAAAGCTCAAATGTACAAGATATAATTCAAGTGGTTCAATTTATTGATGAGAAAGTCAAAAAATTACGAGAGTACAAGCCGCGGAACGCAAAGTACAAGATATCTCTGCGTACGAAAGGACGTTCGAAAATTCGGAACCGGGACATGAACCAACTATCAACGCGCGACGCAACGGAGCTAAAATTACAAGTCAACTATGCACATAAATATAATATAATATATAAATAATTCTTAAAATTATATATATAATATATTATATATTAATAAAAGGTCGGCAAAACTAGAAAACAAAGTGATTGGCCTGGATCCAGCTGGCCATGCGATCGCATGGCCTGGCTGCCTTATTCCCATGCGATCGCAAGGCAGGGAATTGGTGGCCAGGTCCTATAAATTCAGCATTTTTCGGACGAATTTAACACATCTTTTTCTTTTCCTTCTCTGTAAGAAACATATATATATATATATATATATATATATATATATATATATATATATATATATATATATATATATATATATATATATATATATATATATATATATATATATATATATATATATATATATATATATATATATATATATATATATATATATATAATTTAAAGTTTAATTTAAGTTTAATAATAATTGGGTTATTGTAAGAAATGTTTTAAGGTTTTGTAAGTCAGAACTCTGTCCGTATAACGCTACGCGATTAATTACCACTGTAAGCTATGTTCTTCCCTTTTAAATTAATGTCTCGTAACTAAGTTAATATTATACTTATTTGAGCCGAAGTAATCAAGATGTTAGACTAAATATTATGACAGGGTTATTAGATTTTTTTATCATAATTAAGGTTTGGACAAAAGACCGACGCTTGTGGACATTGGACTATTGACTATTAATAGATAGGTGGTATTGTCTAATCGAATGAAAACTCATTAAAATCTGTCGAACCTATCTTCAAATTAGTTAATCTAATAATTATTAAAATGATTATGTATGTTCTATTTAGTGACGTTTATACGACATCTTTTACAATCATTTAATTAATTATTCGGGTTGGGTAATTGATTATTCATTCAGATCAAGTGGGTAAATTAATATTCATATCTCATTAAAACAGGTGTGGATTACATACAAGGATAATTGGTGTAATTGTTAACAAAGTATTAAAACCTTGGATTACACGCAGTCGATAACCTGGTGTAATTATTAACAAAGTATTAAAACCATGTTACAGTTCGAATCCCTAATTAGTTGGAATATTTAGCTTCGGGAATAAGGTTAATTTAAAGAGCATTTTATAACTATGACCGATGGACTATTATGGACAAAAACTAGATAGGTATCAAATAAACCAGGACAAAGGACAACTAACCCGGGTAACAATTAATTAAAATCAACACGTCAAACATCATGATTACGGAAGTTTAAATAAGCATAATACTTTTATTTCATATTTCATCGTACCTTTATTTACTGTTATTTTAATTACTACAATTTACTTTATCGTAATTTAAATTCTGTCATTTATATTATCGTCATTTATCTTTACGCTTAAAATATAAAATCGACAAACCGGTCATTAAACGATAAAAACCCCTTTATATAATAATAATAATACTACTATATTACTAATATATATATATATATATATATATATATATATATATATATATATATATATATATATATATATATACACAAATATAATTGTTTAAAAATATAGCGTTAAACTTGGCTAGCTCCCTGTGGAACGAACCGGACTTACTAAAAACTACATTACTCTACGATTAGGTACACTGCCTATAAGTGTTGTAGCAAGGTTTAGGTATATTCCATCCATAAATTAATAAAACTTGTGTAATATTTCATAGTATTTCGTAGTAAAAATAATAACTATTTCGTATACACCTCGCATAACATCATGTGCACGGGAATATAATATAATATTTATTTAATTATATAATATATATATATTTATATATATTTATTTATATTATAAATCGTCGGCAGCCATGAATTAATGGAGTGTGAGCTGGAGGAGACAGGGTCGCAATCGCGGCACTATTACTCACCGAAGCTCCGCAATCGCGGAGCAGTGAATCCTAGAAAGGCCCTATAAATTCAATCGTGTTTCGGCTCGATTGAATCCACAATTATCAATCTCTCTATCTCTGAGCTTATACTCCGTAATATTTAATTATTATTATTATTATTATTATTATTATTATTATTATTATTATTATTATTATTATTATTATTATTATTATTATTATTATTATTATTATTATTATTATTATTATTATTATTATTATTAATCTTAATATTAATATTAGTAGTATTAGTGTTATTAGTATTAGTATTATACATAAATACTACGACGAAGTCATGAACGAGTTATTTCAAAACGGGTTTTTCGAGCGGGATAGAGCTAAGGAAATTATGGGTTTTAGCTATGGAGGTTATGGGTATTGTTCGGGGGCATTACTCATGAGTCGAACCCAGTGTTTATCATCTTCGTTGCATCTACGTACCTTCCTGTAATATTGAATCACAATATTGATACGTGAGCACTCATATCTTATCTTTTATATATTAATAGTGTATCCCTAACTAGTGCTCGAGTATTTATGTTTATGCATGCTTGTATGCTTAATTTTGTCGTTATATAGTTATGATAAATTATGAATTTAATACATATGCTACTGAAATAAGGTATATGATATGCATGTCGTTGGAAAGCTGGCGAAAAATTAATAACTTTTCATTTAGAAAGCGCATGGTTTCGATGAACGGATTAAAAGATATAGTCAACTGAATTATAAAATGATTATTATTATTATTACTATCGTCGTTATTATCGTCGTTATTATTATTATCTAATTATTATTATTATTATTATTATTATTATTATTATTATTATTATTATTATTATTATTATTATTATTATTATTATTATTATTATCATTATCATTATTGGTATAAATATTATCATTAAAAATTGTTATTGTTAGTATTATTACTATCGTTATTATCATTAAGGTTATTGTTAATATTATTATTATTATTATTATTATTATTATTATTATTATTATTATTATTATTATTATTATTATTATTATCATTATTATTATTATTAATATTATTATTAGTATTATCATTAATATTATTATAATATTTATTATTACTAGTATCATTATCATTAAAACTAATATTAATATTATCTAATTATTATGATTACTATTATTATTATCATTAATATGAATGCGATATAAAAGTGAACTAAAAGCTATTAAACAAATCGATTAGGAAATAATGAGTATGAGTATCATGATTCAGTGAAAATATTGTAAAGATTATGATTTAGATAAAAATATTGTTTTTAGTAATATTATTTATATGACATTAGTATTACTACAAAAGATTATTATTTATTATCGAAATTATTACTATTATTAATAAATATAAATATTGTTATTATTATTATTATTAAAATAATTAATAGTATTATTACTAATACAACTTTTGATTCATTATTATTATTATCAAATAAATATTTGATACATATATATATATTTAAGATACATATCACTACATTTTTATCATTAAAATGATATTATGGGAACGTTATACAAATTATAATATTTAATATGTAAAAAAATATATTTTTATCATATATTAACATAAATTTTTATCGTTAATACAATATAATAAATGATGAAATAATTTAAGAAATATTTTATATATAAATATTTATTACTTAAAATATGTAGAATAATAATAATTATTATTATTACAAAATAATATAACTATTACTCATTATTATTATTATCAATATTATTTTATCAAATAAATATGTAATACAAAGATATTTTTACCACACGTAATATAATTACATTAATAATACATACCACTATATTTTTATTGATATTGGGTGAATTATATAAATTTTATTACCTGAGATATATAAAAGTATATTTTTATCATATATAAATTTTAATATAAATTTTTATTTATTAATAAATGACTTGTATTATTTAATTTAATAAAAATCTAATAAATATATTTAAATATATAATACAAGTTTATTTAAGTTATATAATAAACCTGTATAGATTTTGGAAGTCATTTTGGGTCAAGTTGACTATTGTTGACTTTTGCATGATAATCTCGAGCATTAGGATTGTGATACACTACGACTTGACTTAAATTGTTAGACAGATATTGACCAACATATAAATACATATACTAATATAGGTTCATGAATCTGAAGCCAACCCTACATTTGTTCAATGACATCATATGTATTTTTACTACGAAATACAGTATTGTGAGTTTCATTTGCTCTCTTTTTAAATAATTTTGCAATATATATTTTTGGGACTGAGAATACATGCGTTGCTTTTATAAATATTTTACGAAATAGACACAAGTAATCGAAACTACATTCTATGGTTGGATTATCGAAATCGAATATGCCCCTTTTAGCTTGGTAGCCTAAGAATTAGGAAACTGACCCCTAATTGACGCGAATCCTAAAGATAGATCTATCGGGCCCAACAAGCCCCATCTAGGTTACTGATGCTTTAGTACTTCGAATTTATCATGTCCAAAGGGAGTCCCGGAATGATGGGGATATTCTATATGCATCTTATTAAGGTCGGTGACCAGGTGTTCACCATATGAATGATTTTTATCTCTATGCAGTTTGCGAAATGCTGATATGAGTTGATGTTTATGGGAAATGAAAATGAAATCTTGTGGTCTATTAAATTAATGGAAATGATTGATTATGATAAACTAATGAACTCACCAACCTTTTGGTTGACACTCTTAAGCATGTTTATTCTCGAGTTTGAAAAAAATCTTTCGCTGTGCATTTGCTCATTTTAGAGATATTACTTGGAGTCATTCATGAAATATTTCAAAAGACGTTGCATTCGAGTCGTTGAGTTCAACAAGGTTAATATTAAGTCATTCATAGTTTGGATATATTATGAGATGGTATGCATGCCTGTCAACTTTCGATGAAATGAAAGTTTGTCTTTTAAAAACGAATTCAATGCTTGTAAAATGTATCATATAGAGGTCAAATACCTCGCAATGTAACCAATTATTATGTAACATTTATAATCTATATGAACAGAGATTTTCAGGAACCATGGTGATGGAGTCAGTTGGTGATAGGGAAGAAGGGTGAATAAGGTGGTTATAAACGATGGCAATAGATGGTAATTAAGCATAACGGTGATCGAGCATAGTGGTTTGGAGATGGCGTAAAAATGGTACAAGATGGTGGTGAATGTTTGTTGATAGGAAACACAAAAATATAGTTGGTGGTCGTAAGGGTTCATGGTAGAGTTGTATGGTGGTAGACCGTCGTGATGGTGGGGTGGTAGAGGATGGTGCACACGGCTGTTTAGGGTGACGATGGAATGGTGATTGAAGTTCACGAAGATGGTGGGAGATAGTTGTAGGTGATGGAGTTGTGGGTTTATGTTGGTGATAGAGAAGTGTGTATCAATATGTAGGCATGTATATATAATAATGTATACTCAGTTAATATGATTAAGAATGAAATAGTCAAAAGTGCACAATAACATAAATCAAATATCTAAATGATTATAACAGTATAGCAGCCACCTTTGGAATTATATTGCCGACATTAATTTCTCGAATACCAATTCGTCCTCCGTTGTTAAACCGTGGTGGATGAAAGTCTTCATAAAAATCCTAAATTTTTATAGTAATTAACTTTATTTATTTTAGTCATTATGTTATAAAATTGGTCATTAATTTATTAACTAAAAATTACATCAACTGTCCTCGCTCGATTCTGGGTAAAATATAAAAAGTGTTAAAATTTAACGAGTAGCTCCTAAATACATATTTAATAAGCCCAAAAATTATATAACTCATTTTCGAATCACCGTTTATTTTTAAATCATATAAGTTCGTATTTAGACTGGTTTAATATCAATCGGAACATCAAACGAGTATTACAATCATTTAATATTTATTTTTAATATACTTCATATATATTTGTATATATATAGATTCATTTTAAACAACAACTTTATTATAGCGTTTAATATTTTACAATTTAGTTTTTACAATTAAATCATATGATATTTCAATTTATATTTTAAATTATTATATCTATATATATTTAAATATATACATATCTGTTTACAAGTGGTAGTTCGTGAATCATCGGAAACAGTCGAAAGTTAAATTGAATTCATGAAACAGTTTCAAAATTTTTGAGACTCAACCTAACAGACTTTTCTTATCGTGTCAAAAATATTAAATCGTATCGAGAGTTTAATTTAAAATTAGTCGAAATTTTCTGGGTCATCACACAAATGATCAAATATCTCTCAATTAGCAAATTCTGCTCATTCTGCTCATTCATTCTTCCAAACATAGAGTGTCAAACAAAAATTGCAAATTTGTGAACCACGCCACGAAGTTATAGACCGATCAGCGAATGAACCACTTTTCTCAGCACTCGTACACCAGTGGCGATTCCAGGATTAAAACGCAATGGGGTCCCGATTTTTTTTTCACTACTTATTATATTTGAATGTTATTTTAGTGGTAGTTTACTTTCAAAAAACTACAAACTCGAAAAATATATGGTGTCCGAGTAGTTAAATATAGTGGTGTCCCTAAACAAATTAAAAGAAAACTATAAATTTAAAAATTATATTGGGTACTGCTAGGCATGACAATGGATCGGATATGGATCGGGTGATCCCATATCCATATCCACATCCATTTAACTTTAAAAATCCATATCCATATCTGATCGAACCTAAAACTAATTTGGGAAATTAGGGCTAGGAACGAGTGCTTGATTTCGGGGAAAAGTGGTTGATTAATTGTTTTAACTCCAATAACTGTGCAAAACCTGTTCAAAATCTGGAT
This sequence comes from Rutidosis leptorrhynchoides, assembly GCF_046630445.1. NCBI lineage: Eukaryota > Viridiplantae > Streptophyta > Magnoliopsida > Asterales > Asteraceae > Rutidosis > Rutidosis leptorrhynchoides. The sequence goes on from NC_092334.1 coordinate 553,978,997, forward strand.
TTCGAGGGCGTAAAACAATTGATTGGATTAACTTATCTGATTGGGTTGAATAGGTTAATATCTAAAGTGGTTGAACTCCGGTGGTGACCGAAATTCGATTGATTTGAGTGTATCACAGAGTGATTTTGGCAGAGTAACGTTAAGGTGATAACGTTGTATGTAATGAATGATTTGTGAGGTGTATTTATAGGTGCCAAGAGCATGTTAGAGGGAGTGGTGACGTGGCACTTGTCCCTTTCATGATCACAAGTTTGTTAGAGGGAATGATGACGTGGCACCAGTTCCTTTCATGACCGTAATAATCGGATCTTAAAAAACATCCCTTATTCTTCATGCTGATGTTGAATACACACTTTATTCATGTGTGATTGTCCGTGAGAAGACTACCGGGTAGACCATATACTTGGGATTAGTAGGGAGAAACTTGTGTAACATGTGTGTTCATCTTGTTTACTCCCGACATGCTATATTCGGACAATCTTCCGGATGGCTTGTACGTCTGGGAGAAGATTATCGGATAGTCGGCATACTTGTTGGGTGGAGGAGGCACATATAGACATTGTCTGGCTTCCTCCAATGTTTCTTTGTTGATTTATGTAGTGACCCGAACTTTTCCATGATTATATGTTAAATGAAAACTATATTTACATGATTAAATGTTTCTAACATGTTAAGCAATCAAACTTGTTAAGACTTGATTTATTGATGCGAGTTTATGTAGTCAATTGACCACCCAAGTTGACCGGCGATTCACGAACGTTAAAACTTGTAAAAATGACATGATATATATATATATATATATATATATATATATATATATATATATATATATATATATATATATATATATATATATATATATATATATATATATATAACATGATATTATGATAAGTAAATATCTCACAAAGTATATTAACAAAGAGTTATATGCATAAAATGAAACTACTGAATTAAAAAAACTTGAAACGATATATATATATAACGATTATTGTTATAACAACGTTTTAATTAAAATAGATACATATGAATTGTATTAGGATATTAAAACACTATGTTTAACATGATAAAATAATAATTAAATATATCATTGAGTGTATTAACAATGAACTACACGGGTAAGACGAGACTACTAACTTAAGGATTTCGAAACAATATATATATGTAACGATTATCGTTGTAATAATATTTTAACATACATATATGATATTAAGATATATTAATACACCATGTTATCATGTTAACATAAAAATTTAACATCTCATTAATTATAATAACAATGGATTTATTACATTTAATAAGATCGTTAACTTAAAATTTTCAAAACAACACTTACATGTAACGACTAACGATGACTTAACGACTCAGTTAAAATGTATATACATGTAGTGTATTAATATGTATTAATACACTTTTGGAAGACTTCAAGACACATATCAAAACACTCATACTTATCAAAGTTGGTCACAATTACATTCTCATTCGTTTTCATCAACAATTCTACTCGCATTCATCCGTATTCGTACTCGTACAATACCTAGCTTCTAGATGTATTTACTATTGGTATATACACTTCAATGATCAGATCTTAGTAGCCTTAATGAGTCACATAAACATGTGGGAACCATCATTTAACATCTAGCATGAATTATTACACTAAAAATCAAACTAATGGAGCCTATATGACAAAGGCAAATTCACGTGAACTTACACACACATCAAACACTTTCTCATTCAACTTTCATGCATCAAATTGATCTCTCTCAAACTCCCTCTTGATGTTCTAAGTGTTCTTCATCATCTTCATCAAAATCTAGCTCAATCTAGCTCAAAAATCTTAACCTATATCAACTTACAAAACAACTACTCAAGAACACATCAAGAACACTTTCAAGTTTGCAAGTCCACTTCCAAGCTTTCTAATCCATTCCAAGAAATCATCTAGGATCAAGAAACCTTTGTTATTTACAGTAGGTTATCTCTCAAATTCAAGGTAATATTCATATTCAAACTTTGATTCAAATTCTATAACTATAAAAATCTTAATTCGAGTAGAAATCTTACTTGAACTTGTTTTCGTGTCATGATTCTACTTCAAAAACTTTCAAGCCATCCAAGATCCTTTGAAGCTAGATCATTTCTTGTTACTTCCAGTAGGTGTACCTACTATACTTGAGGTAGTAATGATGTTCATAACATCATTCGATTCATATATATATATATATCTATATATATATATATATATATATATATATATATATATATATATATATATATATATAACTATCTTATTCGGAGACTTAAACGTGTAATCACTAGAACATAGTTTAGTTAATTCTAAACTTGTTCGCAAATAAAGTTAATCCTTCTAACTTAACTTTTAAAATCAACTAAACACATGTTCTATATCTATATGATATGCTAACTTAATGATTTAAAACTTGGTAACACGAAGAACACCGTAAAATCGGACATACGCCGTCGTAGTAAACCCGGGGGCAGTTTTGGGTTGGATAATTAAAAACTATGATAAAATTTGATTTAATAGTTTTTATTCTGGGAAAATAAGATTTCATATGAACATGAAACTATATCCAAAAATCATAGTTAAACTCAAAGTGGAAGTATGTTTTTCAAAATAGTCATCTAGACGTCGTTCTTTCGACTGAAATGACTACCTCTTACAAAAAAGACTTGTAACCTATATTTTCGACTATAAACCTATACTTTTTATGTTTAAATTATTAATCTTTGGTTCGATATGACACCATGACAATTTGATTAACTCAAAACGAATTTAAAACGAAGAAATTAAGGGTAAAACAAAATTGGATATTTTTGCTTGTTTTAGCTACGTGAAAATTGTAACAAATCTATACTAACCATAACTTAACTAACTTATATTGTATTATACATGTATTCTAACATATATTATGTAATCGTGATAGGCCATAGACACGTATACAACGTTTTGACATATCATATCGACGTCATCTATATATATTCAAGTCACTCTATATGCGGTAATGATCGAGTTAGCATATAAAGGGTCGAGGTTGATTCTAAAATAATATATATACCTTGAGTTGTGATCGAGTCTGAGACGTGTATACACTGGGTCGTGGATTGATTCGAGAAAATATATTCATTTATGTACTACTAACTGTGGACTACTAATTGTGGACTACTAACGTTGGACTTCTAACTTAACAACTTAAATCGTTAAAACGTAATAAAAAATGTTATGAATATATTTTGATCATACTTTGATATGTATGTATATATATATATATATATATATATATATATATATATATATATATATATATATATATATATATATATATATATATATATATATATATATATATATCATAGGTTCGTGAATCGACCCGTGGCCAAGTCTTATTTTCTGATGAAGTGAAAATACGTGAAAGTGAGTTATAGCCCCACTTTTAAAATCTATTATTTTTGGGATGAGAATACATGAAGTTTTATAAATGTTTTACAAAATAGACACAAGTAATCGAAATTACATTCTATGTTGAATTATCGAACCGAATATGCCCTTTTTAGCTTGGTAGCCTAAGAATTGGTGTTTATTATAATTGCCACCAATTGACGTGAATCCTAAAGATGGATCTATTTGGCCCAACAAGCCTCATCCGAGTTACGGATGCTTTAGTACTTCAATTTATCATATCCGATAAGAGTTCCGGAATGATGGGGATATTCTATATGCATCCTGTTAAGGTCGGTTACCAGGTGTTCATCATATGAATGATTTTTTTTTATGCAGATTGCTATATGCATGCATGATGTTTATGAGAAATGGAAATATGAAATCTTGTGGTCTATTATTACGATTTGATAAATATATAGGTAAAACCTATAACTCACCAACATTTTTGTTGACGTTTAAAGCATGTTTATTCTCAGGTGATTATTAAGAACTTCCGCTGTTGCATGCTAAATAAAGACAGGAATTAGAGTCTGCATGATTGTATAATATTATTTAAAAACTGCATTCGGAGAATTAAATCGATGTGTAATATTATTGTAAACCATTATGTAATGGTCGTGTGTAAAATGTTATATTTTAGATTATCATTACTTGATAATCTACGTTATGCTTTTAAACCTTTATCGATAAAATAAAGGTTATGGTTTGTTTTAAAAATCGAATGCAGTCTTTGGAAAATGTCTCATATAGAGGTCAAAACCTCGCAATGAAACCAATTAATATGAAACGTTTATAATCGATATGAACGGGACATTTCAGTTGGTATCCGAGCGTTGGTCTTAGAGAACCAGAAATTTGGATTAGTGTGTCTTATCGAGTTTGTTAGGATGCATTAGTGAGTCTGGACTTCGACCGTGTTTTTCTTTAAAAAAAATGATTGCTTAACACTTTTTGCATGTAAATATTATGTGATATATTACTAATGTTAGTTAATGTGTGATAGATGTCTACTTCCAGTACCAATCCCATCGACTCACCTAATAACAATGAAGAGTTTTGGGAAGATTCACAAATTCCCGAAGAGGAACCGGAAGAAGAAGAAGAAGAAGAGGTTCCAGAAGAAGAAATATTAATAACTACAGAAAAATGGTTAAATAAAAGAAAATCATCAACAAATGGACCAAAGTTAAAAATGGTTTGTGTTGTCTCAATGGAGGAGGAAAAATATTGGGAAAATTACCAATTTTCTGATGAATCGGATCCCGACGAGGATTCCAATGATGTTATAGAAATTACCCCGACCCAATTTAAAAAGGCAAAAGAAAATAATAAGGGAAAAGCTATCAAAATAGAGAAAACCGATCCCAAATCTGAGGAACTCTATGTTAAACACCCGTGTTTCTTAAATTTTAACTATAACCCGGGAACATCTAAGCCACCCAGTTTTTCTAAACCATTTGTGAAAACGACAGCTCGTATTAGAGGAGCACCATGTATCCTTAGGAAATTATCAAAACGAAACGAGTTCGAAGAGGAAGAAACAAGTGAGTCGAAATAAAGAGTTGTAATCATGTTGTGTAATATATGTATTGTAGTATGCTTGTACTTTCATGTTATATGTAAAAATTACTTGTATTGTTTGTTAATTATCTTTTACGAATCTAATCCTCTTCTATTTTACAGTATAAAAACACAAAATGGATGGTAAGGATAGACAACCGAATATTTTAGAAGACCTACCAGGGGATATGATTGATGAAATCTTGTCTAGAGTTGGTCAGAATTCATCGGCACAATTATTTATGGCGAAATTAGTTTGTAGAACATTTGAAAGACGTTCCAGGCATGCCTTGGTTTATAAAAGGCTTTCCTTTGATAGATGGTGTATATCACATTGGGGAGACCTTAAGTTACGCTGTGTCTTCTTTAAGGCATTAAGTGCGGGAAACCCAAATGCAATTTTACGCTACGGGTTGAGAGCCTATTTTGACTCCACATATCCTAACATAGGACTTCGTTCTTTAGAAAGAGCTTCAGACATGCAACTTAAATAAGCATGTTATATTTACGGGTTAGTGATGTTCGCTTCTCACCAAATTGAGAAAAAGAACATAGGATTGCAACTTCTAAATAAAACATTCCCACAGGTGACAGATTCAGTAGTTGGGGTGAGAAATAAGGTTTTTAGATTGTTACGGGGCTGTTGGGCATTACGTAACCCCCGTCCTTTTAACGACATTACAACATGCTGCCTAGCCAACGGCCACAACGGTTATTTTCCACAAGACCAAGGATGAGAAATAGTATTAGTAAAACCCGAATGCATGACTCGTTTCTGGACCTATGAATTACGTGTCTTTATTGCCTTTGCTAAACGACTTACGTTAAACTAGAATTGTTTTCACAACTGCCTTGTATCAAAGTTATCGTGTGCTATATTTCATGCTATATGTAAAATAGCGGTATTGTAAGTTTGTAAAATATTGTATAAAAGTTTGAACGCGGAATATTGTTATAATTAGTTTTTCATATAGAATTGTAGTAGTTGAATTGTATATTAGTTACTAAGTATGTGAAATGTCCCGTTCTTATTGATTAAAAACGTTCCATATTAATTGATTTCGTTGCGAGGTTTTGACCTCTATATGAGACGTTTTTCAAAGACTGCATTCATTTTAAAACAAACCATAACCGTTATTTCATCAATAAAGGTTTAAAAAACTTTACGTAGATTATCAAATAATGATAATCTAAAATATCCTGTTTACACACGACCATTACATAATGGTTTACAATACAAATATGTTACAACAAAATAAGTTTCTTGAATGCAGTTTTTACACAATAGCATACAAACATGGACTCCAAATCTCGTCCTTATTTAATTATGCGACAGCGGAAGCTCTTAATAATCACCTGAGAATAAACATGCTTAAAACGTCAACAAAAATGTTGGTGAGTTATAGGTTTAACCTATATATATCAAATCATAATAATAGACCACAAGATTTCATATTTCAATACACATCCCATACATAGAGATAAAAATCATTCATATGGTGAACACCTGGTAACCGACATTAACAAGATGCATATATAAGAATATCCCCATCATTCCGGGACACCCTTCGGATATGATATAAATTTTGAAGTACTAAAGCATCCGGTACTTTGGATGGGGTTTGTTAGGCCCAATAGATCTATCTTTAGGATTCGCGTCAATTAGGGTGTCTGTTCCTTAATTCTTAGATTACCAGACTTAATAAAAAGGGGCATATTCGATTTCAATAATTCAACCATAGAATGTAGTTTCACGTACTTGTGTCTATTTTGTAAATCATTTATAAAACCTGCATGTATTCTCATCCCAAAAATATTAGATTTTAAAAGTGGGACTATAACTCACTTTCACAGATTTTTACTTCGTCGGGAAGTAAGACTTGGCCACTGGTTGATTCACGAACCTATAACAATATATACATATATATCAAAGTATGTTCAAAATATATTTACAACACTTTTAATATATTTTGATGTTTTAAGTTTATTAAGTCAGCTGTCCTCGTTAGTAACCTACAACTAGTTGTCCACAGTTAGATGTACAGAAATAAATCGATAAATATTATCTTGAATCAATCCACGACCCAGTGTATACGTATCTCAGTATTGATCACAACTCAAACTATATATATTTTGGAATCAACCTCAACCCTGTATAGCTAACTCCAACATTCACATATAGAGTGTCTATGGTTGTTCCGAAATATATATAGATGTGTCGACATGATAGGTCGAAACATTGTATACGTGTCTATGGTATCTCAAGATTACATAATATACAATACAAGTTGATTAAGTTATGGTTGGAATAGATTTGTTACCAATTTTCACGTAGCTAAAATGAGAAAAATTATCCAATCTTGTTTTACCCATAACTTCTTCATTGTAAATCCGTTTTGAGTGAATCAAATTGCTATGGTTTCATATTGAACTCTATTTTATGAATCTAAACAGAAAAAGTATAGGTTTATAGTCGGAAAAATAAGTTACAAGTCGTTTTTGTAAAGGTAGTCATTTCAGTCGAAAGAACGACGTCTAGATGACCATTTTAGAAAACATACTTCCACTTTGAGTTTAACCATAATTTTTGGATATAGTTTCATGTTCATAATAAAAATCATTTTCTCAGATTAACAACTTTTAAATCAAAGTTTATCATAGTTTTTATTTAACTAACCCAAAACAGCCCGCGGTGTTACTACGACGGCGTATATCCGGTTTTACGGTGTTTTTCGTGTTTCCAGGTTTTAAATTATTAAGTTAGCATATCATATAGATATAGAACATGTGTTTAGTTGATTTTAAAAGTCAAGTTAGAAGGATTAACTTTTGTTTGTGAACAAGTTTAGAATTAACTAAACTATGTTCTAGTGATTACGAGTTTAAACCTTCGAATAAGATAGTTTTATATATATGAATCGAATGATGTTATGAACATCATTACTACCTTAAGTTCCTTGGATAAACCTACTGGAAAAGAGAAAAATAGATCTAGCTTCAACGGATCCTTGGATGGCTCGAAGTTCTTGAAGCAGAATCATGACACGAAAACAAGTTCAAGTAAGATCATCACTTGAAATAAGATTGTTATAGTTATAGAAATTGAACCAAAGTTTGAATATGATTATTACCTTGTATTAGAATGATAACCTACTGTAAGAAACAAAGATTTCTTGAGGTTGGATGATCACCTTACAAGATTGGAAGTGAGCTAGCAAACTTGAAAGTATTCTTGATTTTATGTAACTAGAACTTGTAAAATAAATGAAGAACACTTAGAACTTGAAGATAGAACTTGAGAGAGATCAATTAGATGAAGAAAATTGAAGAATGAAAGTGTTTTTAGGTGTTTTTGGTCGTTGGTGTATGGATTAGATATAAAGGATATGTAATTTTGTTTTCATGTAAATAAGTCATGAATGATTACTCATATTTTTGTAATTTTATGAGATATTTCATGCTAGTTGCCAATGATGGTTCCCACATGTGTTAGGTGACTCACATGGGCTGCTAAGAGCTGATCATTGGAGTGTATATACCAATAGTACATACATATAAAAGCTGTGTATTGTACGAGTACGAATACGGGTGCATACGAGTAGAATTGTTGATGAAACTGAACGAGGATGTAATTGTAAGCATTTTTGTTAAGTAGAAGTATTTTGTTAAGTGTCTTGAAGTCTTTCAAAAGTGTATAAATACATATTAAAACACTACATGTATATACATTTTAACTGAGTCGTTAAGTCATCGTTAGTCGTTACATGTAAGTGTTGTTTTGAAACCTTTAGGTTAACGATCTTGTTAAATGTTGTTAACCCAATGTTTATAATATCAAATGAGATTTTAAATTATTATATTATCATGATATTATCATGTATGAATATCTCTTAATATGATATTTATACATTAAATGTCTTTACAACGATAATCATTACATATATGTCTCGTTTAAAAATCATTAAGTTAGTAGTCTTGTTTTTACATATGTAGTTCATTGTTAATATACTTAATGATATATTTACTTATCATAGTATCATGTTAACTATATATATATCCATATATATGTCATCATATAGTTTTTACAAGTTTTAACGTTCGTGAATCACCGGTTAACTTGGGTGGTCAATTGTCTATATGAAACATATTTCAATTAATCAAGTCTTAACAAATTTGATTGCTTAACATGTTGGAAACAATTAATCATGTAAATATCAATCTCAATTAATATATATAAACATGGAAAAGTTCGGGTCACTACAGTACCTACCCGTTAAATAAATTTCATCCCGAAATTTTAAGCTGTTGAAGGTGTTGACGAATCTTCTGGAAATAGATGCGGGTATTTCTTCTTCATCTGATCTTCACGCTCCCAGGTGAACTCGGGTCCTCTACGAGCATTCCATCGAACCTTAACAATTGGTATCTTGTTTTGCTTAAGTCTTTTAACCTCACGATCCATTATTTCGACGGGTTCTTCGATGAATTGGAGTTTTTGGTTGATTTGGATTTCATCTAACGGAATAGTGAGATCTTCTTTAGCAAAACATTTCTTCAAATTCGAGACGTGGAAAGTGTTATGTATAGCCACGAGTTGTTGAGGTAACTCAAGTCGGTAAGCTACTGGTCCGACACGATCAATAATCTTGAATGGTCCAATATACCTTGGATTTAATTTCCCTCGTTTACCAAATCGAACAACGCCTTTCCAAGGTGCAACTTTAAGCATGACCATCTCTCCAATTTCAAATTCTATATCTTTTCTTTTAATGTCAGCGTAGCTCTTTTGTCGACTTTGGGCGGTTTTCAACCGTTGTTGAATTTGGATGATCTTCTCGGTAGTTTCTTGTATAATCTCCGGACCCGTAATCTGTCTATCCCCCACTTCACTCCAACAAATCGGAGACCTGTACTTTCTACCATAAAGTGCTTCAAACGGCGCCATCTCAATGCTTGAATGGTAGCTGTTGTTGTAGGAAAATTCTGCTAACGGTAGATGTCGATCCCAACTGTTTCCGAAATCAATAACACATGCTCGTAGCATGTATTCAAGCGTTTGTATCGTCCTTTCGCTCTGCCCATCAGTTTGTGGATGATAGGCAGTACTCATGTCTAGACGAGTTCCTAATGCTTGCTGTAATGTCTGCCAGAATCTTGAAATAAATCTGTCATCCCTATCAGAGATAATAGAGATTGGTATTCCATGTCTGGAGATGACTTCCTTCAAATACAGTCGTGCTAACTTCTCCATCTTGTCATCTTCTCTTATTGGCAGGAAGTGTGCTGATTTGGTGAGACGATCAACTATTACCCAAATAGTATCAAAACCACTTGCAGTCCTTGGCAATTTAGTGATGAAATCCATGGTAATGTTTTCCCATTTCCATTCCAGGATTTCGGGTTGTTGAAGTAGACCTGATGGTTTCTGATGCTCAGCTTTGACCTTAGAACACGTCAAACATTCTCCTACGTATTTAGCAACATCGGCTTTCATACCCGGCCACCAAAAATGTTTCTTGAGATCCTTGTACATTTTCCCCGTTCCAGGATGTATTGAGTATCTGGTTTTATGAGCTTCTCTAAGTACCATTTCCCTCATATCTCCAAATTTTGGTACCCAAATCCTTTCAGCCATATACCGGGTTCCGTCTTCCTGAATATTAAGATGCTTCTCCGATCCTTTGGGTATTTCATCCTTTAAATTTCCCTCTTTTAAAACTCCTTGTTGCGCCTCCTTTATTTGAGTAGTAAGGTTATTATGAATCATTATATTCATAGATTTTACTCGAATGGGTTCTCTGTCCTTCCTGCTCAAGGCATCGGCTACCACATTTGCCTTCCCCGGGTGGTAACGAATCTCAAAGTCGTAATCATTCAACAATTCAATCCACCTACGCTGCCTCATATTCAGTTGTTTCTGATTAAATATGTGTTGAAGACTTTTGTGGTCGGTATATATAATACTTTTGACCCCATATAAGTAGTGCCTCCAAGTCTTTAATGCAAAAACAACCGCTCCTAATTCCAAATCATGCGTCGTATAATTTTGTTCGTGAATCTTCAATTGTCTAGAGGCATAAGCAATCACCTTCGTTCGTTGCATTAATACACAACTGAGACCTTGCTTTGATGCGTCACAATAAATCACAAAATCATCATTCCCTTCAGGCAATGACAATATAGGTGCCGTAGTAAGCTTTTTCTTCAATAACTGAAACGCTTTCTCTTGTTCATCCTTCCATTCAAATTTCTTCCCTTTATGCGTTAATGCAGTCAAGGGTTTTGCTATTCTGGAAAAGTCTTGGATGAACCTTCTGTAGTAACCAGCTAGTCCTAAAAACTGGCGTATGTGTTTCGGAGTTTTCGGGGTTTCCCACTTTTCAACAGTTTCTATCTTTGCCGGATCCACCTTAATACCTTTTTTGTTCACTATGTGACCGAGAAATTGAACTTCTTCCAACCAAAATGCACACTTTGAAAACTTAGCGTACAGTTTTTCTTTCCTCAATACTTCTAGCACTTTTCTCAAATGTTCTTCGTGCTCTTGATCATTCTTTGAGTAAATAAGTATGTCATCGATGAAAACAATGACAAACTTGTCAAGATATGGCCCACACACTCGGTTCATAAGGTCCATGAACACAGCTGGTGCGTTAGTCAATCCAAACGGCATAACCATAAACTCATAATGACCATAACGCGTCCTAAAAGCAGTTTTTGGAATATCATCCTCCTTTACTCGCATTTGATGATATCCAGAACGTAAATCGATCTTCGAATAAACCGACGAGCCTTGTAGTTGATCAAATAAGTCGTCAATTCTCGGCAGTGGATAACGGTTTTTAATGGTAAGTTTGTTCAACTCTCTGTAGTCAATACACAACCTAAATGTACCATCCTTCTTCTTGACAAACAAAACAGGAGCTCCCCATGGTGATGTGCTTGGTCGAATGAAACCATGCTCTAAAAGTTCTTGTAATTGGCTTTGCAGTTCTTTCATCTCGCTGGGTGCGAGTCTGTAAGGAGCACGAGCTATTGGTGCAGCTCCTGGTACAAGATCTATTTGAAATTCAACGGATCGATGTGGGGGTAATCCCGGTAATTCTTTCGGAAATACATCGGGAAATTCTTTTGCGACGGGAACATCATTGATGCTCTTTTCTTCAGTTTGTACTTTCTCGACGTGTGCTAGAACAGCATAGCAACCTTTTCTTATTAGTTTTTGTGCCTTCAAATTACTAATAAGATGTAGCTTCGTGTTGCCCTTTTCTCCGTACACCATTAAGGGTTTTCCTTTTTCTCGTATAATGCGAATTGCATTTTTGTAACAAACGATCTCTGCTTTCACTTCTTTCAACCAGTCCATACCGATTATCACATCAAAACTCCCTAACTCTACTGGTATCAAATCAATCTTAAATGTTTCGCTAACCAGTTTAATTTCTCGATTCCGACATATATTATCAGCTGAAATTAATTTACCATTTGCTAATTCAAGTAAAAATTTACTATCCAAAGGCGTCAATGGACAACTTAATTTAGCACAAAAATCTCTACTCATATAGCTTCTATCCGTACCCGAATCAAATAAAACGTAAGCAGATTTATTGTCAATAAGAAACGTACCCGTAACAAGCTCCGGGTCTTCCTGTGCCTCTGCCGCATTAATATTGAAAACTCTTCCGCGGCCTTGTCCATTCGTGTTCTCCTGGTTCGGGCAATTTCTAATAATGTGGCCCGGTTTTCCACATTTATAACAAACTACATTGGCATAACTTGCTCCGACACTACTTGCTCCGCCATTACTCGTTCCGACACCATTTGTTCCTTTCGTTCTATTAACCCCTGGTCCGTAGACCTCACACTTCACCGCGCTATGACCATTTCTTTTACACTTGTTGTAAAATTTGGTGCAGAACCCCGAGTGATACTTTTCACACCTTTGGCAAAGCTGCTTCTGATTGTTGTTGTTGTTGCGGTTACTATTGTTGTTGGGATGATTGTTGTAGTTGCTGTTGTTGTTGTTGTTGTTGTTGTTGGGCCGTTTGTTGTAGTTGCGATTGATGTTGCGATTGTTGGGATAATTGTTGCGATTATTGTTGTAATTGCTGTTGTTGTTGTATTGGTGATTCTTATCACCGTTTTCCTCCCACTTTCTTTTGACTTGCTTCACATTGGCCTCTTCAGCAGTCTGTTCTTTAATTCTTTCTTCAATCTGGTTCACTAGTTTGTGAGCCATTCTACATGCCTTTTGTATTGAGGCGGGCTCGTGTGAACTTATATCTTCTTGGATTCTTTCCGGTAATCCTTTCACAAATGCGTCGATCTTCTCTTCCTCATCTTCGAATGCTCCCGGACACAATAGGCACAATTCTGTGAATCGTCTTTCGTACGTGGTAATATCAAATCCTTGGGTTCGTAACCCTCTAAGTTCTGTCTTGAGCTTATTGACCTCGGTTCTGGGACGATACTTCTCGTTCATCAAGTGCTTGAATGCTGACCACGGTAGTGCGTACGCATCGTCTTGCCCCACTTGCTCTAGATAGGTATTCCACCATGTTAACGCAGAACCTGTGAAGGTATGCGTAGCGTACTTTACTTTGTCCTCTTCAGTACACTTACTTATGGCAAACACCGATTCGACCTTCTCGGTGCACCGTTTCAATCCGATCGGTCCTTCGGTTCCATCAAATTCCAAAGGTTTGCAGGCAGTGAATTCTTTGTAGGTGCATCCTACACGATTTCCTGTACTGCTAGATCCAAGGTTATTGTTGGTATATAGCGCAGCCTGTACTGCGGCTATGTTTGAAGCTAGAAAAGTACGGAATTCCTCTTCATTCATATTCACGGTGTGTCGAGTAGTCGGTGCCATTTCCTTCAAAATAGTCAAATGGAACAAGTTAATCATACAGAATATTAAGAGTAGTTAATAGTATTTCGTAGCATAATATGAACTCATTTATAAAAGCTTTTTCTTCCTATTAGCATTTTATAAGTTTAAATTCGGGTAGTACCTACCCGTTAAGTTCATACTTAGTAGCTAATATACAATTCAACTACTACAATTCTATATGAAAAACTGATTATAATAATATTTCGCGTTCAAACTTTTATACAATATTTTACAAACTTACAATACCGCTTATTTTACATAAAGCATGAAATATAGCACACAATAACTTTGATACAAGATAGTTGTGAAGATAATTCTAGCTAGTACACAAGTCGTTCAGCAAAGGCAATAAAGACACGTAATTCATACGTCCAGAAACAAGTCATGCATTCTGGTTTTACTAGGACTACTTCCCATCCTTGGTCTTGTGGAACATAACTGTTATGGCCGTTGATAAGACAGCGTGTTGTAACGTCGTCAAAGGGACGAGGGTTACGTAATGTCCAACAGTCCCGTAACAATCTAAAAACCTCATTTCTTACCCCAATTACCGACTCCGTCACTTGTGGAAACGTTTTGTTTAATAGTTGTAGCCCGATGTTCTTGTTCTCACTTTGGTGAGAAGCGAACATTACTAATCCGTAAGCATAACATGCTTCTTTATGTTGCATGTTAGCCGCTTTTTCTAAATCACGAAGTCCAATATTCGGATATATTGAGTCAAAATAATTTCTTAACCCGTTGCGTAAAATAGCATTTGGGTTCCCCGCAATATATGCGTCAAAGTAAACACATCGTAAATTATGGGTTTCCCAATGTGATATCCCCCATCTTTCAAACGAATGTCTCTTATAAACCAAGACATTCTTGGAATGTTCTTCGAATGTCTTACAAACTGATCTCGCCTTAAATAGTTGTGCCGAGGAATTCTGGACGACTCTAGACAAGATTTCATCAATCATGTCTCCGGGTAGGTCTCTTAAAATATTGGGTTGTCTATCCATTTTGTGTTTTTAAACTGTAAAATAGACAAGAGTTAGATTCATAAAAAAAAATACTTATTAATACAAGCAATTTTTACATATATCATAAAGCATAAGCACACTATATTACATATATTACACCACACGAATACAACTATCTTATTCCGACTCGCTTGTTTCTTCTTCTTCGGTTTTGGATCGTTTTGCCAAGTTTCTAGGGATATATGATGTTCCCTTAATACGAGCCGTCGTTGTCCACATTGGTTTAGAAAAACCTGGTGGTTTAGAGGTTCCCGGGTCATTGTTACAACTTAAGGACTTCGGGGGTTGACGATACATATAAAGTTCATCGGGGTTGGAATTAGATTTCTCTATTTTTATGCCCTTTCCCTTATTATTTTCTTTTGCCTTTTTAAATTCAGTTGGGGTAATTTCTATAACATCATCGGAATTCTCGTCGGAATCCGATTCATCGGAGAATTGGTAATCCTCCCAATATTTTGCTTCCTTGGCGGAAACACCATTGACCATAATTAACCTTGGTCGGTTGGTTGAGGATTTTCTTTTACTTAACCGTTTTATTATTTCCCCCACCGGTTCTATTTCTTCATCCGGTTCCGATTCTTCTTCCGGTTCCGATTCTTCTTCCGGTTCCGACTCTTCTTCCTGTTCCTCTTCGGGAACTTGTGAATCAGTCCACGAATCATTCCAATTTACATTTGACTCTTCATTATTATTAGGTGAGTCAATGGGACTTGTTCTAGAGGTAGACATCTATCACATAATATCAAACGCGTTAAGAGATTAATATATCACATAATATTCACATGTTAAAAATATATAGTTTCCAACAAAATTTGTTAAGCAATCATTTTTTTCAAGTAAACACGGTCGAAGTCCAGACTCACTAATGCATCCTAACAAACTCGATAAGACACACTAATGCAAAATTCTGGTTCTCTAAGACCAACGCTCGGATACCAACTGAAATGTCCCGTTCTTATTGATTAAAAACGTTCCATATTAATTGATTTCGTTGCGAGGTTTTGACCTCTATATGAGACGTTTTTCAAAGACTGCATTCATTTTAAAACAAACCATAACCTTTATTTCATCAATAAAGGTTTAAAAAGCTTTACGTAGATTATAAAATAATGATAATCTAAAATATCCTGTTTACACACGACCATTACATAATGGTTTACAATACAAATATGTTACAACAAAATAAGTTTCTTGAATGCAGTTTTTACACAATATCATACAAACATGGACTCCAAATCTCGTCCTTATTTAATTATGCGACAGCGGAAGCTCTTAATAATCACCTGAGAATAAACATGCTTAAAACGTCAACAAAAATGTTGGTGAGTTATAGGTTTAACCTATATATATCAAATCATAATAATAGACCACAAGATTTCATATTTCAATACACATCCCATACATAGATATAAAAATCATTCATATGGTGAACACCTGGTAACCGACATTAACAAGATGCATATATAAGAATATCCCCATCATTCCGGGACACCCTTCGGATATGATATAAATTTCGAAGTACTAAAGCATCCGGTACTTTGGATGGGGTTTGTTAGGCCCAATAGATCTATCTTTAGGATTCGCGTCAATTAGGGTGTCTGTTCCCTAATTCTTAGATTACCAGACTTAATAAAAAGGGGCATATTCGATTTCGATAATTCAACCATAGAATGTAGTTTCACGTACTTGTGTCTATTTTGTAAATCATTTATAAAACCTGCATGTATTCTCATCCCAAAAATATTAGATTTTAAAAGTGGGACTATAACTCACTTTCACAGATTTTTACTTCGTCGGGAAGTAAGACTTGGCCACTGGTTGATTCACGAACCTATAACAATATATACATATATATCAAAGTATGTTCAAAATATATTTACAACACTTTTAATATATTTTGATGTTTTAAGTTTATTAAGTCAGCTGTCCTCGTTAGTAACCTACAACTAGTTGTCCACAGTTAGATGTACAGAAATAAATCGATAAATATTATCTTGAATCAATCCACGACCCAGTGTATACGTATCTCAGTATTGATCACAACTCAAACTATATATATTTTGGAATCAACCTCAACCCTGTATAGCTAACTCCAACATTCACATATAGAGTGTCTATGGTTGTTCCGAAATATATATAGATGTGTCGACATGATAGGTCGAAACATTGTATACGTGTCTATGGTATCTCAAGATTACATAATATACAATACAAGTTGATTAAGTTATGGTTGGAATAGATTTGTTACCAATTTTCACGTAGCTAAAATGAGAAAAATTATCCAATCTTGTTTTACCCATAACTTCTTCATTGTAAATCCGTTTTGAGTGAATCAAATTGCTATGGTTTCATATTGAACTCTATTTTATGAATCTAAACAGAAAAAGTATAGGTTTATAGTCGGAAAAATAAGTTACAAGTCGTTTTTGTAAAGGTAGTCATTTCAGTCGAAAGAACGACGTCTAGATGACCATTTTAGAAAACATACTTCCACTTTGAGTTTAACCATAATTTTTGGATATAGTTTCATGTTCATAATAAAAATCATTTTCTCAGATTAACAACTTTTAAATCAAAGTTTATCATAGTTTTTATTTAACTAACCCAAAACAGCCCGCGGTGTTACTACGACGGCGTATATCCGGTTTTACGGTGTTTTTTGTGTTTCCAGGTTTTAAATCATTAAGTTAGCATATCATATAGATATAGAACATGTGTTTAGTTGATTTTAAAAGTCAAGTTAGAAGGATTAACTTTTGTTTGCGAACAAGTTTAGAATTAACTAAACTATGTTCTAGTGATTACGAGTTTAAACCTTCGAATAAGATAGTTTTATATATATGAATCGAATGATGTTATGAACATCATTACTACCTTAAGTTCCTTGGATAAACCTACTGGAAAAGAGAAAAATGGATCTAGCTTCAACGGATCCTTGGATGGCTCGAAGTTCTTGAAGCAGAATCATGACACGAAAACAAGTTCAAGTAAGATCATCACTTGAAATAAGATTGTTATAGTTATAGAAATTGAACCAAAGTTTGAATATGATTATTACCTTGTATTAGAATGATAACCTACTGTAAGAAATAAAGATTTCTTGAGGTTGGATGATCACCTTACAAGATTGGAAGTGAGCTAGCAAACTTGAAAGTATTCTTGATTTTATGTAACTAGAACTTGTAAAATAAATGAAGAACACTTAGAACTTGAAGATAGAACTTGAGAGAGATAAATTAGATGAAGAAAATTGAAGAATGAAAGTGTTTGTAGGTGTTTTTGGTCGTTGGTGTATGGATTAGATATAAAGGATATGTAATTTTGTTTTCATGTAAATAAGTCATGAATGATTACTCATATTTTTGTAATTTTATGAGATATTTCATGCTAGTTGCCAAATGATGGTTCCCACATGTGTTAGGTGACTCACATGGGCTGCTAAGAGCTGATCATTGGAGTGTATATACCAATAGTACATACATCTAAAAGCTGTGTATTGTACGAGTACGAATACGGGTGCATACGAGTAGAATTGTTGATGAAACTGAACGAGGATGTAATTGTAAGAATTTTTATTAAGTAGAAGTATTTTGATAAGTGTCTTGAAGTCTTTCAAAAGTGTATAAATACATATTAAAACACTACATGTATATACATTTTAACTGAGTCGTTAAGTCATCGTTAGTCGTTACATGTAAGTGTTGTTTTGAAACCTTTAGGTTAACGATCTTGTTAAATGTTGTTAACCCAATGTTTATAATATCAAATGAGATTTTAAATTATTATATTATCATGATATTATCATGTATGAATATCTCTTAATATGATATTTATACATTAAATGTCTTTACAACGATAATCATTACATATATGTCTCGTTTAAAAATCATTAAGTTAGTAGTCTTGTTTTTACATATGTAGTTCATTGTTAATATACTTAATGATATATTTACTTATCATAGTATCATGTTAACTATATATATATCCATATATATGTCATCATATAGTTTTTACAAGTTTTAACGTTCGTGAATCACCGGTTAACTTGGGTGGTCAATTGTCTATATGAAACATATTTCAATTAATCAAGTCTTAACAAATTTGATTGCTTAACATGTTGGAAACAATTAATCATGTAAATATCAATCTCAATTAATATATATAAACATGGAAAAGTTCGGGTCACTACAGTATGAACTTAACGGGTAGGTACTACCCGAATTAAAACTTATAAAACGCTAATATAAAGAAAAAGCTTTTATAAATGAGTTCATATTATGCTACGAAATACTATTGACTACTCTTAATATTCTATATGATTAACTTAATTCTTTTGGCTATTTTTGAAGGAAATGGCACCGACTACTTGTAGCGACCCCAACAAATCGTCTATTGACGGCGTCGACTACTTGGGTCCCGTTGCGTGGTCATTGGTCTTTAACGTGACGTTTGACCAAAGATATGTCGCATTCCTTTCAAAAATAAAGATTTGTTTCAAAGTTTACAAGAATTGTTCATCCAAAAGTTACGTTACAAAGTTATAGTTACATGTGAAACCTATGCGGCACAGTTTTAAATAAAGTCAAAAGACGCTCCATGAAATGCATGTATACTCGACATCCAATGCAAGTATCAAATAATGAGCGGAAGCATGTTTCACATAGCGTTCAAAGACCTAAGAAAAACATAGAAATCTGTCAATGAAAACGTTGGTGAAATAAGAGGTTTAAGTAATTAAGTACAAGTGAACCACAAGATTTGTAACATTGATATAATAGTAATACATTCCAAAAGTTTGTTTCACGAGCACCCAATTATCAATGCTTAACATTCCTTCCATAGAACCCCATCACAATAGTGTTAGAACATACACTGTTTCTCAAAAATATATTTCATTCATAAACGGTAGCGAACCGTTTGAATGAGGGTTTGTCAAACCCATATGTATCCATACAACATAAGTTCTCGCTTACACCCGGCAAGTGTAACTAATGATAATCGAATTGAGGATTTTGTTCTAAACTCGTATGTAGAATGTTTGTTTTCCTGTACTCGTGTTCACTTAGTAAAAGAAATGTTTATGTTTTCTCATCCCAAATGTAAGTTCAAAAAAAGTAAAAGTGGGACTATGATCTCACCTTGAGTGCAAGAGTAATAAAGTACTTCAACAAGTAAACGCATGCAAAGACAAAGCTAGTCTTGACCTAAACATATAGGTTGTATCAATAACGGTAAACACAAGAGGTCAAAGATGTTCAATTAGTCCTATGGCTCGTTACGACTCGATTATGAAGCATGTGAATCAAATTGTCAAGTTTCATGCAAGATACAAGTAAAGAATCATGTTAGAAAGATTGCATAATCATTTGGTCAAGTTTAACAAAAAGTCAAACTTGGGTCGGGTCAAAGTCAACGAAAAATTCAACACATTCGGGTTGGGTCCCGAACTATTTTTATGAGGTTTTTATTCATATATAAGCATGTTAGAACAAGTCTCATGTGAATCGGAGGTCCATAGCGTGCCAAACATTTTTCTTATTTTAACCAAGGAGGTCAGAGCCTGGACACAGCTTATGCCGCGCCGTGGCCCACAATTGTCGTGCCGCGACAATACACGGGAGCTGGTACCTGGTCAGTTTCAAATGTTCAAGTCTTGATCCAAAATTCATTTTAGCACAAAATGCAAACCGTAAACATTTAGAAGGCGCATCTTATATCGTTGGAAAGCTCTTTTGTCAAGGAACACAACTAAACATGTTTCATCAAACAAAAACATCATTTCCAATAACCAATTTCTCGTCATGTGATCATTTAAAGTCCATTTTCAAGTTTCACTTTCACAAAATGCATTTTAAGTTTCGGGAATCCAATTCACACATATGATATGTCGTTTTGAAGGTAATGAAACATACATTACAATTATACACTTACAATTAACATTTCATGGCATTCAAGCATCAAAAGTTCATTTCAAGAACTATCAAACCCTAATCAAGAATCACAAAATCATTAATCATATTTTTGAAGTTTTACAAATCAACCTACACATCAAAATGAAGCTAGTGATACTAGTAACACAATTAAAACATGAACTTTAACAATTTAACAACATTTAATCTTCCAAAATCAAAGATTAAGCAATCCATTTTCAAGTGTTCAAACTAGTTGCTCAAATCAACAAATCGAACAAACAAAACATATATTCATGTTATACACGAGCCATAGACACTTATTAACACTTTTATAATTCAAAAACATCAAGAACACAAAATCTAGTGATCTTAGGAAGTTACCCAAATGAGTTGAAATTGGTATCAAGTTGTAGAGGATGAAGAGAGGATTCAAAATATGTAATTTGTTTTGTTGCTAGCCTCCTAATCCGAATTTAGATGATGAATTCTTTTTTTGGTGTTTGAGAGAGTTTGGTGAAAGTATTTAGAAAATGGAAAAAGAAAAAGGAAATAATGAATGGAGGAGGAGGGAGTTTGACTCCTTTGACCTAGTCACCCTTTTTGGCACTTTGGAAAGTTTAGTCCCTCAAGTTTGTAGTCGGGTGCGGAATTAACCAAACGAATTATTTTGAATTACACGGGAGTGCGGGAAACGTTATAATCCCATAACGAAAATATTAAGGATGTTAGTTAACGGGAGATACGAATCTAGATACGAAGGACATTATTAAAAATAAAAAGACGGGCGTTAATATAATTTAATGGAAAAATGCGGGATGTTACATTATCCACACCTTAAAAGAAATTTCGTCCCGAAATTTAGTTGGAAGCAATAGTCGTTGTTTCTTACTCGAGACTTTACGTTGTCGATGCTATGAATAAGTGAAGATATGTCCTTGGGCATTCCCACAAATTTTGACAGTCGAGATTTCAGTTTGTATTAAGACTTGGTTTTACGATCCACAATTTCAACCAGTTTCCCATGAAGGGGAGTTTGCCATCAATAGTAAGTTTATCTAGGAGAGTAGCATGTTCCTGTTTGGTAGGACACGTCTCTAAGTTTGTTGCACGAAATGTAAGGTAAACAGAAACTTTAATTGAGTCAGGAGATCTAAATGGTAGGAGGTGGTTTCAATACGCCCCAAGATTTTCAAAAGGTTCAATATTGCGGATATAACTTTCCTCGATTTCTCGAAACGGATTACACCTTCCCAAGGTGCGGGTTCTCAATATTACACGGTTACTGACTTGGGATTCGAGAGGTTTACGTCGAATGTCGGTATAGCCCTTTTACCGACTACGGGTCGTCTTGAGTCCTTCTCGGATTTGAACGATCTCAACTGTTATTTCTTGAATGAGTTCGGATTCGGTGATTTGCTTGCCACATGCTTTGATTCAACGAATAGGGGTATGACATTTGCGGACATATAGGGTTTCGGAAGTGTGGCGTTAATACACGAATGGTAATTGTCATTGTAAGAGGAACTACTAAAGGTAACAATACCAGTTTGTAACATGTCTTTCCAAGATTTGAGTCGTACTTTTGCTTGTTCCGTCAGTTTGTGGATGGTACGTGGTACCCATGTTTAAACGTGTTCCTAAGGCTTCTTGTAACGCTAGAAGTGAAACGAGTATTTCGATCCGAGGTAGTTGACAATGGTACACCGTGTTGGAAAAGAATTTCTTAAGATATGTTTGAACAAGTTAGTTAGGGTTTAAAAACGTTCGTTGGAACAAGTTCCTTATCGGCTACAGAGAACGTTTGCCAGGGCTATTCACCCTCATGGTGAATACTAGTAATACATGATGAGTCTCTCTCTCCATTGAGAAAGTATATAAAAGATTTCCTTATACAAAAGTACAAGCGAAAGGACAGGAGTGGAATGAGAACTTAGAATAGGATGAGCTCACATCCTGAGGTAGCCATATCGCGCATCTAGTGGTCAAATGTTGAGACCTGGTGGGAAAACGAGGTAGAACACGTAGTTGTATAGTTCGGGGTCGAGTAGTAGTTGTCCGTATCAGGAGCATGAGGACGATAAGTCAAAGAGAAAGGAAGTATCCTTGGATTGTGTGTTATCTTGGGTCCTAGTAATATCAGACGGTCATAGTGAAATAACAGTGTTATGTAACATGGTACGTGGTGATGAGAAGATTGGTCGGATCCATAATTAAGTATTCCAATCGTTCGTGCAAAAATAACGAATTTCAGTTTCCTTGATTTCGAGTCGAGAGAGTATGCCTTTCGGGCGTTAAAGTAGAAATACTTACATATTTGAATTCCATTGTGTTATATGAATTTAGCTAGTTAGGTTGGTGTGAATAATCGCGTTAAAAGTTCGGACACGGAGAGGTTTAGTCCTTTCCTGGGGGAGTTAACGGGGTTAAAGGACGAGTAACACGAGAAAAAGTCGAAAATGAATCTGCGGTAATAATCGGTGAGATCTAAGATTTTACGAATACAAGTCAGAGTCATGAGGGTTTCCCGATTACGTGTGGTTCCGATTGCAAGATGTGTTGTAATGCCTTGACCACTAACAACATGGTCTAAAAATTTGACTTCGTTTAACCAAAATTCTCACTTGGAGAATTCAGTATAGAGTTGCTCTTTTCTCAAGAGTTCGAGCGTGAGATGGAGACGTTGTTCATTTTCTTCTTTACTTGATTAGGTTTAGAACATCAATTATAAGTACGGTAACGATTTTTGTCTAGATAAGTTTGCATACGCGGTGCCGGAGGTCTATGAATACAGACGGAGCCTTAGATAAACTGAACGGCACTAAAAGAAATTTATAACTATCGTAGTGAGTTCGGAAAGTGATTTGTGAGACATCGTCTCCCTTAACTCTCCATTGATGATAACCATAATGAAGGTCGATTTTGGAATACAAGCGAGATCCTTGTAACGGTTCAAGAGGTTGTTGATACGGGGAAAAGGATATCGGTGCTTAACCAGAAATTACTTAGTTTGCAATAATCTATACATAATTGCAGGGAAACATTTCTCCTTAACGAATAGGTTTTGAGCTCCTTAGTTCTATAGGTGTCAAGTCAAAATTTAAATTATCCACCCAATAAGTTTAACGTACATCCTCTGATAAAATTTTATCGATACACATAAAAAAAAATTGTTGGTCACTTAAATGGCGTAAGTAGTACCTAGAGAAAATGGTGGAGTGCAAAGAGTAGGCTCCTAGCCTTGGATACAAAACATTTATCGATATCCGAATCGAATAAACATGAAACATGAGAATTTTGAGAAGAAACATACCCGTAACTAGTTGTCATCTCGGGCTTCCTCGGTGTTAATGTTGAAGTCGCGTGCGTTGGGGTTGTTTTTCTTCCTTGGGCATTCATTCCTAAAATGACCCGTTTGGCCACATGCGTAGCAAGTGACCGACTTTTGTGTGTTGGGTCCCTTTGTGTGATGGGGGTGGCACTTCCACAATGTTTGGCCATATGACCCCTTCCTTGGCATCGGCAGCAAATTAGCTTGCCACATTCACCAAAGTGATGTTTGTAGCATCTGTTGCAAAAAGGCTTGCTACATTCACCAAAATGATGTTTGTGTCACTTGTTACAATAAGGTAGGTACCAGGCGTAACCTTTCTTGCCGTCGGAGGTGAAGGACTTCGTTGTAAAGTTGTTGTTATAGTTGCTCGATGGAGAGGCTTTCCATTTTCTTTTGTTGTTACCCGGTTGGTCCTCGGCCGTTGGAGTCGGCGCTTCAATTTCATTCACCGTTTTTTATAAATTGGCTGGCCATCGTTAAAGTCTCTTGTAGGTTGGAGGGTTTGGATGACATTACCCCGTGTTGAACGCTCTTCGGGAGGCCATCCATGTAAAGTTTGACTCTTAGGGATTCGGGAGTCATGAGATTTGGACACATTAAGACTAGTTCGGTAAACCATTGATTATAAGCTTCGAGGTCATTCCCGACCATTTTTAAATTCCTTAGACCCCGTTCGAGCCTTCGAGTCTCGTTGCGCGGGAAGTATTCGGTGATCATTCTTTCTCTTAATTCGGTCCAAGAGAGTGTAAGGGCCTCATCGATACCCACTGATTGTACATACGTGTTCCACCATGAGAGAGCAATACCGGTAAGAGTGAGGGTGGAAAACTTGACCTTATCTTGGTCCTGACAACCGCTTATGTTAAAAACGGCTTCCGTTTGTTCGAACCATCGGGTGAGGGCAATCGGTCCCCCGGTTCCATCGAAAGTGGGAGGTTTGTTCCCCATGAAGTTTTTGTAAGAGCACCCCTCGTTTGAATTACCGGCTCCATGATTGTTGTTGTTGGAAAAGTGATCGGCCACGGCCGCACCCACGGCGGTGGTTATCATTCGTTGAAGAGCTTGTTCTAGAGTTTCGGGAGGAGTATTGTGTTGACCTTGGTGAGCCATTGTTCCTTCATGACACAAGAATATTGTTGATTAGTATTCTTAACAATACTAATCGTGATATGGAATAATGATGAAGAGAAAATTTTCCTTGACTCGCCTTAAATTCTTTATGTCGTAATGTCAGAACGTTCATATGAGTCACCGTAATATAATCCCGGCAATTATATTACCCTGATTCATATGTGCATTCGACATTATTCTATAAAGTCAAGGTGGTGCGTCAATCAAATTAAACAACGAAAGATTTAGATGAAGCGAGAGTTAGTTATGAGTAGAAACGTTCGAGTATAAATGCACAATTAGTCAAGTAATTCCTACTTCAAGTCTATATGCCGGTTGTAATCTAGATTCACTAATGTACCCTATGACTCGGGGTTGACACCAATGAACTCTAAATCCCTACAACCAAGGCTCTGATACCACTTGTAGCGACCCCGACAAATCATCTATTGACGGCGTCGACTACTTGGGTCCCGTTGCGTGGTCATAGGCCTTTAACGTGACGTTTGACCAAAGATATGTCGTATTCCTTTCAAAAATAAAGATTTGTTTCAAAGTTTACAAGAATTGTTCATCCAAAAGTTACGTTACAAAGTTATAGTTACATGTGAAACCTATGCGACACAGTTTTAAAGAAAGTCAAAAGACGCTCCATGAAATGCATGTATACTCGACATCCAATGGAAGTATCAAATAATGAGCGGAAGCATGTTTCACATAGCATTCAGAGACATGAGAAAAACATAGAAATCTATCAACAAAAATGTTGGTGAAATCATAGGTTTAAGTAATTAAGTACAAGTGAACCACAAGATTTGTAACATTGATATAATAGTAATACATTCCAAAAGTTTGTTTCACGAGCACCCAATTATCAATGCTTAACATTCCTTCCATAGAACCCCATCACAATAGTGTTAGAACATACACTGTTTCTCGAAAATATATTTCATTCGTAAACGGTAGCGAACCGTTTGAATGAGGGTTTGTCAAACCCATATGGATCCATACAACATAAGTTCTCGCTTACACCCGGCAAGTGTAACTAATGATAATCGAATTGAGGATTTTGTTCTAAACTCGTATGTAGAATGTTTGTTTTCCTGTACTTGTATTCACTTAGTAAAAGAAATGTTTATGTTTTCTCATCCCAAATGTAAGTTCAAAAAAAGTAAAAGTGGGACTATGATCTCACCTTGAGTGCAAGAGTAATAAAGTACTTCAACAAGTAAACGCGTGCAAAGACAAAGCTAGTCTTGACCTAAACATATAGGTTGTATCAATAACGGTAAACACGATAGGTCAAAGATGTTCAATTAGTCCTATGGCTCGTTACGACTCGATTATGAAGCATGTGAATCAAATTGTCAAGTTTCATGCAAGATACAAGTAAAGAATCATGTTAGAAAGATTGCATAATCATTTGGTCAAGTTTGACAAAAAGTCAAACATGGGTCGGGTCAAAGTCAACGAAAAAGTCAACACGTTCGGGTCGGGTCGCGAACTATTTTTCTGAGGTTTTTATTCATATATAAGCATGTTAGAACAAGTCTCATGTGAATCGGAGGTCCATAGCGTGCCAAACATTTTTCTTATTTTGACCAAGGAGGTCAGAGCCTGGACACGGCTTATGCCGCGCTGTGGCCCACAATTGTCGCACCGCGACAATACACGGGAGCTGGTACCTGGTCAGTTTCAAATGTTCAAGTCTTGATCCAAAATTCGTTTTAGCACAAAATGCAAACCGTAAACATTTAGAAGGCGTATCCTATATCGTTGGAAAGCTCCTTTGTCAAGGAACACAACTAAACATGTTTCATCAAACAAAAACATCATTTCCAATAACCGATTTCTCGTCATGTGATCATTCAAAGTCCATTTTTAAGTTTCAAGTTCACAAAATACATTTTAAGTTTCGGGAATCCAATTCACACATATGATATGTCGTTTTGAAGGTAATGAAACATACATTACAATTATACACTTATAATTAACATTTCATGGCATTCAAGCATCAAAAGTTCATCTCAAGAACTATCAAACCCTAATCAAGAATAACAAAATCATTAATCATGTTTTTGAAGTTTTACAAATCAACCTACACATCAAAATGAAGCTAGTGATACTAGTAACACAATTAAAACATGAACTTTAACAATTTAACAACATTTAATCTTCCAAAATCAAAGATTAAGCAACCCATTTTCAAGTGTTCAAACTAGTTGCTCAAATCAATAAATCGAACAAACAAAACATATATTCATGTTATACACGAGCCATAGACACTAATTAACACTTTTATAATTCAAAAACATCAAGAACACAAAATCTAGTGATCTTAAGAAGTTACCCAAATGAGTTGAAATTGGTATCAAGTTGTAGAGGATGAAGAGAGGATTCCAAATATGTAATTTATTTTGTTGCTAGCCTCCTAATCCGAATTTAGATGATGAATTCTTGTTTTGGTGTTTGAGAGAGTTTGGTGAAAGTATTTAGAAAATGGAAAAAGAAAAAGGAAATAATGAATGGAGGAGGAGGGAGTTTGACTCCTTTGACCTAGTCACCCTTTTTGGCACTTTGGCAAGTTTAGTCCCTCAAGTTTGTAGTCGGGTGAGGGAATTAACCAAACGAATTATTTTGAATTACATGGGAGTGCGGGAAACGTTATAATCCCATAACGAAAATATTAAGGATGTTAGTTAATGGGAGATACGAATCTAGATACGAAGGACATTATTAAAAATAAAAAGATGGGCGTTAAAATAATTTAACGGAAAAATGCGGGATGTTACACTACTCGTCAGAACTTGAACATGTGTGGGGAAGACTTCCGTGTTTTCCTTGCAGCAAACATAGCCACAGTACAGGCTGCGATGCAAAACAACAATAACTCTGAATCCAGCCATGAAACTAATGCCACAAGAACTCGTGTAGGATGCTCCTACAAAGAATTTACTGCCTGTAAACCTCTGGAATTCAATGGAACCGAGGGTCCAATCGGATTAAAAAGGTGGACCGAGAAGGTTGAATCAGTGTTTGCCATAAGTAAATGTACGGAAGAAGATAGAGTAAAGTACGCCACGCATACCTTCACAGGTAATGCGTTAACATGGTGGAATACTTATCTCGAGTAGGTGGGACAAGATGCTGCTTATGCACTACCGTGGTCAGCATTTAAACACATGATGAATGAGCAGTACCGTCCCAGAAACGAGGTCAATAAGCTCAAGGTAGAGCTTAGAGAACTACGAACGCAAGGATTCGATATTACCACATACGAACGACGATTCACAGAGTTGTGCCTATTGTGTCTAAGAGTGTTCGAAGATGAAGAAGAGCGGATCGACGCGTTTGTAAAAGGGTTACTAGAAAGTATCCAGGAGGATGTGAGTTCAAACGAGCCCACTTCCATACAAAAGGCAAGTCGGTTGGCTTACAAACTCATAAACCAGATTGAGGGGAGAGTTAAAGAGCAGGCGGCCGAGGAGGCCAAAATGAAGCAAGTCAAAAGAAAGTGGGAGGAAAACAGTGACAAGAGTCACCAATACAACAACAACAACAACAATCACAATCACAATCGCAATAACTATCACAACAACCGCAACATCAATCACAGCAACAACAACATACGCAATCCCAACAATAATTACAACAAACGTCCCAACAACAATAACTACAACAATCGTCCCAAAAATAATAACAACCACAACAATAACAATCCCAACAACAATCTCAATAACAACAATGGCAACAACAATCAGAAAATTCCATGCTATAGGTGTGAACGATATCATCCAGGTAAATACTGTGAGCTAGTATGTACCAAATGTAATAGAAAGGGTCATGGTGCGACGAAGTGTGAAGCTTATGGACCAACGACTAAAAGAACAAATAATGCTCACATTACTTGTTTCGGATGCGGGAAGAAGGGTCACTACAAAACTATGTGCCCAAACTAGGAAAATAATAATGGGCAAAGCCGTGGAAGAGTTTTTAACATTAATGCAGAAGAAGCGCAGGAAGACCCGGAGCTTGTTACGGGTACGTTTCTTATCGATCAAAAATCTACTTATGTTTTATTTGATTCGGGTGCGGATAGAAGCTATATGAGTAGAGATTTCTGTGCTAAATTAAGTGGTCCATTGACGCCTATGAATAATAAATTTTAACTTGAATTAGCAAACGGTAAATTAATTACAGCAGATAAAATATGTCGGTATCGAGAAATTAAACTAGTTGGCGAAGTGTTTAAGATTAATTTGATACCAGTAGAGTTAGGGAGTTTTGATGTGATAATCGGCATGGACTGATTGAAAGAGGTTAAAGCAGAAATTATTTGTTACAAAAATGTGATACGCATTATGCGCGAGAAGAGAAAACCCTTAATTGTGTACGGAGAAAAGGGCAACGCAAAGTTAAATCTTATTAGTAATTTGAAGGCACAAAAACTAATAAGAAAAGGTTGCTATGCCGTTCTAGCACACATCGAAAAAGTCAATTCTGAAGAAAAGAACATCAATGACGTTCCCGTTGCAAAAGAATTTCCCGATGTATTTCCAAAAGAATTACCGGGACTACCTCCACACCGATCCGTTGAATTTCAAATACATCTTGTACCAGGAGCTGCACCGATAGCCCGTGCTCCTTACAGACTCGCACCCAACGAAATGAAGGAATTACAAAGTCAATTACAAGAACTTTTAGAGCATGGTTTCATTCAACCAAGCACATCACAGTGGGAAGCTCCTGTTTTGTTTGTCAAAAAGAAGGATGGTACATTCAGGTTGTGTATCGACTACCGAGTGTTGAACAAACTTACCATCAAGAACCGTTATCCACTACCGAGAATCGACGATTTATTTGATCAACTACAAGGCTCGTCGGTTTATTCATAGATTGATTTACATTTTGGGTATCATCAAATGACAGTGAAGGAGGATGATATTCCGAAGACTGCTTTTAGGACGCGTTACGGTCATTACGAGTTTATGGTTATGCCGTTTGGTTTGACTAACTCACCAGCTATGTTCATGGACCTCATGAACCGAGTGTGTGGACCATATCTTGACAAGTTTGTCATTGTTTTCATCGATGACATACTTATTTACTCAAAGAATGATCAAGAACACGAACAACATTTGAGAAAAGTGCTAGAATTGTTAAGGAAGGAACAACTGTATGCAAAGTTTTCAATGTGCACATTTTGGTTGGAAGAAGTTCAATTTCTCGGACATGTAGTAAACAAAGAAGGTATTTAGGTTGATCCGTCAAAGATTGAAACCATTGAAAACTGGGAAACCCCGAAAACTCCGAAGCATTTACGCCAATTTTTAGGATTGGCTGGTTACTACAGAAGATTCATCCAAGATTTTTCCAAAATAGCAAAACCCTTGACCGCATTAACGCATAAAGGGAAGAAAATTTGAATGGAAGGATGAACAAGAGAAAGCGTTTCGGCTATTGAAGAAAAAGTTAACTACATCACCTATATTGTCATTGCCTGAAGGGAATGATGACTTTGTGATTTATTGTGACGCATCAAAGAAAGGTCTCAGTTGTGTATTAATGCAATGAACGAAGGTAATTGCTTATGCGTCTAGACAATTGAAGATTCACGAGCAAAATTATACGACTCATGATTTGGAATTGGGTGATGTTGTGTTTGCATTAAAAACTTGGAGACACTACTTATATGGGGTCAAAAGTATTATATATACCGACCACAAAAGTCTCCAACATATATTTGATCAGAAGCAACTGAACATGAGGCAGCGTAGGTGGATTGAGTTATTGAATGATTACGACTTTGAGATTCGTTACCACCCGGGGAAGGCAAATATGGTAGCCGACGCCTTGAGTAGAAAGGATAGGGAACCTATTCGAGTAAAAGCTATGAATACAATTATTCATACTAACCTTACTACTCAAATAAAAGAGGCGCAACAACGAGTTTTAAAAGAGGGAAATTTGAAGAATGAAATACCCAAAGGATCGGAGAAACATCTTAATATTCGGGAAGACGGAACCCGGTATAGGGCTGAAAGAATTTGGGTACCAAAGTTTGGAGATGTGAGAGAAATGGTACTTAGGGAAGCACATAAAACCAGATACTCAATACATCCCGGAGTAGGAAAGATGTACCAAGATCTCAAGAAACATTTATGGTGGCCGGGCATCAAGGCTGATATTGCTAAATACGTAGGAGAATGTTTGACATATTCTAAGGTCAAAGCTGAACATCAGAAACCATCAAGTCTACTTCAACAACCTGAAATCCCGGAATGGAAATGGGAAAACATTACCATGGATTTCATTACTAAATTGCCAAGGACTGCAAGTAGTTATGATACTATTTGGGTAATAGTCGATCGTCTCACCAAATCAGCACACTTTCTACCAATGCGAGAAGATGATAAAATGAAAAAGTTAGCACGACTATACTTGAAGGAAGTCGTCTCCAGACATGGAATACCAATCTCTATTATCTCTGATAGGGATGGTAGATTTGTTTCAAGATTTTGGCAGACGTTACAACAAGCATTGGGAACTCGTCTAGACATGAGTACTGCCTATCATCCACAAACTGTTGGGCAGAGTGAAAGGACGATATAGACCTTTGAAGACATGCTACGATCGTGTGTTATTGATTTGGGAAACGGTTGGGATTGACATCTACCGTTAGCAGAATTTTCCTACAACAATAGTTACCACTCGAGTATTGAGATGGCACCGTTTGAGGCACTTTATGGTAGAAAGTGTAGGTCTCCGATTTGTTGGAACGAGTTGGGGGATAGACAAATTACGGGTACAGAAATTATTCAAGAAACTACAGAGAAAATCATTCAAATTCAACAACAGTTGAAAACCGCCTAGAATCGACAAAAGAGCTACGCGGACATTAAAAGAAAGGATTTAGAATTTGAAATTGGTGACATGGTCATGCTTAAGGTATCACCTTGGAAAGGTGTTGTTCGTTTTGCAAAACGGGGAAAACTAAACCCAAGATACATTGGGCCATTCAAGATTATTGATCGTGTCGGACCGGTAGCTTATCGACTTGAATTACCTCAGTAAGTAGCCGGCGTACATAATACCTTCCAAGTCTCGAATTTGAAGAAATGCTTAGCTAAAGAAGATCTCACTATTCCTTTAGACGAAATCAAGATCAATGAAAAACTACAATTCATTGAAGAACCTGTTTAAATAATGGATCGTGAGGTTAAAAGACTTAAGCAAACTAAAATACCAATCGTTAAGGTTTGATGGAATGCTCGTAGAGGACCCGAGTTCACCTGGGAGCGTGAAGATCAGATGAAGAAGAAATACCCGCACCTTTTTCCAGAAGATGCGTCAACACCTTCAACTGCTTGAAAATTCGGGACGAAATTTATTTAACGAGTAGGTACTGTAGTGACCCGAACTTTTCCATGATTATATATTAAATGAAAACTATATTTACATGATTAAATATTTCCAACATGTTAAGCAATCAAACTTATTAAGACTTGATTTATTGATACGAGTTTATGTAGTCAATTGACCACCCAAGTTGACCGGCGATTCACGAACGTTAAAACTTGTAAAAATTACTTGATGATATATATATATATATATATATATATATATATATATATATATATATATATATATATATATATATATTTAACATGATATTATGATAAGTAAATATCTCACAAAGTACATTAACAAAGAGTTATATGCATAAAATGAAACTACTGAATTAAAGAAACTCGAAACGATATATATATAACGATTATCGTTATAACAACGTTTTAATTAAAATAGATACATATGTATTGTATTAGGATATTAACACACTATGTTTAACATGATAAAATGATAATTAAATATATCATTGAGTGTATTAACAATGAACTACACGGGTAAGACGAGACTACTAACTTAAGTATTTCGAAACAATATATATATGTAACGATTATCGTTGTAATAACATTTTAACATACATATATGATATTAAGATATATTAATACACCATGTTATCATGTTAACATAACAATTTAACATCTCATTAAATATAATAACAATGGATTTATTACATTTAACAAGATCGTTAACTTAAAAAATTGAAAACAACACTTACATGTAACGACTAACGATGACTTAACGACTCAGTTAAAATGTATATACATGTAGTGTATTAAGATGTATTAATACACTTTTGGAAGACTTCAAGACACATATCAAAACACTCATACTTATCAAAGTTGGTCACAATTACATTCTCATTCGTTTTCATCAACAATTCTAC
Source organism: Rutidosis leptorrhynchoides (assembly GCF_046630445.1). Lineage (NCBI taxonomy): Eukaryota > Viridiplantae > Streptophyta > Magnoliopsida > Asterales > Asteraceae > Rutidosis > Rutidosis leptorrhynchoides. The sequence continues at coordinate 554,012,584 of NC_092334.1, forward strand.
TCGTATTCATCCGTATTCGTACTCGTACAATACCCAGCTTCTAAATGTATTTACTATTGGTATATACACTTCAATGATCAGCTCTTAGCAGTCTTAATGAGTCACCTAAATATGTGGAAACCATCATTTAACATCTAGCATGAATTATTACACTAAAAATCAAACTAATGGAGCCTATATGACAAAGGCAAGTTCACGTGAACTTACACACACATCAAACACTTTCTCATTCAACTTTCATGCATCAAATTGATCTCTCTCAAACTCTCTCTTGATGTTCTAAGTGTTCTTCATCATCTTCATCAAAATATAGCTCAATCTAGCTCAAAAATCTTAACCTATATCAACTTACAAAACAACTACTCAAGAACACATCAAGAACACTTTCAACTTTGCAAGTCCACTTTCAAGCTTTCTAATCCATTCCAAGCAATCATCTACGATCAAGAAACCTTTGTTATTTATAGTAGGTTATCTCTCAAATTCAAGGTAATATTCATATTCAAACTTTGATTCAATTTCTATAACTAAAACAATCTTAATTCGAGTAGAAATCTTACTTGAACTTGTTTTCGTGTCATGATTCTACTTTAAGAACTTTCAATCCATCCAAGATCCTTTGAAGCTAGATCATTTCTTGTTACTTCCAGTAGGTTTACCTACTATACTTGAGGTAGTAATAATGTTCACAACATCATTCTATTCATATATATATAACTATCTTATTCGAAGATTTAAACGTGTAATCACTAGAACATAGTTTAGTTAATTCTAAACTTGTTCGCAAACAAAGTTAATCCTTCTAACTTAACTTTTAAAATCAACCATACACATGTTCTATATCTATATGATATGCTAAATTAATGATTTAAAACTTGGAAACACGAAGAACACCGTAAAACCGGACATACGCCGTCGTAGTAAAACCGGGGGCTGTTTTGGGTTGGATAATTAAAAAATTTGATAAACTTTGATTTAAAAGTTGTTCTTCTGGGAAAATAAGATTTCATATGAACATGAAATTATATCCAAAAATCATAGTTAAACTCAAAGTGGAAGTATGTTTTTCAAAATGGTCATCTAGACGTCGTTCTTTCGACTGAAATGACTACCTCTTACAAAAACGACTTGTAACCTATATTTCCGACTATAAACCTATACTTTTTCTGTTTAGATTATTAATCTTTGGTTCTATATGACACCATGGCAATTTGATTCACTCAAAACGGATTTAAAACGAAGAAATTATGGGTAAAACAAAATTGGTTATTTTTGCTTGTTTTAGCTACGTGAAAATTGTAATGAATCTATACTAACCATAACTTAACTAACTTATATTGTATTATACATGTATTCTAACATATATTATGTAATCTTGATAGACCATAGACACGTATACAATGTTTTGACATATCATATCGACGTCATCTATATATATTATTTGGAATAACCGTAAGTCACTCTATATGCGGTAATGATCGAGTTAGCATATAAAGGGTCGAGGTTGATTCTAAAATAATATATATATACCTTGAGTTGTGATCGAGTCTGAGACGTGTATACACTGGATCGTGGATTGATTCGAGAAAATATATTCATTTATGTACTACTAACTGTGGACTATTAATTGTGGACTACTAACGTTGGACTGCTAACTTAACAACTTAAATCGTTAAAACGTAATAAAAAATGTTATGAATATATTTCGATCATACTTTGATATGTATATATATATTTGTTATAGGTTCGTGAATCGACCCGTGGTCAAGTCTTATTTTCCGACGAAGTGAAAATACGTGAAAGTGAGTTATAGTCCCACTTTTAAAATCTATTATTTTTGGGATGAGAATACATGCAGTTTTATAAATGTTTTACAAAATAGACACAAGTAATCGAAATTACATTCTATGTTGAATTATCGAACCGAATATTCCCCTTTTTAGCTTGGTAGCCTAAGAATTGGTGTTTATTATAATTGCCACCAATTGACGCGAATCCTAAAGATAGATCTATTTGTCCCAACAAACCTCATCCGAGTTACGGATGCTTTAGTACTTCGATTTATCATATCTGATGAGAGTCCCGGAATGATGGGGATATTCTATATGCATCCTGTTAAGGTCGGTTACCAGGTGTTCATCATATGAATGATTTTTTTTATGCAGATTGCTATATGCATGCATGATGTTTATGAAAAATGAAAATATGAAATCTTGTGATCTATTATTACGATTTGATAATAGTATATATATATATATATATATATATATATATATATATATATATATATATATATATATATATATATATATATACTAGTTGAAAGACCCGTGAATTCACGGGTTTGTTTAAATCATATATATTAAATAAATTGAAAAAATTGATATTTGTACCTTCAATTTATGCAATAAAAAATGAAATTTATTTATAAGTACTTAAAAAGAGAAACATTATAACTAAAATTCATTAGCAGCAACATAGCTTATTTTGTGATGAAAGAAGATACAACAATTCCTTTGTTTTTAGAATAATATGGAGTATGTAGCAAGTTACACCCATCAACTTATGAATGGGTCAATTTGGACTACATTTTACCTCTACTTAGTCAAACTTAAGATACAAAATCCATTCGGTGTATTTCAGTGCATAAAAAATGCATTATTTTAAAATAAATTACTATATCTATAACCACAATAAACACATGTAAATCGAGCATATTCTAGCATGTCAAGACACCCTTTAAACACCAACACTAATGTTCTTTTGTCTCTTTAAGCACAATAAGCATATGTAAATCAAGCATAACTTTTTAGGTAGATCATAAGAACCCCAAAGTACTTTAATGAAGCAACTCAAGATGAAAATAATCGATTATAAGTCACCCTCAAATGCACTTTTGTTAACATATAAATCAACAAAATTCAAAGTCATAATCGATCTTTTAAATTAGTAAACGTACCTTACTACATCAATGGGACAGTGGTCTGTTGCTTCTTGGTAGATCTTTTCATAAGCACAACCTGGAAATCAAAGGCACACTACACAAAATGAGAATCAATTAATTAAAATATTTGTATCACATAAGGGTTGCCACTTTACAATATAATCTAATATACTTGTGTTGTGTTTACCATGGGCACCAAATTTCATGGCACCTTCCTCAATTACATGAATCTAGAACTGTCTTTTAAACCACCATTAGTATATGATAAATGGAAAATAAACAAATCAACAACGATTACAACCTTGGAAACAAAATACTATTCCATATTATACTTACCAAAATCACCAGAATCATTTGTGGATCAAAACAAAAGCAAAAGTCAGGAAACAACAAACCAATCATAAATAGCATGCAACTAATACGTCATATAAAATTATACAATTTAAAAGCCCACATGATTAAAATCGCCAACAACACGGGTCCCTGAGGACATGGAAAAACACTTTAAGCAAGAACGGTTTCTATCTATTAACCTACTTGCCCGACCCGGCTCTTTTAACTACGCATAATGATGAATTACTGAAACTTTTTTTAAGGAAGAGAAAGGAACCTCATCGTATGCTCTTTGAAGTAAGGTGGAAGGTATTATCCAAAACGGCTTCAACCCGCTACATTTTAGCAGATAACTAAATTTACCTCGTTTTATCAAACCCAAATAAGTATCACTTTATCTTATATGATCATGTATTTGCAAAAACATACATCAACGAAACATAATATACACTTATATTATCTAGAGATCAGAGACATGATTACGTACCATCAAAAAATAAAAGACAAAAATTTAATTTACCATTACAAAACTGCATGGTCCAAAATGCGTCCAAACATTACAGCCTTGCAGGTTCATTACAACCATTTTTAACAGCCATGTGCAATAGAGTTTCTCTAAACTTAAAAGTAGATTTTTGTAGAACGGTATATATCACAACTATTCATAAAGAATTGAGAGTAAATTAAAATTTTGCACACATAAAAAATAAAATTAAATTAAACGCGAACATTGAGTATGCAAGAATTGTACCTTTGCGAAACCAAATAGAGTTTATCAATGAAGTCTCATTCTTCAAATCTACAAAAATCTACATATCAACCAAATTAATAAACTTAAATGACTCAAGTAACTTGAAGATGTTATAAATGTTACTAACAGAACGAAAAATTTTTACCTTGGAAAATAGCAACAAAACTCTTCAACAATACATCTCTTTTTATACACTCAGAAGATCATGTATAAATCTGAATAGGTAGAAGATCACGTCGACAACAGTTATATTAAACCATACCTTGATATAAAAGAACCTTGTCTTCGATGAAGTTTAAAGTTTACAAATAATAACAATAGAATAATCAATTCTTCGATTTAGGAAACTGTAGATTACAATAACAATACTTTCCAGAAAGAAAAACGCATAAGCAACCATGTTATTTCAAGAATTAATTCATAAAAAACAAATGTAACAATACAAAGAAATATAATTCGCAACCCTAAATCTCAACATTTAGACATGATATCTTTGAAATTCTCATGAACACTCGTCTATTTTATATATACAAAAGAACACAATTATTAATACCTTTAATACATTGTTGAACCGGAACAACAGTTTCATTATACGCCATATGTCCTTCAGGTTATCGTCATCAAACACCTTCCGTAAGAAACTTGAAAAAACAAATCAAGAAAAGAAAATATTAAAGAATCAACAATACAGGAAATAGAAAAACTTCCATCATTAACAAATTGCAAATCAAAATTACAATAAGAAAACGAACCTATTAAGAAAATTAGGGCAAATCGCGATTGAGATTGAAACACAGACTGAAGAGAGATACGCAGCATATCTTGCTTTTAAACTCAACTCTTTGCCTATAATTTTGGCAAATATCGTCTGTGATATTTTTTTTTTTTAAATTCATTCAATTTGTTTGCACGTATATATTTTTTGCTGACATCAGTATATGCGGTATTATTATGACACGTGTTATGATTAAGTAAAAATTAAGGAGGAATTAACTAAATGATGACATCATTATTTTATCAATATAATAGAATCTATAGAAGATAGATATAAAAGCTGGCTGTGATTTTACCAAACATGTGAACACGGAACGCCATGAGTATAATTATTATTTAATGTTTTCAAATGGCGTTCTTTTGATGATCATTAGCTAACATATATTACACCAATAATCATTTACTATTCTTCCATGTGACCAATTATCATCATCACCCTTATTCAATTCACAAGCATCATCCAAATATCAATTTAAACAACTTGCTATCTCCATATACATTAAGCTTATATGCTACAGATTATGACTGGCACCCTCGACTCCAATGTCGAAAATCGATCGGGCCTTAATTTTGCATCCTATATTATTTAGTTCACAAATTTATAATCAATATGGAAAAAATGAATTTCCGTTTTTACACAGTCATAGTTGCTCTATAATTTCGCCTATATGTATGAATATGTGCAGCCTATCGTAATTTGATAACTTAAATTAATATTAATTTGTATCACCTATATCTATACATCAATTGATCAATAGATTATTATAAATTTGGTGTATAACTTTTACATATCACCACAATATTAATTTTGTTACATGTCACTCTTTTAAATATTTAAAATTAATGAATATCAATTAAATATTATGTTATATGTTGTTGGTTTATTTGAATTTGAATTTTTTTTTTTTTTTTTTTTATCAATGTTGAATGATGTTTTTGAAATTCAGTCAACATTTTTTAAATACAATATTCACTCGTACTATTATACGTATATTTTTCATTTTTTACAGCCGTGCAACGCACGGACTCAAAGCTCGATATTTAAATTTCCAATAACGTATTTATATAACTCATGTTGCTGATGTGACAGCTTTTTATTCATCAATGCTGACATGTAATTAGTACAACTAATCTCTTTTTAATTATAATTATCAATTTAATTATAATTATTATCAACATATTTGACCTTCAATTTGAAACGGGTAGCAAACACCCTAAACAACTTTTACAATCTCTCAAAATTTTAGGGTACTTTTTGAAATTCTTATAGATGTATATTCAATTTCAGACATACTTTTGGGTGGTATACTTTAATTTTTTTCGTAAGTTTCCAACTCTATGTAGTCTTTGTGATTTATGAGTGATTCCATTTTGTAATTATTATACTTTTTCAATTTTTTAGCATCTGTATTTACATATCAATATGAACGGTAATTTACATTTTTTTCACGGTTGTTTACACACCCGTGCAACGCACGGGCTCAAAAACCTAGTGTGTGTGTGTGTGTATATATATATATATATATATATATATATATATATATATATATATATATATGGAGATGATCATGTGAGAACTTTTTTAGTGTGAAACTCTAGGAACTCAAAAATACACTGAAATTCGAGCAAAAAAAGTGACGGGATAGTAAAAAAGGGGAATTTGAGCAAAAATACAAAACACGGACGAACAATAATTTCATAGTCAAGCAAAAAAAAAAAATCGAAATAAATGTAGAACACATTTTTGTTCGAATATCAAAATTTTTGTTCGACTACCTATGTGTTCTACATTTTTGCATTCGAATTTCAAAAATGTAGAACACATTTTTGTTTGAATATCACAATTTTTGTTCGAATATCAAATTTTTGTTCGTCCTTGTTTTTTTTTGTTCGACTTTCTCGATTTCTACTCGACTATCATGTTTTTTGCTCGTCCGTGTCTTATTTTTTGCTCGAATATGGAGTTTTTTGCTCGAATTTCCCATTTTTACTCGAATTTCAGTGTATTTTTGAGTTCTCAGGGTTCTTACACAAAAAAGTTCTCATTTGATCCATCTACTATATATATATATATATATATATATATATATATATATATATATATATATATATATATATATATATATATATATATACAGTGGTAGGTGTGAAGACCCGTCCTAATCCATCCGGACAAAGTCCGTATCGATTATAAACGATTTACAACAGTTGATTACATCGCGAGGTACTTGACCTCTATATGATACATTTTACAAACATTGCATTCGTTTTTGAAAAGACAATCTTTCATTACATCGAAAGTTGACGGCATGCATACCATTTTATAATAAATCTAACTATAATTGACTTAATAATAATCTTGATGAACTCAACGACTCGAATGCAACATCTTTTAAAATATGTCATGAATGACTCCAAGTAATATCTTTAAAATGAGCAAATGCACAGCGGAAGATTTCTTTCGTACCTGAGAATAAACATGCTTTAAAGTGTCAACCAAAAGGTTGGTGAGTTCATTAGTTTAACATAAATAATCATTTCATAATTTTAATAGACCACAAGATTTCATATTTTCATTTCTCATAAACATACGTCCCATGCATAGAGACAAAAATATCATTCATGGATTGAACACCTGGTAACCGACATTCACAATATGCATATAAGAATATCCCCATCATTCCGGGATCCTCCTTCGGACATGATATAAATTTCGAAGTACTAAAGCATCCGATACTTTGGATGGGGCTTGTTGGGCCCGATAGATCTATCTTTAGAGTTCGCATCAATTAGGGTGTCTGTTCCCTAATTCTTAGATTACCAGACTTAATAAAAAGGAGCATATTCGATTTCGATCATTCAACCATATAATGTAATTTTGATTTCTTGTGTCTATTTCGTAAAACAGTTATAAAAGTTGCGCATGTATTCTCAGCCCAAAAATATAAAGGGTAAAAAGGCAAATGAAACTCACCTAATGTATTTTGTAGTAAAAATACATATGACTATACTGAAATATGCAGGGTTGGCCTCGGATTCATGAACCTCTATCAATTGTATATCTATTAACACATATAACTGAAATCGAACGAGTTTATATATAATCTTATTAATAATATGCTTGTTATATTTTATGTTATTTAGTTAAATTTAATATATTTAATTTATATATTTTATATTTATACTAGTATTTATCTTTCTTTACAACAACTTATAAATAAAAACTTATACTAGGGTTTTTATATGATAAAAAATATATTTATGTATCAATTGATATCTTTTAAAACTTAATTAGTATCAAAAAATATATGGTGATATGTATTACTAATATTAATGATAATAATAATAATAATAATAATAATAATAATAATAATAATAATAATAATAATAATAATAATAATGTTAAAAATAATAATATTGTTAAATAAAAATACATATAATACTAATAGTAATGATAATACTAATGAATAAAATGTTATATATTAATACTTATATTAATAATAATAATAATAATAATAATAATAATAATAATAATAATAATAATAATAATAATAATAATAATAATAATAATAATAATAATAATAATAATAATTAAATGAAGGGTACAACCTTTGAAGAAACAAGCTTTAAAAATAAAACATCACTGCCCGGGCTCGAACCCGAGACCTCTCGCTCCCGTAACACGCACTCAAACCATCCCTCTGTTAGTTTATTTCTGTTAAAACTAGTTCCCTAAATCGTTTTAACCCAAAACTTCTTGCTGTCTTCTTCATCATTCCTTATTCGTTCATTAACTTCATCATCATCATTCTTAACTATTATCTAGATCACCATCCTCTTCTATTTCGTCATAATCACCAATTATTGTCATCATTCTACAATTGTGATCTCATCAACCCGAATCATTATGATCGTTTATCACTGGTCATCTTTATCATTCATAACAATCATCATACATTGATTTAATATGGCCCAACATATCCAATTTATTAAAGCCCAAAAATCAAGTTAGCAAGCCCAAATAACAATTAAAATTTACGGACTAAAATATAACCCCTTTATGAATCGTGAATGTTGGGATAAAAGAAAAAAATAGTTTTCTCTTTGTGGTGGGTTCGCGTCAGAGAAAAAACGAAACAGCCACAGTATTGTATCAATTACCATTATCACTTTATTGTATATCACCATCATCTTTTTAAACTTTATCATCTTTATCAATCATCGTACGTTCCCTAATCCCGTTACTGTAGCAGGAAACTATAACAGAAAAATACAGCAGCAGCTCGAGACATTCACGATGAGTTTTGGGGCTGGTATCATGGAAATAGAAGCAAACAGAAGCAATAGCAGGGAACCGTAGAAAACAAATAGGGGTTTCAAGGTGGTGGTGTTTGGAGTGACGGTTTGTTTATAAAGGTGGTGAGGGTGATTGCAGGGTGATTGTTTGGTCGATCAACAACAACACAACAACACGAGCAGGTTATCATGTGGATGTTCCACGATGGACTTAGAATTAGAATAAACAAGTGGCGGAGGTGTTCTTGAAGAAAGAGAAAGAAAACATATGTGGTCAAACAGAGATGGTCAAGCAATGATATGGTGGGAGTGTTCTTGATTCATTATACTAGAAACAGAGATTGAAAGTGAAGTGTAAATGGGTGTTGCTTGAATGAAGTGATGGTGATCATAGGTGGTTAGTGGTGATTATGTAGTGGTGGTTCAAGTGGTAGTCGACTGTGATCAAGTTTCGAAAGTGACGGTTGTTTCCCGAAGAAGGAGGAGAGATAGAGAGAGAGAGAGAGAGAGAGAGATTGAGGGTGATGGCATTTAGGGGCTGCAACAGCAGCAAACTGTAGATGCAGTGGTGGTAGTTTAAATAGAAACAGACGCAGTCTAGAATCCCTACAACAGGCTGAATACAGCAGTCTATTTTAGTGATTAGAGAGGGTGGTTTATGGTTGCAAAAATGGTGGCGTAAATGGTGGTTGTTTAGGGTGGTGTTCCAATGGTTTAAAGAATTAAGATGACGTATACAGGGTGATCGAGGAGATGGTAGTACAAAGGTGGTGGTTGGTTTGAGATTGAAGACGATGTTCATAGGTGTGACAAATGGCGGATTTACGATGGAGGGTGGATTGATTGATCAAGAAAATAAGGAATAGAAGTAGCAGAGAGATATATGGATTAATAGATGTGGGTGTAAGGTTGATTGTAAGGTGAAATGGTTGATCAATTAATTTAAGGGTGTCCAAACAGCTAGATGAAGGAATAGAAAAACAAAATGGATTCATCAACCGTCTTCAATGGGTGGGATTGAAAAAAATGGTTTGATGATGATGAAAGAAGTGGTATGAAGAAGGAGAATATAGATTTTGTGAATTGCAGTATCCATAAGTATAATATAATATATGTAAGTTGATAAAAAGCAATAGATGGATTCATTTACGGAATTAAAGTCAAAAAGCGAATAGTATAATGAGTAGCATAGCAGCCATGAATTTGGCATATTATTATCGACATGTTGTTAAATATTAATTATAGTAATTATAATATTAATAATAATTAATAGTAATAATAATCAATAATAAATTAATAAACTTAAATTTTAAAGAACTTTTAGTAATCAAATTCTTCACTCAATCAGTGCAAGAAATATGATAATGTGAAATCAGATGTAGATGAGATAGTGGAATAAATTACCGGACTAAAAGTGATAGATGTCTAGGCAAATATAACCATATATATATATATATATATACATATATATATATATATATACATATAAATGAATAAATGATCAATAATAATAATAATATTTCAATGATATAATAATAATTGAAAAGATGAAAACGTGTTAAAGGAATAGTAACCAATCATTCAAGTGAAAATAAGTACCAGCAGTTTTTAAATGGGAAGTATTTCATGCTTCGTTGTTAGATGTTGGTGAATAAAGTACTTTGAAAAGAAATCTCAAATTAAGTTCATGTAATTATTTTAGTCATAAAATGTGCGAAACATGATCGAGTAGGCTAGACTATTATTTATTTTATTATACTCACAAGCTCGCAACTTATTTAATATCAATCAAAATAATGGACGTGTGTTATTATAAATTCGAAACAATATATGAATATTCGATATACTTTACATATATATATACATATATCTAATTACAATTAATTGCTCGTGAATCATCGGGAATAGTCGAAGGTCAATTAAACAGTTCAATATTTTTGAGACTCGACCTAACAGACTTTGCTTATCGTGTCGAAATCATATAAAGATTAAGTTTAAATTTGGTCGAAAATTTTCGGGCCGTCACAGTACCTACCCGTTAATGAAATTTCGTCCCGAAATTTGATCGAGGTAGTCATGGCTAACAATAAAAATGTTTTCCTGACGAATATAAGCTGATAAATAGAGTTTTATTACTGTTGAGTAACATGGATAAGATAATTCTATTTCTTGAAGAGTACGAATGAAGCTATCACAAAAGAATGAAATGAATAAATGCAAATTCATCTTAACCGGTGACGTAGTCACGGTTGATTTCCGGAATTCAAGAGAATTAAAGAAAATATTCGAAATAAAAAAAGATTTGATTCTTCGGCGAGTAAGGAATTTAAGATCTCTATAATTAAATACGGTGATCTGCCTCGATTACTCTGTCTGATATTTCCATTATAAATTTAACTCTTCCGTTCCCTTATTCTCACCATTTTTATACTTTCTTCCTTAGTTCATACATCTAAAAGATTATGAAAATGCTTAATCCAGTTCTAATCCTTAATACTTTCCTAACCTTCATATCTGTCATTCTTCTTTTCAATCTTCCACCAGAAAAATCTGTTTACTTTTACTTTTACCTTGGGGTGATACTATTCTTAATTATACCGTGTCTTTATATGGCTATTCGTATTAATATCCACGGTTTGTAACCTCCGTGTTATTATTGGGCTTTATATTTTCTCTTACATTTTGGAGCTCTTTGCCTTTTTATTCTCTTCTCGTCCTCTAGTAAAGCGAGTAATGGTCCAGAATTCGTAGGTATGGAGTTTCGAATGAACTTAATGTTCTAAACAAGAAAGAACGTAATAGCACGATTTGGTTTGTCAAATTTCCAGAATTCAAGAGAAAAGTTAGAACTATCAGGAAGACATGTTCCCGATATGTTTATAGATTAGATAGAATGTAAGAGTCGTGTAACATGGCACATGATGATGTTATGGTCTGTGAATCATCATGTTTCATTAGAAACTCAGCATGACTTACTGTATTATAATCACGTTGATCAAGTGTCATTATATTATATTAATTCATGCATCAATTTCCTTACATTTCTCCAGAATTCATTCATAAATTAAACTTAGATTTTACAGAAGTTTCCAAGATAATGAAACACAGGAAGCACGAAGAGGTATATAATTTCGGACGAGAATATTTATGAAAATATCCTCAGAAATATCGAAGATATTTATGATGATATTTTGGAATTTCTAAGTTCGATGGTTGATGAAGAAAGATTTTCCGCAAGATTTTAACATGAGTAAGGAGCAAGATATTCGTTGAAGGTTTCATCGGATCCAGAATTACCTGGTTTCTTTGAATCTATGGTATGGTCCTTGTATTTGGCCTTGGTCTCCTTCATGGTTTGCTCAATCTGTTTTTCAGTACCAATTTTTCTATCGAGCGTTCCTAACACTCTTTTCTTTGTCATTAAACTTTTAGCCGTTTAGACCATCTACAATTTTTCTGTTTCCTCTGCATTTAATGCTACGATATCTGAATCATCGGTTATCAATCCGAGGTAGTTTCAGGAGAATTGTGTTTTTAGATGATTAAACGCTGAAGGTAATATGGTGAAATATAAAAGGTTCCCCAGTAACAATAAAAGGGCACACATATATGTCAAAGTTATAATAAGGCTGTTTCGAATGAAAAGTCGAATTTGATTTGCTGGAGCTGTGACAAAATTGGCTAATTTGGAAAGAGATTGAAAAATTATTTTCGGTAATAATAACGCTAAAGGGATTAGCACAGCTACGCGTTAAACGTTTACTCAGTTTCCGAGAGTTTTCAGGTGCATAACTATACGCATCAATCTTTTCTTCCGTAAATGAAGTGCGGTTGGTTCATCCTCCCGATTGAGGTGTTTTCAAGAATCACGAAAGGTTTGAACGCAGATTGTAATTGTCAAAATACCAATGAGATTTAAGTTGAAATCAAGTGGCAACTTGAGAAAATATTTAACTGTAGTAGATGTAATTTATTTACAATCTTTTAAGTCGAAATGTGTTGTATTTAATATTTCCTACTCTTTTAATACTTTTTAATTGTCCATGATAGTAGTCCAATAGTCCAATAGTTCAATAGTTCCACCAAAACAAGTATATTTTAAGGAATAGTCATATAGGAACAGTTAGCTAAAATTTGGTTAATATAGTTTTAAAGTTTTACGTAGTTAATTAATTGGTTACTAATCAATTTTATTTTGTTCATTACTTTCTTCATTATGCCACTTGTCAAATCTTGACTTGGATTCTGCTCGGTCAAAATCCGAATATGAAATTGAACTTGGATGAAAATAGTTGTTCTTTGGTGAACGGATACGTATATCTGTGGTTGTAAGTAGGATAGTAAATGACTGTTGAGTCAGATTTGAAGAATGTACAGTGTAACTTATTAATGTGAAATATAAATATACCTCGGGTATTACCTACTCGTTAAAATATTTTCACCATTAACAGTTTGTACGAAAGAATTTTTAATTACAATATTTGTGAAAATATACTTACATATATATTTTCTTCAGACGTAATCATGGATTTAATGAGTTAATATAATATTAATCTCATTTGATTTACCGTTAGAACAAGAGTATATAATCTCTAAAATATTAGAGATTACATAATCGCCATGTCGAACGAAGATAAATGATGTAGAACGTCACGTAAAACGATGATTATACTTCGAGGTATAGAATGAGATGTTGAGGCATGGATTGTTGATGGTACTGGTATTGTTATTGATGGTACTGTTGGTGCCGTTGATGTTGCTGCAGCTGGTAAATTTTGCACCATATTCTCCAAATTAATTACACGAGCGCGAAGTTCGCTAACTTCTTCTATTATTTCGGGATGATTGTCGGTCAGAACGAGCGGATGAATAAGGTTTAGAATTGTGGATAGAATATAATCATGTCAAACTACTCTGGAAATGAGGCTGAAAATGGTGTTTCGGATAGATTCGCCGGTAAGTGCTTCAGGTTCTACGCCAAGAGGGAAATTTGGTTGATGGAAAGGAATTGCATTCTTCTCATTTCCGTTGATTAAGTCGACTACGAACTCATCAGATGAATTGGGAATGGCTGATTGGTTGATTCATGCCGATGACGCTGTTTTCGGAGCTTAGGTGAACGTCTATGTCGGAATAGCTGTCGGAATAGCTGTCGGAATAGCTATCGGAATTTGAGGGACTCGAACTGGTTGCAGGATTCATCTCGTACGATCAGATGAAGGATTTTTTTTTTTTTTTTTATAAGAAATATATTATAGGATGTAGATTAGTACCATGCAATACATAATTTACATATGCATATATAATACTAAAATTCCATAAATTACGGAGGAATCTACGAAAACTGTCAGGCAAAGATAACAATAACAGATACGCTAAGATATGAATTAGCAGATACGCTAAGATATGAATTTTGTCTATACACTTTTCATGCAGTCAATGCAATAAGATGTGTCTAGACTAAGAATAATGAGCAGGTAATTTATTAAGGATGATAAGCAAATGAATTCCGACTAGAAATGAATAGCAAAACTTATGACATGCAGACACGGTCGAAGTCCAGACTCACTAATGCCTCCTAACAACTTATCAGTTAGACACACTAATGCAGACCTGGTTCGCTAAGACCTCTGCTCTGATACCAACTGTGAAGACCCGTCCTAATCCATCCGGACAAAGTCCGTATCGATTATAAACGATTTACAACAGTTGATTACATCGCGAGGTACTTGACCTCTATATGATACATTTTACAAACATTGCATTCGTTTTTGAAAAGACAATCTTTCATTACATCGAAAGTTGACGGCATGCATACCATTTTATAATAAATCTAACTATAATTGACTTAATAATAATCTTGATGAACTCAACGACTCGAATGCAACATCTTTTGAAATATGTCATGAATGACTCCAAGTAATATCTTTAAAATGAGCAAATGCACAGCGGAAGATTTCTTTCGTACCTGAGAATAAACATGCTTTAAAGTGTCAACCAAAAGGTTGGTGAGTTCATTAGTTTAACATAAATAATCATTTCATAATTTTAATAGACCACAAGATTTCATATTTTCATTTCTCATAAACATACGTCCCATGCATAGAGACAAAAATATCATTCATGGATTGAACACCTGGTAACCGACATTCACAATATGCATATAAGAATATCCCCATCATTCCGGGATCCTCCTTCGGACATGATATAAATTTCGAAGTACTAAAGCATCCGATACTTTGGATGGGGCTTGTTGGGCCCGATAGATCTATCTTTAGAGTTCGCGTCAATTAGGGTGTCTGTTTCCTAATTCTTAGATTACCAGACTTAATAAAAAGGGGCATATTCGATTTCGATCATTCAACCATATAATGTAATTTTGATTTCTTGTGTCTATTTCGTAAAACAGTTATAAAAGTTGCGCATGTATTCTCAGCCCAAAAATATAAAGGGTAAAAAGGCAAATGAAACTTACCTAATGTATTTTGTAGTAAAAATACGTATGACTATACTGAAATATGCAGGGTTGGCCTCGGATTCATGAACCTATATCAATTGTATATCTATTAACACATATAACTGAAATCGAACGAGTTTATATATAATGTTATTAATAATATGCTTGTTATATTTTATGTTATTTAGTTAAATTTAATATATTTAATTTATATATTTTATATTTATACTAGTATTTATCGTTCTTTACAACAAGTTATAAATAAAAACTTATACTAGGGTTTTTATATGATAAAAAATATATTTATGTATCAATTGATATCTTTTAAAACTTAATTAGTATCAAAAAATATATAGTGATATGTATTACTAATATTAATGATAATAATAATAATAATAATAATAATAATAATAATAATAATAATAATAATAATAATGTTAAAAATAATAATATTGTTAAATAAAAATACATATAATACTAATAGTAATGATAATACTAATGAATAAAATGTTATATATTAATACTTATATTATTATTAATATTAATAATAATAATAATAATAATAATAATAATAATAATAATAATAATAATAATAATAATAATAATAATAATAATAATTAAATGAAGGGTACAACCTTTGAAGAAACAAGCTTTAAAAATAAAACATCACTGCCCGGGCTCGAACCCGAGACCTCTCGCTCCCGTAACACGCACTCAAACCATCCCTCTGTTAGTTTATTTCTGTTAAAACTAGTTCCCTAAATCGTTTTAACCCAAAACTTCTTGCTGTCTTCTTCATCATTCCTTATTCGTTCATTAACTTCATCATCATCATTCTTAACTATTATCTAGATCACCATCCTCTTCTATTTCGTCATAATCACCGATTATTGTCATCATTCTACAATTGTGATCTCATCAACCCGAATCATTATGATCGTTTATCACTGGTCATCTTTATCATTCATAACAATCATCATACATTGATTTAATATGGCCCAACATATCCAATTTATTAAAGCCCAAAAATCAAGTTAGCAAGCCCAAATAACAATGAAAATTTACGGACTAAAGTATAACCCCTTTATGAATCGTGAATGTTGGGATAAAAGAAAAAAATAGTTTTCTCTTTGTGGTTGGTTCGTGTCAGAGAAAAAAGGAAACAGCCACAGTATTGTATCAATTACCATTATCACTTTATTGTATATCACCATCATCTTTTTAAACTTTATCATCTTTATCAATCATCGTACGTTCCCTAATCCCGTTACTGTAGCAGGAAACTATAACAGAAAAATACAGCAGCAGCTCGAGACATTCACGATGAGTTTTGGGGCTGGTATCATGGAAATAGAAGCAAACAGAAGCAATAGCAGGGAACCATAGAAAACAAATAGGGGTTTCAAGGTGGTGGTGTTTGGAGTGACAGTTTGTTTATAAAGGTGGTGAGGGTGATTTCAGGGTGATTGTTTGGTCGATCAACAACAACACAACAACACGAGCAGGTTATCATGTGGATGTTCCACGATGGACTTAGAATTAGAATAAACAAGTGGCGGAGGTGTTCTTGAAGAAAGAGAAAGAAAACATATGTGGTCGAACAGAGATGGTCAAGCAATGATATGGTGGGAGTGTTCTTGATTCATTATACTAGAAACAGAGATTGAAAGTGAAGTGTAAATGGGTGTTGCTTGAATGAAGTGATGGTGATCATAGGTGGTTAGTGGTGATTATGTAGTGGTGGTTCAAGTGGTAGTCTACTGTGATCAAGTTTCGAAAGTGACGGTTGTTTCACGAAGAAGGAGGAGAGATAGAGAGAGAGAGAGAGAGAGAGAGAGAGATTGAGGGTGATGGCATTTAGGGGCTGCAACAGCAGCAAACTGTAGATGCAGTGGTGGTAGTTTAAACAGAAACAGACGCAGTCCAGCATCCCTACAACAGGCTGAATACAGCAGTCTATTTTAGTGATTAGAGATGGTGGTTTATGGTTGTAAAAATGGTGGCGTAAATGGTGGTTGTTTAGGGTGGTGTTCCAATGGTTTAAAGAATTAAGATGACGTATACAGGGTGATCGAGGAGATGGTAGTACAAAGGTGGTGGTTGGTTTGAGATTGAAGACGATGTTCATAGGTGTGACAAATGGCGGATTTACGATGGAGGGTGGATTGATTGATCAAGAAAATAAGGAATAGAAGTAGCAGAGAGATATATGGATTGATAGATGTGGGTGTAAGGTTGATTGTAAGGTGAAATGGTTGATCAATTAATTTAAGGGTGTCCAAACAGCTAGATGAAGGAATAGAAAAACAAAATGGATTCATCAACCGTCTTCAATGGGTGGGATTGAAAAAAATGGTTTGATGATGATGAAAGAAGTGGTATGAAGAAGGAGAATATAGATTTTGTGAATTGCAGTATCCATAAGTATAATATAATATATGTAAGTTGATAAAAAGCAATAGATGGATTCGTTTACGGAATTAAAGTCAAAAAGCGAATAGTATAATGAGTAGCATAGCAGCCATGAATTTGGCATATTATTATCGACATGTTGTTAAATATTAATTATAGTAATTATAATATTAATAATAATTAATAGTAATAATAATCAATAATAAATTAGTAAACTTAAATTTTAAAGAACTTTTAGTAATCAAATTCTTCACTCAATCAGTGCAAGAAATATAATAATGTGAAATCACATGTAGATGAGATAGTGGAATAAATTACCGGACTAAAAGTGATAGATGTCTAGGCAAATATAACCATATATATATATATATATATATATATATATATATATATATATATATATATATATATATATATATATATATATATATATATATATATATATATATATATATATATATATATATAAATGAATAAATGATCAATAATAATAATAATATTTCAATGATATAATAATAATTGAAAAGATGAAAACGTGTTAAAGGAATAGTAACCAATCATTCAAGTGAAAATAAGTACCGGCAGTTTTTAAATGGGAAGTGTTTCATGCTTCGTTGTTAGACGTTGGCGGATAAAGTACTTTGAAAAGAAATCTCAAATTAAGTTCATGTAATTATTTTAGTCATAAAATGTGCGAAACATGATCGAGTAGGCTAGACTATTATTTATTTTATTATACTCACAAGCTCGCAACTTATTTAATATCAATCAAAATAATGGACGTGTGTTATTATAAATTCGAAACAATATATGAATATTCGATATACTTTACATATATATATATATACATATATCTAATTACAATTAATTGCTCGTGAATCATCGGGAATAGTCGAAGGTCAATTAAACAGTTCAATATTTTTGAGACTCGACCTAACAAACTTTGTTTATCGTGTCGAAACCATATAAAGATTAAGTTTAAATTTGGTCGAAAATTTTTGGGTCGTCACAGTAGGATCAAAGGGGAAGTAACCAATCGGGGGGAAGCAAAAACTTTTTTTTTCTCTTCGTTTTTTGAAAAAGCTTTGTTCACGAACATTATAGATTGGATGAAAATATGAACATTTAATAAAGACACTTTGTGATAAATGTTTTTATTTTGGCGGAAAAACGCTCGAATACTAATATATAACAATTATCGTGTTTTTCGAGCGTATGTTGAGGTTTTAGATATTAGGGTTTAGATATTAAAGTTTATAGGGTTTAGATATAAGGGTTTAGAAATTTAGGGTTTAGGGTTTAGATTTAGGATTTAGATTTAGGATTTAGATTGAGTTTTTAACACGAACGGTTTAGAGTTTAGAGTTTAAGGTTTAGGGTTTGGTGTTTTGGGTTTATGGAATAAACCCAAAACACCAAACCCTAAATCCTAAACCCTAAACCCTAAACTCTAAATCGGGCTAAATTTTACTTCACAAAACATGGAAAAAAAAAAACGTTAACATTCTTCACGAACAATATTATCTTGAATGTTATTTTTTTCAATCGTTTTCCCGCCTAAATAATAACATTAATCACGAAGTGTCTTTTCTAAATGTTCATATTTTCGTGTGATCTTGATGTCTGAAAAAAAAAATTCTAAAAAAACGAAAAAAAATTGTTTCCCCCCGCTTCCCCCCGATTGGTTACTTCCACATTGATCTTGCATATATATATATATATATATATATATATATATATATATATATATATATATATATATATATATATATATATATATATATATACTGAGTAACATTCAATTGTTTTTCTTGCAAAACATTTGACACACATATACATATATTTATGTGTATGATGAAAACTTCAAATGAGAAATGATAAATACTAGAAAATGAAATAATTTTAAATATCATAAATTCGCAATGAGAATAGATTCAATCATATGTAAATATTAGCGTTAATTGATGTTAAATGGAAAATAGTTTTAAAGAATACTTCAATTATTTTATAAATCAATTAGATATAAAAATTATCCAAAAAAATAATCGGAATTGAACAAACTGCTTTCCTAAAAGGTAAAAACATCCTCGACAGTGTCCTAATCGGAAACGAAATAATAGATGAACTTAAAAGAAAAAAACAAAAAGGCCTCATCTTTAAAGTGGATTTCGAAAAGGCATTTGATTGCATCGAATGTGATTTCCTTTTTGATACCATGAAATGCATGGGGTTCGGACTTAAATGGATCAACTTCATAAGAGCATGCCTTTCCTCATCTTCCATTTCCATTCTCATCAATGGATCCCCGTCCAGAGAGTTCTCTCCCGGAAGGGGCATCCGTCAAGGTGATCCTATTTCCCCATTCCTCTTCATCATTGCCGCCGAAGGACTCAATATTCTTGCTAAACGTGCAATCGTAAATGACCAATTCCGTGGTATTTGCGTTGGTCACGATAGGATTGTGGTGTCCCACCTCCAATATGCAGATGATACAGAATTCTTCGGCGAATGGAGCAAACGTAATGCAAAAAATATCTCCAAACTACTAAAATGCTTCGAAAACATATACGGTTTAAAAGTAAATCTTAAAAAGAGTAATCTATACGGCATTGGGGTTGCATAAAAAGATGTCGAAGAAATGGCCAGATATATCGAATGTACGGCCGGTTCCACCCCTTTCACGTATTTCGGATTACCAATTGGTGTCCCATCTACAAAAGCGTCCTCATGGCAACCAGCCATCGAAAAATTCGACAAATGACTCTCCGACTGGAAGGCCAAGTCCATGTCATATGGTGGCCGACTCACCTTAATTAAATCCGTCCTCTCCAGTATTCCACTATACTACTTCTCTTTGTTTCACGCACCAATTAAAATAATTAAGACACTTGAAACTAAATGCAAAAAAAAAAAAAAAAAAATTGGGGCGGTTCGGAAGCGGATAACAAAATAAATTGGATAAAATGGGAACACATCTTATTACCATATGACAAAAGGGGGGGTTAAATATTGGGTCATTAATTTGCAAAAAACATATCTCTACTATACAAATGGTGGTGGAGATTTCACAACGAAAAAAACGCTTTTTGGATCAAAATCATTTCAAGTACATACGCGGGGGGGGGGGGGGGGGGGGGGGTGGTTTACCACGAATGCTGTATCTAGAAATGTTTCAGGTACCACAATATGGAATTAAATCATCAAGGAAGAAAAATTTGTGGATAACCACATCGCTAACTTCACCACATCTACAACCAAAAGCATCGGGAATGGAAATAATACCATGTTTTGGCACGATAATTGGTGTGGAACACAAAAATTTTGCATCCAATTCTGAAGACTTTATATGCTTGAAATCAACAAAAACGCACTTGTTTCGAACGCATCGTGACTTGCAACGCATCCTCAACAGGTGTTTGGAATTGGTCCCGGACACCAAACGGTCGAACACTTAACGAATTAACTGAATTGAATAACCTTCTTACATCCACTGGCCTCACCGAAAAACCCGATACTTGGAAATGGAACCTTGATCAAACCGGTATTTTTACAACAAAAACCCTTACTTCTATCCTCGACAACCTATAACTCTAAGTACCATCAACCATTTTCAAGACACCTAGAAATAAACTTATACCCCAAAAAATCAACATCTTTATTTGGAGGGTCATTCTTGGTAGAATTACGACTCGGGTATAACTTGACAAACGTAACATCGATCTCGATACCTTACTTTGCCCGCTTTGTAACTCACGTATCGAATCCATCGAACACATTCTTTTCCAATGCCCGAAAACACATAGCGTATGGCTCTCAATCCTACGTTGGTGGAACCTACCCATTAACACCATCAAAAACTTACACGACATTACCATAATCGATCAATCATTCGCCACATCACATCTTGGTACATATATTTGGCAAGCAACAAAATGGGCAACATCGTACGTTTTATGGAAACAGCAAAACCTCAAAATATTTAGCAAGAAAGTTTGGTGCACCAACACAATCCTATGCGAAATACAAGCCCAAACATATGCGTGGATATCGAAAAGATCAAAGAAATCAACTCTTGAATAGCACCAATGGCTCATCAATCCCTTGCACTACACATCGTCTAACCCGCAAAGAACGGGCATTGGCTAACTCTAGTTTAAAAGGCCCCTTAAATAGTCGTATAGCTCACGGATGCTTGTCTTGGACCGCATTATACACTTGGTTAAATGGGTAGTATAATCCAACTTTGTCATCGCATTGGCGGTACTGTATGGGCGTTTCTCCCCAACTCGAATTATTCAAGTGCCGCGGTGTATAATGTTCCCTCGATAAAGTAGTTCGTGAGATGTAGTTTTATACTCCAAGACACAATGTTGTAACATCCCGTTTTTCTTCATACATGTCTGAGGTACTTGATTGATCTTTAGAATGTTCATACTTGGTTGTATAATAGTATAAAGATGATTGTACGATGAGTGCATGAAGTGTACCAAGCGTACACGTGTTGCTTGTTCGAATGTCGAAGAAAACTGGACGTTGTTTGAGTTACATGATGTGTACGTACCTTTTCGATCCCAAATAAAGTTTGAGTTGACATTTCAAAACCTTACCATTAGAAAGGAAATCTTATTACGTTTCCAACGATATTTGATTCATCGAAAACGGAGTTACGGTCAAAAAGTTATGGCCAAAACAAGTTTGCTGAAGTTCGGATGAAACAGGCAATTGTCACGGCGCGACAAATTGCTCCGCGGCGCGACAAATGCCTATGTTGAAGGTCAGAAAGCTTGAAAAACATGTTCTAAAATCACCCTTTGGGCCACGGCGCGACAAATTGCTCCGCGGCGCGACAATAGGCACGATCTGGTGCTGTTCAGCCTTTTAATGAGTTAAATGAAGGGCAAAGTTGGTATTTCACATATGGACGGGTTTTTGGCCATAAAACTGATCCCAATCTTATCCAAACCTCATTCTCTTCATTCTCCTTCCCTCCCACTCACACACCAAACCCTAGAGAGAGAGTAAAGGGTTTAGAGAGAGAAAGCTCAAATCGGGGAAGAAGAAGAGTGTTTTGGGTCGGGTCACAAGAGTTAAAGTTGTTCTCCTCGTTCACGGCTACGTTGTGGTAGTAATGGTATGTTCTAATTCCGAAATTCATCTTTATGATTTAATATTCAAGTTAGGGTTTTTAGATTTTTAGTTGTAAAACCCATTTAGATGATGAAGTGGGTTTATGGAAACTAGTTATTTTTGATACATGGCGGGTTTTGGGTTGATTGACGTTTTAGCCATGATTAGGCTTTGGTTTTGGGTGTACTCACTTAGTTTAGTGATTTTGGAAGCGTTGGAACCCTTTTTGGGTGTATTTGAGTTGACTAATTTTGTAATGGGTCAAAATTAGGGTTTATGTGTCAAAATGGGTTTTGAGTCAAGTTTTGGTGAATTAAGTATGTAAATACTTGATTTAGGTGTTATTTGGTGTTTTGGTAATATAATCACTAGTCGTTAGTGATTTTGGGCGTTTTTGAGACTTAGGTCAAAATGGGTCGACTTTGATTGGGTCAAATTTGGTAATGACACTAAATTGAATTAAATGGATGTTAAACACTTTTTGTTAAGTGTTAAATGGCATTTTTGAATGAAAGTGAACGTGAGAAATGATTTCGGGTTGAAATTGGTATTTTAACCATAAAGTCAAACTTGGTCAACCATGAAACGGGTTTTTGGGCAATATACAAGATAGTATGCATTTAATGGCTAAAGTTGATGTATTTGGGTATTTCGGGAACGCGGGAACTAGTCTCGTTAGTTTTGGACCTTCGGGTGTCGTTAAATGTATAAAAAGGTGTATTTTGCACTTAGGTGTCTAAATGGGTGGATTGTGGAGGTAGGTATAAACCCTTGGTTAAGGGTGTTTGCGTCAAATTCTCTTGAAGGGAATGTGTGTTGATTGTGTGAATACCTATATGTATATTATAGGTAAAAGCTTGCTCGGTTGCGTTTGGTGGCGACTTTACATACATGACTTGTGCATGCATCTCGAGGTGAGTGGAATAATTATGCGTGTACGTATATAATGTATTTATTTGTGTGATATGAATGTGGAATTGTCACGGTGTTCAAGACACCACATTCTAAGTAACGAGTAGCATTGTCGCAGTGCTCAAGACACTACTCATTGTTTGATTGACATGTGGTATTGTCGCGGTGTTCAAGACATCACATTGTCATGGGAGTGGAATTGTCGCGGTGTTCAAGACACCACTCATTGTTTTGATTGACATGTGGAATCGTCGCGGTGTTCAAGACGCCACATTGTCATGGGGGTGAGTTAGTCGCGGTGTTCAAGACATCACCCGGGGGATTAGTGATTACGCGGTGTTTAAGTAACACTAATGGATGTTATGAACTCCGATGGTCTTTCAAGTACCGTTCCCTTGTACGATTGGTTAACCATGGTTGAGTGAATTTGTATTTAGCATATTAAATTGTGAACTGTATGCTATTGTTGTTGCTAGCTTCTTGTGAATTGTGGATAGTAGTTTATGCATGATGTTTGCATGGCTGTCGAATTGCTAGCTTGTATGCGGTATTGTGTAAGTGTTTGCAAGTAAGTAGATTATATATGTATATGTATAATTATTGCATTCACTAAGCGTTAGCTTACCCCTCTCGTTGTTTACCTTTTTACAGGTATTGTGATTGTGAAGCTAGCTAGTTGATAGACTAGTTGCGTAGTAGCGCTTGGGCTCTATGGGGTAGCTTTCGGATATGGATGTGGATTGGGGATTTTGTAGATCCTCGGGATTATGCTCTTGGTATCGGGTTGGGCTATTGTGTCTTAACCGTGGTGTTGTATAAATGTTTCGAGGTCGCATCGTTTGGTTGTGTCGAGTCAAACCTTGTATGTGAAATACATTCTCGTAAGGATGTATGGTGTCATTGTAAACCAAGAGTCGAGATAAAATGTTTAACGTGTTATTATGATAAATTGTATATGGATAACTATTTCGAAATGGTTTGTATACTTGGGTGATATTGGGACCTAACAAAAAAAAAAAAAGTACTCCGTTTTTGGTTAAACGGTTTGGGGTTGTTTCAAGTGGTATCAGAGCATAGTCTAAGGGAATTAGGTGACCTTGGAATAGGTGCCTAGTCTTAGACTTTTGACGGATGTGTGTTATTTGCGGGACTTGTAGGAATACGGGTCGGATTGAGATTTGTTAGTGCCTTAGAGTAGGTGACTAACTAGGACTTATTTTTGTCAAAAGTGTGATTATGTGGGGCCTTATTTCGTGTGTGAATTAGTGCCTTAGATAGCTAGTGCCTAATGTAAGTAGGCGAATGTGGACATTGTTTTAGTGATAGTCACCTAGGATGTAGGTTGACTTGTGGTTGCAGTGTACTTGTGTACATTTATTATTATATTGTATATAGGTGTATATATATACAGGTATCTTTTGTGTGGTATCCTAGGAATGAATCTATTAGAGAGATTCGTATGTTTGACGGTTTTGAGTGATCAAGTTCACGTAAGGACTTTGGTCATTCGGGTACTAGAATTTATCGCGTGTTATTTTGTGTGAATGTTGCGTCAGTCCGGGTAAAGTACTTTGCGTGACCGTGTGGAAATGGTAAGGTACACATTTGTAATAATGACCGATCACCATTATTACGAAAGTGTATCTTGACACTAAGCATGACATGACAAGTACCGAACGGAGGAAACGTGGCATGGTTGGGGTAGAACGGGACGAATTAGGAATCTTCTATTGGTTCCTAGGGTATAGTAGTCTCGAGTGATGTGCTTGTTGTCACATCAGGTTCTTTGTGAGTCGGGAAGTGTACGATGGATTCGGTTAGTTAAGTGAGCGAGCCAACTCACGACTTTGGTGCGTGCTTAGTCACCCTGGGTAGTGGGTGCACTGTTGAGATTGTTATTGGTTTTAGTTACCCATCGTAACTGGGATGACGAAATTACTCTTGTGTGTGTGCGACGAGGACTTGAATTCCGTAATGGAATGCGACAAGTTTAATGATTGTAGTTTTGAGTTACACTCGGTAGAGTGTGTGGTTAGAGAATCGTGTTAGGATTCTTGTTGTGTGTGTCGCCTTGGAATTGGCGAATCGGGGAGTCCTTGGGTCATTAAACTCATGGGAGTGGGACCCGTATGACGATGGTTGCGTTAGTGTGTTGTTGATTATAGGGCAACATTCTTAAGGGAATACCCCTTGCAGTAGTGGTTTTATCGAGGTGTAGAAAGGATGTAAGACTTGGTGTTTCCAAGCATCCCCTTAGTGATTGGATGAAACGTTAGGCTATGTTGTTTTGGCCTTGTGGTGTGTGTAGCGTGTGATCGCTAGAAACTTTCAAGAAGACAATAAACTGTAAGGTTTGTCGGATAGGTGTGACTTCGAGTTATTATTGTGGTAAAATGGGTGACATCGGGTGTATGAAACCCAAAGATCGAGTTTCTAAATTTCGGTAGATTGTGGTGGGAGTCTGCATGACACTGCGTCAGGTGCCTTCTTATACCTGCTAGTGTAATGTTCAACTCCGGTGATGGTGTGATCACTCTGTGCTTAGGGTGCCCGTGAGATGCCCTTAGAAGTAGCGGAGATTACAACAGTGATCGACGAGTGATTGTAATTCGACGGTTAAGAAAGTCGGAGTTTAAGAGCATTTCGGTAAATATTTCTTGGGAAGTGACTGATGAGCGAATCTTGTTGCTCTTAAGTGTTATATGGGTGAAGATAACCGGTGAGCTGGTAATGGAGTTCATGGACGGTTAGGCCGAAGGTTAAGATGAAGTGTTGATATTGCGGTCGATGCAATTATTGTGTCGGATTGGTCACTCTTCTCCATGGGAGTGACCAATTGTTGGTAAGGGTTCGTTGCGTGGAAGGTCGGGCGATCTCGACTGAGATGTACGATTGATTAATCGGAATGACGTATGCTTAGGCATAGAGACGTATGTGGGACTTTGGCGGAGTTCGCCTTGCGAACGATTAAGGCAGTCGATTGTGATTTGTGGTATGAAGGTGCGAAGTCGTCGCGTGTACGACACCTCCGGTAATTTTGTATGACGGCTCTGAGAGCCTAAAGTGAATTTGCAGTGATTCGGTGTTTATGATTAGTGATGAGAATGATCATGTGTGTTGTGGAATGGTAATTCCGCGGGATGTTATCATCTTTGCGGTAAGAATGTGGAGCTAGATCCTAAGTGGGGGAGTTTTTACTGCCACCCGAGGAAGCTCCCGTGGTACTAGATCAAGTGAAGTGTAAGACCTCTTAAGTAAGGTGGTCGTGTAGTACCAAGGTGCAGTATGAGACCAAGTGTGAAGTTTGAGATCACGGAAGTGAGAGAATGTAATTGTTATTGTGGGTGCTCTCGTGATAATAATTTGGGTAGATGTGAAACTCGGATAGTACTGTCAAGTGAGTACGAGTTCGAGATGACAGTGAATACTGTATTTTCCCTGTCGGGAAACGTGATCGTGAGAATTTTCAGTGGATTATTCCACTTTGTGGATGGTTGTGAGGCGGGGAGCGCCGGTTCTGTTTGTCTCACGTCGAGACACGCGGTTGTTGTTTGTTTGCGAGAGTGTGTTCCCTAGTGATGCGACCCGTTGGTTGCATGGAAATGTCAAGGCCATCCTTTATGGACGGTCTAGGTAGTAGGGTTCACCCGACGTCGGTGAATATTTTAAGGGTCGTGTGACGAATTGCGAATTGTCGGGATAATAATTCGCCATTGACAGGATTCTAGTACACGAATAGTTTCCATGCTAGTACTAAGGAGCCGTAGGGTATGGATGCGTTGTAGGGTTTGGAGGAGAAACCCTGTGTCGAGTGTTGATGATTTTCCTAGTTCGTGGTGTATTATTGTCGTCCTGGATTAATCCAGAGACTGGTGATCGTGTGCGGATCGATCGATGGGAAAGTTTGTGTTCCCTAGAGTGATTATTTTGGTGATACCGAAATTTCTTCGTTGAAGGAATAATCCGGTTGCGGAAATGGGGGAGGTTGGTTCTTGAAATAGAGAACATACTTGATTGACCGGTTGAGTGTTGCGTTATGGACTGTTAAAGTGCAGAGTTTTAATGGAGGCAGCTTGAACGTTGAGCGCGTGAAATATCGCTTGTTGCGGTAATGCACGCTAGGGATTATTAGCGTGTGGTGAAAACTTCGGATTAATGGAAATTGTTAATGGAATTGTTGTAGACATCGAGTTTGGATGTGTGTCGGAGGACTATAGAGTGTAGGTTCGGATTAGTTAAGTGACTAGGATCACGAGGACGTGATTGAATTTAAGTGGGGGAGAGTTGTAACATCCCGTTTTTCTTCATACATGTCTGAGGTACTTGATTGATCTTTAGAATGTTCATACTTGGTTGTATAATAGTATAAAGATGATTGTACGATGAGTGCATGAAGTGTACCAAGCGTACACGTGTTGCTTGTTCGAATGTCGAAGAAAACTGGACGTTGTTTGAGTTACATGATGTGTACGTACCTTTTCGATCCCAAATAAAGTTTGAGTTGACATTTCAAAACCTTACCATTAGAAAGGAAATCTTATTACGTTTCCAACGATATTTGATTCATCGAAAACGGAGTTACGGTCAAAAAGTTATGGCCAAAACAAGTTTGCTGAAGTTCGGATGAAACAGGCAATTGTCACGGCGCGACAAATTGCTCCGCGGCGCGACAAATGCCTATGTTGAAGGTCAGAAAGCTTGAAAAACATGTTCTAAAATCACCCTTTGGGCCACGGCGCGACAAATTGCTCCGCGGCGCGACAATAGGCACGATCTGGTGCTGTTCAGCCTTTTAATGAGTTAAATGAAGGGCAAAGTTGGTATTTCACATATGGACGGGTTTTTGGCCATAAAACTGATCCCAATCTTATCCAAACCTCATTCTCTTCATTCTCCTTCCCTCCCACTCACACACCAAACCCTAGAGAGAGAGTAAAGGGTTTAGAGAGAGAAAGCTCAAATCGGGGAAGAAGAAGAGTGTTTTGGGTCGGGTCACAAGAGTTAAAGTTGTTCTCCTCGTTCACGGCTACGTTGTGGTAGTAATGGTATGTTCTAATTCCGAAATTCATCTTTATGATTTAATATTCAAGTTAGGGTTTTTAGATTTTTAGTTGTAAAACCCATTTAGATGATGAAGTGGGTTTATGGAAACTAGTTATTTTTGATACATGGCGGGTTTTGGGTTGATTGACGTTTTGGCCATGATTAGGCTTTGGTTTTGGGTGTACTCACTTAGTTTAGTGATTTTGGAAGCGTTGGAACCCTTTTTGGGTGTATTTGAGTTGACTAATTTTGTAATGGGTCAAAATTAGGGTTTATGTGTCAAAATGGGTTTTGAGTCAAGTTTTGGTGAATTAAGTATGTAAATACTTGTTTTAGGTGTTATTTGGTGTTTTGGTAATATAATCACTAGTCGTTAGTGATTTTGGGCGTTTTTGAGACTTAGGTCAAAATGGGTCGACTTTGATTGGGTCAAATTTGGTAATGACACTAAATTGAATTAAATGGATGTTAAACACTTTTTGTTAAGTGTTAAATGGCATTTTTGAATGAAAGTGAACGTGAGAAATGATTTCGGGTTGAAATTGGTATTTTAACCATAAAGTCAAACTTGGTCAACCATGAAACGGGTTTTTGGGCAATATACAAGATAGTATGCATTTAATGGCTAAAGTTGATGTATTTGGGTATTTCGGGAACGCGGGAACTAGTCTCGTTAGTTTTGGACCTTCGGGTGTCGTTAAATGTATAAAAAGGTGTATTTTGCACTTAGGTGTCTAAATGGGTGGATTGTGGAGGTAGGTATAAACCCTTGGTTAAGGGTGTTTGCGTCAAATTCTCTTGAAGGGAATGTGTGTTGATTGTGTGAATACCTATATGTATATTATAGGTAAAAGCTTGCTCGGTTGCGTTTGGTGGCGACTTTACATACATGACTTGTGCATGCATCTCGAGGTGAGTGGAATAATTATGCGTGTACGTATATAATGTATTTATTTGTGTGATATGAATGTGGAATTGTCACGGTGTTCAAGACACCACATTCTAAGTAACGAGTAGCATTGTCGCAGTGCTCAAGACACTACTCATTGTTTGATTGACATGTGGTATTGTCGCGGTGTTCAAGACATCACATTGTCATGGGAGTGGAATTGTCGCGGCGTTCAAGACACCACTCATTGTTTTGATTGACATGTGGAATCGTCGCGGTGTTCAAGACGCCACATTGTCATGGGGGTGAGTTAGTCGCGGTGTTCAAGACATCACCCGGGGATTAGTGATTACGCGGTGTTTAAGTAACACTAATGGATGTTATGAACTCCGATGGTCTTTCAAGTACCGTTCCCTTGTACGATTGGTTAACCATGGTTGAGTGAATTTGTATTTAGCATATTAAATTGTGAACTGTATGCTATTGTTGTTGCTAGCTTCTTGTGAATTGTGGATAGTAGTTTATGCATGATGTTTGCATGGCTGTCGAATTGCTAGCTTGTATGCGGTATTGTGTAAGTGTTTGCAAGTAAGTAGATTATATATGTATATGTATAATTATTGCATTCACTAAGCGTTAGCTTACCCCTCTCGTTGTTTACCTTTTTACAGGTATTGTGATTGTGAAGCTAGCTAGTTGATAGACTAGTTGCGTAGTAGCGCTTGGGCTCTATGGGGTAGCTTTCGGATATGGATGTGGATTGGGGATTTTGTAGATCCTCGGGATTATGCTCTTGGTATCGGGTTGGGCTATTGTGTCTTAACCGTGGTGTTGTATAAATGTTTCGAGGTCGCATCGTTTGGTTGTGTCGAGTCAAACCTTGTATGTGAAATACATTCTCGTAAGGATGTATGGTGTCATTGTAAACCAAGAGTCGAGATAAAATGTTTAACGTGTTATTATGATAAATTGTATATGGATAACTATTTCGAAATGGTTTGTATACTTGGGTGATATTGGGACCTAACAAAAAAAAAAAAAAAAAAGTACTCCGTTTTTGGTTAAACGGTTTGGGGTTGTTTCAAATGTATAGTATATAGGGCTTTGTAAATTCTCCAAGTTATTAATGAAAGTTTTACTTGCTTTTCAAAATATATATATATATATATATATATATATATATATATATATATATATATATATATATATATATTCATGTGCATATTTGTTTTATTAAAATGTGACATTTTTCATATGTTCATTTTGTGATTTTTTATCTATTTTTTCCAATTATATATTACATTATTCATATTTACATTTAAATTATTATTGCAATTTCTTATATACAAACATGTATTCTAAAATAAAATTCTTTCTTCTATTATTTTTCTAAAATAAAATTTTATTTTATCTCTTTCTCATTGAACCTAACAAGTTGTGGGGTCAGTCGCGCGTTATGGCAGTCACCCATCAGCTGTTTATGGAATAAAATTTTTTATTGTCTTTTAATATATCTATTTTAAATTATATTATTATTATGGTTACAAATTATAAGATTACCTCCTTTCAAAGACAAAATTCCATTCCTCGTCCCTGAACTTTACATCAAATTTGACTCCTCGTCCTTTTTCTTTTTTTGTGCATCCCTCGTCCCTAATGTATCACAATTCTACATCCCTCGTCCTTTTTTTTTTACTCCTCATCCTTTTTCTTTCTGTCAATTCTACATCCATCGTCCTTAAAAAGGACGAGAGATGTAGAATTGTGATACATTAGGGATGAGGGATACACAAAAAAAAGAAAAAGGACGATGAGTCAAATTTGATGTAAAGTTCAGGGACGATGAACGAAATTTTGTCCCTTTCAAATGAGCGATGAACTCCTTACAAATGTACATTATTATTATTATTATTGTTGTTATTATTATATTATTATTATTATTATCATTATCATATATTATAAATCATAAATTGTAAATTTTAATTATTTAGTTGATTAATGATAATAATTTAATAATTGCGGTCATCAAAAACTAAATATATTAGAGGTTATGTCCACCAAAAATACCAAATAACAAAAACATTTATTTATTTATCTAAACTTGGAATTAATTACATTAATGAAATAATCAACATGGTTGTTTAGTACACAAACAAACAAAAGCACTCTTGCACTTTCCATGAGAGTCTTTATCCCACTCACGCATACACTTCTGGTCGCACGCTAATTTGAAGCAAAACATTGTATACTTTTTCGTGCAAACTCCATTTACATCACCATCACTTTTACTCTGTATCTCGTTTCCTGTACTTATCTCATTTCCTGTATTGATCCAAAAATCGTTCGACATGTTATATTATATGGATAAACGATAATCTATTAAAAACAATATGTTAGTCGTAAATGATCAGATAGAATAACTAATATAATAATTAATGGCAAATAAAATATAGTGTTAATTCTGTACAAAAAAAAAAAAAATAGTGTTAATTACCAAAAGAAACCAAGACGTTTGCAAGAAGAAAGAGCACAAAAATGGAGATATTCTTCATGGCTAAACTCTGGCAATGACTTTTTCTAACAGTTTCTAGTGACTTTGGCAAGTTAAACAAAATGTGAGGTAGTACTATATATTTATATAGATGGAGAGAAAGTATATGATACAAATATGTAATGTAATAATGTAATTTAATATATAATATAATAATCAGTGAGTATTTATTCAGTTGGTTGATAAAAAGACAATTTAGAATAGAATGTTGATACCAACTTCCTCTTAGACCACGAATAACGCGACGTTTGTCTCCTCTTTGCCGTCTACATGTCACAAGAAATGCCCCACAAACGCCTGGAATGGGGCGTTTGTATTGGAACTTTTGTCAAAAAGAAACGCATGAGAGATGGAGAAGTGAGGTGAGGTGGCAGCTAGGGATGACAATGGATCGGATATGGATCGAGTGAGGCCGTATCCATATCCATATCCATTTTTTTTTTTACTTTTCATCCATCCATATCCATATCCGTCGGGTGAAGCGGGTTAATGGATAATTATCCATATCCGTTTAAATTTATTTTATTTTTAACAATTATAAGCTGTGATTCACTATATACGATCCAAGGTAATATTTTTAATAGTTTATGCGACCGAAAGTCACATTTTACTAATCTATATAACAAATATTCAATAGATAACCTATTAAACGTGTAAAGATATCGACATGTAAGTTGCTTACTTTAGTTACATGGAATCACATTTGAACCACCAAAGTACGATAAATACATTTGATTATTTAAACAAAACAAAATATAAGAAGAAAGTTATATTATTAGAGAAAATATAAAGAAAGATGAATATGAATATAATTAATGAAATATAACTACATAAATGATACTACCTCCGTCCCTAAATTATTGTCCAGTATTCTATTTTGGGATGTCCCAAATTAATTGTCTACTTCCATAAATAGAAAGGAAAGGAGATATTTCATTGGTGGATCTGGAGAGAGAAGATATTTCATTTGTGGAGAAATAAAGTTAGTGAGATTTCCTAAAACTGTGTGTTTTTTGTCTGGGGACAATTAATCTGGGACGGAGGGAGTACTAATTTGAGTGATAAATTTATATATTTACTTATTTCGGGTGAAAGCGGGTTCATCCATGGATGAAATTTTTTCATCCACATTCATATCCATATCCATTTAGATCGTCCATATCCATGAATAATCGGGTGGATCAGATGGATATCCACTGGATCGGGTATCCATTGCCATCCCTAGTGGCAGCCCATCATTTGTGCTAGATATTTTCTCTCTACAACTTTAATTTATTTACACCTCAGATACCAATCAAACTTTAACACATCACCATCAAACTTCTTACAAAAGTCCCCCATTACAACTCCCTCATTCTCATGTTATGGCAATGTCATCGGTTATACTCAAAAAGTACACCTTATCTACCACCCCTCAATATCACCATCATCAATGGTCTTACGAGTTTGCATATTTATCACCTCACCCTATAGTTATTTAATAAAATATACATTTGACTTTTAAGAATTTTTATTTTTTAATTTTTAGAAAAGTAAATCATACATCTCTGTTAAACAACGTAACCCCCATAAGAACTACTTTATTATTGTTCAATATAAATAATTACATAAACCCTAACTATCTAACTAACCCTAATGGTCTCAAGCCCACATATTAGACTTGGGCCTAATCTAATATGTCTAACACTCTCTCACAGTCCGAACGGCGAAATTGCGAAAGTTCGGACTGAAAGGAAAACATTAACAAAAAAACAAATAAACAAAAGTAACTTTTTTCTTATTTGTAGCACTTAATAGACTGATATACGCTGATTTGGTTGTGTCTTTCTTGACGACTTCTCATTTTCTGTAGCGATTTTGTTTTCTTTACGTCGTGACTAGGTGTGCCTAAGAATCAAGTACCGCTTTGATAAAGCAACTTTTCTCGTCAATAACAATATTCTTCAATGATGCAAACAAAATTTTTGACTATATTCTTTTTTTTGGGGTTTAGAACCTAGTCAAGCTAGGCGGCTCAGTCCCACGTCGATTATTATCGGGTAAGTTTTGATTAAAAGAAAAATAAGATTGAAATTATACAAAATAAATTGTTAATAATGACGGGCTGCTTTGGTTTAGGACATGGTTATGGATTTTATTTTATTTCTGAAAAAACGGCAACATAAATTTAAGATATTATCGATTGGAATAAAGATTGAAAACAAAAAGAGGCGGTTGACTTTTCTTACAAGCATAATAAGAGATATTGGTTGTTACGACCCGAAAAATTTCGACTTATTTTGAACCAAATTCTAGATATGATTTCATATTTCTGACACGATCAGCAAACTCTGTAAGGTTACGTCTCAAAAATTTTGAACTGTTTTCATTAATTCATTTGACATTTGACTATTTTCGACGACTCACGAACGATTACTTGTAAATATATATATATATATATATATATATATATATATATATATATATATATATATTATATTTATATATATATATTTAATTATTGGTTGAATGTGGGTTAATACACTAAACGATAAACTTAAGTATGATTAACCAAAGTGTAATTAACCAAAGAATATGTTTTGATGATGACACATACATATGCATAAGTGATGACTGACATCTTAACATAAAACACGCAAGGTCACTAATCCATACTTTATCTTGCAAACGATCAAGTCAAACATAGGATTAAGAATGAAATTAAAAGTTCAGGTAAACACACGGTCGAGATACGGTCGACCGCATAGTCAACCGTGAAACCCCAAACTGAATTGCAACGCAGTTTGGTGAAAACAAGTTACACGGTCGCCACCACGGTCAACCGCAGTGCGACCGCAGTTTCTTCTGTCACCATTTTTGACCAAATAAAGTTTGACTAGTTCCCTGCATCTATAATTCATGAAACCTTTCTCAACATGCTTAGAATAGATGCCTTCTCCATACTCAATTGAGTTTTGGTCATAAAAACACTAATTGTGATTAATTACGCCTAATGAAATCTTAATGACAAATTAACCAAGATTAGGCATAACACATAAGTGTTAATCAACATCTTGTGATCTTAATTCTTATCTAGATATCCTTAGTATGATCATCAAGTACCAACACACTTAAGCCAATATCACTAGAACAATAATTGCTATTAGAAATTACTTAGTGATTAATTAAGGCTAAATGAAGAACATTGTTCTCAAGGTTAAACTAGAAATGACTTATAATCCTAAAACACACTTAGATACATTTAGGATGATCACCAAGTCCTAACTAGAGATTGCTCTTCCCTTGTGCATGTGTTGGACATTAATGTGTGCTTACACGTTAATCATGTAATGTGTTATATTGCACATTAAACTTATTAAGTGCTTGAATTATAAGTTGTGCAAGTATATCTATATGATTGATCCTAGAATAACTATCTCTTGCTATGTGAGTATTACTAACTACTTGCTAATAATGCTTAATACTCATAAACTTGTCAACTTGATTAATATGTTTGTCATGTGCTCATTAGTTAGGATTCAAGTAACTAACCTACTCCAATAGATTAAGTGTAAAATGGTTTACAATGAAACTATAGTCAATTGTCTATTTGGTCTAGTCTAAGTAACTAAGTGTGATTGCTTGTTCAAGAATAACTTAACCTTAATGTCTCTACATACTTCATGATTATCTTATAGAGACATTATTCAATTAATCCCTAACTAAACTCAAATGAAACATGACTTGTGATTAATTGGAACTAGGAAGTTAATGATATAGTGACTAGCCTTTAGAATTGAACCAAGAGCATTAATGTGACTAACTAAGTCTTGACCAAACTGAAATTTCCCTAAATATCAATCAAGACACTTCTCCAAGAATGTTGGGTTTACCACTTTTGGAATAATTAATCACTTTCATGCAATAAGACCAAATCTCACACACTTAATGCATATAGTACTTGTATAGGATGTTTGGTTTCTTTTGCAGGTGCTAGAAGGAGTAAAGGTGCCAAAATGTGGTGTTCAAATCTAAGTCAAACGGCTATACAACGGATACCAATTTTGGACTGGAGCACGCACGGTCGCACCACGGTCGATCGTGCAGGCAACCGTGTATCAACAACTATTTTTTGAATCCCACTATAAAAGGAAAACATTTAATAGCATTTGAAGCTGACTCTCTTGCACATTTCAAAGGCTTATCTCCAGTGATCACAAGTGCATCAACTACTACTCAAATGTGATCAAGCAAGAGAAGATTCTATGATCTTATAGATATAGAATTGGGTTGTTGTAAACTTACTAATCAAAATCATTTATCTTGTGAGTTTACTTAATGTAATGTGTGTCCTAGTATTGTGTTAGGATCATCATTGCATAGTGTATAAGTCTTGTAACTTCAATTAGTGGAAGCATAGGCTAGCTTAGTGATCTACTTCCTTAAAGGGACTTAGGAAGTTGATTAATCTTATTTGGAGATTAGTACTTATCCAAGGTGAAGACAAGTTGATCTAGGTTGGAGCTGATCTTTCAAAGGGATAGAAAGATTAGGTTTTTTGTCTACTAAAGAAGATTGAAGACTTGTAAATCGGATCTCCACCGGGTTTGGAGAAAAGTGCTTAGTGAAGCAACTAATCCCGATTAGTGTAATCGGGGAGTGGATTAAGGTGGATTAGTTAACATCCACCCGAACCACTATAAATCCTTGTGTCTATGTTCTTTACATTACTTCATTTATCATTTGAACATATACACTACATGAAAGGACCCGTTCATATACATTATAAACGATTCACAATAGTTGATTACATTGCGAGGTATTTGACCTCTATATGATACATTTTACAAACATTGCATTCGTTTTTAAAAGACAAACTTTCTTTACATCGAAAATTGACAGGCATGCATACCATTTCATAATATCCACTATCCAACTATAAATTGATTTAATAATAATCTTTGATGAACTCAATGACTCGAATGCAACGTTCTTCAAAATATGCTATGAAAGACTCCAAGTAATATCTTTAAAATGAGCAAATGCACAGCGGAAGATTTCTTTAACACCTGAGAATAAACATGCTTTAAAGTGTCAACCAAAAGGTTGGTGAGTTCATTAGTTTATCATAATCATTTATTTCCATCATTTTAATAGACCACAAGAATTTCATTTTCAGTTCTCATAAATATACGTCCCATGCATAGAGACAAAAATAATCATTCATATGGTGAACACCTGGTAACCGACATTAACTAGATACATATAAGAATATCCCCTATCATTCCGGGATCCTCCTTCGGACATGATATAAATTTCGAAGTACTAAAGCATCCGGTACTTTGGATGGGGTTTGTTAGGCCCAATAGATCTATCTTTAGGATTCGCGTCAATTAGGGTGTCTGTTCCCTAATTCTTAGATTACCAGACTTAATAAAAAGGGGCATATTCGATTTCGATAATTCAACCATAGAATGTAGTTTCACGTACTTGTGTCTATTTCGTAAAACATTTATAAAAGTTGCGCATGTATTCCCAGCCCAAAAATATAAAAGGTAAAAAGGCAAATGAAACTCACCATACTGTATTTCGTAGTAAAAATACATATAACGTCATTGAACAAGTGCAAGGTTGGCCTCGGATTCACGAACCTAAATTAATTATATATATTTATATGTTGGTCAATATTTGTCTAACAAATTAGGTCAAGTCATAGTGTACCACAATCCTAATGCTCGAGACTAATATGCAAAAGTCAACAAAAGTAAATTTGACTCAAAATAATTTCTAAAAATCTATACATGATTAATATATAGTTTAAATATCGTCGTTTTATATTTTTAAATATTTTAAAAAGATTTATTAGAGTAAATAATATAATTTATTTATTAATAAATAAAATTTTATATTAAATTTATATAATCAAATATACTTTTATATATATTAAGTAATAAAATTTATAGGGTTCATTTAATATCATAAAGATAATATGATAGGTATTATTAAAGTAAGTTATTACACGTAGTAAAATATGTTTGTATCACATATTTATTTGATAAAATAATATCTATAATGATAGTAAGTAAAAGTTGTATTATTTTGTAATAATAATTATTATTATAAAAATATCAATATTTATAATTACTAAGATGACATTATGATAAAACGATAATTCTAATTATGATAACTTTAATATTTACGATAATTTTTAATATTATCTTTAAAATAATAATTCTATTTAAAATAATAATAATAATGATATTTTATAGTAACAATGACATTTCTATTAAAATGATAATTTTTGTTAAAATGATAGTTTTAATACTAACGATACTTTTAATAATAATAGTAATGATAAAAATAATAAGAACGATAATTTTATCTAAATTAATATCTTATAATATTTTAATTTCATCATGATACTCTTACTCATTATTTCCTAATCGTTTCGTTTAACAGCTTTTAATCGTCTTTTATATCGTGTTCATAATAATGATAATAATAGTAATCAAAATATTTAGGTGTTACAATTATTTGTTTTAATTGCACTAATATTAATAATGATAGTTACTATAATATTATTAACGATAATACTAATAATTATCTTAATGATAATATAGTAATAATAATAATAACAATAACAATAACCATTTTTAAATAATGATATATATATATATATATATTAATAATGATAATAATAATAATAATAATAATAATACTAATAATAATAATAATAATAATAATGATAATGATAATGGGATAATAATAATAATAATACTAATTATAACTTTAACGATAATAACGATAGTAATAAAGAAAACAATTTTTAATGATAAATCCCTTTTATTGATAAAGATAATAATAATGATAATAATAAGATAAAACTAGAACGACGATAAAAACGACGATAATAATAATCATTTTTAATAAAAATATCGAAAATTCAATTGATTATAACTTCTAATCCGTTCATCGAAACCATTCGATATCTAAAGGAAAAGTTCTTAATTTTTCGCTAGCTTTCCAAGGACATGCATATCTTATACCTTATCTCAACCGCAAGTGTAACTAATTCAAGATTCAACCTAACCTGTCTAAGGGCAATATCAAAAGTACAAGCATGCATAATCCTAAATACTCGAGCACTAGTCAAGGATACACTATTAGTATGTAAAAGTTAAATTATGAGTACTCACGTATCAATATTGAGATTCAATATTGCAGGAAAGGTACGTAGACGCAACGGAAATGATAAACACTATATTGACCTCACGAGCATACCCATGAACCATACTCAATCACCTCTATAGCTATAACCCATAATTTCCTTAATCCTATCCTACTCGAAAAACAATTTCGAAATCACTCAGACAACACTCCGTCGTAATATTTTATGTATACTAATAATATCTTGAAATAATACGGAGTAAATATATATATGTAAATCGATTGAGAGAGTTTAGAGAAAAATATTTTCAAGTTTCTATGAAATAATGAAACCTATTGAATTCTATTTATAATAGATTTTTGAATTATTAAAATGAATTATTAAAGTATGAATTATTAAAGTGAATTATTAAAGTATGAATTATTAAAGTGAATTATTAAAGTATGAATTATTAAAGTGAATTATTAAAGTATGAATTATTAAAGTGAATTATTAAAGTTAAAGTAAAGTAAAAATAAAGTAAAGGTAAAGTTTAAGTATAGTAAAAGTATAAAACTATGTACGTATTATACGCGTATAAATATATATAATATTAATTTAAATCGTTATATATATTTAATAAAATAAAATATAAATATCGTTATCTTTATCATACTAGTTAAGTAATGAGTTGTCAAAAGTGGTTCTAGATATTTATAAAAGTTATATACGTTTTAATAATAAAGTTCTTTTTAAACTGAAAACGTTTTTGTACGTTTGAAACTAAATAGATCAATCGAGTCTTTATGAGATTCAATCTTCCACTATCCTTTGTCTAGTTCTCAATGATTGACAATTTGTTCTTATTTATAAATTACTTTACCATTTTCCGAATATTGTTAAAATGGAAAGATTTC
Organism: Rutidosis leptorrhynchoides; assembly: GCF_046630445.1. Lineage (NCBI taxonomy): Eukaryota > Viridiplantae > Streptophyta > Magnoliopsida > Asterales > Asteraceae > Rutidosis > Rutidosis leptorrhynchoides. Next base: position 554,053,116 of record NC_092334.1, read on the forward strand.
TCAAATCAACGTGGGCCTTTCAACAGAGACTTGTAATCATAATTTAATATATCTGATAATTCAATCAGTTGATCTTATCTTCTAATTCCATTGATAAACATTTTGAAACAGATACAATCATATAAAGTATTTAATATAATATTTCATTTACGTTTCAAGTTATAATATATATACACATATACATATATAATCATATTCGTTTAATGGTTCGTGAATCGTTGGAACTTGGTCGAAGTTGAATGAATGTATGAACATAGTTTAAAATTCTTGAAATTTAACTTAACAAATATTGCTTATTGTGTCGGAAACATATAAAGATTAAAGTTTAAATTTGGTTGGAAATTTCCGGGTTGTCACAGTACCTACCCGTTAAAGAAATTTCGTCCCGAAATTTAAGTGGAAAGGTCGTGAATGATAATAAGTATGTTTTCATGATACATACGGGCTGAAATTTAGAGTTTTATCATCAGCGAATAATTTGGATAAACAATCCATTTATATGAAGAGTACGAATGAAGCTAACATAGAAGAGTGAAATGAGTAAGTGTAGATTCATCTTATCATTTGACGTAGATATGATTGATTCCCAGATTTCAAGGGATTTGAAGAAAATCTTCTTAATAAGATTTGACTCTCCGGTAATCAAGGAAATTAGGATCCGCTTTAAATGCGATCGTCCATTTTAATTATTCTGTCGGAGATTTTCTTATAAATTCACCTCCTTCGTTTCCTTACAACTCACACCTTCTGTTGATGCATTTTATGCAAGTCCCTAGACATCTACCCACGTCCATTGCAGGTACAACAGTTTACAGGCCACCATGATTGCTCATTATTATCCTGTGTTTGTATGTGGTTACAGGAACTGCAGGAACGAGATTTAGATGTTTGACTATGTTAGACTTAGTCAGACGTACGAGTGAAGCCTCACTAGTACGGCTGACAGGCTCATACGCACGGTTGATGCTGAGCTAAGTCACAATTACAACCTAAATGAGAAGACACGAGTGAGTGATCACCCGTACGGCTGATGAAGCCAACTCGTACGTGTGATGAATGAATCGTATGGGTGAGTCAATAGCAGGGGTATATAAAGTCTTATGTTCTTCATTTTAGGTTAAGCCTCTTATTTGTTACACACACTCAGATCTAGTGAGCTCCTCCGATTCTCTCTCAGTCCAAATCACCCATGTGGTGAATAATAGCTCTAGGTGTTGATCTAATCACACTTGATTTAATTGTGGTTTGACTAAATTAATCAAAAAAAACTTAACCTATTCACTAGAGGGTTTGATTCACTTATTCTGCCATTGTGTGAGTTAAATCTGTTGATTTCTAAGTTCCTAGTCATGTTTCATCACCTTCTATTCTTTCCCCCTCAACTCATATTTTAAAGTATTCATCAATATGCTCCATCCAGCTCTGATTCTCGATATACTTCTAACTTTCATATCGGTCATTCTTCTTTTTCATCTACCGCCGGAAGAATCTATTTACTTCTACTATACTCTTGGGTTTATAGTGTTTCTAGTTCTCCCGTGTCTTTATATTGCTATATGCATCGATATATGGTTTATAATTTCTGGTTTGTCGTTGAGCTTTATATGTTCCCTAATATTTCAAAGTCTCTGCTTCTGTCTTCTATAATCATTATCATTCACAGTTAATGCTCTCTTTTATTTGCTGCAATTTATACCCCAATTTCTATTTCGGAGTTTTGTCCTTTCGTTTCTTCTTCTTGCGATTAAGCACCGCTTGTAATGGTCCAGAATTCACAGATATGAATTTCGGAATGAACATTGTTAATGTTCTAGGAAGGAAATTGTGATGGAACGATCTTGACTTGTCAAATTACTAGAATACCTTGGAAAAGGCCGAATCATCAAGAAATATTTTTTTGATATTTTAGAGGTTAAATAGAATACAAGAGTCGTATAACATGGCACATGATGATGTTATGATCTGTGAATCATCACGTTCCATTTAGAAACTCAGCATGACTTACTGTAATATAATCACATTGATCAAGTGTCATTATATTATACTAATTCATGCTTCAGTTCTCAACACTACTTCAAAATATTCCTATTTTAAACTTGAATCTTTCAGAATTTAGAAACTAAAATAGTTTCTTTTATGATGTAATACAGATAGCGCGAAGAGGTAAATGATTTCAAATAAGAAGAATTAAGAAAATATCTTCAGAAATATGGAGGATATTTATAATGAAAGATATGATGATATTTTAGAATTTCTAATATCAGAGGATGATGAAGAATATTGTCCGCAGGGGTTTAGAGTCAGGAGCAAGGTATTCGTTAATGACTTCAGCAGGTACTGAATCATTTGGATCCTTTAAAGTCAAGGTTCAGTCTTTGTAATTTGTCCACAGCCTCCTTCCTACTTTGCTCAATCCGTTTTCCAGTTCCAAAACTTCTCTTTTTCTGCGCTTTACCAGCACACTTCATCATTATCATCCAGCTTTTACCATTTAAAGTCGTTTATAGTTTTTGCTGCTTCATCAGCATTTTTTCCATTTTCGGAGAACCAATTCGTAGTTCGGAGTGTTTTTCAGAAACTTCACATTCAAATTAAGTCCAGAAGATAGACGTTATATATACACATATAACTGTTGGCGCAGACATGCTGCAAGATTTCAAAATACTGATTGCTAATTCCCAATGATTCGTATGGCAATTCTCATTACAAGATGCGAATGAGTAAATGATGGGGTTTCAATGAATAATTATGATGACTTTTTGGAGAGGCTAAAGTCAAAGGGTAATGAAGTTGTTGGTACATCTGCTAATAATATGGTGGAATGTAAAAGGTTCCCTGGTAACGATGGTGTATATCTCAAGGTTATAATAAGGTTAGTCTGACTGAAAATTCGAAGTTGACTTGCTGGAGCTGTGACAAAACTGGCTACTTTGAATAGGAGTCGCAAAGTTATTTTTGCTAATAAATGCCAAAGAATCTGACGCGGATACGTTGTTTAAACTTTTACTTTGGTTTCAAGAGTTTTTCGGGTACATAACTGTGGGTAACATGTGGTTGGATCATCATCTCGATTGCTCATCATTCGAAGTGTCTTCAGAAATTTTCGAAGGGTTTGAACACAGATTGTAATCGTTAACATACATTTGATGTTCTAACACAGTTTTGAAGTCAAAATATAGCTTGTGAAAGATGTAAGGATCTAAGAGTGATGATTTTGGTCATATCTCAAGTTAAATTTTGAGATTTCAAAATCAGAATATGTAATTAAATTTTGAATGAGTATGGTTGTTTTGATTTCTATAAAAGAATGTATATTGTTGTGAAAGTAGGGAGTATAATGGATGATTTGCTGAATCAGATTCGAAGAATGTAACATATTAATTGTGAATTTATATATCTCTCGGGTATTACCTACCCGTTAAAAAAAAAATTCACAATTAATATTTTGTACAAAAGAATTTTATTACAGTCTTTATGAAAATATATATATGTATATTTTCTTCAGATGTAACATAGATTTAATGAGTTAATGTTAAATTAAACTCATTTAATTTACGGTTGAAACTAGAATTGAATAATCCCTAAAGGCTTTAAAAAGTACATAACTTTTACGCAGTATTTCTTTAATGACATTAAAATTATGAATCAATACTTCGTTATTTGTTGATGTATGGTGTTCGGTTCGTGGAATTCTTGTGAATTTCGCAAAGTACGAATGATGTTATCTGAAAAGTTTCGGGTACATTGATGATGAAAGTGTAAAATCAAATATATACTTGATTTATTATGAATTGGAATTTGTTGAATTGCGACAGAGATTGTAGTTAACGCTGGTTAAGTTGCGGCCGAAGGACGTACATTATTGCATATTTGTAATATGAATTAACCGAGTAGTTAAGATTCACACACAATAGCTTAGCACTGAAAGATTTATTTCAATATATATATATATATATATATATATATATATATATATATATATATATATATATATATATATATATATATATACATATAATTTCTTCAGAGGAAATGAGTTAATTCTTCATAACTCGTTGATACAATATAAACGTTATTGATTCGTAATGATGTCCACAGTGATTCTTGAACTGACGGAGTTTGTGATGTTATCGGTGTTGTTGATTCGGATGTTGACTGTACTGACGATGCTGGTAACACTGATGGTACTATTGATGTTGTTGGTAAAGCAAGTTTAGCTTGTTAATCACACACCATTTTTGTCAGGGTTTCTACTCTTCCTTCCATCATTTTGGTTCGCTTAACTGATTTATGGTTAGGGCTAGATTAGATAATCTCTAAGACTTTAGAGATTACATAATCGCCGCGGAATGTTTCTCCAATGAAGTTATGAATTAATACTTCGTCAGTTATTGTTGTTGGTACTCCTTGGTATCTATGGTGCGTATGACGTTGATGCTCGTGGGACAGATTGTGAAGTTGAGGTTTACGACGCGGTTGTGGTTGGAGGTGGTAATGGTACTGTTGGTGTTGATGATGGTGGTACTGGTTATGCTGCTGATGCTGCTGCTGGTGTTTGTAATCTCTGCACCATATTCTCCAAAGCCACTACCCGAGCGCGAAGCTCGTTGACTTCTTCTATTACACCGGGGTGATTGTCGGTTCGGACGAGCGGATAAATAAAATCTAAAATTTGATGTAATATATAATCGTGACGAGATACTCTGGAAATGAGCAAGAAAATGGTGTTTCGGACAGGTTCGCCGGTAAGTGCTTCAGGTTCTTCATCAAGAGGGCAATGTGGTGGATGGAAGGGATCACCTTCTTCTTGTCTCCAATGATTGAGGAGGCTACGAACCCATCCCCAATTCATCCAGAATAGGTGATGACTGATTGGTTGATCTATTCCGGTCACACTACTTTCGGAGCTTGAATGGGATTCCATTTCGGAATCTGAGTGACTTGAACTGATGACGAATTCCATTTCGTACGATTGGATAAAGGATTTTTTTTTTCGATATGAAATGATTTTGGCTAACGGATGGTATTCTAATTACATAGAATATATATATATATATATATATATATATATATATATATATATATATATATATATATATATATATATATATATATATATATATATATATATATATATATATATATATATATATATATAGATCAAAAGATTTCGTAGATTACGGAGGACTTTGCGGGATATGTCAGGCAAAGTTTAAAGTAACAGATACAATAAGATATGATTTAGCAGATATGCTAAGATATGAATTTTTGTCTATACACTATTCATGCAATCAATACAGCAAGACGTGTCTTAGACTAAAAATGATAAGCAGGTAATTTTCTGAGGATGATAAGTAGTTAATTTTCGACACAAAATGATAAGCAAAACTTTTGACATGCAGATACGGTCGAAGTCCAGACTCACTAATGCATCCTATCGACTTATCAGTTAGACACACTAATGCAGACCTGGTTCGCTAAGACCACCGCTCTGATACCAACTGAAAGGACCCGTTCATATACATTATAAACGATTCACAATAGTTGATTACATTGCGAGGTATTTGACCTCTATATGATACATTTTACAAACATTGCATTCGTTTTTAAAAGACAAACTTTCTTTACATCGAAAATTGACAGGCATGCATACCATTTCATAATATCCACTATCCAACTATAAATTGATTTAATAATAATCTTTGATGAACTCAATGACTCGAATGCAACGTTCTTCAAAATATGCTATGAAAGACTCCAAGTAATATCTTTAAAATGAGCAAATGCACAGCGGAAGATTTCTTTAACACCTGAGAATAAACATGCTTTAAAGTGTCAACCAAAAGGTTGGTGAGTTCATTAGTTTATCATAATCATTTATTTCCATCATTTTAATAGACCACAAGAATTTCATTTTCAGTTCTCATAAATATACGTCCCATGCATAGAGACAAAAATAATCATTCATATGGTGAACAACTGGTAACCGACATTAACTAGATACATATAAGAATATCCCCTATCATTCCGGGATCCTCCTTCGGACATGATATAAATTTTGAAGTACTAAAGCATCCGGTACTTTGGATGGGGTTTGTTAGGCCCAATAGATCTATCTTTAGGATTCGCGTCAATTAGGGTGTCTGTTCCCTAATTCTTAGATTACCAGACTTAATAAAAAGGGGCATATTCGATTTCGATAATTCAACCATAGAATGTAGTTTCACGTACTTGTGTCTATTTCGTAAAACATTTATAAAAGTTGCGCATGTATTCCCAGCCCAAAAATATAAAAGGTAAAAAGGCAAATGAAACTCACCATACTGTATTTCGTAGTAAAAATACATATAACGTCATTGAACAAGTGCAAGGTTGGCCTCGGATTCACGAACCTAAATTAATTATATATATTTATATGTTGGTCAATATTTGTCTAACAAATTAGGTCAAGTCATAGTGTACCACAATCCTAATGCTCGAGACTAATATGCAAAAGTCAACAAAAGTAAATTTGACTCAAAATAATTTCTAAAAATCTATACATGATTAATATATAGTTTAAATATCGTCATTTTATATTTTTAAATATTTTAAAAAGATTTATTAGAGTAAATAATATAATTTATTTATTAATAAATAAAATTTTATATTAAATTTATATAATCAAATATACTTTTATATATATTAAGTAATAAAATTTATAGGGTTCATTTAATATCATAAAGATAATATGATAGGTATTATTAAAGTAAGTTATTACACGTAGTAAAATATGTTTGTATCACATATTTATTTGATAAAATAATATCTATAATGATAGTAAGTAAAAGTTGTATTATTTTGTAATAATAATTATTATTATAAAAATATCAATATTTATAATTACTAAGATGACATTATGATAAAACGATAATTCTAATTATGATAACTTTAATATTTACGATAATTTTTAATATTATCTTTAAAATAATAATTCTATTTAAAATAATAATAATAATGATATTTTATAGTAACAATGACATTTCTATTAAAATGATAATTTTTGTTAAAATGATAGTTTTAATACTAACGATACTTTTAATAATAATAGTAATGATAAAAATAATAAGAACGATAATTTTATCTAAATTAATATCTTATAATATTTTAATTTCATCATGATACTCTTACTCATTATTTCCTAATCGTTTCGTTTAACAGCTTTTAATCGTCTTTTATATCGTGTTCATAATAATGATAATAATAGTAATCAAAATATTTAGGTGTTACAATTATTTGTTTTAATTGCACTAATATTAATAATGATAGTTACTATAATATTATTAACGATAATACTAATAATTATCTTAATGATAATATAGTAATAATAATAATAACAATAACAATAACCATTTTTAAATAATGATATATATATATATATATATATATATATATATATTAATAATGATAATAATAATAATAATAATAATAATACTAATAATAATAATAATAATAATAATGATAATGATAATGGGATAATAATAATAATAATACTAATTATAACTTTAACGATAATAACGATAGTAATAAAGAAAACAATTTTTAATGATAAATCCCTTTTATTGATAAAGATAATAATAATGATAATAATAAGATAAAACTAGAACGACGATAAAAACGACGATAATAATAATCATTTTTAATAAAAATATCGAAAATTCAATTGATTATAACTTCTAATCCGTTCATCGAAACCATTCGATATCTAAAGGAAAAGTTCTTAATTTTTCGCTAGCTTTCCAAGGACATGCATATCTTATACCTTATCTCAACCGCAAGTGTAACTAATTCAAGATTCAACCTAACCTGTCTAAGGGCAATATCAAAAGTACAAGCATGCATAATCCTAAATACTCGAGCACTAGTCAAGGATACACTATTAGTATGTAAAAGTTAAATTATGAGTACTCACGTATCAATATTGAGATTCAATATTGCAGGAAAGGTACGTAGACGCAACGGAAATGATAAACACTATATTGACCTCACGAGCATACCCATGAACCATACTCAATCACCTCTATAGCTATAACCCATAATTTCCTTAATCCTATCCTACTCGAAAAACAATTTCGAAATCACTCAGACAACACTCCGTCGTAATATTTTATGTATACTAATAATATCTTGAAATAATACGGAGTAAATATATATATGTAAATCGATTGAGAGAGTTTAGAGAAAAATATTTTCAAGTTTCTATGAAATAATGAAACCTATTGAATTCTATTTATAATAGATTTTTGAATTATTAAAATGAATTATTAAAGTATGAATTATTAAAGTGAATTATTAAAGTATGAATTATTAAAGTGAATTATTAAAGTATGAATTATTAAAGTGAATTATTAAAGTATGAATTATTAAAGTGAATTATTAAAGTTAAAGTAAAGTAAAAATAAAGTAAAGGTAAAGTTTAAGTATAGTAAAAGTATAAAACTATGTACGTATTATACGCGTATAAATATATATAATATTAATTTAAATCGTTATATATATTTAATAAAATAAAATATAAATATCGTTATCTTTATCATACTAGTTAAGTAATGAGTTGTCAAAAGTGGTTCTAGATATTTATAAAAGTTATATACGTTTTAATAATAAAGTTCTTTTTAAACTGAAAACGTTTTTGTACGTTTGAAACTAAATAGATCAATCGAGTCTTTATGAGATTCAATCTTCCACTATCCTTTGTCTAGTTCTCAATGATTGACAATTTGTTCTTATTTATAAATTACTTTACCATTTTCCGAATATTGTTAAAATGGAAAGATTTCTCAAATCAACGTGGGCCTTTCAACAGAGACTTGTAATCATAATTTAATATATCTGATAATTCAATCAGTTGATCTTATCTTCTAATTCCATTGATAAACATTTTGAAACAGATACAATCATATAAAGTATTTAATATAATATTTCATTTACGTTTCAAGTTATAATATATATACACATATACATATATAATCATATTCGTTTAATGGTTCGTGAATCGTTGGAACTTGGTCGAAGTTGAATGAATGTATGAACATAGTTTAAAATTCTTGAAATTTAACTTAACAAATATTGCTTATTGTGTCGGAAACATATAAAGATTAAAGTTTAAATTTGGTTGGAAATTTCCGGGTTGTCACACTACACACATCAAGTTTGAGTTGAGTTGGTTGATCAAAGTAAAATCGAATTTGGTGATCAATCGAAAAATTGGTAAAAACGTATTAAGTAACTATTCACCCCCCTAGTTACTTAAAATTGGTATCAAAGCGGTTGCTCAAATCATTGCGCTACAAACGATCGTGAAAGCGTTAAAATTCGTTTTGTGTAAAAACTTGAGTCAACAATTCTCGGATCAACTCAAACTATGGGATATTTGGAAGAATTGGTGAATGAAGCACCAATCTTTGATAAGATGAATATTGATGTGTGGAAATCAAGATTTGAGTCTTATCTCAAATCCAAGGATTACTACTTGTGGAGAATAATCAAAGTAGGAGACTTTGTACCACAAGCTAGTTCAAGACTAGTGAAGTCAACCTTTCAAAACAATGATGTTTTGAAACAATTTGATGCAATTTCACTACTTCATGGAATTCTTCCTAGTGAAGAAAGATTAAAGATAATCTCATGTGAAAGTGCAAAAGAATGTTGGGACTCACTATGTTCTCAAGAAGATTTAAACTCTAGGAGTTTAAAGGGTAAAGGAATAGAGAAGGGTTTGGAAAGGGTTGGTGATTTTCAAGCAAAAGGATTGAATGAAGATGAAGACTTTTGCCTCATGAGTTCTTGGAATGATGAGGATCAAGATGGCCAAAGTGAAGAAGAGGTTGAATCTCCATTCAAAGAAGACGATGTCTCAAGCATGGATTGCAATGAGGTACATGTATTCTATCCTTCTAATTATGAAGAATTGTTAGATGATTACAAGACTATTAAATTTGTGTATGATAGTAGTCGTGCAAAATAAAACTTTTGGAGAAAGAATTACACAAAGTTAGACAACTTAACAAAGTTTTAATTGATGAAAATAACACATTGAAAAGAAAACTTGAAAGGATAACTATTTGTGATTCATCAAGAGGTAAACATGAAATGAATGTATGTCACGACTCTAGAAAACACAAATCTTGTAATCAAAGTCCATTGTCTATTATTAGAAAAATTGAAAACATGGGAAAAATGGACCAAGCTAGGAATTCCATGGTAGGGATAAGTCAAGGATTGGGTAATCTTAAAATCAATTAAAATCAATGATCAAAATGCTAATGAGAATAACCTTCTCACAAGACTTTGTATAAATGAAAGGTTTTTCTTACAAATGCAAATTGTTTTTGAAAAATGATTCTAAAAGATCAAGTGTAGGAAGCTTACTTGCCTTAGGATTGTGTGTTTATATGAAAACATGTATGGCATGCTAAATACTAGATTGATGTGTTTTGTGTATACTATGTATGATTGAATATAAATATATATACATACAGATATAGTATATTACGTGCCATTGATGATTAAACATCGGGAGGATGTAATCATTCAATGTTAGGAAAAGAAAACTTGTCCTCAAGTATTCTATAGAACCTAAGAATTGTCAAAACGCGTTAAAAGAAAGAAAAAGTGAAGAAAAGAGTGATCAGAAGGATCCACGGCTGCACCACGGCTGACCGTATACTCAACCGCAGACTCATGTCTTGTACGTGGAAAAATATCTGCACGGCTAACACCGTGGTCGACCGTGCATGGTCTGATTCTGTTTTAAATTAAATTAAACCCTCACTTTTATTTCTTTTCAACCCACTTCAAAACATACACACCTACACACGGATGAGGAGATCGACCGCACGGAGAAGAACGCTCATTCCCTCAATTTCAATTCCTACTTTCGGTATGATTAATCCTTGCTTTCCTAACATTCAATTGTGTTTGTATGATGAATTAGGGTTATGAAGAAACCCTAATAAAAATGAATCAAAACCTAAATTGATGCAAACAATTGAAATTGTTCTTGAAGAACAATTTAGAAACGATTGTAGTAATGATTATTGTATGCATTGATTTAACTTTGGATAATTTTAGGGTTCATTATACATCTAGGTTAGATTTTCATAGAAGCATTGTTCATATGATATGAATGACATTGTTGCTAATTATGTGTAATAATGTTGAATGTCAAAACATGTGTTGATGATGATTTCAAAAGTCTAGAACACATATGAACTTTGTGAAAATCTTAATCTAGTTGCAAACTCATTGACACTAATGAAGAGTGAAAATGTGAAGAACATTAACATCAAAACGTCTAAGTATTGATGATAATTAAAGTTTGCAAAACTTGTTGCCTACAATTGAAATTATACACTTTGAACTAATCTGAAGTATCATTGTGTAGAAAATGGCAAGAGGAAAAGGCAAGACCGTTGTAGCAAAAAGAAAAGACTCATATGATCTACCATCTGATCTTAAAGAGAGAATTGCCTACAACATTGAATTTCTGACAGGCAGAAAAATTGCCGAAGGAAGAAGAGTTGCTCACACTGAAATGCCTGAACTTGTAAGGAAGTTTGAAAAACTCAAATGGAAATCCTTTCTCACTCTAAAAGGTCCGATCTATCCCTCACTCATTCGAGAATTTTACGCTAATTTCAACTTTGTGAATGATGATGTATTCTTCAATCATCTGGGCGTTAATTATCGTTATTCACTCAAGGATTTCGGGATCATGTTGGATGTTCCCACTGAGGGAGAAAAGTTAGACAACAGGCAACATGATCTTTCGAATCTTCCTGACTTCATTTCAGACAAAACTCCTCTAATCGATACACTATGCAAAAATGATGCTCTAAGAGCTGAAATTGAGAAGTCTGGTGTACAAGGGAAACACCTTCGCCATGAATATGACACTTGGAATAAAATCATCATCCACAACATTTATTGCAAATCTGGTAATCACGCAAATGTCCATGCCACTCAATTTGCTCTGATGTGGTGCCTAGAAAATGAGATCGAAGTAAACATGGCGTATCTCATGGCATCAAGGATGAACGGAACTGTTACGGAAACCACTCGTGCATTACCCTATGGACTACATCTCAATAAAGTGTTTGATTATTTGGGTGTCACAAGTGATAACTTTCATCAACCTACACTTGCCATATTCAAAGGACCAAAAACCTCAGAAGTAACCACCCGAAAATGAAAAAGGACGTCTGGTGAAGCAGGGACTAGTAGAGAAAATACTGTGATATCTGACAGTGAAGACGAAGAAGCTGATGAACAAGTTCAAGGATGTAAGATAATGGGAAAGTTGGAAAAAATCTACAAGGAGCAAATTAAGAATCTCAAAAAGGAGTAAAAAATTGTGAAGATGATGAAAGGGGTAATAAAGAAGTTGACCTGCAAGGCAAGCGACACCGAGGATGAGAATTCAAGTGAATCACTCTAAGAATTCCTTGAAGAAGGATAATTGTGGTAAGGAATGAGTGAGACAATTATGCTATGGTTTAATGTAGACATAACGCATTTGAATATTGTAATGCCTTAATCGTATTCAAAAATATGAAAGATTAAATAGCTAAAATGTATTGCAGATAACATGCGGTCGCAGACACGGCTGACCGTGACAGTGACCGCAGATTGACTGCAATTCATTCAAGGTTCATTAAATACACACTAATAGCAAATCAATACCACTAACTTACAAACAATATCCAAAAGCAATCAAATTTAACTCCTCTTTAAAATTCTTGAACAAAACAATTACTCAAAATGGATGAAAATCCTCTACTCAAGATTCTTTAAATTGAGAATTCTCAAAGAACTTCTTGCACCTCAAAACAATGAGCTCTCCAAAACCCTTTATCTTCTCAAACTCCAAACATCACTCAAATCTCAAAATGATAAAAGTTCACAACAAACTTTCATGTGATGAAAAGAAGAATTCTCAAGATGAATCAAGACACATCTAAAAAGAACATGAAGTGTTCTATGACTATCCTACTCTTCAGAGTGAGTTTGATAAAATTGGATGAGGATCATTTCTTTCACTTAAAACCTACACATTTCCTTCACTTGTCAAGCAATTCTATTCAAAGTTTGAATTTACCTCTGACCGAAGGGTAAAATTCACTCTGCTTGATCAAGACCATGTGATGACACTTAAGCGATTTGGCTACATCCTTAGAGTGCCCACAAAAGGAGCTGAGTTCTATGATACGAAGAATCATATATAACTCCTTCCAAAGTTCATTCCAAAAAGAGCACTAACCTCACTCTTCATTGATCCAGAACTAAAACTAAGTACTCTCTGTCAAGAAGGAGTTTTTGACAATGACATTCGACCAGAGTATGGAACATGCAAAATGATCATAAGTCACAACATCTTCTTTAGAAAAAAAGATGATGATAAAGTTTCAATTACTGAACTTGGACTCATGTGGTGCTTAACCAAGTCCATACAAGTAAATCTTGCCTACATAATGGCTTCCAGGATACAAGATCTTAAATAGGATCCTTCATAATCCTATCCTTATGGTCGTCGCTTGACGCTTCTATTCAAGCATCTCAACGCACTGAACCTCACATTTCCCTCAGGAACCAAATGCATCATCACCCATGCTTAATAGAGCTACTTTCAATTGTTGTACCCTCCATGCATATTTTCATATATGCATTACTATGTTTCATGATTGCTTTGAATAATATGTGTGCTTGTTATGTTTTAATATATGTTTTTCCAACGTGCACAATTTAAGGGTAGTTTTGTTCTAAGGCAAGCTTAGTTCTAGGGGGAGCTAACCTTTTTGCTTCGACAAAAGGGGGAGAAAGATGGATACAAGTGATTGTTAACACTTGCATATTTATAGCAAAATGTCCCTCATCACTTGTATGTTTGTCGTCATAAAAAAGGGGGATAATGTTGGTTGAATGTGGGTTAATACACTAAACGATCAACTTAAGTATGATTAACCAAAGTGTAATTAACCAAAGAATATGTTTTGATGATGACACATACATATGCATAAGTGATGACTGACATCTTAACATAAAACACGCAAGGTCACTAATTCATACTTTATCTTGCAAACGACCAAGTCAAACATAGGATTAAGAATGAAATTAAAAGTTCAGGTAAACACACGGTCGAGGTACAGTCGACCGCATAGTCAACCGTGAAACCCCAAACTGAATTGCAACGCAGTTTGGTGAAAACAAGTTTCACGGTCGCCACCACGGTCAACCGCAGTGCGACCGTAGTTTCTTCTGTCACCGTTTTTGACCAAATAAAGTTTGACTAGTTCCCGACATCTATAATTCATGAAACCTTTCTCAACATGCTTAGAATAGATGCTTTCTCCATACTCAATTGAGTTTTGGTCATAAAAACAATAATTGTGATTAATTACGCCTAATGACATCTTAATGGCAAATTAAACAATATTAGGCATAACACATAAGTGTTAATCAACAACTTGTGATCTTAATTCTTATCTAGATATCCTTAGTATGATCATCAAGTACCAACACACTTAAGCCAATATCACTAGAACAATAATTGCTATTAGAAATGACTTAGTGATTAAGTAAGGCTAAATGAAGAACAATGCTCTCAAGGTTAAACTAGAAATGACTTGTAATCCTAAAACACACTTAGATACATTTAGGATGGTCACCAAGTCCCAACTAGAGATTTCTCTTCCCTTGTGCATGTGTTGGACATTAATATGTGCTTATACATTAATCATGTAATGTGTTATATTGCACATTAAACTTATTAGGTGCTTGAATTATAAGTTGTGCAAGTATCTATATGATTGATCCTAGAATAACTATCTCTTGCTATGTGAGTATTACTTGCTACTTGCTAATAATGCTTAATACTCATAAACTTGTCAACTTGATTAATATATTTGCCATGTGCTCATTAGTTAGGATTCAAGTAACTAACCTACTCCAATAGATTAAGTGTAAAATGGTTCACAATGAAACTATAGTCAATTGTCTATTTGGTCTAGTCTTAGTAACTAAGTGTGATTGCTTGTTCAAGAATAACTTAACCTTAAATAACTTAACCTTAATGTCTCTACATACTTCATGATTATCTTATAGAGACATTATTCAATTAATCCCTTACTAAACTCAAATTATAACGACCCTCATTTTTCCATTATATATTTTTCCATATTAAATGCCCAACAATATAATTAAACTTAATAGTTAAACTTTAATCGATAATGATTAAGCGTTAAGAATTATAAAATATACTAATTAACTTGGTACATTAATTGACAAGTTAATAAAAATAATAAGTTAATTAACTTTTGTGAACAAATAAATAACTTTAACACTTGCGTACTTAAAAATAAATAAACTTAGATAATTAAGGAACCATTTAAGCTAAATTAAAGTATGAGGACTTAAGTGAAAAAGTTAAACCCTAACCCTAATAAAATCAAGCCAATTTTAGGGAGGGTAAAATTAGCCTTCTACCCCTAAAATTTTCGGCCAAGACACCCCTTAATCACCTCCTCATTTGTTTAACTTGTTCCCTAAGTAATTCCTTATTAAACCCTAACTCTAGAATAATCCTATCCTCCCTATAAATAGAGACCTAGGCTAACCCATTCTATGTACCAAATCACAACAACAATTCTCTCCCAAATCTTTCTCCCTCTCTCTCTAATTTTCGGCCAAAACCGAAAATTATCACCACCACCCCATCGAAAATCATCATCAATCTTTAAGGGTTTTCCAAGTAATCTTCAAGCGTTCTTCGTGTTCTTCAAGAATCTTCAAGGTGTTCTTCAAGTTTTTCAAGGCTTTGATCTTCAATCTTCATCGTGTTCATCTTTTCTTTGTTAGTCATCTTCGAATCTCCAAAGGTATAACATAAACCCTAATCTATTTACATAAACTTTGATCTTTAATTCATGTTATAAACTTGTTTAATCATAAACACATACATAAACACACCTAGATCTAAATATACATGAAAAAAAGGGAATGTAATATATATGTATATGTATGTCGACCAAAAGAAAGAAAAAGGGAAAAGGCAAGTTTGATCTTTAAAACCTAGAAGATTAGATGAAGATTTGTTTGTGTTTAATTAAGGAAACAAAATAACTACATATATATACATATACATATCGACATATATATATATATATATATATATATATATATATATATATATATATATATGCATGTAAAAAATATATTTATATATATATATATACATATATACACGAAAATATATACATATACATACTAAAACCCTAAACCCTAATTACACCTAAACTATACTACTTTAATTAAAACCCTAAACCTAACCCTAATTTAATTACTAAATCCTAGACATTTATTAAACCCTAGGACATTTATTACAAACCCTAATCATTAAAATACTACTTTAATTAACTAACCTTAATTAATGAAACCCTAATACTACTTATACTATTAATTAACATGTATACACTATTACTATTACTAACACCTATAACCTACTACTTATATTGTAACACATAAAAACATTTTGGGATATGTATTAGAGACGTATAGATCTTCGACCTTTCTTGACGAATGGTTTCTACGAAACTCTAGGCGGAAGGGTTTGGATTTTTCGATTTAAAGGATCCTATAGCTCAAGCCCCTAGACCTGAAATGGCCATTCGAAAGGAAAGGGGTGATTGGAAGCTTATCTAATACGGAGAGTATCCTAAAATGGAAAAAATTCTTAAAGTAGAAACTTTCTAGTTATAGAAACTTACTAAAATAAGAACCCTACTAAAAATGGAAACTTTTTAAAAATAGAAACTTACTAGGAAAGGAAACTTAGTAAAACGAACTATACTTAAAACACTATCATACTTAAACATCTACTTAAACTTGGGCAAAAACACTTACTACTCTTAAATGTCAATAGGTTGACTTTCTATTCGTTCCAACTTTCTATTCCGAGAAATAATCGTCATCTCCCTCTACTTACTAAGGTGAATTCATAGCCCCACTTTACTTTGTGCACAACTTATTTACTTTATGGGGTGAGACACATGCTATTTTTACATTTTACAATTTAGACACAAGTACCAAACTGTTAAACTATGCTATACCCGGCTATGTCCGACTACGTCCCTACAGTGATATTTTTAATTGCTCGGAATGCATACTTAATTATTGGAGGTAGGCCTATCGGGAGTAACGTCCCCGATACATTTGACTAAGTCTTTGTATTACTTAATAATGAAATTAAATCGACAAGTATAAACTACAACTTGTCTTGGGGAAAACTTGAACGTTTAGTCTAAATATCACGCATTGGCATAACTTTTTGATATGCGAGATCAACTTTATAAACTAAATCTTGTGGTCTAAAACAACGGTCAAACTTATTTGTTAAACCTATGATTTCACTCAACCTTTTTGGTTGAAGCTTTAGCATATTTTGTCTCAGGTGCTGTTTGATTCAAGTTTTCTTTCTTACTGCTTATGTGATGCTACTTGGACATAGGATCAAGAGATATCGCATTATTTACTTTTGTATTTGAACATTTACATTATTGTTACTTCCATCATTGTAACGACATTTCATTTTCCGCTGCGTACTCTCAATAAAGATAATTTTATTATTTAGTATTGTTCTCGTTTATTATAATATGTTGGTTTGTTTGGTATTAAGTCACATTTCGCCCAGGCCCTAACTGGGGGTGTGATAGATTGGTATCAGAGCAAAACCAGGCTGTTATAGAGAACCAAGATTGCATCTTTATGTGTGCCTTACTTGTTAGCTAGGGTGCCTTAGCAATCTATTAAACTATAACTTTTCCTGCCTTAGACTTTAAAGCACTTAGGATTGCCTTATAATCTTAACACTTATGCTTTACTAAACTTGACTTAAAGATTCTAATCAAAAGTCTCATTCCTAATGTTAGGATCTCAAGCTCAAGCATTAATAAACTAACTCGCTCCAAGCCAATCGAAGAAGATACTAAAGGGTCTTCCATTGAAAGACCGGTCCAAAGTCCACCTTATAGCTTTGGTGGTCCTCATTCACCAAACTATAGCTCGAATACTCTACCTGCTTCTCCTGATTTTCACCTGACACAAGGATCTGAAAGCGAAGGAGAAAGCTCTGCTAATTCTGCTGACTCTGGCTCTTTTCACTCATTGGTACATAAACCGATGAGTACTCCCGAATGGGATGCGCTTCAAAATCTCCTTAACTACGACAGTGACTTCTCAAATTTTGTAATAACATGGAGCATGTAAGGGTGAAGTGTGATATCATCAATCTTCAAAGTAGTTGGAATGGATTGGTTACGTCCATTACATGCTGCCATCCTGTGTTACGATAAAACTGTTCATGTTCCATTGGGAAATGGAGAGACTCTCATCATCCAAGGTGAAAAGAGTGGTTCCAATCTCAATATCATCTCCTGTATTAAAATCCGCAAATACCTTATAAAAGGTTATCCAGCTATTCTAGCCCACATTAAGATGATTGAATCAAAAGAGAAGAGTATTGACTATGTACCAATGGTTAAAGACTACCCCGATGTGTTTCCCGAAGATCTTCCTGGTCTTCCACCTCCTCGACAAGTTGAATTTCAAATTGATTTAACTCCCGGTGCTGCTCCTATTGGTAAAGCTCCGTATCATTTAGCACCCTCCGAGATGAAGGAATTATCTAACCAACTCCAAGAACTATTGGATAAAGGTTTCATTCATCCAAGCTCATCCCCATGGGGAGCTCCTATTCTGTTTGTTAAGAAGAAGGATGGTACATTAAGGATGTGTATTGATTACCGTGAACTTAACAAGCTTACTATCAAGAACCGTTATCCGTTACCGCGTATTGATGATTTATTCGACCGACTCCAAGGGTCAAGCGTCTATTCAAAGATTGATTTGAGATCCGGTTATCACCAACTCAAACTCAACGAATCCGATATTCCTAAGGCTGCTTTTCGCACTCGTTATGAGCACTATGAATTTTGTGTCATGCCTTTTGGTTTGATCAACGCACCTGCAGTATTCATGGATCTTATGAACCGTGTTTGCAAACCTTATCTCGACAAATTCGTCATTATTTTCATTGATGACATTTTGATCTATTCCAAGAGTGCGGAAGAACATGAGCAACATCTGCGCATGATTCTTGAACTCTTACGGAAGGAACAACTCTACGCTAAATTGTCTAAGTGCGAATTTTGGCTCAAAACCGTACAATTCCTTGGACATGTTGTTGATAGAGACGGAATACATGTCGATCCAGCTAAGATTACAGCTATTCAAAACTGGGAGATACCAAAGACTGCGAAGCATATTTGTCAATTTTTGGGACTTGTCGGTTACTATCGAAGGTTTATAAAAGATTTTTCCCTACTTGCTAAACCTCTTATAAAGCTAACTCAAAAATGGAAGAAGTTTGAGTGGTCCGAAGAACAGGAATCTGCTTTCAAGATTCTGAAGGAGAAATTGACCACAGCCCCAATTCTATCCTTACCCGAAGGTACTAATGACTTTGTTGTTTACTGCGATGCTTCGAAGCAAGGCTTTGGTTGTGTTTTAATGCAACGTGAAAAGGTTATTGCCTACGCATCTAGACAGTTGAAGAAACACGAAGAGAACTATACCACACATGACCTTGAGTTAGGTGCCGTGGTATTTGCATTAAAGATATAGAGACATTATTTATATGGTACCCATTTTACGGTGTACACTGACCATAAAAGTCTTCGACACATCTTTGATCAAAAACAGCTAAATATGAGGTAAAACCGATGGCTCGAGTTATTAACGATTATCACTGTGAGCTGAAATACCATCCCGGCAAAGCGAATGTAGTTACCGATGCCCTTAGTTGGAAAGACGATGTCAAACGTGTTCGTGATTTGAACCTGGAAATCAAATCAAATCTTATCTCACGAATCTGTGAAGCTCAATTGGAAGCTATTAAATCGACACTTATCGAAGGTGAAGGACCTATTGGTTTCGAGAACCAACTTCAAGTGAAAGCTAATGGTACACGGTACTTTGGCGACAGAATTTGGGTTCCTCGTTTCGGTAATCTCCGTGAACTAGTCTTGGATGAAGCACATAAGACTAGATATTCTATTCATCCCGGTTCCAGTAAAATGTATCACGATGTGAAGGAATTCTACTGGTGACCTAACATGAAAGTCGACGTTGCTACTTATGTTAGTAAGTGTCTTACTTGTTTGAAAGTCAAGGCCGAACATCAAAAGCCTTCTGGTTTGTTGACACAACCCGATATTCCGCAGTGAAAGTGAGAGTGCATCACTATGGACTTCGTTACTAAGTTATCTAAGACTTAGAACGGTAATGATACTATTTGGGTCATAGTTGATCGTCTTACTAAATCTGCACATTTCATACCGATTAAGGAAACTGACAAGATGGAGAGATTATCACAGCTTTATATTAAAGAAATCGTCTCACGTCATGGTGTTCCTATCTCGATTATTTCTGATCGCGACAGTAGATTTGTTTCTAGATTCTGGAAAACTCTACAATCTGCTCTTGGAACTCAACTCGACATGAGTACAGCCTATCATCCGCAAACTGATGGTCAAAGTGAACGAACTATTCAAACCATGGAGGATATGTTACATGCTTGTGCAATCGATTTCGGCAAAGGATGGGATAGACATCTACCTTTGGTTGAATTTTCTTACAATAACAGTTATCACTCCAGTATTAAAGCTGCACCTGTTGAAGCTTTATATGGACGGAAGTGTAGATCCCATTTGTGTTGGGATAAACTTGAGGACAGACATTTAACTGGTCCTGAAATCATTCACGAAACTACCGAAAAGATCGTTCAGATTAAGCAACGTTTAGAAACTGCCCGTAGCCGACAAAAGAGCTATGCCGATAAGAAACGAAAAGACATCGAATACCAAGTTGGAGATAAAGTCATGTTGAAAGTATCCCCTTGGAAAGGTGTTGTTCGCTTCGGTAAATGAAGTAAACTCATGTGACGATCGCTCCAAATCTATATGGACGAAAACGTCATTCATCGATTTCATTGCGAGGTATTTGACCTCTATATGATGCGTTTTGTAAACATTGCATTCTTTTGAAAAGGCAAACCATAAATGAATATTTAAATCAAAGGTTTTCGACATCTGATGATTTCTACATATAGACAATCACTGTAATATAATAGTTTACAATAGTACTTCCGTTGACAATGCAGTCAAAATAAGATACATGGTGATGATTTGGTGAATGCAACGTTTCCTTGAAAAATATGCCATGTATGAATCCATGCACATAGCTTGTCTAACATATAAGCAAACAGCGGAAGACTTCTAGGAAACCTGAGAATAAACATGCTAACAAGTGTCAACACAAAGGTTGGTGAGTTCATAGTTTTAGTGTTTCGCATAATCTGTATATAAAAGTGGATCACAAGATTTCAGTTGTTTCATCCAGAAATGTTTATCAAAAGTTTGTCAATAGATTCTGCGTAACAGAGCACCCTGGTAACTAAGCTTTAACGTTATAATGATAAATACCCCATTCGTTTTAATACACGCAAACCAACGTGTCCTAAACTCAAATAACACACGTCCGTTAAAAGGCTAGTGCTCTAGCTCGGATGGGGATTTCAAGCCCTATGGATCCATATACTGTTATTTACGCTCACCAGTCCATATCCTATGTACTAGCAGCTACTAGTTACCAAAGCTAAGGGATTTTCGGTTCAAACTCAGTATAGAATTAAGTATGTACTTGTATCCATTGCGTTTAAAATAAATTGCATGTATTCTCAGCCCAAAAATATTTATTGCAAAAGCAATTAAAAAGGGAGCAATGAAACTCACCTTAGCAGCATATAAAGTTGTTCACCAAAATGTGACCGAAACTCGGATTACCAATTAATCGTAGATCTCAACCTAGAGAACATATGTTGGTCAATAAATGTCTATTAAGCTTGGTCAGGTCATAGTGTATCACAATCCTAATGCTCGAGATCGACATATAATAGTTATCCAAAGTCATTTCAAAAAGTCAATTTTGACAATAGTTCAACAAAACGAGACGTGCCTTATATAAGGATTCATTTACTCGGTTGGTAATATTTAAAAGTTCACTTTATCAGTCTCGTAAACAAGTTGTTTAAATCTTAATTGCAGATTCAAAAGCAATTTCAATTAACGTCAATCATAATTCAGTTGATCATATCTTTTAATCCGTTCATCGAAACTATTCGATATCTAAATGAAAAGTTATTGATTTTTCGCCAGCTTTCCAAAAATATGTATATCATATACCTTTTACCAGTAATATATGTATTTAATTAGTGATTCATTATAAACTGTTTAACGATGAAATTTAGCATACAAGCATATATAAATATTTATACTCGAGCACTAGACATGGATACATAATTAATATATAAAAGATAAGATATGAGTGCTAACGTATCAGTATTGAGATTCAATATTGTAGGAAAGTACGTAGACGTAACAGAGATGATAAACACTAGGTTTGATTCACAAATATACCCCCGAACATTACCCATAACCTCCTTGGAAATAACCTATAATTTCCTTAGTTCTATCCCGCTTGAAAACCATTTTGAAAGTGACACGCTCATAACCTCGTCGTATTATTTTATGTATAATACTAATTAATAATATTAATAATAATAAGATTAATAATAATATTAATCTTAATAATAATAATAATAATAATAATAATAATAATAATAATAATAAATAAATAAAATAAATAAGGAGTAATATATGATTAGAGAAAGAAGTGTGAAAACTGAGCCTAAAGTCGAGCAATTTATAGAACCTTTTCTGAAAAAGTACCCCATGCGATCGCATGGGATTTGTGCTTCAAGGCCATGCAATCGCATGGCACCCTGGGACAGCTCACAAATTTTTAACTTCTTGTTTGTCGGCATAATTTTATATTATATATATAATATATTTAATTTATATAATTAATTATATATTATATTAAATTCACATGCATAGTTGACTTGTAATTTTTGTTCTGATAAGTCGTACGTCATCACTCGACTTATGTCCCGGTTCCGGTTTTTCAAATGTCCTTTCGTACGCTGAGAAAACTTGCATTTTACGTTTCGTGTCACCTACCTTTGTCAAAATATAGCCTTAAATTATCCCTAAACTATACCACTCAAATTATATCTTAAACTTTCGAGTATTTTGGTCATTTACTTCTATAAATCATCATCTCGCTATTTGTTAATATATATATAATAACAATTCATTTTTATGACCAAGTTAATATTATATTTTATCGTATTGTTAAATATATATTTTCAATATTAATAAACACGTTTTAAAATACATATCGCAAGTTATTCATATATCTAATTCCAACAGTTAATATTCCTTACTATTGTATGTGTCCAAATTACGTTATTTAAACAAACACTTTACCATTTATTCCGAATACCGTTAAGAATGAATGATTTCCCAAATCAACGTGGACCTCACAACAGAGACCCGTAATAATATCATAATCCTTAAGGGACTCATTAAATATCTTTTAATTCAATCGTTTGGCATAATCTTTTAATTCCGTAGTTGAATATATCAATCAGATAATCAAACCACTAAGTTTAATGCACAGTATCATTTACTTAACATTTTGTTATGTTTTCAAGTTATAGTATATGTACCTATTTACATATAATTGTTCACGAATCGTTGAGAACAATCGAAGGGTAATTGAATAATTCAAAATTTTGAGATTCAACTTCATAGACTTTGCTTATCGTGTCGGAAACGTTAAAGATTAAGTTTAAATTTGGTCAGAAATTTCCGGGTCATCACAGTACCTCCCCTTTAAAGAAATTTCGTCCCGATATTTGAGTGAGGTCGTCATGGCTAACAATAAAAATGTTTTCATGACGAATATGAGTTGATAAATTGAATTTTTATTACCGTTGAATAATATGGATAAAACAATCCAATTACTCGAAGCATATGAGAGAAGTTATCGTAAAATAGTGAATTGAAGGAATAGAGATTCGCCTTAATTGTTGACGTAGTAATGATTGATTTCCGGAATTTAAGGAATAGAAAATCTTCATTATCTAAATAAGATTTGATTCTTCGGAATTTGTGAAAATTAGGATTTTCTTTGATTAAATGCGTAATCTGCCTCGATTGCTATGTCTGATATTTTGCTATAAATTAAATACTTTCGTTTCATTATTTTCACCACTCCTACATCATCTTCTTCATTTCATACTTCCAAAAGATTGTGAAATGCTTCATCCAGTTCTGATTCTTGATATACTCCTAACTTTCATATCTGTCATTCTTCTTTTTCATCTACCACCAGAGGAAGTTATTTTCTTCTACCACTACCTTAGGGTTATAGTGTTTTTCATTCTCCCATGTCTTTATATTGCTATACGCATTGATATACACGGTTTGTAATTTCGGGGTTGTTATAGGGCTTTATATTTTCCATTATATTTCGGAGCTTCATGCTTTCGTTTTCTCTTCCCAACTTTAAGTCAAGCGAATAATGGTCCAGAATTCGTAGGTATGGATTTTGAAATGAACATAGTTAATGTTCTAAGAAGGGAATTGTAATGGCGCGATCTTTATTTATCAAATTACCAGAATATTCGAAAAAGACCGAATCATCAAGAAATATATATTTTCTTGATATAATTAGAGATTATATAGAATGAAAGAGTTATGTAACATGGTTCATAATGAGGGTGGGATCTGTGAACCTTTATCACGTTCCATTAGAAACTCAGCATGACTTACTGTAATATAATCACGTTGATCAAGTGTCATTATATTATACTAATTCATGCTTCAGTTCCCAACACTACTTCAAAACATTCATATTTTAAACTTGAAGGTTTCAGAATTTAGAAACTAAAATAGTTTCTTTTATGATGTAATACAGATAGCGCGAAGAGATGAATGATTTCAGATAAGAATAGTTATGAAGATATCTCCAGAAATATCGAGGATATTTATAATGAAAGATACGATGATATCTTAAAATTTCTAATATCAGAGGATGATGCGGAAAATCTGTCTGTGAAGGTTTAGAATGAGGAGTAAGGTGTTTGCTAACGATTTTAGCAGACACTGAATCATTTGGATCCTTTGAAGGTAGATTCAGTCTTTGTGATTTATCCACAACCTCCTTCATACTTTGCTCAATCCGTTTTTCAGTTCCAAACCTTCTCTTTTTTTTTCTCAGCTTTACCACCATACTATTCTTTATCATCAAACTTTTGACAGTTAAGGTCGTTTACAGTTTTTGCTGCTTCATCGGCATTGTTCCAATTTCAGAGAACTAGTTCATAGTTTGGGATGTTTTTCAGAAACTTCTCATTCAAAGTATGTAAGTCTAGAAGATAGACATTATATGTATATATAACTGTTGTTGTAGAAAA
This sequence comes from Rutidosis leptorrhynchoides, assembly GCF_046630445.1. Classification (NCBI taxonomy): domain Eukaryota; kingdom Viridiplantae; phylum Streptophyta; class Magnoliopsida; order Asterales; family Asteraceae; genus Rutidosis; species Rutidosis leptorrhynchoides. Next base: position 554,078,590 of record NC_092334.1, read on the forward strand.
TGCTGCAAGATTTAAAATACTGATTGCTAATTTCCGGTGGTTGGTATGGCAATTATTATTACAAGATGTGGATGAGTACATGATAGGGTTTCAATGAGTATAAGGATTTTTTAAAAGGTCAAGGATTAATAAAGTTGTTGGTAAATTTACTGCTAATGTGGTGAAACATGAAAGGTTCCCCGGTAACAAGAACGTATATGTCAAAGTTACAATAAGGCTAATCTGAAAAGTCGAAGTTGACTGGTTGGAAGTGTGATAAAACTGGATACTTTGAAAAGGATTACAAGATTATTTTCGGTAATAACAATGCTAAAGGATCTTTTACAGTTTTGAAGTCAAAGTATAGCTTTGAAAGATGTAGAGATCTAAGAATGATGTCACTTGTTAAATCTTGACTTGGATTCCGTTCTGTTAGGATATATAATTGAATTTGTAAGAAAATTATTGTATATCGCTGTGAGTATAGTTAATAATTTTTGAATCAAAGTTGAAGAATGTATAGTGTAACATATTAATTGTGAACTTATATACTTCCCCAGTATTACCTACCCGTTAAAGATTTCACAAGTAATATTTTGTACAAAAGAATTTTCATTACAATCTTTATGAAAATATATGTATGTATATTTTCTTCAGATGTAATACAGATTTAATGAGTTAATATCATATTAAGCTCATTTGATTTTTGGCTTGAATTAGAAATGAAAAATCTCTAAAACATTAGAGATCATATAATCTGCGCGGAATATTTCACTAATGAAATCAATACTTCATTATTTATTCTTATTGATATTCCTTGGTGAAGGATGTTGTCGCTCGTGGAATTTTTTTGTGAACCTTACAAGGCACAGATGATGTTTTCTGGAAAGTTTCAGGTACATCGAAAATGAAAGTGTAAAATCAATCATGTATTTAAATAATACACTTGATTTATTATGAAATGGAATCTATTAAGTCAAAGCAGAGATTATAGTTAACGATTTTTAAGTCATTAACGAAGGATGTATAGCATATTAGTAACATGAACTAACCGAGTAGTACCTACCAGTTAAGATTCACATGTAATAGCTTAGTACGAAAAGATTTATTTTAATTTCAAAATTCATATATATTAAATATACATAAAATTTCTTCAGGGGAAATGAGTTAATACTTCATCGGTTATTGTTGCTGGTATTTCTTGGTAACTACGGTGCGTATGACGTTGATGCTCGTGGAACAGATTGTGAAGTTGAGGTTTACGATGCGGATGTTGTTGGTGGTGGTAATGGTACTGTTGGTGTTGTTGTCGGTGGTACTGTTGATGCAGGTGATGCTGCTGGTGCTTGTAACCTTTGCACCATATTCTCCAAAGCCACTACCTGAGCGCGAAGCTCGTTGACTTCTTCTACTACACCGGGATGATTGGCGGTTCGGACGAGTGGATGAATAAGATCCAGAATTTGAGATAGTATATTATCGTGACGAGATACTCTGAAAATGAGAGAGAAAATGGTGTCTCGAACAGGTTCGCCGGTAAATGCTTCAGGTTCTTCGCCAAGAGGGCAATGTGGTGGATGGAAGGGATCGCCTTCTTCTTGTCTCCAATAATTAAGTAGGCTACGAACCCATCCCCAATTCATCCAGAATAGGTGATGGCTGATTGGTTGATCCATTCCGGTTACACTATCTTCGGAATTCAGGTGAATATCCATATCGGAATAGCTGTCGGAGTTTAAGGAATTTGAACTAGATACGGGATCCATCTTGTATAATTAGAGAGATGATTTTTGATATGAAATAGATTATAGAATTTAGATTGGTACTCTTCAATACATAATTTACATATGTATATATAATACCAAAATTCCATACATCACGGAGGAATTTTCGGAAGATGTCAGGAAAAGTTTACAGTAACAGATACGCTAAGATATGAATTTTGTCTATACACTATCTATGTAATCAATGAAATAAGACGCGTTTAGACTTAAGATGATAGACTGGTAATTTCTGACAAGAAATGATAAGCAAAACTTTTGACAAGCAGACACAGTCGAAGTTCAGACTTACTAATGTATCATAATAACTATCAGTTAGACACACTCATGCAAGACCTGGTTCACTCGAACCAACGCTCTGATACCAACTATGACGATCGCTCCAAATCCATATGGACGAACACGTAATTCATCGATTTTATTGCGAGGTATTTGACCTCTATTTGATACGTTTTGTAAACATTGCATTCTTTTGAAAAGGCACACCATAAATGAATATTTAAATCAAAGGTTTTCAACATATGATGATTTCTACATACAGACAATCACCGTAATATAATAGTTTACAATAGTACTTCCGTTAACAATGCAGTCAAAATAAGATACATGGTGATGATTTGGTGAATGCAACGTTTCCTTGAAAAATATGCCATGTATGACTCCATGCACATAGCTTGTCTGACATATAAGCAAACAGCGGAAGACTTCTAGGAAACCTGAGAATAAACATGCTAACAAGTGTCAACACAAAGGTTGGTGAGTTCATAGTTTTAGTGTTTCGCATAATCTGTATATAAAAGTGGATCACAAGATTTCAGTTGTTTCATCCAGAAACGTTTATCAAAAGTTTGTCAATAGATTCTACGTAACAGAGCACCCTGGTAACTAAGCTTTAACGTTATAATGATAAATACCCCATTCGTTTTAATACACACAAACCAACGTGTCCTAAACTCAAATAACACACGTCCGTTAAAAAGCTAGCGCTCTAGCTCGGACGGGGATGTCAAGCCCTATAGATTCATATACTGTTATTCGCGCCCACCAGTCCATATCCTATGTACTGGCAGCTACTAGTTACCAAAGCTAAGGGATTTTCGGTTCAAACTCAGTGTAGAATTAAGTATGTACTTGTATCTATTGCATTTAAAATAAATTGCATGTATTCTCAGCCCAAAAATATATATTGCAAAAGCAATTAAAAAGGGAGCAATGAAATTCACCTTAGCAGCATATAAAGTTGTTCACCAAAATGTGACCGAAACTCGAATTACCAATTAATCGTAGATCTCAACCTAGAGAACATATGTTGGTCAATAAATGTCTATTAAGCTAGGTCAGGTCATAGTGTATGACAATTCTAATGCTCGAGATCGACATATAATAGTTATCCAAAGTCGTTTCAAAAAGTCAATTTTGACAATAGTTCAACAAAACGAGACGTGCCTTATATAAGGATTCATTTACTCGTTTGGTAATATTTAAAAGTTCACTTTATCAGTCTCGTAAACAAGTTGTTTAAATCTTAATTGCAGATTCAAAAGCAATTTCAATTAACGTCAATCATAATTCAGTTGATCATATCTTTTAATCCGTTCATCGAAACTATTCGATATCTAAATGAAAATTTATTGATTTTTCGCCAGCTTTTCAAAAACATGTATATCATATACCTTTTACCAGTAATATATGTATTTAATTAGTGATTCATTATAAACTGTTTAAAGGCGAAATTTAGCATACAAGCATATATAAATATATATACTCGAGCACTAGACATGGATACATAATTAATATATAAAAGATAAGATATGAGTGCTTACGTATCAGTATTGAGATTCAATATTGTAGGAAAGTACGTAGATGTAACGGAGATGATAAACACTAGGTTTGATTCACAAATATACCCCCGAACATTACCCATAACCTCCTTGGCAATAACCCATAATTTCCTTAGCTTTATCCCGCTTGAAAACCATTTTGAAAGTGACACGCTCATAACCTCGTCGTATTATTTTATGTATAATACTAATTAATAATATTAATAATAATAAGATTAATAATAATATTAATCTTAATAATAATAATAATAATAATAATAATAATAATAATAATAATAATAATAATAATAATAAATAAAATAAATACGGAGTAATATATGATTAGAGAAAGAAGTGTGAAAACTGAGCCTAAAGTCGAGCAATTTATAGAACCTTTTCTGAAAAAGTACCCCATGCGATCGCATGGGATTTGTGCTTCAAGGTCATGCGATCGCATGGCACCCTGGGACAGCTCACAAATTTTTAACTTCTTGTTTGTCGACATAATTTTATATTATATATATAATATATTTAATTTATATAATTAATTATATATTATATTAAATTCACATGCATAGTTGACTTGTAATTTTTGTTCTGATAAGTCGTACGTCATCACTCGACTTATGTCCCGGTTCCGGTTTTTCAAATGTCCTTTCGTACGCTGAGAAAACTTGCATTTTACGTTTCGTGTCACGTACCTTTGTCAAAATATAGCCTTAAATTATCCCTAAACTATACCACTCAAAGTATATCTTAAACTTTCGAGTATTTTGGTCATTTACTTCTATAAATCATCGTCTCGCTATTTGTTATATATATATATATATATATATATATATATATATATATATATATATATATATATATATATATATATATATATATATATATAATAACAATTCATTTTTATGACCAAGTTAATATTATATTTTATCGTATTGTTAAATATATATTTTCAATATTAATAAACACGTTTTAAAATACATATCGCAAGTTATTCATATATCTAATTCCAACAGTTAATATTCCTTATTATTGTATGTGTCCAAATTACGTTATTTAAACAAACACTTTACCATTTATTCCGAATACCGTTAAGAATGAATGATTTCCCAAATCAACGTGGACCTCACAACAGAGACCCGTAATAATATCATAATCCTTAAGGGACTCATTAAATATCTTTTAATTCAATCGTTTGGCATAATCTTTTAATTCCGTAGTTGAATATATCAATCAGATAATCAAACCACTAAGTTTAATGCACGGTATCATTTACTTAACATTTTGTTATGTTTTCAAGTTATAGTATATGTACCTATTTACATATAATTGTTCACGAATCGTTGAGAACAATCGAAGGGTAATTGAATAATTCAAAATTTAGAGATTCAACTTCATAGACTTCGCTTATCGTGTCGGAAACGTTAAAGATTAAGTTTAAATTTGGTCAAAAATTTCCGGGTCATCACAACTCAGTCCACGATATGTTGGACCTTTCACAGTCACTCAAAGAGTCGGTCCCGTGGCATACAGATTAGAACTACCAACTGAACTCAGTCAAGTACATGATGTGTTTCATGTCTCAAATCTTAAAAGGTGTCTTGCTGATGACACACTGGTTATTCCTCTAGATGATGTCCGCATGGATGAGCAAATGCTCTTCGTTGAAGAACCTATAGAAATCATGGAAGGAGAGGTCAAATAAACGCGTAAAAGCAATATACCTATCATTAAAGTCCGTTGGAATTCGCGTAGAGGCCCCGAATATACCTGGGAATGCAAAGACCACATGAAACGGAACTATCCCTATCTCTTCTCAACTGCTGATGCAAACGAGGAATCTACATAAAACTTCGAGACGAAGTTTTCAATAACGGGGAGGTACTATAACGACCCTCATTTTTCCATTCTATATTTTTCCATATTAAATGCCCAACAATATAATTAAACTTAATAGTTAAACCTTAATCGATAATGATTAAGTGTTAAAAATTATAAAATATACTAATTAACTTTGTACATTAATTGACAAGTTAATAAAAATAATAAGTTAATTAACTTTTGTGAACAAATAAATAACTTTAAAACTTGCGTACTTAAAATAAATAAACTTGGATAATTAAGGAACCATTTAAGCTAAATTAAAGTATAAGGACTTAAGTGAAAAAGTTAAACCCTAACCCTAATAAACCCTAGCCGATTTTAGGGAGGGTAAAATTACCCTTCTACCCCTAAAATTTTCAGCCAAGACACCCCTTAATCACCTCCTCATTTGTTTAACTTGTTCCCTAAGTAATTCCTTATTAAACCCTAACTCTAGAATAATCCTATCCTCCCTATAAATAGAGACCTAGGCTAACCCATTCTATGTACCAAATCACAACAACAATTCTCTCTCAAATCTCTCTCCCTCTCTCTAATTTTCGGCCAAAACCAAAAATTATCACCACCACCCCATCGAAAATCATCATCAATCTTCAAGGGTTTTCCAAGTGATCTTCAAGCGTTCTTCATGTTCTTCAAGAATTTTCAAGGTGTTCTTCAAGTGTTTCAAGGCTTTGATCTTCAATCTTCATCGTGTTCATCTTTTCTTTGTTAGTCATCTTCGAATCTCCAAAGGTATAACATAAACCCTAATCTATTTACATAAACTTTGATCTTTAATTCATGTTATAAACTTGTTTAATCATAAACACATACATAAACACACCTAGATCTAAATATACATGAAAAAAAGGGAATGTAATATGTATGTATATGTATGTCGACCAAAAGAAAGAAAAAGGGAAAAGGAAAGTTTGATCTTTAAAACCTAGAAGATTAGATAAAGATTTGTTTGTGTTTAATTAAGGAAACAAAATAACTATATATATATATATATATATATACATATATACACGAAAATATATACATATACATATACATACTAAAACCCTAAACCCTAATTACACCTAAACTATACTACTTTAATTAATACCCTAAACCTAACCCTAATTTATTAAAACCCTAATTTAATTACTAAACCCTAGACATTTATTAAACCCTAGGACATTTATTACAAACCTTAATCATTAAAATACTACTTTAATTAACTAACCCTAATTAATGAAACCCTAATACTACTTATACTATTAATTAACATGTATACACTATTACTATTACTAACACCTATAACCTACTACTTATATTGTAACACATAAAAACATTTTGGGATATGTATTAGAGATGTATAGATCTTCGAACTTTCTTGACGAATGGTTTCTATGAAACTCTAGGCGGAAGGGTTTGGATTTTCCAATTTAAAGGATCCTACAGCTCAAGCCCCTAGACCTGAAATGCCCATTTGAAGGGAGAGGGGTGATTGGAAGCTTATCTAATACGAAGAGTATCCTAAAATGGAAAACATTCTTAAAGTAGAAACTTTCTAGTTATAGAAACTTACTAAAATAAGAACCCTACTAAAAATGGAAACTTTTTAAAAATAGAAACTTACTAGGAAAGGAAACTTAGTAAAACGAACTATACGTAAAACACTATCATACTTAAACATCTACTTAAACTTGGGCAAAATCACTTACTACTCTTAAATGTCAATAGGTTGACTTTCTGTTCATTCCAACTTTCTATTTCGAGGAATAATCGTCATCTCCCTCTAATTACTAAGGTGAATTCATAGCCCCACTTTACTTTGTGCACAACTTATTTACTTTATGGGGTGAGACACATGCTATTTTTACATTTTACAATTTAGACACAAGTACCAAACTGTTAAACTATGTTATACCCGGCTATGTCCGACTAAGTCCCTACAGTGATATTTTTAATTGCTCGAAATGTATGCTTAATTATTGGGGGTAGGCCTATCGGGAGTAACGTCCCCGATACATTTGACTAAGTCTTTGTATTACTTAATAATGAAATTAAACCGACAAGTATAAACTACAACTTGTCTTGGGGAAAACATGAACGTTTAGTCTAAATATCACGCGTTGGCATAATTTTTTGATCTGTGAGATCAACTTTATAAACTAAATCTTGTGGTCTAAAACAGCGGTCAAACTTATTTGTTAAACCTATGATTTCACTCAACCTTTTTGGTTGACACTTTAGCATGTTTTGTCTCAGGTGCCGTTTGATTCAAGCTTTCTTTCTTACTGCTTATGTGATGCTACTTGGACATAGGATCAAGAGATATCGCATTATTTACTTTTGCATTTGAACATTTACATTATTGTTACTTCCATCATTGTAACGACATTTCATTTTCCGCTGCGTACTCTCAATAAAGATAATTTTATCATTTAGTATTATTCTCGTTTATTATAATATGTTAGTTTGTTTGGTATTAAGTCACATTTTGCCCAGGCCCTAACTGGGGGTGTGATACTGAAAGGATCCGAAACTAATCATCCGGACGTTGTCCATATTGATTACAAACGAATTACAATAGTTGATAACATTGCGAGGTACTTGCCCTCTATATGATACATCTTACAAACGTTGCATTTATTCTTAAAAGGCAATCTATAGTTACATCCAGAATTGACATATTCGCCTGACATTTCATAATATTCAAATGACCTAAACCGCCATTTACTTAATAATAGTCTCTATGAACTTCAATGACTCGAATGCAACGCCTTATGATATAAGTCCTTAATGGCCTCAAGTAGTATCCATAGTACGAGCTAATGCACAGCGGAAGACTTAATTCATACCTGAGAATAACATGCTTTAAAATGTCAACGTAAAGTTGGTGAGATATAGGTTTAATGCCGGCAGCAATATATATATATAGACCACAAGATTTCGTATGTAAACATTTCAATACAAATATTCTAAGTGGTTGAGCACTTGGTAACCATACTTAACAATTAATCACGTCGCATATTCCCTTTAATATGAAATCTTACTACACCGTACCAAGTGTAGTCACGAAACGAAGTACTGTGCAACCGTTGAATACTGGTCGTCCAGTCCGGTTGGGGTTGTCAGGCCCGATAGATCTATCAACAGGATTCGCGTTTACAATACCGCTGTAAATATTAGTTACCAAGCTACAGGGAAGTATGCCAGTGGTACAACTCAACGTAGAATATATTTTTCAATTACTTGTGTCCATATCGTAAAACATAAAATACATGTATTCTCATCCCGAAATATTTAGAGTTTAAAAGTGGGACTATATACTCACTTTTGTCTTGAAGTTATGTAATTTCGACTTGGTCTCCGATTGATATCACGAACCTAACCATATATAATATATCAATACCTTTTCTTTTTAAACAAACGTCACATATATATACTTGTTATACTTTTAATACTTTTAATAATTCCTTAGTCCGTAGTTAGCAGTTCGTTGTTATTAATTCAATTTTAATGGTTCATATTTAGATGTTTAATAAACCCCCAATGAAATAAATAAAACCCCCATCGTATATGTATTGGTCGAGATTAATCTTGACCCACGGTACCGGTGTTGTCAAATGACGTGTTGCGTACATAAAGTACCGGTGTTGTCAAATGACGTGTTGCGTACAAACATGGGATCTTATGATTAATCTTCTCGTATTGTTTACGGGTGATCCTGAACCATATAAAATTGAATTATAAGTACATATATATAAAATATCATGTTATCTTATAAAGATGTGATTTATTTAATTTTTTTCCAATTAATCACGTAGCTAAACTAGTCTTGGATAACCAATTTTGTTTCGGTCATAGTTTCTTCGTTACAACTCCGTTTTCGTTGATTCAACTTGCCATCTCCTTGGATCAAGTCCCTCTTTAAGTCTATGAACTGTAATTACCTTAGTTTGTATTCAAAATCACACGGCATAGGTGAAACTTTAGCGAAACTTATGAAGTTAAACATTCTTGTTACAAAAATATCATTTAATGACCATTTTTCTAAAAATACTTATACTTTGAATTAAATCATGAAATTTTTATGTGTTATCATATTCATAGTAAAAATCATTTTTCCAGAGAATAAACCTCCAATTCAAAGTTTAAGATGGTTTTTAATTATCCAACCCAAAACAGTCCCCGGTTGCACTCCGACGTCGTAAAAACAGTTTTTAAGGTATTCTTTGAAAAACCAAGTTATACCTTGTTAAATTAGCATATATTTAAGTTATATTACAGGTCTTGAAGTATTTTAAAAGTTAAGTTAGAAGGATCTATTTAGTTTGCAAACAAGTTTGAAAATATTCAAACTATGTTCTTGTTGTTAAAATTTTATACCACAAAATAAGATAGCTATATATATATGAATCGAATAAGGTTATGAACATAGTTACTACCTCAAGTTCCTTGGACAAGGTTGCTGTAAAAGAGGAGTAAAAAGCTAGAACCAAAAGGGTGATGGAAGTGGATGAAAGATTGGAAGTAAGTTTGTGTTCTTGGAAGGATTTCTTGAAGTGTTTTTGTATGGTTTTCTTATGGTGATTAAGTAAGGTTTTTGAAGCTAGATCTTCATAGATATGAGCTGAGATGATTAAGGGGTTTAAGGGTTATGGAAGAGTGTGTGTTTAGCTTAAGAAATGGTTGTAAAAATTGAATCAAATGATGATCCCCCATGGTGTTTAAAAAACATGATTCTAAGGGTATTAAGACAAAATTTTAGTTTGTAATCTTGTGTATTTGTCAAACAATAATACAAAAGTAATTACCTTATACATAAGGCATGAACAAGGGCTGGTTGGTGGTGATTTGATGTGTATATACTAATAGTAAATACGTATAGAAGCTAGGTATGATACGAGTACAAATACTCTAGATATACGTATAGAAATTTTGTGAAAAATGGAATGAGGATTCAAATATAGCTATCTTTTGTGAATACACTTATATGGTTTTATGTATTTAAGTCCTTAAAAGTGATTAAATACCTTACTTATACGATATATGTATAAACATTATAAGTCATAAGTATTTATGTTAAATAACGTTACGTATGGTTATTGTTTTGAAAACTTAAGTTAGTAGTTTCAAAATATACTTATAACTTATTGTTATTAATACAAAATGAGATATTAAAACATTCTTAGATCATGTTAAATATGTATATATACATATATATACACAAACGTATAATTATCATATATTGTATAGTTCGTGATATCATCGGTCAAACTAGACGGTCAAACGTTGTGTAAATCTCTTTTCGAAAACATAAGTCTCAACAATTTGGATTGCTTATCATGTTGGTAAGGTTTAATTTATGTAAATATTAATCTTATAAGTATAGAATGATCGAAAAAGTGCGGGTCAACTTTAGGGTTTTTGCTTATCGTGTCGGAACCATATAGAGATTAGAGTTTAAATTTGGTCGGAAATTTCCGGGTCGTTACAGTACCCATCCGTTAAAGAAATTTCGTCCTCGAAATTTGGTAGAGGTTGTCATAAATAACAATAGGAATGTTTTCATGACGAATATGAGGTAATAATGAAATTTTATCATTATTGAAAGATTTAGATAAAACGATTTGGTTATGTGAGACGCACGAGCGAAGCTATGATAAAAGAGTGAAATGAGTAAATATAGAATTGTTGTAACCGATGACGTGATTATGATCGATTTCCGGGATTTAAGGGTTTTAAAGAAAATCTTATGTAATAAGATTTAGTTTTGCGGCGATCAGGATCTTCTTTGATTTAACGCGGCAATCTGTTTTGATTTCTTTGTCGAATATTTCACTATAAATTTACCTCCTTCCCTTTCTTTCTTCCCACATCTTCTATTCTTTCTCTTTAGTTCCTACTTTAAGACATTCGCTAATATGCTCCATTCCATTCTAACCCTTGTTATATTTCTAACTTTCATATCTTTCATTCTTCTTTTTCATCTATCACCAGAAGAATCTATTCTCTTTTATCCTTTCCTTGGAATTATAATGTTTTTAATTCTCCCGTGCCTTTACGTTGCAATACGTATTGATATGCACGGTTTGTAGTTTCAGGGTTGTTGTTAGGTTTTATACCTTCCCTTATATTTCGATGTTCCTACTCCCGTCCCTTAAAATCATTGTCATCCACAGTTAATGCTCTCTCTTATTTGCTGTGGTTTATGTTCCTATTTCTATTCTGAGGTTTTGTCCCTTCATTACTTCTTCCCGTCCTCGAGCCAAGCGAACAATGGTCCGAAATTCGTAGGTAGGAAATTTTGAATGAACCTTGCTATTGGTTTTAGAATGAAATTGTAATGGCACGATCTTGATTCGTTAAATTACTCGAATATTCTGAAAAAAAATAGAACTATCAAGGTGATACGTTCTAATATGTTTGGAGACTTGATAGAATGTAAGAGCCGTGTAACATGGCACATGATGACGGTACTGTGAATCATCACATTCCATTAGAAACTTAACATGACTTACTGTAATATAATGAAGTTGATCAAGTTTCATTATATTATACTAATTCATGTATCAGTTCCCAACACTACTTCAAAACATTCATATTTTTAAACTTAGAGATTTCAGAATTTAGAAACTAACACAGTTTCTTTTATATTGTAGCGCAGATATTACGGAGAGTTAAATGATCGCAGATAGGAATAGTTGTAAAAATATCTCCAGAAATATGAAAAATATGTATAACGAATGAAGATATCTTATAATATCTAAGATAAAATGATGGTGAAGAATATCATCTTGAAAAGTTTAGAATAAAGAGTAGTGTTCTTACTAACGGTTTCAGCAGGCACTGGATCATTTGGATCCTTTGAAGGCGGGTTCTGTTTTCATGATTTGTTCACGGCCTCCTTCATACTTTGCTCAATCCGTTTTCCAGTTCCAAACCTTCTCTTTTTCTCAGCTTTACCACCATACCATTCTTTATCATCAATCTTTTGATTGTTAAAGTCGTTTACAGTTTTTGCTGCTTCATCAGCATTTCAAGAGCTACTTCATAGTTCAGGGTGTTTTCAGAAACTTCACATTCGAAGTATGAAATTTCTTAGGAATAAATGTTATAGGTATAACTGGGGAAGTTCTGCAAAATTTTCAAAATGCTAATTGCGGATTTCGCCAAAGGGTGGACGATCTGCTGGTACATTTGCTGATGATGTCGTGAAATATAAAGGATTTTCTGGTAACAACGTCAAAAGGACAAGGTATAAATATCGAGGTTATAATAGGAGTAGTCTCATTGAGAAGTCAAAGTGGAGCTGTGACAAAATTAGCTAATTGAAAAGGAATCGTATGATTGTTTTTACCAAGGAATAATAAGGAATTCAACGCGGATAAGTTTATAACTTTGGTTTCGAAGGTTTCTCAAGTGCATAATTGTATGCAGGAATCTTTCTTCCGTAGACGAGGTGCGGCTGGTTCAATTTCTCGGTCGAGGTGTTTTCAGGAATCATGAAAGGATTTGAATGCGAATTGTAATCGTCAAGTTACGAATGAGGTTTAAGATAAAATCAAGTGGCAAGCTTGAAGAATTGTTTAGTTTCATATGTTACAATCAACATTTTAATTCATTTTAATTGTCCAATGTTTTCTTCTTTATGCCACTTGTTGGATTCTGGTAAGTCAAAATCCGAATATGAAATTTGATTGAAAATGGTTATTCTGGGGTGAACGGATACGAATATCGGTGGTTGTAAGTAAGATAATAGATAACCGTTGAATCAGATTCAAGAATGTACAATATAACTTATTAATGTGAATTCTAAATATTCCTCGGGTACTACCCACCCGTTAAAATATTTTCATCATTAATAGTTTGTACGAAGGAATTTTTTAATTACTATCTTTATGAAAATATACTTGCATATATATTTTCTTCAGAGATAATCATAGATTTAATGAGTCAATAAGATATTAAACTCATTTGATTTATCATTAATTCTAGATTAATTAATTTCTAAGACTTTAGAAATTACATAATCGTCATACGATACGTAAAGCGAAGATAATCGATGTAGAACGATATATAGAATGAAGATCATACTCGAAGTACAGATATTGAGTCGTGTGATGTTGATATTCGAGATACAGATTGTGATGTTGAGATTTAAGGCGCGGTTGTGATTGGGGTGATAAAGGTACTGTCGGCGTTGATGATGATAGTACGGATTATGCTGCTGGTGCTGCTGTTGGTGTTTGTAACCTTCGCACCATATTCTCCAAAACCACTACCCGAGCACGGAGTTCGTTGACTTCTTCTATTATACCGGGATGATTGACGGTTGGAACAAGCGAATGAACAAGATTTGAAATATGGGATAGTATGTAATCATGACGAGATACTCTAGAAATGAGCGAGAAAATGGTGTTTCGAATAGGTTCGCCGGTAAGTGCTTCAGGTTCATCATTAAGAGGACAATTTGGTGGATGGAATGGATCACCTTCTTCTTGCCTCCAGAAATTTAGTATATTACGAACCCATCCCCAATTCATCCAGAATAGATGATGGGAAATTGGTTGATCCATTCCGGTAACGCTGTTCTCGGAGCTCGAATGGAAATCCATATCGGCGAAGCTATCGAAGTCGGAGGAATTTGAGCTAGATGAAGAATCCATCTTGTATGGTCGGAGAAATGAATTTTTGGTTTGGAATAGATTATAGGAGTTGGGTTTGGTACTCTTCAATACATAATTTACATATGTATATATAATATCAAAATCCCATGAATTACGGAGAATCTTTGAAATACGTCAGGCAATGTCTATAGTAACAGATACGCTAGGATATGAATTTTGTCTATACACTATCGATGCACTAAATGCAGTAAGACGTGTCTAGACTTAAGAATGATAAGCAGGCAGTTCCCTAAGGATGATAAGCAGATGATTTCCGACTAGGATTGATAAGCAAAACTTTTGACAGGCAGACACGGTCAAAGTCCAGACTCACTTAATGTATCCTAACAACTACTAGTTAGACACACTAATGCAAAGTCTGGTTCGCTAAGACCAACGCTCTGATACCAACTGAAAGGATCCGAAACTAATCATCCGGACGTTGTCCATATTGATTACAAACGAATTACAATAGTTGATAACATTGCGAGGTACTTGCCCTCTATATGATACATCTTACAAACGTTGCATTTATTCTTAAAAGGCAATCTATAGTTACATCCAGAATTGACATATTCGCCTGACATTTCATAATATTCAAATGACCTAAACCGCCATTTACTTAATAATAGTCTCTATGAACTTCAATGACTCGAATGCAACGCCTTATGATATAAGTCCTTAATGGCCTCAAGTAGTATCCATAGTACGAGCTAATGCACAGCGGAAGACTTAATTCATACCTGAGAATAACATGCTTTAAAATGTCAACGTAAAGTTGGTGAGATATAGGTTTAATGCCGGCAGCAATATATATATATAGACCACAAGATTTCGTATGTAAACATTTCAATACAAATATTCTAAGTGGTTGAGCACTTGGTAACCATACTTAACAATTAATCACGTCGCATATTCCCTTTAATATGAAATCTTACTACACCGTACCAAGTGTAGTCACGAAACGAAGTACTGTGCAACCGTTGAATACTGGTCGTCCAGTCCGGTTGGGGTTGTCAGGCCCGATAGATCTATCAACAGGATTCGCGTTTACAATACCGCTGTAAATATTAGTTACCAAGCTACAGGGAAGTATACCAGTGGTACAACTCAACGTAGAATATATTTTTCAATTAATTGTGTCCATATCGTAAAACATAAAATACATGTATTCTCATCCCGAAATATTTAGAGTTTAAAAGTGGGACTATATACTCACTTTTGTCTTGAAGTTATGTAATTTCGACTTGGTCTCCGATTGATATCACGAACCTAACCATATATAATATATCAATACCTTTTCTTTTTAAACAAACGTCACATATATATACTTGTTATACTTTTAATACTTTTAATAATTCCTTAGTCCGTAGTTAGCAGTTCGTTGTTATTAATTCAATTTTAATGGTTCATATTTAGATGTTTAATAAACCCCCAATGAAATAAATAAAACCCCCATCGTATATGTATTGGTCGAGATTAATCTTGACCCACGGTACCGGTGTTGTCAAATGACGTGTTCCGTACATAAAGTACCGGTGTTGTCAAATGACGTGTTGCGTACAAACATGGGATCTTATGATTAATCTTCTCGTATTGTTTACGGGTGATCCTGAACCATATAAAATTGAATTATAAGTACATATATATAAAATATCATGTTATCTTATAAAGATGTGATTTATTTAATTTTTTTCCAATTAATCACGTAGCTAAACTAGTCTTGGATAACCAATTTTGTTTCGGTCATAGTTTCTTCGTTACAACTCCGTTTTCGTTGATTCAACTTGCCATCTCCTTGGATCAAGTCCCTCTTTAAGTCTATGAACTGTAATTACCTTAGTTTGTATTCAAAATCACACGGCATAGGTGAAACTTTAGCGAAACTTATGAAGTTAAACATTCTTGTTACAAAAATATCATTTAATGACCATTTTTCTAAAAATACTTATACTTTGAATTAAATCATGAAATTTTTATGTGTTATCATATTCATAGTAAAAATCATTTTTCCAGAGAATAAACCTCCAATTCAAAGTTTAAGATGGTTTTTAATTATCCAACCCAAAACAGTCCCCGGTTGCACTCCGACGTCGTAAAAACAGTTTTTAAGGTATTCTTTGAAAAACCAAGTTATACCTTGTTAAATTAGCATATATTTAAGTTATATTACAGGTCTTGAAGTATTTTAAAAGTTAAGTTAGAAGGATCTATTTAGTTTGCAAACAAGTTTGAAAACATTCAAACTATGTTCTTGTTGTTAAAATTTTATACCACAAAATAAGATAGCTATATATATATGAATCGAATAAGGTTATGAACATAGTTACTACCTCAAGTTCCTTGGACAAGGTTGCTGTAAAAGAGGAGTAAAAAGCTAGAACCAAAAGGGTGATGGAAGTGGATGAAAGATTGGAAGTAAGTTTGTGTTCTTGGAAGGATTTCTTGAAGTGTTTTTGTATGGTTTTCTTATGGTGATTAAGTAAGGTTTTTGAAGCTAGATCTTCATAGATATGAGCTGAGATGATTAAGGGGTTTAAGGGTTATGGAAGAGTGTGTGTTTAGCTTAAGAAATGGTTGTAAAAATTGAATCAAATGATGATCCCCCATGGTGTTTAAAAAACATGATTCTAAGGGTATTAAGACAAAATTTTAGTTTGTAATCTTGTGTATTTGTCAAACAATAATACAAAAGTAATTACCTTATACATAAGGCATGAACAAGGGCTGGTTGGTGGTGATTTGATGTGTATATACTAATAGTAAATACGTATAGAAGCTAGGTATGATACGAGTACAAATACTCTAGATATACGTATAGAAATTTTGTGAAAAATGGAATGAGGATTCAAATATAGCTATCTTTTGTGAATACACTTATATGGTTTTATGTATTTAAGTCCTTAAAAGTGATTAAATACCTTACTTATACGATATATGTATAAACATTATAAGTCATAAGTATTTATGTTAAATAACGTTACGTATGGTTATTGTTTTGAAAACTTAAGTTAGTAGTTTCAAAATATACTTATAACTTATTGTTATTAATACAAAATGAGATATTAAAACATTCTTAGATCATGTTAAATATGTATATATACATATATATACACAAACGTATAATTATCATATATTGTATAGTTCGTGATATCATCGGTCAAACTAGACGGTCAAACGTTGTGTAAATCTCTTTTCGAAAACATAAGTCTCAACAATTTGGATTGCTTATCATGTTGGTAAGGTTTAATTTATGTAAATATTAATCTTATAAGTATAGAATGATCGAAAAAGTGCGGGTCAACTTTAGGGTTTTTGCTTATCGTGTCGGAACCATATAGAGATTAGAGTTTAAATTTGGTCGGAAATTTCCGGGTCGTTACAGATACAAATGAAACATGACTTGTGATTAATTAGAACTAGAAAGTTAATGATATAGTGACTAGCCTTTAGAATTGAACCAAGAACATTAATGTGACTAACTAAGTCTTGACCAAACTGAAATTTTCCTAAATATCAATCAAGACACTTCTCCAAGAATGTTGGGTTTGCCACTTTTGGAATGATTAGTCACTTTCATGCAATAAGACCAAATCTCACACACTTAATGCATATAGTACTTGTATATGATGTTTGGTTTCTTTTACAGGTGCTAGAAGGAGTAAAGGTGCCAAAATATGGTGTTCAAATCTGAGTCAAACGGCTATACAACGGATACCAATTTTGGACTGGAGCACGCACGGTCGCACCACGATCAACCGTAGAGGCAACCGTGTGTCAACGGCTATTTTTTGAATCTCACTATAAAAGGCAAACATTTAAGAGCATTTGAAGCTGACCCTCTTGCACATTTCAAAGGCTTATCTCTAGTGATCACAAGTGCATCAACTTCTACTCAAATGTGATCAAGCAAGAGAAGATTCTATGATTTTATAGATATAAAATTGGGTTGTTGTAAACTTACTAATCAAAATCATTTATCTTGTGAGTTTACTTAATGTAATGTGTGTCCTAGTATTGTGTTAGGATCATCATTGGAGAGTGTATAAGTCTTGTAACTTTAATTAGTGGAAGCATAGGCTAGCTTAGTGATCTACTTCCTTAAAGGGACTTAGAAAGTTGATTAATCTTATTTGGAGATTAATACTTGTCCAAGGTGAAGACAAGTTGATCTAGGTTGGAGTTGATCTTTCAAAAGGATAGAAAGATTAGGTTTGTTGTCTATTAGAGAAGATTGAAGACTTGTAAATCGGATCTCCACCGGGTTTGGAGAAAAGTGCTTAGTGAAGCAACAAATCCCAATTAGTGTAATCGGGGAGTGGATTAAGGTGGATTAGTTAACATCTACCCGAACCACTATAAATCCTTGTGTCTATGTTCTTTACATTACTTCATTTATCATTTGAACATATACACTACACACATCAAGTTTGAGTTGAGTTGGTTGATCAAAGTAAAATCGAATTTGGTGATCAATCGAAAAATTGGTAAAAACGTATTAAGTAACTATTCACCCCCCCCTCTCTAGTTACTTACAATAATAATATGAAATATTATATATTGTAGTTGTTAGAATTAATTATGCAAAATAATAATATATAATAATTGTTATTTAAAAAGTGTATATATATATATACATATATATATATACATATATATATACATATATATATATATATACATATATATATATATATATATTTATATATATTTATATATATATATATATAGGGAGAGAGATAGAGAGAGAGAGAGAGAGATTTTCGAAGTTATTTAGTAAACGATGGTAATGCTTGTAAGATCCTGTTTTCTCAGATGGTTGGGACGCCGTCCAACTTGTGGGACACCGTCAAAGTTTGAAGGGCTGGACGCCGTCCAGTATTCTGAACGCCGTCCAGATGAACTGGCGGGCCAGCTGTTCAATTTTAGATATTCTAAAGGGGTAACTTGGTAATTTCACATGGAGGATGACTTTAAGGCCCCAAAGATCAGTTGGTGGGTGCCTTTACTCCATTTCCATCTACCTTATCCTCTTCCACTTCAATTTAGAGAGAGAGAGTGATTCCTTGTGTGAGAAAGCTCAAATCGAGAAGGAAGGAGCTTGTTTCGGGTTTTAGCTCGAATTTAAAGTTGTTCATCTTGTCGCTAGCTACATTGTGATTGTGGTAGTAAGTCCTGATCTTGACTTCCTTACTTTAAATTAGTTCAAGGGTTAGGGTTTGGGTTAGTGATGAACATAAAACCATTTGATAGTTATTTGGGTGTTTTGGGTGATTTTGGGTTATGAGGACTCAAAGATAAATAACCTAGGGTTTTAAAGTGTTCATTGGTGGTTATGAATCCTAAATGGTTAGTTAGTTACTAGCACACCTTAATATTAAGTAAGTGGGTGTTATTCGGGTATGTTGATGACCAAAATGGGTGTGTTGACCTTGAAATGGGTCAAAATGACACTAGAATGGTGAGTGAGTTGGTTGATCAACTTGATTGTATGATTGATTATATGCATAATGTAATAGGTACGTCGCGTTGAAGGTTGCGAGCTTGATTATCTCACCAAAGGCGTTAAGGTGAGTGGAGTAATTATGCGTTTATGTATATGGCGTATTTATTTGTGAATGTTATGGTATGAACCACGAGCCGGTAATGCCATAGCATGTACGTGACAAGTGTCATGATGTGAACCACGAGCCGGTAGCATCAAGTGTGAACCACGAGCCGGTAGCACTATAAAACAAAGTGTGAACCACGAGCCGGTAGCACTATAAAACAAAGTGTGAACCACGAGCCGGTAGCACTATAAAATGAGGCGTGAATCATGAGCCAGTAGCGCCAAAGTGTGAAGCATGAGCCGGTAGCACTATAAAGGAGTGAGACTCAAATGTGTAGTGGCGTGAACCACGAGCCGGTAGCGTCATAGCATTACATATGGTGTGAACCACGTGCCGGTAGCACCATAGCGTTTATGGTTAACCATATTATGTTGTTGGATATTGTTTAACACGCTATATGTAAGTTGTGTTGTGTATATGCTAATGTTGTGTTGTGATAGTGTACGAGTTGTTTGCATTATGAGTATGATGGCATGCTATTTGAGTTATATTTTCGTATGAGGTATTTGGTGGGTGCGATTGCAAATAGATGAGTTATATATGTGTATGTATAATTATTGCACTCACTAAGCTTTGCTTACCCTCTCGTTGTTTACTCTTTTTAGGTTCCGGCGTGGACAAGGGTAAGGGTGTTCAGTTGGATTAGTGGTCTCCCGCTTTGTTTTGATAGGGGACGCATTTGGAATGTTTAGCTTTTGAAGTTTGGCCAAGATGTGGGTAGTTTAACCCCAAACACCATGCTCTAGGTTTCGTTTGGAATTTAAACTCTTATGGTCGAACTTGTATTTTTGAACGAAACTCATAAAATGGCCGATGTTGGCCCGATATTGCAAAACTTGGTTTTATCGTGGAAACTTCTTAGTTTTAATTATATTAACATGTTGTGAAAAGGGTTTCATTTAAAAGTGTCGGGAAGCGGGTTTTTCGCTCCGGTAAGTTGGACCACGAGGTCAGAATCTGATAGTTCATTTGGATGACGTCCAGATGTTTTGGACACCGTCCTGGTCTTCTTTGCTGGACGCCGTCCAGATAACTAGACGCCGTCCAGATGTGTTGAAACAGAAATTTTTTTGGGGTCATATTTTGGTAAACGAGGTTTGGGTCGTTACAAGTGGTATCAGAGCATGGTCTAAGGGATTTAGGCGACTTGAGATAGGTGCCTAGACTTAGACTTTATTGTGTATGCGCTTTATGCGGGACTTGTAGGAGACAGGTCGAACCGGGATTGGTTAGTGCCTAGGTCTATGTGAACTAACCTTGTGCTAGTTGTTTTGTGTTGTGTTTGCAATCATCAAGTAAGATAGACGTTGTACTAGCAAGTTAATGCGACGTGCTCGCGTAACAATGATTAGCTACCATTATTACGGGTTCAAGTCGTGTCAAGCAAGCGATGTACGAAGATTGTTGAGCAAGATGGAGCGGTGTGGTATATTTATGACTTGTATTTCGTTTCATTGTTTAACCTATTCCGTTTTGTAGAATGAAGATGAGAAATGGTCATGATACCGAAAATGGGGGCCCGAGCGAGGACTCCGATTTTACGGCCAAAGTTGAGGCCATCATTAAAAAGCAAAGAGTGGAATTTCTTGAGGATGTCCGAAAGGTTTTCCAAGAATCGGTTGATGGGCAAGTAACCGAGTTAATAAACGAACGAATGAATGCCGCGATTGAAGAGGCATTAGAAGCTAGAAATATTCATCCTCGTAGTGAAAGGGGTGATGGTAACGGTGGACATGGAAGGCGAGACTTCCATTACAAAAATTTCAAGGATGCTCAACCTCCTATGTTTAATAGAGTAAGGGATCCATTGAAGAGTACATGTTGGATCTCCGACATCGAGGGGGCTTTCCGTACCGCGGAGTGTCCTCCCGAGAAGAAGACGATGTATGGTTCTAATATGTTGCGTGAAGAGGTCAAGTTGTGGTGGGACGATAAAATCCAATTGTATGGGGAAGAGCAATGCATGAGCTTGACGTGGGAAGAGTTTAAAAAGGAATTTTTCAAAGAATACCGAATTCCTTCCGACCTTGATAGAATCTGGGACGAGTTGCACAATTTGCGACAAGGTTCAATGGACTTGGTTACTCTCAAGTATACCTTCTTGGCAAAGACTCATTTTTGTCCGGAGTATGTTGGTGATGATCACAAGTTGATGCAAGATTTCTACCGTACCTTGAGCGATGAGTTGAAGGGTAAGATTAGTCGGGGAATGGCTAAGTCTTTTGACGAGTTATTTGAATTGGCTCGGGGTTTCGAGCCGGAGGTTCCAAAAAGAAGCGACTTCTCTTTCTCTAAGAGAAAATTTGAAGGTTCGAGTCATTCGAGTTTTTCGAGCAAGAAAAACAAGAAGGGTTCCGAGAGCGTTAATAGTGTGAAGAAAGGTGGTTCCTTGAGTTATGGACCCACGTGTTTTAATTGTAATCAAAGAGGGTACATGTCCCGTGATTGTACCAAGGCGTCGAACAAACTTACTTGTTACAATTGTCAAAAAGAAGGACACCGGAGGTCGGAGTGTCCTCATTTGAACACCGATCATGTTAAAAGGCTAGAGAAGGCGGCGGGTACGGCTAGAGGACGAAATTATTTGATGACGAATGATGAGGCTAAGCAATCCAACGAAGTTGTCTCAGGTACTTTCATGGTTAACTCTAATCCGGCAAGGATCCTATTTGATAGCGGTGCTAATTTATCGTTTGTGTCACCTAGATTTGTGTCTAAGCTTAACAAACCGCTAGCTAAGTTAAGTTATCCGGTAGAAGTCGAAATAGCGGATGGTAAGACGTTGCTTGGGGTTGATGTTTGTAAAGATTGTGATGTTTTGTTTGGTGCCGCAACGTTTAAAATTGATCTTATCCCGATGACCTTGGGTGAATTTGATATTGTTGTGGGTATAGATTGGCTCGATCGTTATAGAGCCGATATTTCATGCCGTGAAAAGTCTATTCGTGTAAAGACCCCTAGTGGGGGAGAGTTAATTATTCATGGTGAGAGACGGAGAAGACTTGTGCTACTATGCACTTATGCTCGGGCACGTCGTTTTCTTGTTAGTGGTGGCATGGCTTTTCTTGCTCATGTAGTAGATACTCGTGAAGAGCCACCATCCATTCGTAAAATTCCGGTGGTTAGTGAATTCGAAGACGTCTTTCCGGATGAATTACCGTGTGTTCCAGCGGAAAGACAAGTCGAATTTTGCATTGAGTTGGTTCCGGGTGCTACTCCCATTGCAAAAACTCCTTACCGTTTAGCACCAACGGAAATGCAAAAGTTGTTAAATCAAACCCAAGAGTTGCTTGAAAAGGGTTTTATTTGACCGAGTGCTTTAC
Source organism: Rutidosis leptorrhynchoides (assembly GCF_046630445.1). Taxonomy (NCBI): domain Eukaryota; kingdom Viridiplantae; phylum Streptophyta; class Magnoliopsida; order Asterales; family Asteraceae; genus Rutidosis; species Rutidosis leptorrhynchoides. The sequence continues at coordinate 554,101,643 of NC_092334.1, forward strand.
CATGGGGCGCTCCGGTTTTATTCGTAAAGAAGAAAGATGGTAGTATGCGGATGTACATCGATTATCGGGAGTTGAATAGAGTGACGATAAAAAATCGCTATCCATTTCCTCGGATTGACGATTTGTTTGATCAACTCTAAGGCGCGACTTATTTTTTTAAAATTGACTTACGATCCGGCTATCACCAAATGCGGGTTCGTGAGGAAGATATTGAGAAAACGGCCTTTCGAACGCGTTATGGGCATTTTGAGTTTGTAGTTATACCTTTTGGTCTTACGAATGCACCGGCGGCATTCATGGATCTTATGAACCGAGTGTGCCAACCTATGTTAGACAAGTCGGTGATTGTGTTCATTAACGACATTCTTGTCTATTCGAAGAGTATGAAGGAACATGAACATCATTTGCATGGTGTGTTGAAGATGTTGCGGAAGGATAAATTGTATGCAAAATTCTCCAAATGTGAATTTTGGCTAAGGGAAGTTCAATTCGTTGGCCATATTGTGAACAAAGGTGGTATTCGAGTAGATCCGGGGAAGATTGAGACGGTGAAAAGTTGGGGACGACCGACTACGCCTACGGAAATCCGAAGTTTTCTCGGATTGGCCGGTTATTATCGTCAGTTTATCCAAGACTTTTCTAAGATCACTTCTCCATTGATGAAGTTGACGAGAAAGAACGCGAGATTTAATTGGGAAAACGAGCAAGAAATTGCTTTCCAATTGTTAAAAGAGAAGTTGTGTCAAGCTCCGGTGTTAGTGTTTCCGGAAGGTGTAGAAGACATGACGGTTTATTATGATGCTTCTTTAAATGGGATCGGGTGTGTTCTACTGCAAAGAGGCAAAGTCATCACTTATGCCTCTCGATAATTAAAGGAACACAAAACGAGATACTCGACTCACGATCTTGAATTGGCGGCGGTGGTTCATGCGTTGAAAATTTGGCGCCATTACTTGTACGGTGTCAAGTGTACGATTTATTCGGATCACAAGATCTTAAAACATCTTTTTGACCAACGAGATTTGAATTATCGTCAACGTAGGTGGATGGATGTGGTAAAGGATTATGATTGTGAAATAACTTATCATCCGGGTAAGGCGAATGTGGTCGCGGATGCGTTAAGTCGGAAGAGTCAACATCCGGCGATACGAGTAGGATCGTTACGCATGATTATTACTATCAATTTTCTTGTGAAGCTTGGCGAGATATAAATTGAAGCTTTTGTTAACAAAAAGCATAAAGAACGAATCGTGGGGCAAACAGAGTCTATTACCTTAGGCTCGCATGGTTTGTTGTCTTTTCACGGAAGAGTGTGGGTGCCTAGAATGGGAGATTTCCGATGTGTGCTACTTGATGAAGCACATACGTCAAAGTATTCCATTCATCCGGGCCTGAAGAAAATGTATCTTGATTTGAAGAAAGAGTATTGGTGGCTGGGCATGAAATGTGATCTTGTAAAGTATGTTGAACAATGTGTCACGTGTTTGCAAGTTAAGGCCGAGCACCAAAAGCCGTATGGTAAGTTACAACCGTTGGAAGTCCCGAAATGGAAATGGGAGCACATTACCATGGATTTCATTACAAAGCTACCAAAGACGGAGAGAACCCAATTTGATACGATTTGGGTGATAATTGATCGGTTGACGAAAAGTGCCTTGTATCTTCCCATTCGTGAAACGATATCGTCGGAGGCTTTGTAAAAGTTGTTTATCGAGGAGGTGATATCGAGACATGGGGTTCCTATATCTATTATTTCGGATTGGGATACTCGTTTCACATCTCGGTTTTGGAACAAGTTTCATGAAGATATGGGTACACAATTGAGAATGAGCACGGCGTACCATCCTCAAACGGACGGTCAAACCGAACGTACGAATCAAACATTGGAGGATATGTTACGGGCATGTATTATTGATTTCGGGGGTAGTTGGAATGAGCACTTACCATTGGTGGAGTTCTCGTACAATAATAGTTATCATACTAGTATCGGGATGCCACCTTACGAGATGCTTTATGGGCGTAGGTGTCGAACTCCGATTTGTTGGGGTGAAGTGGGTCAAAGAGAAATCGGGAGTACCGATTTGGTTTTGGAGACAAATAGTAAGATTGAGATGATTCAGACTCATTTGAAAGCGGATCAAGATAGGCAAAAGTCGTATACCGATAAACGTAGGCGATTGATTAAGTTCCAAAAAGGTGACATGATGATGCTTAAGGTTTCGCCATGGAAGGGTATTATTCGGTTTCGAAAACGGGGAAAGTTAGCTCCTCGGTTTATTGGGCCATTTAAGATTTTTGCTCGTGTTGGTGAAGTTGCGTATCGTTTGGAATTAACCGAAGAGCTTACGGGGATCCATAATACATTTCATGTTTTCCATCTCCGTAAGTGTCTTGCGGATGATTCTTCATGGATGCCATTAGATGAAATTGAACTAAACAACAAGTTAGAGTATGTTGAGGAGCCGATTGCGATACTCGATGAAAAGGTGAAAATGTTGAGGAATAAAGAGGTGAGAACTTATAAAGTTCAATGGCATCGTAGTAAAGGTTCCGAGTTTACTTGGGAGCCCGAAGAGTTTGTGTTGGTGTATCTTCCCTCTTGTCATGCGGCTTGGATTGCGAGGACGCAATCCGGTTCAAGTGGGGGAGAGTTGTAAGATCATGTTTTCTCATATGGTTGGGACGCCGTCCAACTTGTGGGACGCCGTCCAAGTTTGAAAGGCTGGACGCCGTCCAGTATTCTAGACGCCGTCCTGATGAACTGGCGGGCCAGCTGTTCTATTTTAGATATTCTAAAGGGGTAACTTGTTAATTTCACATGGAGGACGACTTTAAGGCCCCAAAGATCAGTTAGTGGGTGCCTTTACTCCATTTCCATCTACCTTATCCTCTTCCACTTCAAGTTAGAGAGAGAGTGATTCCTTGTGTGAGAAAGCTAAAATCGAGAAGGAAGGAGCTTGTTTCGGGTTTAAGCTCGAGTTTTAAAGTTGTTCATCTTGTCGCTAGCTACGTTGTGTTTGTGGTGGTAAGTCCTAATCTTGACATCCTTACTTTAAATTAGTTCAAGGATTATGGTTTGGGTTAGTGATGAACATAAAACCCATTTGATATTTATTTAGGGGTTTTGGGTAAGTTTGGTCATGAGGACTCAAAGATAACTAACCTAGGGTTTCAAAGTGTTCATTGATGGTTATGAGTCCTAAATGGTTAGTTAATCACTAGCACACCTTAATATTAAGTAAGTGGGTGTTATTCGGGTATGTTGATGACCCAAATGGGTGTGTTGACCTTGAAATGGGTCAAAATGACACTAGAATGGTGAGTGAGTTGGTTGACCAACTTGATTGTATTGTTGATTATATGCATAATGTAATAGGTACGTCGCGTTGAAGGTTGCGAGTTTGATTATCTCACCAAAGGCTTTAAGGTGAGTGGAGTAATTATGCGTATATGTATATGGCGTATTTATTTGTGAATGTTATGGTATGAACCACGAGCCGGTAATGCCATAGTATGTATGTGACGAGTGTCATGATGTGAACCACGAGCCGATAGCATCAAGTGTGAACTACGAGCTGGTAGCACTATAAAACAAAGTGTGAACCACGAGCCGGTAGCACTATAAAACAAAGTGTGAACCACGAGCCGGTAGCACTATAAAATAAGGCGTGAACCATGATCCGATAGCACCAAAGTGTGAACCATGAGCCGGTAGCACTATAAAGGAGTGAGACTCAAATGCGTAGTGGCGTGAACCATGAGCCGGTAGCATCATAGCATTACGTATGGTGTGAACCACGAGCCGGTGGCACCATAGCGTTTATGGTTAACCATATTATGGTATTGGATATTGTTTAGCATGCTATATATATATGTTGTGTTGAGTATATGCTAATGTGGTGTTGTGATAGTATATGAGTTGTTAGCATTATGAGTATGATGGCATGCTATTTGAGTTATATTTTCGTATGAGGTATTTGGTGGGTGCGATTGCAAATAGATGAGTTATATATGTGTATGTATAATTATTGCACTCACTAAGCTTTGCTTACCCTCTCGTTGTTTACTCTTTTTAGGTTCCGGTGTGGACAAGGGTAAGGGTGTTCGGTTGGATTAGTGGCCTCCCGCTTTGTTTTGATAGGGGACGCATTTGGAATGTTTAGCTTTTGAAGTTTGGCCAAGATGTGGGTAGTTTAACCCTAAACACCATGCTCTAGGTGTCGTTTGGAATTTAAACTCTTATGGTCGAACTTGTATTTTTGAACGAAACTCGTAAAACGGCCGATGTTGGTGAAATGTCCCGTTCATATTGATTATAAACGTTCCATATTAATTGATTTCGTTGCGAGGTTTTGACCTCTATATGAGACGTTTTTCAAAGACTGCATTCATTTTTAAAACCACCATAACCTTTATTTTATCAATAAAGGTTTTAAAAACATTACGTAGATTATCAAATAATGATAATCTAAAATATACTGTTTACACACGACCATTACATAATGGTTTACAATAGAAATATATTACATCGACATATGTTTCTTGAATGCAGTTTTTACACAATATCATACAAACATGGACTTCAAATCTTGTCCTTATTTTAGTATGCAACAGCGGAAGCTCTTAATATTCACCTGAGAATAAACATGCTTTAAACGTCAACAAAAATGTTGGTGAGTTATAGGTTTAACCTATATATATCAAATCGTAACAATAGACCACAAGATTTCATATTTCAATACACATCTCATACATAGAGATAAAAATCATTCATATGGTGAACACCTGGTAACCGACATTAACAAGATGCATATATAAGAATATCCCCATCATTCCGGGACACCCTTCGAATATGATATAAATTTCGAAGTACTAAAGCATCCGGTACTTTGGATGGGGTTTGTTAGGCCCAATAGATCTATCTTTAGGATTCGCGTCAATTAGGGTGTATCTTCCCTAATTCTTAGATTACCAGACTTAATAAAAAGAGGCATATTCGATTTCAATAATTCAACCATAGAATGTAGTGTCACGTACTTGTGTCTATTTTGTAAATCATTTATAAAACCTGCATGTATTCTCATCCCAAAAATATTAGATTTTAAAAGTGGGACTATAACTCACTTTCACAGATATTTCCTTTCTTGGAAATAAGACTTGGCCACGGATCAATTCACGAACCTATACAAATATGTACATATATATCAAAGTATGATCAAAATATAATTACAACCATTTTTATTATGTTTTAAAGATTTGAGTGTATTAAGTCAGTTGTCCTCGTTAGTAACCTACAACTAGTTGTCCATAATTAGATGTACAGAAATAAATTAATATATATTATCTTGAATCAATCCACGACCCAGTGTATACACGTCTCAGGCTAGATCACAACTCAAACTATATATATTTTTGGAATCAACCTCAACCCTGTATAGCTAACTCCAACATTATTGCATATAGAGTGTCTATGGTTGTTCCAAATAATATATATAGATGGGACGATATGATATGTCAAAATATTTGCGTACATGTCTATGGTATCCCAAGATTACATAATATATTAGAATACATGTATAATACAATATAAGTTAGCTAGGATATGATTAATATAGATTTGTTACCAATTTTCACGCAGCTACAACAAGCAAAAATAACCAATCTTGTTTTACCCATAACTTCTTCGTTTTAAATCCGTTTTGAGTGAATCCAATTGCTATGGTTTAATATTGAACTTAAGTTTATGAATATATACAGAAAAATTATAAGTTTATAGTTGGAATTATAGGTTACAAGTCATTTTTGTAAAGGTAGTCATTTCAGTCGAAAGAACGACGTCTAGATGACCATTTTGGAAAACATACTTCCACTTTGAGTTTAACCATAATTTTTGGATATAGTTTCATGCTCATAAGAAAAATCATTTTCCCAGAAGAACAAATTTTAAATCAAAATTTATCATAGTTTTTAATTAACTAACCCAAAACAGCCCGCGGTGTTACTACAACGGCGTATATCCGGTTTTACGGTGTTTTTCGTGTTTTCCGATTTTAAATCATTAAGTTAGCATATCATATAGATATAGAACATGTGTTTAGTTGATTTTAAAAGTCAAGTTAGAAGGATTAACTTTTGTTTGCGAACAAGTTTAGAATTAACTAAACTATGTTCTAGTGATTTCAAGTTGAAACCTTCGAATAAGATAGCTTTATATGTATGAATCGAATGATGTTAAGAACATCATTACTACCTCAAGTTTTGTGGATAAACCTACTGGAAAAGAGACAAATGGATCTAGCTTCAAAGGATCCTTGGATGGCTTGAAAGTTCTTGAAGCAGAATCATGACACGAAAATAAATTCAAGTAAGATCATCACTCGAAATAAGATTGTTATAGTTATAGAAATTGAACCAAAGTTTGAATATGAGTATTACCATGTATTAGAAAGATATCTTACTATAAATAAGAAAGATTTCTGGAGGTTGGATGATCACTTTACAAGATTGGAAGTAAGCTAGCAAACTTGGAAGTATTCTTGATTTTATGAAACTAGAACTTATAGAATTTATGAAGAACACTTAGAACTTGAAGATAGAACTTGAGAGAGATCACTTAGATGAAGAAAATTGAAGAATGAAAGTGTTTGTAGGTGTTTTTGGTCATTGGTATATGGATTAGATATAAAGGATGTGTAATTTTGTTTTCATGTAAATAAGTCATGAATGATTACTCATATTTTTGTAAGTTTATGAGATATTTCATACTAGTTGCCAAATGATGGTTCCCACATGTGTTAGGTGACTCACATGGGCTGCTAAGAGCTGATAATTAGAGTGTATATATCAATAGTACATACGTCTAAAAGATGTGTATTGTACGAGTACGAATACGGGTGCATACGAGTAGAATTGTTGATGAAACTGAATGAGGTGGTAATTTTAAGCATTTTTGTTAAGTAGAAGTATTTTGATAAGTGTCTTGAAGTCTTTCAAAAGTGTATGAATACATATTAAAACACTACATGTATATACATTTTAACTGAGTCGTTAAGTCATCGTTAGTCGTTACATGTAAATGTTGATTTGAAACCTTTAAGTTAACGATCATGTTAAATGTTGTTAACCCAATGTTTATTATATCTAAAGAGATGTTAAATTGTTGCATTATCATGATATTATTATATATAATATATCTTAGTATGATATATATACAGTTAAATGTCGTTACAACGATAATCGTTACATATATGTCTCGTTTCGAAATCATTAAGTTAGTAGTCTTATTTTTTACATATGTAGTTCATTGTTAATACACTTAATGATATATTTACTTATAATTTAACATAATTAACCAAGTGTATCAATATATTAATATTATTCATATGTACTTAGTAAGACGTTGATATAACGATAATCGTTATATATAACGTTTTCGAGTTTCTTAAATTCAATAGTCTCATTTTTATGTATATAACTCACTGTTAAAATACCTAATGAGATACTTACTTATCATAATATCATGTTAACTATATATATAATCATATATATGTCATCATATAGTTTTTACAAGTTTTAACGTTCGTGAATCACCGGTCAACTTGGGTGGTCAATTGTCTATATGAAACCTATTTCAATTAATCAAGTCTTAACAAGTTTGATTGCTTAACATATTGGAAACCCTTAATCATGTAAATATCAATTTCATTTAATATATATAAACATGGAAAAGTTCGGGTCACTACAGTACCTACGCGTTAAATAAATTTCGTCCCGAAATTTTTAAGTAGTTGGAGGTGTTGACGAATCTTCTGGAAATAGGTGCGGGTATTTCTTCTTCATCTGATCTTCATGCTCCTAGGTGAACTCGGGTCCTCTACGAGCATTCCCTTCGAACCTTAACAATTGGTATCTTGTGTTGCTTAAGTCTTTTAACCTCATGATCCATTATTTCGACTGGTTCTTTAATGAATTGAAGTTTTTCGTTTATTTGAATTTCGTCTAACGGAATAGTGAGATCTTCTTTAGCAAAACATTTCTTCAAATTCGAGACGTGAAAAGTGTTATGTACAGCTGCGAGTTGTTGGGGTAACTCAAGTCGGTAAGCTACTGGTCCGACACGTTCAATAATCTTGAATGGTCCAATATACCTTGGATTTAGTTTCCCTCGTTTACCAAATCGAACAACGCCTTTCCAAGGTGAAACTTTAAGCATGACCATCTCGCCAATTTCAAATTCTATATCTTTTATTTTAATGTCAGCGTAGCTCTTTTGTCGACTTTGTGCGGTTTTCAATCGTTGTTGAATTTGGATGATCTTCTCGGTAGTTTCTTGTATTATCTCCGGACCAGTAATCTGTCTATCCCCCACTTCACTTCAACAAATTGAAGACCTGCACTTTCTATCATAAAGTGCTTCAAACGGCGCCATCTCAATGCTTGAATGGTAGCTATTGTTGTAGGAAAATTCTGCTAACGGTAGATGTCGATCCCAACTGTTTCCTAAATCAATAACACATGCTCGTAGCATGTCTTCAAGCATTTGTATCGTCCTTTCGCTCTACCCATCAGTTTGTGGATGATAGACAGTACTCATGTCTAGACGAGTTCTTAATGCTTGCTGTAATGTCTGCCAGAATCTTGAAATAAATCTGCCATCCCTATCAGAGATAATAGAGATTGGTATTCCATGTCTGGAGACGACTTCCTTCAAATACAGTCGTGCTAACTTCTCCATCTTGTCATCTTCTCTTATTGGCAGGAAGTGTGCTGATTTGGTGAGACGATCAACTATTACCCAAATAGTATCAAAAACACTTGCAGTCCTTGGCAATTTAGTGATGAAATCCATGGTAATGTTTTCCCATTTCCATTCCGGGATTTCGGGTTGTTGAAGTAGACTTGATGGTTTCTGATGCTCCGCTTTGGCCTTAGAACACGTTAAACATTCCCCTACGTATTTAGCAATATCGGCTTTCATACCTGGCCACCAAAAATGTTTCTTGAGATCCTTGTACATCTTCCCCGTTCCAGGATGTATTGAGTATCTAGTTTTATGAGCTTCTCTAAGTACCATTTCCCTCATATCTCAAAATTTTGGTACCCAAATTCTTTCAGCCCTATACCGGATTTCATCTTCCCGAATATTAAGATGCTTCTCTGATCCTTTGGGTATTTCATCCTTTAAGTTTCCCTCTTTTAAAACTCCTTGTTGCGCCTCCTTTATTTGAGTAGTAAGGTTAGTGTGAATCATTATATTCATAGATTTTATTCGAATGGGTTCTGAAATGTCCCGTTCTTATTGATTAAAAACGTTCCATATTAATTGATTTCGTTGCGAGGTTTTGACCTCTATATGAGACGTTTTTCAAAGACTGCATTCATTTTTAAAACAAACCATAACCTTTATTTCATAAATAAAGGTTTAAAAAGCTTTACGTAGATTATCAAATAATGATAATCTAAAATATCCTGTTTACACACGACCATTACATAATGGTTTACAATACAAATATGTTACATCGAAATCAGTTTCTTGAATGCAGTTTTTACACAATATCATACAAACATGGACTCCAAATCTTGTTCTTATTTTAGTATGCAACAGCGGAAGCTCTTAATATTCACCTGAGAATAAACATGCTTTAAACGTCAACAAAAATGTTGGTGAGTTATAGGTTTAACCTATATATATCAAATCGTAACAATAGACCACAAGATTTCATATTTCAATACACATCCCATACATAGAGATAAAAATCATTCATATGGTGAACACCTGGTAACCGACATTAACAAGATGCATATATAAGAATATCCCCATCATTCCGGGACACCCTTCGGATATGATATAAATTTCGAAGTACTAAAGCATCCGGTACTTTGGATGGGGCTTGTTGGGCCCGATAGATCTATCTTTAGGATTCGCGTCAATTAGGGTGTCTGTTCCCTAATTCTTAGATTACCAGACTTAATAAAAAGGGGCATATTCGATTTCGATAATTCAACCATAGAATGTAGTTTCACGTACTTGTGTCTATTTTGTAAATCATTTATAAAACCTGCATGTATTCTCATCCCAAAAATAATAGATTTTAAAAGTGGGACTATAACTCACTTTCACAGATTTTTACTTCGTCGGGAAGTAAGACTTGGCCACTGGTTGATTCACGAACCTATAACAATATATACATATATATCAAAGTATGTTCAAAATATATTTACAACACTTTTAATATATTTTGATGTTTTAAGTTTATTAAGTCAGCTGTCCTCGTTAGTAACCTACAACTAGTTGTCCACAGTTAGATGTACAGAAATAAATCGATAAATATTATCTTGAATCAATCCACGACCCAGTGTATACGTATCTCAGTATTGATCACAACTCAAACTATATATATTTTGGAATCAACCTCAACCCTGTATAGCTAACTCCAACATTCACATATAGAGTGTCTATGGTTGTTCCGAAATATATATAGATGTGTCGACATGATAGGTCGAAACATTGTATACGTGTCTATGGTATCTCAAGATTACATAATATACAATACAAGTTGATTAAGTTATAGTTGGAATAGATTTGTTACCAATTTTTACGTAGCTAAAATGAGAAAAATTATCCAATCTTGTTTTACCCATAACTTCTTCATTTTAAATCCTTTTTGAGTGAATCAAATTGCTATGGTTTCATATTGAACTCTATTTTATGAATCTAAACAGAAAAAGTATAGGTTTATAGTCGGAAAAATAAGTTACTAGTCGTTTTTGTAAAGGTAGTCATTTCAGTCGAAAGAACGACGTCTAGATGACCATTTTAGAAAACATACTTCCACTTTGAGTTTAACCATAATTTTTGGATATAGTTTCATGTTCATAATAACAATCATTTTCTTAGAATAACAACTTGTAAATCAAAGTTTATCATAGTTTTTAATTAACTAACCCAAAACAGCCCGCGGTGTTACTACGACGGCGTAAATCCGGTTTTACGGTGTTTTTCGTGTTTCCAGGTTTTAAATCATTAAGTTAGCATATCATATAGATATAGAACATGTGTTTAGTTGATTTTAAAAGTCAAGTTAGAAGGATTAACTTTTGTTTGCGAACAAGTTTAGAATTAACTAAACTATGTTCTAGTGATTACAAGTTTAAACCTTCGAATAAGATAGCTTTATATGTATGAATCGAATGATGTTATGAACATCATTACTACCTTTAGTTCCTTGGATAAACCTACTGGAAAAGAGGAAAATGGATCTAGCTTCAACGGATCCTTGGATGGCTCGAAGTTCTTGAAGCAGAATCATGACACGAAAACAAGTTCAAGTAAGATCATCACTTGAAATAAGATTGTTATAGTTATAGAAATTGAACCAAAGTTTGAATATGATTATTACCTTGTATTAGAATGATAACCTACTGTAAGAAACAAAGATTTCTTGAGGTTGGATGATCACCTTACAAGATTGGAAGTGAGCTAGCAAACTTGAAAGTATTCTTGATTTTATGTAACTAGAACTTGTAGAATATATGAAGAACACTTAGAACTTGAAGATAGAACTTGAGAGAGATCAATTAGATGAAGAAAATTGAAGAATGAAAGTGTTTGTAGGTGTTTTTGGTCGTTGGTGTATGGATTAGATATAAAGGATATGTAATTTTGTTTTCATGTAAATAAGTCATGAATGATTACTCATATTTTTGTAATTTTATGAGATATTTCATGCTAGTTGCCAAATGATGGTTCCCACATGTGTTAGGTGACTCACATGGGCTGCTAAGAGTTGATCATTGGAGTGTATGAATACATATTAAAACACTACATGTATATACATTTTAACTGAGTCGTTAAGTCATCGTTAGTCGTTACATGTAAATGTTGTTTTGAAACCTTTAGGTTAACGATCTTGTTGAATGTTGTTAACCCATTGTTTATTATAACAAATGAGATGTTAAATTGTTATATTATCATGATATTATGATATATAATATATCTCAGTATGATGTATATACAGTTAAATGTCGTTACAACGATAATCGTTACATATATGTCTCGTTTCGAAATCATTAAGTTAGTAGTCTTATTTTTACATATGTATTTCATTGTTAATACACTTAATAATATATTTACTTATCATTTAACATAATTAACCAAGTGTATCAATATCTTAATATGATTCATATGTACCTAGTAAGACGTTGTTATAACGATAATCGTTATATATATCGTTTTCGAGTTTCTTAAATTAATAGTCTCATTTTTATGTATATAACTCATTGTTAAAATACCTAATGAGATACATACTTATAATAAAAACATGTTAACTATATATATAACCATATATATGTCATCGTATAGTTTTTACAAGTTTTAACGTTCGTGAATCACCGGTCAACTTGGGTGGTCAATTGTCTATATGAAACATATTTCAATTAATCAAGTCTTAACAAGTTTGATTGCTTAACATGTTGGAAATATTTAATCATGTAAATATCAATCTCAATTAATATATATAAACATGGAAAAGTTCGGGTCACTACAGTACCTACCCGTTAAATAAATTTCGTCCCGAAATTTTAAGCTGTTGAAGGTGTTGACGAATATTATGGAAATAGATGCGGGTATTTCTTCTTCATCTGATCTTCACGCTCCCAGGTGAACTCGGGTCCTCTACGAGCATTCCATCGAACCTTAACAATTGGTATCTTGTTTTGCTTTAGTCTTTTAACCTCACGATCCATTATTTCGACGGGTTCTTCGATGAATTGAAGTTGTTCGTTAATTTGAATTTCATCTAACGGAATAGTGAGATCTTCTTTAGCAAAACATTTCTTCAAATTCGAGACGTGGAAAGTGTTATGTACAGCCGCGAGTTGTTGAGGTAACTCAAGTCGGTAAGCTACTGGTCCGACACGATCAATAATCTTGAATGGTCCAATATACCTTGGATTTAATTTCCCTCGTTTACCAAATCGAACAACGCCTTTCCAAGGTGCAACTTTAAGCATGACCATCTCTCCAATTTCAAATTCTATATCTTTTCTTTTAATGTCAGCATAGCTCTTTTGTCGACTTTGGGCGGTTTTCAACCGTTGTTGAATTTGGATGATCTTCTCGGTAGTTTCTTGTATAATCTCCGGACCCGTAATCTGTCTATCCTCTACTTCACTCCAACAAATCGGAGACCTGCACTTTCTACCATAAAGTGCTTCAAGCGGCGCCATCTCAATGCTTGAATGGTAGCTGTTGTTGTAGGAAAATTCTGCTAACGGTAGATGTCGATCCCAACTGTTTCCGAAATCAATAACACATGCTCGTAGCATGTCTTCAAGCGTTTGTATCGTCCTTTCGCTCTGCCCATCAGTTTGTGGATGATAGGCAGTACTCATGTCTAGACGAGTTCCTAATGCTTGCTGTAATGTCTGCCAGAATCTTGAAATAAATCTGCCATCCCTATCAGAGATAATAGAGATTGGTATTCCATGTCTGGAGACGACTTCCTTCAAATACAGTCGTGCTAACTTCTCCATCTTGTCATCTTCTCTTATTGGCAGGAAGTGTGCTGATTTGGTGAGACGATCAACTATTACCCAAATAGTATCAAAACCACTTGCAGTCCTTGGCAATTTAGTGATGAAATCTATGGTAATGTTTTCCCATTTCCATTCCGGGATTTCGGGTTGTTGAAGTAGACCTGATGGTTTCTGATGCTCAGCTTTGACCTTAGAACACGTCAAACATTCTCCTACGTATTTAGCAACATCGGCTTTCATACCCGGCCACCAAAAATGTTTCTTGAGATCCTTGTACATCTTCCCCGTTCCAGGATGTATTGAGTATCTGGTTTTATGAGCTTCTCTAAGTACCATTTCTCTCATATCTCCAAATTTTGGTACCCAAATCCTTTCAGCCCTATACCGGGTTCCGTCTTCCTGAATATTAAGATGCTTCTCCGATCCTTTGGGTATTTCATCCTTTAAATTTCCCTCTTTTAAAACTCCTTGTTGCGCCTCCTTTATTTGAGTAGTAAGGTTATTATGAATCATTATATTCATAGATTTTACTCGAATGGGTTCTCTGTCCTTCCTGCTCAAGGCATCGGCTACCACATTTGCCTTCCCCGGGTGGTAACGAATCTCAAAGTCGTAATCATTCAACAATTCAATCCACCTATGCTGCCTCATATTCAGTTGTTTCTGATTAAATATGTGTTGAAGACTTTTGTGGTCGGTATATATAATACTTTTGACCCCATATAAGTAGTGCCTCCAAGTCTTTAATGCAAAAACAACCGCGCCTAATTCCAAATCATGCGTCGTATAATTTTGTTCGTGAATCTTCAATTGTCTAGACGCATAAGCAATCACCTTCGTTCGTTGCATTAATACACAACCGACCAATGATCAGCTCTTAGCAGCCCATGTGAGTCACCTAACACATGTGGGAACCATCATTTGGCAACTAGCAAGAAATATCTCATAAAATTACAAAAATATGAGTAATCATTCATGACTTATTTACATGAAAACAAAATTACATATCCTTTATATCTAATCCATACACCAACGACCAAAAACACCTAAAAACACTTTCATTCTTCAATTTTATTCATCTAATTGATCTCTCTCAAGTTCTATCTTCAAGTTCTAAGTGCTCTTCATATATTCTACAAGTTCTAGTTACATAAAATCAAGAATACTTTCAAGTTTGCTAGCTCACTTCCAATCTTGTAAGGTGATCATCCAACCTCAAGAAATCTTTGTTTCTTACAGTAGGTTATCATTCTAATACAAGGTAATAATTATATTCAAACTTTGGTTCAATTTCTATAACTATAACAATCTTATTTCAAGTGATGATCTTACTTGAACTTGTTTTCGTGTCATGATTCTGCTTCAAGAACTTCGAGCCATCCAAGGATCCGTTGAAGCTAGATCCATTTTTCTCTTTTCCAGTAGGTTTATCCAAGGAACTTAAGGTAGTAATGATGTTCATAACATCATTCGATTCATATATATAAAGCTATCTTATTCGAAGGTTTAAACTTGTAATCACTAGAACATAGTTTAGTTAATTCTAAACTTGTTCGCAAACAAAAGTTAATCCTTCTAACTTGACTTTTAAAATCAACTAAACACATGTTCTATATCTATATGATATGCTAACTTAATGATTTAAAACCTGGAAACACGAAAAACACCGTAAAACCGGATTTACGCCGTCGTAGTAACACCGCGGGCTGTTTTGGGTTAGTTAATTAAAAACTATGATAAACTTTGATTTAAAAGTTGTTATTCTGAGAAAATGATTTTTATTATGAACATGAAACTATATCCAAAAATTATGGTTAAACTCAAAGTGAAAGTATGTTTTCTAAAATGGTCATCTAGACGTCGTTCTTTCGACTGAAATGACTACCTTTACAAAAACGACTTGTAACTTATTTTTCCGACTATAAACCTATAATTTTTCTGTTTAGATTCATAAAATAGATTTCAATATGAAACCATAGCAATTTGATTCACTCAAAACGGATTTAAAATGAAGAAGTTATGGGTAAAACAAGATTGGATAATTTTTCTCATTTTAGCTACGTGAAAATTGGTAACAAATCTATTCCAACCATAACTTAATCAACTTGTATTGTATATTATGTAATCTTGAGATACCATAGACACGTATACAATGTTTCGACCTATCATGTCGACACATCTATATATATTTCGGAACAACCATAGACAATCTATATGTGAATGTTGGAGTTAGCTATACAGGGTTGAGGTTGATTCCAAAATATATATAGTTTGAGTTGTGATCAATACTGAGATACGTATACACTGGGTCGTGGATTGATTCAAGATAATATTTATCGATTTATTTCTGTACATCTAACTGTGGACAACTAGTTGTAGGTTACTAACGAGGACAGCTGACTTAATAAACTTAAAACATCAAAATATATTAAAAGTGTTGTAAATATATTTTGAACATACTTTGATATATATGTATATATTGTTATAGGTTCGTGAATCAACCAGTGGCCAAGTCTTACTTCCCGACGAAGTAAAAAATCTGTGAAAGTGAGTTATAGTCCCACTTTTAAAATCTAATATTTTTGGGATGAGAATACATGCAGGTTTTATAAATGATTTACAAAATAGACACAAGTACGTGAAACTACATTCTATGGTTGAATTATCGAAATCGAATATGCCCCTTTTTATTAAGTCTGGTAATCTAAGAATTTGGGAACAGACACCCTAATTGACGCGAATCCTAAAGATAGATCTATTGGGCCTAACAAACCCCATCCAAAGTACCGGATGCTTTAGTACTTCGAAATTTATATCATATCCGAAGGGTGTCCCGGAATGATGGGGATATTCTTATATATGCATCTTGTTAATGTCGGTTACCAGGTGTTCACCATATGAATGATTTTTATCTCTATGTATGGGATGTGTATTGAAATATGAAATCTTGTGGTCTATTGTTACGATTTGATATATATAGGTTAAACCTATAACTCACCAACATTTTTGTTGACGTTTTAAGCATGTTTATTCTCAGGTGATTATTAAGAGCTTCCGCTGTCGCATACTTAAATAAGGACGAGATTTGGAGTCCATGCTTGTATGATATTGTGTAAAAACTGCATTCAAGAAACTTATTTTGTTGTAACATATATGTATTGTAAACCATTATGTAATGGTCGTGTGTAAACAGGATATTTAGATTATCATTATTTGATAATCTACGTAAAGCTTTTTAAACCTTTATCGATGAAATAAAGGTTATGGTTCGTTTTAAAATGAATGCAGTCTTTGAAAAACGTCTCATATAGAGGTCAAAACCTCGCAACGAAATCAATTAATATGGAACGTTTTTAATCAATAAGAACGGGACATTTCAGTTGGTATCAGAGCATTGGTCTTAGAGAACCAGAATTTTGCATTAGTGTGTCTTATCGAGTTTGTTAGGATGCATTAGTGAGTCTGGACTTCGACCGTGTTTACTTAAAAAATGATTGCTTAACAAATTTTGTTGGAAACTATATATTTTTAACATGTGAATATTATGTGATATATTAATCTCTTAACGCGTTTGATATTATGTGATAGATGTCTACCTCTAGAACAAGTCCCATTGACTCACCTAATAATAATGAAGAGTCAAATGTAAATTGGAATGATTCGTGGACTGATTCACAAGTTCCCGAAGAGGAACCGGAAGAAGAGTCAGAACCGGAAGAAGAATCGGAACCGGAAGAAGAATCAGAACCGGATGAAGAAATAGAACCGGTGGGGGAAATAATAAAACGATTAAGTAAAAGAAAATCCTCAACCAACCGACCAAGGTTAATTATGGTCAATGGTGTTTCCGCCAAGGAAGCAAAATATTGGGAGGATTACCAATTCTCCGATGAATCGGATTCCGACGAGAATTCCGATGATGTTATAGAAATTACCCCAACTGAATTTAAAAAGGCAAAAGAAAATAATAAGGGAAAGGGCATAAAAATAGAGAAATCTAATTCCAACCCCGATGAACTTTATATGTATCGTCAACCCCCGAAGTCCTTAAGTTGTAACAATGACCCGGGAACCTCTAAACCACCAGGTTTTTCTAAACCAATGTGGATAACGACGGCTCGTATTAGGGGAACATCATATATCCCTAGAAACTTGGCAAAACGAACCAAAACCGAAGAAGAAGAAACAAGTGAGTCGGAATAAGATAGTTGTATTCGTGTGGTTTAATATATGTAATATAGTGTGCTTATGCTTTATGATATATGTAAAAATTGCTTGTATTAATAAGTATTTTTTTTATGAATCTAACTCTTGTCTATTTTACAGTATAAAAACACAAAATGGATAGACAACCCAATATTTTAAGAGACCTACCCGGAGACATGATTGATGAGATCTTGTCTAGAGTCGGTCAGAATTCTTCGGCACAACTATTTAAGGCGAGATCAGTTTGTAAGACATTCGAAGAACGTTCCAAGAATGCCTTGGTTTATAAAAGGCTTTCTTTCGAAAGATGGGGGATATCACATTGGGAAATCCATAAGTTACGATGTGTTTACTTTGACGCATATATTGCGGGGAACCCAAATGCTATTTTACGCAATGGGTTAAGAAATTATTTTGACTCAATATATCCGAATATTGGACTTCGTGATTTAGAAAAAGCAGCTAACATGCAACATAAAGAAGCATGTTATGCTTACGGATTAGTAATGTTCACTTCTCACCAAAGTGAGAACAAGAACATCGGGCTACAACTATTAAACAAAACGTTCCCACAAGTGACGGAGTCGGTAATTGGGGTAAGAAATGAGGTTTTTAGATTGTTACGGGACTGTTGGACATTACGTAACCCTCGTCCCTTTGACGACGTTACAACACGCTGTCTTATCAACGGCCATAACGGTTATGTTCTACAAGACCAAGGATGGGAAGTAATCCTAGTAAAACCAGAATGCATGACTTGTTTCTGGACGTATGAATTACGTGTCTTTATTGCCTTTGCTGAACGACTTGTGTACTAGCTAGAATTATCTTCACAACCATCTTGTATCTAATTTATTGTGTGCTATATTTCATGCTATATGTAAAATAAGCGGTATTGTAAGTTTGTAAAATATTGTGTAAAAGTTTGAACGCGAAATATTATTATAATCAGTTTTTCATATAGAATTGTAGTAGTTGAATTGTATATTAGCTACTAAGTATGAACTTAACGGGTAGGTACTACCCGAATTTAAACTTATAAAACGCTAATATGAAGAAAAAGCTTTTATAAATGAGTTCATATTATGCTACAAAATACTATTAACTACTCTCAATATTCTGTATGATTAACTTGTTCCATTTGACTATTTTGAAGGAAATGGCACCGACTACTCGACACACCGTGAATATGAATGAAGAGGAATTTCGTACTTTTCTAGCTTCAAACATAGCCGCAGTACAGGCTGCGCTACATACCAATAATAACCTTGGATCTAGCAGTACAGGAAATCGTGTAGGATGCACCTACAAAGAATTCACTGCCTGCAAACCTTTGGAATTTGATGGAACCGAAGGACCGATCGGATTGAAACGGTGGACCAAGAAGGTCGAATCGGTGTTTGCCATAAGTAAGTGTACTGAAGAGGACAAAGTGAAGTACGCTACGCATACCTTCACAGGTTCTGCGTTAACATGGTGGAATACCTATCTAGAGCAAGTGGGACAAGACGATGCGTACGCACTACCGTGGTTAGCATTCAAGCACTTGATGAACGAGAAGTACCGTCCCAGAACCGAGGTCAATAAGCTCAAGACAGAACTTAGAGGGTTACGAACCCAAGGATTTGATATTACCACGTACGAAAGACGATTCACAGAATTGTGCCTATTATGTCCGGGAGCATTCGAAGATGAGGAAGAGAAGATCGACGCGTTTGTGAAAGGATTACCGGAAAGAATCCAAGAAGATATAAGTTCACACGAGCCCGCCTCCATACAACAGGCATGTAGAATGGCTCACAAACTAGTGAACCAGATTGAAGAAAGAATTAAAGAACAGACTGCTGAAGAGGCCAATGTGAAGCAAGTCAAAAGAAAGTGGGAGGAAAACGGTGATAAGAATCACCAATACAACAACAACAGCAATTACAACAATAATCGCAACAATTATCCCAACAATCGCAACATCAATTGCAACTACAACAAATGGCCCAACAACAACAACAACAACAACAACAACAACAGCAGCAGCAACTACAACAATCATCCCAACAACAATAACAACCGCAACAACAACAACAATCAGAAGCAGCTATGCCAAAGGTGTGAAAAGTATCACTCGGGGTTCTGCACCAAATTTTGCAACAAGTGTAAAAGAAATGGTCATAGCGTGGCGAAGTGTGAGGTCTATGGACCAGGGGTTAACAGAACGAAAGGAACAAATGGTGTCGGAACGAGTAATGGCGGAGCAAGTAGTGTCGGAGCAAGTTATGCCAATGTAGTTTGTTATAAATGTGGAAAACCGGGCCACATTATTAGAAATTGCCCGAACCAGGAGAACACGAATGGACAAGGCCGCGGAAGAGTTTTCAATATTAATGCGGCAGAGGCACAAGAAGACCCGGAGCTTGTTACGGGTACGTTTCTTATTGACAATAAATCTGCTTATGTTTTATTTGATTCGGGTGCGGATAGAAGCTATATGAGTAGAGATTTTTGTGCTAAATTAAGTTGTCCATTGACACCTTTGGATAGTAAATTTTTACTCGAATTAGCAAATGGTAAATTAATTTCAGCAGATAATATATGTCGGAATCGAGAAATTAAACTGGTTAGCGAAACATTTAAGATTGATTTGATACCAGTAGAGTTAGGGAGTTTTGATGTGATAATCGGTATGGACTGGTTGAAAGAAGTGAAAGCAGAGATCGTTTGTTACAAAAATGCAATTCGCATTATACGAGAAAAAGGAAAACCCTTAATGGTGTACGGAGAAAAGGGCAACACGAAGCTACATCTTATTAGTAATTTGAAGGCACAAAAACTAATAAGAAAAGGTTGCTATGCTGTTCTAGCACACGTCGAGAAAGTACAAACTGAAGAAAAGAACATCAATGATGTTCCCATTGCAAAAGAATTTCCCGATGTATTTCCGAAAGAATTACCGGGATTACCCCCACATCGATCCGTTGAATTTCAAATAGATCTTGTACCAGGAGCTGCACCAATAGCTCGTGCTCCTTACAGACTCGCACCCAGCGAGATGAAAGAACTGCAAAGCCAATTACAAGAACTTTTAGAGCGTGGTTTCATTCGACCAAGCACATCACCGTGGGGAGCTCCTGTTTTGTTTGTCAAGAAGAAAGATGGTACATTCAGGTTGTGTATCGACTACCGAGAGTTGAACAAACTTACCATCAAGAACCGCTACCCACTACCGAGAATCGACGACTTATTTGATCAACTACAAGGCTCGTCTGTTTATTCAAAGATTGACTTACGTTCCGGGTATCATCAAATGCGGGTGAAAGAAGATGATATTCCAAAGACTGCTTTCAGAACACGTTACGGTCATTACGAGTTTATGGTCATGCCGTTTGGTTTAACTAATGCACCAGCTGTGTTCATGGACCTTATGAACCGAGTGTGTGGACCATACCTTGACAAGTTTGTCATTGTTTTCATTGATGACATACTTATTTACTCAAAGAATGACCAAGAACACGGTGAACATTTGAGAAAGGTGTTAGAAGTATTGAGGAAGGAAGAATTGTACGCTAAGTTTTCAAAGTGTGCATTTTGGTTGCAAGAAGTTCAATTCCTCGGTCACATAGTGAACAAAGAAGGTATTAAGGTGGATCCGGCAAAGATAGAAACTCTTGAAAAGTGGGAAACCCCAAAAACTCCGAAACACATACGCCAGTTTTTAGGACTAGCTGGTTACTACAGAAGGTTCATCTAAGACTTTTCCAGAATAGCAAAACCCTTGACTGCATTAACGCATAAAGGGAAGAAATTTGAATGGAATGATGAACAAGAGAAAGCGTTTCAATTATTGAAGAAAAAGCTAACTACGGCACCTATATTGTCATTGCCTGAAGGGAATGATGATTTTGTGATTTATTGTGACGCATCAAAGCAAGGTCTCGGTTGTGTATTAATGCAACGAACGAAGGTGATTGCTTATGCGTCTAGACAATTGAAGATTCACGAACAAAATTATACGACGCATGATTTGGAATTAGGCGCGGTTGTTTTTGCATTAAAGACTTGGAGGCACTACTTATATGGGGTCAAAAGTATTATATATACCGACCACAAAAGTCTTCAACACATATTTAATCAGAAACAACTGAATATGAGGCAGCGTAGGTGGATTGAATTATTGAATGATTACGACTTTGAGATTCGTTACCACCCGGGGAAGGCAAATGTGGTAGCCGATGCCTTGAGCAGGAAGGACAGAGAACCCATTCGAGTAAAATCTATGAATATAATGATTCATACTAACCTTACTACTCAAATAAAGGAGGCGCAACAAGGAGTTTTAAAAGAGGGAAATTTAAAAGATGAAATACCCAAAGGATCGGAGAAGCATCTTAATATTCGGGAAGACGGAACCCGGTATAGGGCTGAAAGGATTTGGGTACCAAAATTTGGAGATATGAGAGAAATGGTACTTAGAGAAGCTCATAAAACCAGATACTCAATACATCCTGGAACGGGGAAGATGTACAAGGATCTCAAGAAACATTTTTGGTGGCCGGGTATGAAAGCTGATGTTGCTAAATACGTAGGAGAATGTTTGACGTGTTCTAAGGTCAAAGCTGAGCATCAGAAACCATCAGGTCTACTTCAACAACCCGAAATCCCGGAATGGAAATGGGAAAACATTACCATGGATTTCATCACTAAATTGCCAAGGACTGCAAGTGGTTTTGATACTATTTGGGTAATAGTTGATCGTCTCACCAAATCAGCACACTTCCTGCCAATAAGAGAAGATGACAAGATGGAGAAGTTAGCACGACTGTATTTGAAGGAAGTCGTCTCCAGACATGGAATACCAATCTCTATTATCTCTGATAGGGATGGCAGATTTATTTCAAGATTCTGGCAGACATTACAGCAAGCATTAGGAACTCGTCTAGACATGAGTACTGCCTATCATCCACAAACTGATGGGCAGAGCGAAAGGACGATACAAACGCTTGAAGACATGCTACGAGCATGTGTTATTGATTTCGGAAACAGTTGGGATCGACATCTACCGTTAGCAGAATTTTCCTACAACAACAGCTACCATTCAAGCATTGAGATGGCGCCTTTTGAAGCACTTTATGGTAGAAAGTGCAGGTCTCCGATTTGTTGGAGTGAAGTGGGGGATAGACAGATTACGGGTCCGGAGATTATACAAGAAACTACCGAGAAGATCATCCAAATTCAACAACGGTTGAAAACTGCCCAAAGTCGACAAAAGAGCTACGCTGACATTAAAAGAAAAAATATAGAATTTGAAATTGGAGAGATGGTCATGCTTAAAGTTTCACCTTGGAAAGGCGTTGTTCGATTTGGTAAACGAGGGAAATTAAATCCAAGGTATATTGGACCATTCAAGATTATTGATCGTGTCGGACCAGTAGCTTACCGACTTGAGTTACCTCAACAACTCGCGGCTGTACATAACACTTTCCACGTCTCGAATTTGAAGAAATGTTTTGCTAAAGAAGATCTCACTATTCCGTTAGATGAAATCCAAATCAATGAAAAACTTCAATTCATCGAAGAACCCGTCGAAATAATGGATCGTGAGGTTAAAAGACTTAAGCAAAACAAGATACCAATTGTTAAGGTTCGATGGAATGCTCGTAGAGGACCCGAGTTCACCTGGGAGCGTGAAGATCAGATGAAGAAGAAATACCCGCATCTATTTCCAGAAGATTCGTCAACACCTTCAACAGCTTACAATTTCGGGACGAAATTTATTTAACGGGTAGGTACTGTAGTGACCCGAACTTTTCCATGTTTATATATATTAATTGAGATTGATATTTACATGATTAAATTTTTCCAACATGTTAAACAATCAAACTTGTTATGACTTGATTAATTGAAATATGTTTCATATAGACAATTGACCACCCAGGTTGACCGGTGATTCACGAACGTTAAAACTTGTAAAAACTATATGATGACATATATATGGTTATATATATAGTTAACATGATATTATGATAAGTAAACATATCATTAAGTATATTAACAATGAACTACATATGTAAAAACAAGACTACTAACTTAATGATTTTGAAACGAGACATATATGTAACGATTATCGTTGTAACGACATTTAATGTATATATATCATATTAAGAGATATTCGTACATCATAATATCATGATAATATAATAATTTAAAATCTCTTTTGATATTATAAACATTGGGTTAACAACATTTAACAAGATCGTTAACCTAAAGGTTTCAAAACAACATTTACATGTAACGACTAACGATGACTTAACGACTCAGTTAAAATGTATATACATGTAGTGTTTTAATATGTATTTATACACTTTTGAAAGACTTCAATACACTTATCAAAATACTTCTACTTAACAAAAATGCTTACAATTACATCCTCGTTCAGTTTCATCAACAATTCTACTCGTATGCACCCGTATTCGTACTCGTACAATACACAGCTTTTAGATGTATGTACTATTGGTATATACACTCCAATGATCAGCTCTTAGCAGCCCATGTGAGTCACCTAACACATGTGGGAACCATCATTTGGCAACTAGCAAGAAATATCTCATAAAATTACAAAAATATGAGTAATCATTCATGACTTATTTACATGAAAACAAAATTACATATCCTTTATATCTAATCCATACACCAACGACCAAAAACACCTAAAAACACTTTCATTCTTCAATTTTCTTCATCTAATTGATCTCTCTCAAGTTCTATCTTCAAGTTCTAAGTGCTCTTCATATATTCTACAAGTTCTAGTTACATAAAATCAAGAATACTTTCAAGTTTGCTAGCTCACTTCCAATCTTGTAAGGTGATCATCCAACCTCAAGAAATCTTTGTTTCTTACAGTAGGTTATCATTCTAATACAAGGTAATAATCATATTCAAACTTTGGTTCAATTTCTATAACTATAACAATCTTATTTCAAGTGATGATCTTACTTGAACTTGTTTTCGTGTCATGATTCTGCTTCAAGAACTTCGAGCCATCCAAGGATCCGTTGAAGCTAGATCCATTTTTCTCTTTTCCAGTAGGTTTATCCAAGGAACTTAAGGTAGTAATGATGTTCATAACATCATTCGATTCATATATATAAAGCTATCTTATTCGAAGGTTTAAACTTGTAATCACTAGAACATAGTTTAGTTAATTCTAAACTTGTTCGCAAACAAAAGTTAATCCTTCTAACTTGACTTTTAAAATCAACTAAACACATGTTCTATATCTATATGATATGCTAACTTAATGATTTAAAACCTGGAAACACGAAAAACACCGTAAAACCGGATTTACGCCGTCGTAGTAACACCGCGGGCTGTTTTGGGTTAGTTAATTAAAAACTATGATAAACTTTGATTTAAAAGTTGTTATTCTGAGAAAATGATTTTTATTATGAACATGAAACTATATCCAAAAATTATGGTTAAACTCAAAGTGAAAGTATGTTTTCTAAAATGGTCATCTAGACGTCGTTCTTTCGACTGAAATGACTACCTTTACAAAAACGACTTGTAACTTATTTTTCCGACTATAAACCTATAATTTTTCTGTTTAGATTCATAAAATAGATTTCAATATGAAACCATAGCAATTTGATTCACTCAAAACGGATTTAAAATGAAGAAGTTATGGGTAAAACAAGATTGGATAATTTTTCTCATTTTAGCTACGTGAAAATTGGTAACAAATCTATTCCAACCATAACTTAATCAACTTGTATTGTATATTATGTAATCTTGAGATACCATAGACACGTATACAATGTTTCGACCTATCATGTCGACACATCTATATATATTTCGGAACAACCATAGACACTCTATATGTGAATGTTGGAGTTAGCTATACAGGGTTGAGGTTGATTCCAAAATATATATAGTTTGAGTTGTGATCAATACTGAGATACGTATACACTGGGTCGTGGATTGATTCAAGATAATATTTATCAATTTATTTCTGTACATCTAACTGTGGACAACTAGTTGTAGGTTACTAACGAGGACAGCTGACTTAATAAACTTAAAACATCAAAATATATTAAAAGTGTTGTAAATATATTTTGAACATACTTTGATATATATGTATATATTGTTATAGGTTCGTGAATCAACCAGTGGCCAAGTCTTACTTCCCGACGAAGTAAAAAATCTGTGAAAGTGAGTTATAGTCCCACTTTTAAAATCTAATATTTTTGGGATGAGAATACATGCAGGTTTTATAAATGATTTACAAAATAGACACAAGTACGTGAAACTACATTCTATGGTTGAATTATCGAAATCGAATATGCCCCTTTTTATTAAGTCTGGTAATCTAAGAATTTGGGAACAGACACCCTAATTGACGCGAATCCTAAAGATAGATCTATTGGGCCTAACAAACCCCATCCAAAGTACCGGATGCTTTAGTACTTCGAAATTTATATCATATCCGAAGGGTGTCCCGGAATGATGGGGATATTCTTATATATGCATCTTGTTAATGTCGGTTACCAGGTGTTCACCATATGAATGATTTTTATCTCTATGTATGGGATGTGTATTGAAATATGAAATCTTGTGGTCTATTGTTACGATTTGATATATATAGGTTAAACCTATAACTCACCAACATTTTTGTTGACGTTTTAAGCATGTTTATTCTCAGGTGATTATTAAGAGCTTCCGCTGTCGCATACTTAAATAAGGACGAGATTTGGAGTCCATGCTTGTATGATATTGTGTAAAAACTGCATTCAAGAAACTTATTTTGTTGTAACATATATGTATTGTAAACCATTATGTAATGGTCGTGTGTAAACAGGATATTTAGATTATCATTATTTGATAATCTACGTAAAGCTTTTTAAACCTTTATCGATGAAATAAAGGTTATGGTTCGTTTTAAAATGAATGCAGTCTTTGAAAAACGTCTCATATAGAGGTCAAAACCTCGCAACGAAATCAATTAATATGGAACGTTTTTAATCAATTTTAAAACGAACCATAACCTTTATTTCATCGATAAAGGTTTAAAAAGCTTTACGTAGATTATCAAATAATGATAATCTAAATATCCTGTTTACACACGACCATTACATAATGGTTTACAATACATATATGTTACAACAAAATAAGTTTCTTGAATGCAGTTTTTACACAATATCATACAAGCATGGACTCCAAATCTCGTCCTTATTTAAGTATGCGACAGCGGAAGCTCTTAATAATCACCTGAGAATAAACATGCTTAAAACGTCAACAAAAATGTTGGTGAGTTATAGGTTTAACCTATATATATCAAATCGTAACAATAGACCACAAGATTTCATATTTCAATACACATCCCATACATAGAGATAAAAATCATTCATATGGTGAACACCTGGTAACCGACATTAACAAGATGCATATATAAGAATATCCCCATCATTCCGGGACACCCTTCGGATATGATATAAATTTCGAAGTACTAAAGCATCCGGTACTTTGGATGGGGTTTGTTAGGCCCAATAGATCTATCTTTAGGATTCACGTCAATTAGGGTGTCTGTTCCCAAATTCTTAGATTACCAGACTTAATAAAAAGGGGCATATTCGATTTCGATAATTCAACCATAGAATGTAGTTTCACGTACTTGTGTCTATTTTGTAAATCATTTATAAAACCTGCATGTATTCTCATCCCAAAAATATTAGATTTTAAAAGTGGGACTATAACTCACTTTCACAGATTTTTTACTTCGTCGGGAAGTAAGACTTGGCCACTGGTTGATTCACGAACCTATAACAATATATACATATATATCAAAGTATGTTCAAAATATATTTACAACACTTTTAATATATTTTGATGTTTTAAGTTTATTAAGTCAGCTGTCCTCGTTAGTAACCTACAACTAGTTGTCCACAGTTAGATGTACAGAAATAAATCGATAAATATTATCTTGAATCAATCCACGACCCAGTGTATACGTATCTCAGTATTGATCACAACTCAAACTATATATATTTTGGAATCAACCTCAACCCTGTATAGCTAACTCCAACATTCACATATAGAGTGTCTATGGTTGTTCCGAAATATATATAGATGTGTCGACATGATAGGTCGAAACATTGTATACGTGTCTATGGTATCTCAAGATTACATAATATACAATACAAGTTGATTAAGTTATGGTTGGAATAGATTTGTTACCAATTTTCACGTAGCTAAAATGAGAAAAATTATCCAATCTTGTTTTACCCATAACTTCTTCATTTTAAATCCGTTTTGAGTGAATCAAATTGCTATGGTTTCATATTGAAATCTATTTTATGAATCTAAACAGAAAAATTATAGGTTTATAGTGGGAAAAATAAGTTACAAGTCGTTTTTGTAAAGGTAGTCATTTCAGTCGAAAGAACGACGTCTAGATGACCATTTTAGAAAACATACTTTCACTTTGAGTTTAACCATAATTTTTGGATATAGTTTCATGTTCATAATAAAAATCATTTTCTCAGAATAACAACTTTTAAATCAAAGTTTATCATAGTTTTTAATTAACTAACCCAAAACAGCCCGCGGTGTTACTACGACGGCGTAAATCCGGTTTTACGGTGTTTTTCGTGTTTCCAGGTTTTAAATCATTAAGTTAGCATATCATATAGATATAGAACATGTGTTTAGTTGATTTTAAAAGTCAAGTTAGAAGGATTAACTTTTGTTTGCGAACAAGTTTAGAATTAACTAAACTATGTTCTAGTGATTACAAGTTTAAACCTTCGAATAAGATAGCTTTATATATATGAATCGAATGATGTTATGAACATCATTACTACCTTAAGTTCCTTGGATAAACCTACTGGAAAAGAGAAAAATGGATCTAGCTTCAACGGATCCTTGGATGGCTCGAAGTTCTTGAAGCAGAATCATGACACGAAAACAAGTTCAAGTAAGATCATCACTTGAAATAAGATTGTTATAGTTATAGAAATTGAACCAAAGTTTGAATATGATTATTATCTTGTATTAGAATGATAACCTACTGTAAGAAACAAAGATTTCTTGAGGTTGGATGATCACCTTACAAGATTGGAAGTGAGCTAGCAAACTTGAAAGTATTCTTGATTTTATGTAACTAGAACTTGTAGAATATATGAAGAGCACTTAGAACTTGAAGATAGAACTTGAGAGAGATCAATTAGATGAAGAAAATTGAAGAATGAAAGTGTTTTTAGGTGTTTTTGGTCGTTGGTGTATGGATTAGATATAAAGGATATGTAATTTTGTTTTCATGTAAATAAGTCATGAATGATTACTCATATTTTTGTAATTTTATGAGATATTCTTGCTAGTTGCCAAATGATGGTTCCCACATGTGTTAGGTGACTCACATGGGCTGCTAAGAGCTGATCATTGGAGTGTATATACCAATAGTACATACATCTAAAAGCTGTGTATTGTACGAGTACGAATACGGGTGCATACGAGTAGAATTGTTGATGAAACTGAACGAGGATGTAATTGTAAGCATTTTTGTTAAGTAGAAGTATTTTGATAAGTGTATTGAAGTCTTTCAAAAGTGTATAAATACATATTAAAACACTACATGTATATACATTTTAACTGAGTCGTTAAGTCATCGTTAGTCGTTACATGTAAATGTTGTTTTGAAACCTTTAGGTTAACGATCTTGTTAAATGTTGTTAACCCAATGTTTATAATATCAAAAGAGATTTTAAATTATTATATTATCATGATATTATGATGTACGAATATCTCTTAATATGATATATATACATTAAATGTCGTTACAACGATAATCGTTACATATATGTCTCGTTTCAAAATCATTAAGTTAGTAGTCTTGTTTTTACATATGTAGTTCATTGTTAATATACTTAATGATATGTTTACTTATCATAATATCATGTTAACTATATATATAACCATATATATGTCATCATATAGTTTTTACAAGTTTTAACGTTCGTGAATCACCGGTCAACCTGGGTGGTCAATTGTCTATATGAAACATATTTCAATTAATCAAGTCATAACAAGTTTGATTGTTTAACATGTTGGAAAAATTTAATCATGTAAATATCAATCTCAATTAATATATATAAACATGGAAAAGTTCGGGTCACTACAGTACCTACCCGTTAAATAAATTTCGTCCCGAAATTTTAAGCTGTTGAAGGTGTTGACGAATCTTCTGGAAATAGATGCGGGTATTTCTTCTTCATCTGATCTTCACGCTCCCAGGTGAACTCGGGTCCTCTACGAGCATTCCATCGAACCTTAACAATTGGTATCTTGTTTTGCTTAAGTCTTTTAACCTCACGATCCATTATTTCGACGGGTTCTTCGATGAATTGAAGTTTTTCATTGATTTGGATTTCATCTAACGGAATAGTGAGATCTTCTTTAGCAAAACATTTCTTCAAATTCGAGACGTGGAAAGTGTTATGTACAGCCGCGAGTTGTTGAGGTAACTCAAGTCGGTAAGCTACTGGTCCGACACGATCAATAATCTTGAATGGTCCAATATACCTTGGATTTAATTTCCCTCGTTTACCAAATCGAACAACGCCTTTCCAAGGTGAAACTTTAAGCATGACCATCTCTCCAATTTCAAATTCTATATCTTTTCTTTTAATGTCAGCGTAGCTCTTTTGTCGACTTTGGGCGGTTTTCAACCGTTGTTGAATTTGGATGATCTTCTCGGTAGTTTCTTGTATAATCTCCGGACCCGTAATCTGTCTATCCCCCACTTCACTCCAACAAATCGGAGACCTGCACTTTCTACCATAAAGTGCTTCAAAAGGCGCCATCTCAATGCTTGAATGGTAGCTGTTGTTGTAGGAAAATTCTGCTAACGGTAGATGTCGATCCCAACTGTTTCCGAAATCAATAACACATGCTCGTAGCATGTCTTCAAGCGTTTGTATCGTCCTTTCGCTCTGCCCATCAGTTTGTGGATGATAGGCAGTACTCATGTCTAGACGAGTTCCTAATGCTTGCTGTAATGTCTGCCAGAATCTTGAAATAAATCTGCCATCCCTATCAGAGATAATAGAGATTGGTATTCCATGTCTGGAGACGACTTCCTTCAAATACAGTCGTGCTAACTTCTCCATCTTGTCATCTTCTCTTATTGGCAGGAAGTGTGCTGATTTGGTGAGACGATCAACTATTACCCAAATAGTATCAAAACCACTTGCAGTCCTTGGCAATTTAGTGATGAAATCCATGGTAATGTTTTCCCATTTCCATTCCGGGATTTCGGGTTGTTGAAGTAGACCTGATGGTTTCTGATGCTCAGCTTTGACCTTAGAACACGTCAAACATTCTCCTACGTATTTAGCAACATCAGCTTTCATACCCGGCCACCAAAAATGTTTCTTGAGATCCTTGTACATCTTCCCCGTTCCAGGATGTATTGAGTATCTGGTTTTATGAGCTTCTCTAAGTACCATTTCTCTCATATCTCCAAATTTTGGTACCCAAATCCTTTCAGCCCTATACCGGGTTCCGTCTTCCCGAATATTAAGATGCTTCTCCGATCCTTTGGGTATTTCATCTTTTAAATTTCCCTCTTTTAAAACTCCTTGTTGCGCCTCCTTTATTTGAGTAGTAAGGTTAGTATGAATCATTATATTCATAGATTTTACTCGAATGGGTTCTCTGTCCTTCCTGCTCAAGGCATCGGCTACCACATTTGCCTTCCCCGGGTGGTAACGAATCTCAAATTCGTAATCATTCAATAATTCAATCCACCTACGCTGCCTCATATTCAGTTGTTTCTGATTAAATATGTGTTGAAGACTTTTGTGGTCGGTATATATAATACTTTTGACCCCATATAAGTAGTGCCTCCAAGTCTTTAATGCAAAAACAACCGCGCCTAATTCCAAATCATGCGTCGTATAATTTTGTTCGTGAATCTTCAATTGTCTAGACGCATAAGCAATCACCTTCGTTCGTTGCATTAATACACAACCGAGACCTTGCTTTGATGCGTCACAATAAATCACAAAATCATCATTCCCTTCAGGCAATGACAATATAGGTGCCGTAGTTAGCTTTTTCTTCAATAATTGAAACGCTTTCTCTTGTTCATCATTCCATTCAAATTTCTTCCCTTTATGCGTTAATGCAGTCAAGGGTTTTGCTATTCTGGAAAAGTCTTGGATAAACCTTCTGTAGTAACCAGCTAGTCCTAAAAACTGGCGTATGTGTTTCGGAGTTTTTGGGGTTTCCCACTTTTCAACAGTTTCTATCTTTGCCGGATCCACCTTAATACCTTCTTTGTTCACTATGTGACCGAGGAATTGAACTTCTTGCAACCAAAATGCACACTTTGAAAACTTAGCGTACAATTCTTCCTTCCTCAATACTTCTAACACCTTTCTCAAATGTTCACCGTGTTCTTGGTCATTCTTTGAGTAAATAAGTATGTCATCAATGAAAACAATGACAAACTTGTCAAGGTATGGTCCACACACTCGGTTCATAAGGTCCATGAACACAACTGGTGCATTAGTTAAACCAAACGGCATGACCATAAACTCGTAATGACCGTAACGTGTTCTGAAAGCAGTCTTTGGAATATCATCTTCTTTCACCCGCATTTGATGATACCCGGAACGTAAGTCAATCTTTGAATAAACAGACGAGCCTTGTAGTTGATCAAATAAGTCGTCGATTCTCGGTAGTGGGTAGCGGTTCTTGATGGTAAGTTTGTTCAACTCTCGGTAGTCGATACACAACCTGAATGTACCATCTTTCTTCTTGACAAACAAAACAGGAGCTCCCCACGGTGATGTTCTTGGTCGAATGAAACCACGCTCTAAAAGTTCTTGTAATTGGCTTTGCAGTTCTTTCATCTCGCTGGGTGCGAGTCTGTAAGGAGCACGAGCTATTGGTGCAGCTCCTGGTACAAGATCTATTTGAAATTCAATGGATCGATGTGGGGGTAATCCCGGTAATTCTTTCGGAAATACATCGGGAAATTCTTTTGCAATGGGAACATCATTGATGTTCTTTTCTTCAGTTTGTACTTTCTCGACGTGTGCTAGAACAGCATAGCAACCTTTTCTTATTAGTTTTTGTGCCTTCAAATTACTAATAAGATGTAGCTTCGTGTTGCCCTTTTCTCCGTACACCATTAAGGGTTTTCCTTTTTCTCGTATAATGCGAATTGCATTTTTGTAACAAACGATCTCTGCTTTCACTTCTTTCAACCAGTCCATACCGATTATCACATCAAAACTCCCTAACTCTACTGGTATCAAATCAATCTTAAATGTTTCGCTAACCAGTTTAATTTCTCGATTCCGACATATATTATCTGCTGAAATTAATTTACCATTTGCTAATTCGAGTAAAAATTTACTATCCAAAGGTGTCAATGGACAACTTAATTTAGCACAAAAATCTCTACTCATATAGCTTCTATCCGCACCCGAATCAAATAAAACATAAGCAGATTTATTGTCAATAAGAAACGTACCCGTAACAAGCTCCGGGTCTTCTTGTGCCTCTGCCGCATTAATATTGAAAACTCTTCCGCGGCCTTGTCCATTCGTGTTCTCCTGGTTCGGGCAATTTCTAATAATGTGGCCTGGTTTTCCACATTTATAACAAACTACATTGGCATAACTTGCTCCGACACTACTTGCTCCGCCATTACTCGTTCCGACACCATTTGTTCCTTTCGTTCTGTTAACCCCTGGTCCATAGACCTCACACTTCGCCGCGCTATGACCATTTCTTTTACACTTGTTTCAAAATTTGGTGCAGAACCCCGAGTGATACTTTTCACACCTTTGGCATAGCTGCTTCTGATTGTTGTTGTTGTTGCGGTTGTTATTGTTGTTGGGATGATTGTTGTAGTTGCTGTTGTTGTTGTTGTTGTTGTTGTTGGGCCGTTTGTTGTAGTTGCGATTGATGTTGCGATTGTTGGGATAATTGTTGCGATTATTGTTGTAATTGCTGTTGTTGT
Source organism: Rutidosis leptorrhynchoides (assembly GCF_046630445.1). Classification (NCBI taxonomy): domain Eukaryota; kingdom Viridiplantae; phylum Streptophyta; class Magnoliopsida; order Asterales; family Asteraceae; genus Rutidosis; species Rutidosis leptorrhynchoides. The sequence goes on from NC_092334.1 coordinate 554,135,403, forward strand.
TGTATTGGTGATTCTTATCACCGTTTTCCTCCCACTTTCTTTTGACTTGCTTCACATTGGCCTCTTCAGCAGTCTGTTCTTTAATTCTTTCTTCAATCTGGTTCACTAGTTTGTGAGCCATTCTACATGCCTGTTGTATGGAGGCGGGCTCGTGTGAACTTATATCTTCTTGGATTCTTTCCGGTAATCCTTTCACAAACGCGTCGATCTTCTCTTCCTCATCTTCGAATGCTCCCGGACATAATAGGCACAATTCTGTGAATCGTCTTTCGTACGTGGTAATATCAAATCCTTGGGTTCGTAACCCTCTAAGTTCTGTCTTGAGCTTATTGACCTCGGTTCTGGGACGGTACTTCTCGTTCATCAAGTGCTTGAATGCTGACCACGGTAGTGCGTACGCATCGTCTTGTCCCACTTGCTCTAGATAGGTATTCCACCATGTTAACGCAGAACCTGTGAAGGTATGCGTAGCGTACTTCACTTTGTCCTCTTCAGTACACTTACTTATGGCAAACACCGATTCGACCTTCTCGGTCCACCGTTTCAATCCGATCGGTCCTTCGGTTCCATCAAATTCCAAAGGTTTGCAGGCAGTGAATTCTTTGTAGGTGCATCCTACACGATTTCCTGTACTGCTAGATCCAAGGTTATTATTGGTATGTAGCGCAGCCTGTACTGCGGCTATGTTTGAAGCTAGAAAAGTACGAAATTCCTCTTCATTCATATTCACGGTGTGTCGAGTAGTCGGTGCCATTTCCTTCAAAATAGTCAAATGGAACAAGTTAATCATACAGAATATTGAGAGTAGTTAATAGTATTTCGTAGCATAATATGAACTCATTTATAAAAGCTTTTTCTTCATATTAGCGTTTTATAAGTTTAAATTCGGGTAGTACCTACCCGTTAAGTTCATACTTAGTAGCTAATATACAATTCAACTACTACAATTCTATATGAAAAACTGATTATAATAATATTTCGCGTTCAAACTTTTACACAATATTTTACAAACTTACAATACCGCTTATTTTACATATAGCATGAAATATAGCACACAATAAATTAGATACAAGATGGTTGTGAAGATAATTCTAGCTATTACACAAGTCGTTCAGCAAAGGCAATAAAGACATGTAATTCATACGTCTAGAAACAAGTCATGCATTCTGGTTTTACTAGGATTACTTCCCATCCTTGGTCTTGTGGAACATAACCGTTATGGCCGTTGATAAGACAGCGTGTTGTAACGTCGTCAAAGGGACGAGGGTTACGTAATGTCCAACAGTCCCGTAACAATCTAAAAACCTCATTTCTTACCCCAATTACCGACTCCGTCACTTGTGGGAACGTTTTGTTTAATAGTTGTAGCCCGATGTTCTTGTTCTCACTTTGGTGAGAAGCGAACATTACTAATCCGTAAGCATAACATGCTTCTTTATGTTGCATGTTAGCCGCTTTTTCTAAATCACGAAGTCCAATATTCGGATATATTGAGTCAAAATAATTTCTTAACCCATTGCGTAAAATAGCATTTGGGTTCCCCGCAATATATGCGTCAAAGTAAACACATCGTAACTTATGGATTTCCCAATGTGATATCCCCCATCTTTCGAACGAAAGCCTTTTATAAACCAAGGTATTCTTGGAACGTTCTTCGAATGTCTTACAAACTGATCTCGCCTTAAATAGTTGTGCCGAAGAATTCTGACCGACTCTAGACAAGATCTCATCAATCATGTCTCCGGGTAGGTCTCTTAAAATATTGGGTTGTCTATCCATTTTGTGTTTTTATACTGTAAAATAGACAAGAGTTAGATTCATAAAAAAAAATACTTATTAATACAAGCAATTTTTACATATATCATAAAGCATAAGCACACTATATTACATATATTACACCACACGAATACAACTATCTTATTCCGACTCACTTGTTTCTTCTTCTTCGGTTTTGGTTCGTTTTGCCAAGTTTCTAGGGATATATGATGTTCCCCTAATACGAGCCGTCGTTATCCACATTGGTTTAGAAAAACCTGGTGGTTTAGAGGTTCCCGGGTCATTGTTACAACTTAAGGACTTCGGGGGTTGACGATACATATAAAGTTCATCGGGGTTCGAATTAGATTTCTATATTTTTATGCCCTTTCCCTTATTATTTTCTTTTGCCTTTTTAAATTCAGTTGGGGTAATTTCTATAACATCATCGGAATTCTCGTCGGAATCCGATTCATCGGAGAATTGGTAATCCTCCCAATATTTTGCTTCCTTGGCGGAAACACCATTGACCATAATTAACCTTGGTCGGTTGGTTGAGGATTTTCTTTTACTTAATCGTTTTATTATTTCCCCCACCGGTTCTATTTCTTCATCCGGTTCTGATTCTTCTTCCGGTTCCGATTCTTCTTCCGGTTCTGACTCTTCTTCCGGTTCCTCTTCGGGAACTTGTGAATCAGTCCACGAATCATTCCAATTTACATTTGACTCTTCATTATTATTAGGTGAGTCAATGGGACTTGTTCTAGAGGTAGACATCTATCACATAATATCAAACGCGTTAAGAGATTAATATATCACATAATATTCACATGTTAAAAATATATAGTTTCCAACAAAATTTGTTAAGCAATCATTTTTTAAGTAAACACGGTCGAAGTCCAGACTCACTAATGCATCCTAACAAACTCGATAAGACACACTAATGCAAAATTCTGGTTCTCTAAGACCAACGCTCGGATACCAACTGAAATGTCCCGTTCTTATTGATTAAAAACGTTCCATATTAATTGATTTCGTTGCGAGGTTTTGACCTCTATATGAGATGTTTTTCAAAGACTGCATTCATTTTAAAACGAACCATAACCTTTATTTCATCGATAAAGGTTTAAAAAGCTTTACGTAGATTATCAAATAATGATAATCTAAATATCCTGTTTACACACGACCATTACATAATGGTTTACAATGCATATATGTTACAACAAAATAAGTTTCTTGAATGCATTTTTTACACAATATCATACAAGCATGGACTCCAAATCTCGTCCTTATTTAAGTATGTGACAGCGGAAGCTCTTAATAATCACCTGAGAATAAACATGCTTAAAACGTCAACAAAAATGTTGGTGAGTTATAGGTTTAACCTATATATATCAAATCGTAACAATAGACCACAAGATTTCATATTTCAATACACATCCCATACATAGAGATAAAAATCATTCATATGGTGAACACCTGGTAACCGACATTAACAAGATGCATATATAAGAATATCCCCATCATTCCGGGACACCCTTCGGATATGATATAAATTTCGAAGTACTAAAGCATCCGGTACTTTGGATGGGGTTTGTTAGGCCCAATAGATCTATCTTTAGGATTCGCGTCAATTAGGGTGTCTGTTCCCAAATTCTTAGATTACCAGACTTAATAAAAAGGGGCATATTCGATTTCGATAATTCAACCATAGAATGTAGTTTCACGTACTTGTGTCTATTTTGTAAATCATTTATAAAACCTGCATGTATTCTCATCCCAAAAATATTAGATTTTAAAAGTGGGACTATAACTCACTTTCACAGATTTTTTACTTCGTCGGGAAGTAAGACTTGGCCACTGGTTGATTCACGAACCTATAACAATATATACATATATATCAAAGTATGTTCAAAATATATTTACAACACTTTTAATATATTTTGATGTTTTAAGTTTATTAAGTCAGCTGTCCTCGTTAGTAACCTACAACTAGTTGTCCACAGTTAGATGTACAGAAATAAATCGATAAATATTATCTTGAATCAATCCACGACCCAGTGTATACGTATCTCAGTATTGATCACAACTCAAACTATATATATTTTGGAATCAACCTCAACCCTGTATAGCTAACTCCAACATTCACATATAGAGTGTCTATGGTTGTTCCGAAATATATATAGATGTGTCGACATGATAGGTCGAAACATTGTATACGTGTCTATGGTATCTCAAGATTACATAATATACAATACAAGTTGATTAAGTTATGGTTGGAATAGATTTGTTACCAATTTTCACGTAGCTAAAATGAGAAAAATTATCCAATCTTGTTTTACCCATAACTTCTTCATTTTAAATCCGTTTTGAGTGAATCAAATTGCTATGGTTTCATATTGAAATCTATTTTATGAATATAAACAGAAAAATTATAGGTTTATAGTCGGAAAAATAAGTTACAAGTCGTTTTTGTAAAGGTAGTCATTTCAGTCGAAAGAACGACGTCTAGATGACCATTTTAGAAAACATACTTTCACTTTGAGTTTAACCATAATTTTTGGATATAGTTTCATGTTCATAATAAAAATCATTTTCTCAGAATAACAATTTTTAAATCAAAGTTTATCATAGTTTTTAATTAACTAACCCAAAACAGCCCGCGGTGTTACTACGACGGCGTAAATCCGGTTTTACGGTGTTTTTCGTGTTTCCAGGTTTTAAATCATTAAGTTAGCATATCATATAGATATAGAACATGTGTTTAGTTGATTTTAAAAGTCAAGTTAGAAGGATTAACTTTTGTTTGCGAACAAGTTTAGAATTAACTAAACTATGTTCTAGTGATTACAAGTTTAAACCTTCGAATAAGATAGCTTTATATATATGAATCGAATGATGTTATGAACATCATTACTACCTTAAGTTCCTTGGATAAACCTACTGGAAAATAGAAAAATGGATCTAGCTTCAACGGATCCTTGGATGGCTCGAAGTTCTTGAAGCAGAATCATGACACGAAAACAAGTTCAAGTAAGATCATCACTTGAAATAAGATTGTTATAGTTATAGAAATTGAACCAAAGTTTGAATATGATTATTACCTTGTATTAGAATGATAACCTACTGTAAGAAACAAAGATTTCTTGAGGTTGGATGATCACCTTACAAGATTGGAAGTGAGCTAGCAAACTTGAAAGTATTCTTGATTTTATGTAACTAGAACTTGTAGAATATATGAAGAGCACTTAGAACTTGAAGATAGAACTTGAGAGAGATCAATTAGATGAAGAAAATTGAAGAATGAAAGTGTTTTTAGGTGTTTTTGGTCGTTGGTGTATGGATTAGATATAAAGGATATGTAATTTTGTTTTCATGTAAATAAGTCATGAATGATTACTCATATTTTTGTAATTTTATGAGATATTTCTTGCTAGTTGCCAAATGATGGTTCCCACATGTGTTAGGTGACTCACATGGGCTGCTAAGAGCTGATCATTGGAGTGTATATACCAATAGTACATACATCTAAAAGCTGTGTATTGTACGAGTACGAATACGGGTGCATACGAGTAGAATTGTTGATGAAACTGAACGAGGATGTAATTGTAAGCATTTTTGTTAAGTAGAAGTATTTTGATAAGTGTATTGAAGTCTTTCAAAAGTGTATAAATACATATTAAAACACTACATGTATATACATTTTAACTGAGTCGTTAAGTCATCGTTAGTCGTTACATGTAAATGTTGTTTTGAAACCTTTAGGTTAACGATCTTGTTAAATGTTGTTAACCCAATGTTTATAATATCAAAAGAGATTTTAAATTATTATATTATCATGATATTATGATGTACGAATATCTCTTAATATGATATATATACATTAAATGTCGTTACAACGATAATCGTTACATATATGTCTCGTTTCAAAATCATTAAGTTAGTAGTCTTGTTTTTACATATGTAGTTCATTGTTAATATACTTAATGATAGTCGTTACATGTAAATGTTGTTTTAACAATGAACTACATATAGATAAGTAAACATATCATTAAGTATATTAACAATGAACTACATATGTAAAAACAAGACTACTAACTTAATGATTTTGAAACGAGACATATATGTAACGATTATCGTTGTAACGACATTTAATGTATATATATCATATTAAGAGATATTCGTACATCATAATATCATGATAATATAATAATTTAAAATCTCTTTTGATATTATAAACATTGGGTTAACAACATTTAACAAGATCGTTAACCTAAAGGTTTCAAAACAACATTTACATGTAACGACTAACGATGACTTAACGACTCAGTTAAAATGTATATACATGTAGTGTTTTAATATGTATTTATACACTTTTGAAAGACTTCAATACACTTATCAAAATACTTCTACTTAACAAAAATGCTTACAATTACATCCTCGTTCAGTTTCATCAACAATTCTACTCGTATGCACCCGTATTCGTACTCGTACAATACACAGCTTTTAGATGTATGTACTATTGGTATATACACTCCAATGATCAGCTCTTAGCAGCCCATGTGAGTCACCTAACACATGTGGGAACCATCATTTGGCAACTAGCAAGAAATATCTCATAAAATTACAAAAATATGAGTAATCATTCATGACTTATTTACATGAAAACAAAATTACATATCCTTTATATCTAATCCATACACCAACGACCAAAAACACCTAAAAACACTTTCATTCTTCAATTTTCTTCATCTAATTGATCTCTCTCAAGTTCTATCTTCAAGTTCTAAGTGCTCTTCATATATTCTACAAGTTCTAGTTACATAAAATCAAGAATACTTTCAAGTTTGCTAGCTCACTTCCAATCTTGTAAGGTGATCATCCAACCTCAAGAAATCTTTGTTTCTTACAGTAGGTTATCATTCTAATACAAGGTAATAATCATATTCAAACTTTGGTTCAATTTCTATAACTATAACAATCTTATTTCAAGTGATGATCTTACTTGAACTTGTTTTCGTGTCATGATTCTGCTTCAAGAACTTCGAGCCATCCAAGGATCCGTTGAAGCTAGATCCATTTTTCTATTTTCCAGTAGGTTTATCCAAGGAACTTAAGGTAGTAATGATGTTCATAACATCATTCGATTCATATATATAAAGCTATCTTATTCGAAGGTTTAAACTTGTAATCACTAGAACATAGTTTAGTTAATTCTAAACTTGTTCGCAAACAAAAGTTAATCCTTCTAACTTGACTTTTAAAATCAACTAAACACATGTTCTATATCTATATGATATGCTAACTTAATGATTTAAAACCTGGAAACACGAAAAACACCGTAAAACCGGATTTACGCCGTCGTAGTAACACCGCGGGCTGTTTTGGGTTAGTTAATTAAAAACTATGATAAACTTTGATTTAAAAGTTGTTATTCTGAGAAAATGATTTTTATTATGAACATGAAACTATATCCAAAAATTATGGTTAAACTCAAAGTGAAAGTATGTTTTCTAAAATGGTCATCTAGACGTCGTTCTTTCGACTGAAATGACTACCTTTACAAAAATGACTTGTAACTTATTTTTCCGACTATAAACCTATAATTTTTCTGTTTAGATTCATAAAATATATTTCAATATGAAACCATAGCAATTTGATTCACTCAAAACGGATTTAAAATGAAGAAGTTATGGGTAAAACAAGATTGGATAATTTTTCTCATTTTAGCTACGTGAAAATTGGTAACAAATCTATTCCAACCATAACTTAATCAACTTGTATTGTATATTATGTAATCTTGAGATACCATAGACACGTATACAATGTTTCGACCTATCATGTCGACACATCTATATATATTTCGGAACAACCATAGACACTCTATATGTGAATGTTGGAGTTAGCTATACAGGGTTGAGGTTGATTCCAAAATATATATAGTTTGAGTTGTGATCAATACTGAGATACGTATACACTGGGTCGTGGATTGATTCAAGATAATATTTATTGATTTATTTCTGTACATCTAACTGTGGACAACTAGTTGTAGGTTACTAACGAGGACAGCTGACTTAATAAACTTAAAACATCAAAATATATTAAAAGTGTTGTAAATATATTTTGAACATACTTTGATATATATGTATATATTGTTATAGGTTCGTGAATCAACCAGTGGCCAAGTCTTACTTCCCGACGAAGTAAAAAATCTGTGAAAGTGAGTTATAGTCCCACTTTTAAAATCTAATATTTTTGGGATGAGAATACATGCAGGTTTTATAAATGATTTACAAAATAGACACAAGTACGTGAAACTACATTCTATGGTTGAATTATCGAAATCGAATATGCCCCTTTTTATTAAGTCTGGTAATCTAAGAATTTGGGAACAGACACCCTAATTGACGCGAATCCTAAAGATAGATCTATTGGGCCTAACAAACCCCATCCAAAGTACCGGATGCTTTAGTACTTCGAAATTTATATCATATCCGAAGGGTGTCCCGGAATGATGGGGATATTCTTATATATGCATCTTGTTAATGTCGGTTACCAGGTGTTCACCATATGAATGATTTTTATCTCTATGTATGGGATGTGTATTGAAATATGAAATCTTGTGGTCTATTGTTACGATTTGATATATATAGGTTAAACCTATAACTCACCAACATTTTTGTTGACGTTTTAAGCATGTTTATTCTCAGGTGATTATTAAGAGCTTCCGCTGTCGCATACTTAAATAAGGACGAGATTTGGAGTCCATGCTTGTATGATATTGTGTAAAAACTGCATTCAAGAAACTTATTTTGTTGTAACATATATGTATTGTAAACCATTATGTAATGGTCGTGTGTAAACAGGATATTTAGATTATCATTATTTGATAATCTACATAAAGCTTTTTAAACCTTTATCGATGAAATAAAGGTTATGGTTCGTTTTAAAATGAATGCAGTCTTTGAAAAACGTCTCATATAGAGGTCAAAACCTCGCAACGAAATCAATTAATATGGAACGTTTTTAATCAATAAGAACGGGACATTTCAGTTGGTATCCGAGCGTTGGTCTTAGAGAACCAGAATTTTGCATTAGTGTGTCTTATCGAGTTTGTTAGGATGCATTAGTGAGTCTGGACTTCGACCGTGTTTACTTAAAAAATGATTGCTTAACAAATTTTGTTGGAAACTATATATTTTTAACATGTGAATATTATGTGATATATTAATCTCTTAACGCGTTTGATATTATGTGATAGATGTCTACCTCTAGAACAAGTCCCATTGACTCACCTAATAATAATGAAGAGTCAAATGTAAATTGGAATGATTCGTGGACTGATTCACAAGTTCCCGAAGAGGAACCGGAAGAAGAGTCAGAACCGGAAGAAGAATCGGAACCGGAAGAAGAATCAGAACCGGATGAAGAAATAGAACCGGTGGGGGAAATAATAAAACGATTAAGTAAAAGAAAATCCTCAACCAACCGACCAAGGTTAATTATGGTCAATGGTGTTTCCGCCAAGGAAGCAAAATATTGGGAGGATTACCAATTCTCCGATGAATCGGATTCCGACGAGAATTCCGATGATGTTATAGAAATTACCCCAACTGAATTTAAAAAGGCAAAAGAAAATAATAAGGGAAAGGGCATAAAAATAGAGAAATCTAATTCCAACCCCGATGAACTTTATATGTATCGTCAACCCCCGAAGTCCTTAAGTTGTAACAATGACCCGGGAACCTCTAAACCACCAGGTTTTTCTAAACCAATGTGGATAACGACGGCTCGTATTAGGGGAACATCATATATCCCTAGAAACTTGGCAAAACGAACCAAAACCGAAGAATAAGAAACAAGTGAGTCGGAATAAGATAGTTGTATTCGTGTGGTGTAATATATGTAATATAGTGTGCTTATGCTTTATGATATATGTAAAAATTGCTTGTATTAATAAGTATTTTTTTTTTATGAATCTAACTCTTGTCTATTTTACAGTATAAAAACACAAAATGGATAGACAACCCAATATTTTAAGAGACCTACCCGGAGACATGATTGATGAGATCTTGTCTAGAGTCGGTCAGAATTCTTCGGCACAACTATTTAAGGCGAGATCAGTTTGTAAGACATTCGAAGAACGTTCCAAGAATGCCTTGGTTTATAAAAGGCTTTCGTTCGAAAGATGGGGGATATCACATTGGGAAATCCATAAGTTACGATGTGTTTACTTTGACGCATATATTGCGGGGAACCCAAATGCTATTTTACGCAATGGGTTAAGAAATTATTTTGACTCAATATATCCGAATATTGGACTTCGTGATTTAGAAAAAGCGGCTAACATGCAACATAAAGAAGCATGTTATGCTTACGGATTAGTAATGTTCGCTTTTCACCAAAGTGAGAACAAGAACATCGGGCTACAACTATTAAACAAAACGTTCCCACAAGTGACGGAGTCGGTAATTGGGGTAAGAAATGAGGTTTTTAGATTGTTACGGGACTGTTGGACATTACGTAACCCTCGTCCCTTTGACGACGTTACAACACGCTGTCTTATCAACGGCCATAACGGTTATGTTCCACAAGACCAAGGATGGGAAGTAATCCTAGTAAAACCAGAATGCATGACTTGTTTCTGGACGTATGAATTACGTGTCTTTATTGCCTTTGCTGAACGACTTGTGTACTAGCTAGAATTATCTTTACAACCATCTTGTATCTAATTTATTGTGTGCTATATTTCATGCTATATGTAAAATAAGCGGTATTGTAAGTTTGTAAAATATTGTGTAAAAGTTTGAACGCGAAATATTATTATAATCAGTTTTTCATATAGAATTGTAGTAGTTGAATTGTATATTAGCTACTAAGTATGAACTTAACGGGTAGGTACTACCCGAATTTAAACTTATAAAACGCTAATATGAAGAAAAAGCTTTTATAAATGAGTTCATATTATGCTACAAAATACTATTAACTACTCTCAATATTCTGTATGATTAACTTGTTCCATTTGACTATTTTGAAGGAAATGGCACCGACTACTCGACACACCGTGAATATGAATGAAGAGGAATTTCGTACTTTTCTAGCTTCAAACATAGCCGCAGTACAGGCTGCGCTACATACCAATAATAACCTTGGATCTAGCAGTACAGGAAATCGTGTAGGATGCACCTACAAAGAATTCACTGCCTGCAAACCTTTGGAATTTGATGGAACCGAAGGACCGATCGGATTGAAACGGTGGACCGAGAAGGTCGAATCGGTGTTTGCCATAAGTAAGTGTACTGAAGAGGACAAAGTGAAGTACGCTACGCATACCTTCACAGGTTCTGCGTTAACATGGTGGAATACCTATCTAGAGCAAGTGGGACAAGACGATGCGTACGCACTACCGTGGTCAGCATTCAAGCACTTGATGAACGAGAAGTACCGTCCCAGAACCGAGGTCAATAAGCTCAAGACAGAACTTAGAGGGTTACGAACCCAAGGATTTGATATTACCACGTACGAAAGACGATTCACAGAATTGTGCCTATTATGTCCGGGAGCATTCGAAGATGAGGAAGAGAAGATCGACGCGTTTGTGAAAGGATTACCGGAAAGAATCCAAGAAGATATAAGTTCACACGAGCCCACCTCCATACAACAGGCATGTAGAATGGCTCACAAACTAGTGAACAAGATTGAAGAAAGAATTAAAGAACAGACTGCTGAAGAGGCCAATGTGAAGCAAGTCAAAAGAAAGTGGGAGGAAAACGGTGATAAGAATCACCAATACAACAACAACAGCAATTACAACAATAATCGCAACAATTATCCCAACAATCGCAACATCAATCGCAACTACAACAAACGGCCCAACAACAACAACAACAACAACAACAGCAACTACAACAATCATCCCAACAACAATAACAACCGCAACAACAACAACAATCAGAAGCAGCTATGCCAAAGGTGTGAAAAGTATCACTCGGGGTTCTGCACCAAATTTTGCAACAAGTGTAAAAGAAATGGTCATAGCGCGGCGAAGTGTGAGGTCTATGGACCAGGGGTTAACAGAACGAAAGGAACAAATGGTGTCGGAACGAGTAATGGTGGAGCAAGTAGTGTCGGAGCAAGTTATGCCAATGTAGTTTGTTATAAATGTGGAAAACCGGGCCACATTATTAGAAATTGCCCGAACCAGGAGAACACGAATGGACAAGGCCGCGGAAGAGTTTTCAATATTAATGCGGCAGAGGCACAAAAAGACCCGGAGCTTGTTACGGGTACGTTTCTTATTGACAATAAATCTGCTTATGTTTTATTTGATTCGGGTGCGGATAGAAGCTATATGAGTAGAGATTTTTGTGCTAAATTAAGTTGTCCATTGACACCTTTGGATAGTAAATTTTTACTCGAATTAGCAAATGGTAAATTAATTTCAGCAGATAATATATGTCGGAATCGAGAAATTAAACTGGTTAGCGAAACATTTAAGATTGATTTGATACCAGTAGAGTTAGGGAGTTTTGATGTGATAATCGGTATGGACTGGTTGAAAGAAGTGAAAGCAGAGATCGTTTGTTACAAAAATGCAATTCGCATTATACGAGAAAAAGGAAAACCCTTAATGGTGTACGGAGAAAAGGGCAACACGAAGCTACATCTTATTAGTAATTTGAAGGCACAAAAACTAATAAGAAAAGGTTGCTATGCTGTTCTAGCACACGTCGAGAAAGTACAAACTGAAGAAAAGAACATCAATGATGTTCCCATTGCAAAAGAATTTCCCGATGTATTTCCGAAAGAATTACCGGGATTACCCCCACATCGATCCATTGAATTTCAAATAGATCTTGTACCAGGAGCTGCACCAATAGCTCATGCTCCTTACAGACTTGCACCCAGCGAGATGAAAGAACTGCAAAGCCAATTACAAGAACTTTTAGAGCGTGGTTTCATTCGACCAAGCACATCACCGTGGGGAGCTCCTGTTTTGTTTGTCAAGAAGAAAGATGGTACATTCAGGTTGTGTATCGACTACCGAGAGTTGAACAAACTTACCATCAAGAACCGCTACCCACTACCGAGAATCGACGACTTATTTGATCAACTACAAGGCTCGTCTGTTTATTCAAAGATTGACTTACGTTCCGGGTATCATCAAATGCGGGTGAAAGAAGATGATATTCCAAAGACTGCTTTCAGAACACGTTACGGTCATTACGAGTTTATGGTCATGCCGTTTGGTTTAACTAATGCACCAGCTGTGTTCATGGACCTTATGAACCGAGTGTGTGGACCATACCTTGACAAGTTTGTCATTGTTTTCATTGATGACATACTTATTTACTCAAAGAATGACCAAGAACACGGTGAACATTTGAGAAAGGTGTTAGAAGTATTGAGGAAGGAAGAATTGTACGCTAAGTTTTCAAAGTGTGCATTTTGGTTGCAAGAAGTTCAATTCCTCGGTCACATAGTGAACAAAGAAGGTATTAAGGTGGATCCGGCAAAGATAGAAACTGTTGAAAAGTGGGAAACCCCAAAAACTCCGAAACACATACGCCAGTTTTTAGGACTAGCTGGTTACTACAGAAGGTTCATCCAAGACTTTTCCAGAATAGCAAAACCCTTGACTGCATTAACGCATAAAGGGAAGAAATTTGAATGGAATGATGAACAAGAGAAAGCGTTTCAATTATTGAAGAAAAAGCTAACTACGGCACCTATATTGTCATTGCCTGAAGGGAATGATGATTTTGTGATTTATTGTGACGCATCAAAGCAAGGTCTCGGTTGTGTATTAATGCAACGAACGAAGGTGATTGCTTATGCGTCTAGACAATTGAAGATTCACGAACAAAATTATACGACGCATGATTTGGAATTAGGCGCGGTTGTTTTTGCATTAAAGACTTGGAGGCACTACTTATATGGGGTCAAAAGTATTATATATACCGACCACAAAAGTCTTCAACACATATTTAATCAGAAACAACTGAATATGAGGCAGCGTAGGTGGATTGAATTATTGAATGATTACGAATTTGAGATTCGTTACCACCCGGGGAAGGCAAATGTGGTAGCCGATGCCTTGAGCAGGAAGGACAGAGAACCCATTCGAGTAAAATCTATGAATATAATGATTCATACTAACCTTACTACTCAAATAAAGGAGGCGCAACAAGGAGTTTTAAAAGAGGGAAATTTAAAAGATGAAATACCCAAAGGATCGGAGAAGCATCTTAATATTCGGGAAGACGGAACCCGGTATAGGGCTGAAAGGATTTGGGTACCAAAATTTGGAGATATGAGAGAAATGGTACTTAGAGAAGCTCATAAAACCAGATACTCAATACATCCTGGAACGGGGAAGATGTACAAGGATCTCAAGAAACATTTTTGGTGGCCGGGTATGAAAGCTGATGTTGCTAAATACGTAGGAGAATGTTTGACGTGTTCTAAGGTCAAAGCTGAGCATCAGAAACCATCAGGTCTACTTCAACAACCCGAAATCCCGGAATGGAAATGGGAAAACATTACCATGGATTTCATCACTAAATTGCCAAGGACTGCAAGTGGTTTTGATACTATTTGGGTAATAGTTGATCGTCTCACCAAATCAGCACACTTCCTGCCAATAAGAGAAGATGACAAGATGGAGAAGTTAGCACGACTGTATTTGAAGGAAGTCGTCTCCAGACATGGAATACCAATCTCTATTATCTCTGATAGGGATGGCAGATTTATTTCAAGATTCTGGCAGACATTACAGCAAGCATTAGGAACTCGTCTAGACATGAGTACTGCCTATCATCCACAAACTGATGGGCAGAGCGAAAGGACGATACAAACGCTTGAAGACATGCTACGAGCATGTGTTATTGATTTCGGAAACAGTTGGGATCGACATCTACCGTTAGCAGAATTTTCCTACAACAACAGCTACCATTCAAGCATTGAGATGGCGCCTTTTGAAGCACTTTATGGTAGAAAGTGCAGGTCTCCGATTTGTTGGAGTGAAGTGGGGGATAGACAGATTACGGGTCCGGAGATTATACAAGAAACTACCGAGAAGATCATCCAAATTCAACAACGGTTGAAAACCGCCCAAAGTCGACAAAAGAGCTACGCTGACATTAAAAGAAAAGATATAGAATTTGAAATTGGAGAGATGGTCATGCTTAAAGTTTCACCTTGGAAAGGCGTTGTTCGATTTGGTAAACGAGGGAAATTAAATCCAAGGTATATTGGACCATTCAAGATTATTGATCGTGTCGGACCAGTAGCTTACCGACTTGAGTTACCTCAACAACTCGCGGCTGTACATAACACTTTCCACATCTCGAATTTGAAGAAATGTTTTGCTAAAGAAGATCTCACTATTCCGTTAGATGAAATCCAAATCAATGAAAAACTTCAATTCATCGAAGAACCCGTCGAAATAATGGATCGTGAGGTTAAAAGACTTAAGCAAAACAAGATACCAATTGTTAAGGTTCGATGGAATGCTCGTAGAGGACCCGAGTTCACCTGGGAGCGTGAAGATCAGATGAAGAAGAAATACCCGCATCTATTTCCAGAAGATTCGTCAACACCTTCAACAGCTTAAAATTTCGGGACGAAATTTATTTAATGGGTAGGTACTGTAGTGACCCGAACTTTTCCATGTTTATATATATTAATTGAGATTGATATTTACATGATTAAATTTTTCCAACATGTTAAACAATCAAACTTGTTATGACTTGATTAATTGAAATATGTTTCATATAGACAATTGACCACCCAGGTTGACCGGTGATTCACGAACGTTAAAACTTGTAAAAACTATATGATGACATATATATGGTTATATATATAGTTAACATGATATTATGATAAGTAAACATATCATTAAGTATATTAACAATGAACTACATATGTAAAAACAAGACTACTAACTTAATGATTTTGAAACGAGACATATATGTAACGATTATCGTTGTAACGACATTTAATGTATATATATCATATTAAGAGATATTCGTACATCATAATATCATGATAATATAATAATTTAAAATCTCTTTTGATATTATAAACATTGGGTTAACAACATTTAACAAGATCGTTAACCTAAAGGTTTCAAAACAACATTTACATGTAACGACTAACGATGACTTAACGACTCAGTTAAAATGTATATACATGTAGTGTTTTAATATGTATTTATACACTTTTGAAAGACTTCAATACACTTATCAAAATACTTCTACTTAACAAAAATGCTTACAATTACATCCTCGTTCAGTTTCATCAACAATTCTACTCGTATGCACCCGTATTCGTACTCGTACAATACACAGCTTTTAGATGTATGTACTATTGGTATATACACTCCAATGATCAGCTCTTAGCAGCCCATGTGAGTCACCTAACACATGTGGGAACCATCATTTGGCAACTAGCAAGAAATATCTCATAAAATTACAAAAATATGAGTAATCATTCATGACTTATTTACATGAAAACAAAATTACATATCCTTTATATCTAATCCATACACCAACGACCAAAAACACCTAAAAACACTTTCATTCTTCAATTTTCTTCATCTAATTGATCTCTCTCAAGTTCTATCTTCAAGTTCTAAGTGCTCTTCATATATTCTACAAGTTCTAGTTACATAAAATCAAGAATACTTTCAAGTTTGCTAGCTCACTTCCAATCTTGTAAGGTAATCATCCAACCTCAAGAAATCTTTGTTTCTTACAGTAGGTTATCATTCTAATACAAGGTAATAATCATATTCAAACTTTGGTTCAATTTCTATAACTATAACAATCTTATTTCAAGTGATGATCTTACTTGAACTTGTTTTCGTGTCATGATTCTGCTTCAAGAACTTCGAGCCATCCAAGGATCCGTTGAAGCTAGATCCATTTTTCTCTTTTCCAGTAGGTTTATCCAAGGAACTTAAGGTAGTAATGATGTTCATAACATCATTCGATTCATATATATAAAGCTATCTTATTCGAAGGTTTAAACTTGTAATCACTAGAACATAGTTTAGTTAATTCTAAACTTGTTCGCAAACAAAAGTTAATCCTTCTAACTTGACTTTTAAAATCAACTAAACACATGTTCTATATCTATATGATATGCTAACTTAATGATTTAAAACCTGGAAACACGAAAAACACCGTAAAACCGGATTTACGCCGTCGTAGTAACACCGCGGGCTGTTTTGGGTTAGTTAATTAAAAACTATGATAAACTTTGATTTAAAAGTTGTTATTCTGAGAAAATGATTTTTATTATGAACATGAAACTATATCCAAAAATTATGGTTAAACTCAAAGTGAAAGTATGTTTTCTAAAATGGTCATCTAGACGTCGTTCTTTCGACTGAAATGACTACATTTACAAAAACGACTTGTAAATTATTTTTCCGACTATAAACCTATAATTTTTCTGTTTAGATTCATAAAATAGATTTCAATATGAAACCATAGCAATTTGATTCACTCAAAACGGATTTAAAATGAAGAAGTTATGGGTAAAACAAGATTGGATAATTTTTCTCATTTTAGCTACGTGAAAATTGGTAACAAATCTATTCCAACCATAACTTAATCAACTTGTATTGTATATTATGTAATCTTGAGATACCATAGACACGTATACAATGTTTCGACCTATCATGTCGACACATCTATATATATTTCGGAACAACCATAGACACTCTATATGTGAATGTTGGAGTTAGCTATACAGGGTTGAGGTTGATTCCAAAATATATATAGTTTGAGTTGTGATCAATACTGAGATACGTATACACTGGGTCGTGGATTGATTCAAGATAATATTTATCGATTTATTTCTGTACATCTAACTGTGGACAACTAGTTGTAGGTTACTAACGAGGACAGCTGACTTAATAAACTTAAAACATCAAAATATATTAAAAGTGTTGTAAATATATTTTGAACATACTTTGATATATATGTATATATTGTTATAGGTTCGTGAATCAACCAGTGGCCAAGTCTTACTTCCCGACGAAGTAAAAAATCTGTGAAAGTGAGTTATAGTCCCACTTTTAAAATTTAATATTTTTGGGATGAGAATACATGCAGGTTTTATAAATGATTTACAAAATAGACACAAGTACGTGAAACTACATTCTATGGTTGAATTATCGAAATCGAATATGCCCCTTTTTATTAAGTCTGGTAATCTAAGAATTTGGGAACAGACACCCTAATTGACGCGAATCCTAAAGATAGATCTATTGGGCCTAACAAACCCCATCCAAAGTACCGGATGCTTTAGTACTTTGAAATTTATATCATATCCGAAGGGTGTCCCGGAATGATGGGGATATTCTTAAATATGCATCTTGTTAATGTCGGTTACCAGGTGTTCACCATATGAATGATTTTTATCTCTATGTATGGGATGTGTATTGAAATATGAAATCTTGTGGTCTATTGTTACGATTTGATATATATAGGTTAAACCTATAACTCACCAACATTTTTGTTGACGTTTTAAGCATGTTTATTCTCAGGTGATTATTAAGAGCTTCCGCTGTCGCATACTTAAATAAGGACGAGATTTGGAGTCCATGCTTGTATGATATTGTGTAAAAACTGCATTCAAGAAACTTATTTTGTTGTAACATATATGTATTGTAAACCATTATGTAATGGTCGTGTGTAAACAGGATATTTAGATTATCATTATTTGATAATCTACGTAAAGCTTTTTAAACCTTTATCGATGAAATAAAGGTTATGGTTCGTTTTAAAATGAATGCAGTCTTTGAAAAACGTCTCATATAGAGGTCAAAACCTCGCAACGAAATCAATTAATATGGAACGTTTTTAATCAATAAGAACGGGTTCTGATTCTTCTTCCGGTTCCGACTCTTCTTCCGGTTCCTCTTCGGGAACTTGTGAATCAGTCCACGAATCATTCCAATTTACATTTGACTCTTCATTATTATTAGGTGAGTCAATGGGACTTGTTCTAGAGGTAGACATCTATCACATAATGTCAAACACGTTAAGAGATTAATATATCACATAATATTCATATGTTAAAAATATATAGTTTCCAACAAAAATGTTAAGCAATCATTTTTAAAGAAAACACGGTCGAAGTCCAGACTCACTAATGCATCCTAACAAACTCGATAAGACACACTAATGCAAATTTACTGGTTCTCTAAGACCAACGCTCGGATACCAACTGAAATGTCCCGTTCTTATTGATTAAAAACGTTCCATATTAATTGATTTCGTTGCGAGGTTTTGACCTCTATATGAGACATTTTTCAAAGACTGCATTCATTTTTAAAACAAACCATAACCTTTATTTCATAAATAAAGGTTTAAAAAGCTTTACGTAGATTATCAAATAATGATAATCTAAAATATCCTGTTTACACACGACCATTACATAATGGTTTACAATACAAATATGTTACATCGAAATCAGTTTCTTGAATGCAGTTTTTACACAATATCATACAAACATGGACTCCAAATCTTGTCCTTATTTTAGTATGCAACAGCGGAAGCTCTTAATATTCACCTGAGAATAAACATTCTTTAAACGTCAACAAAAATGTTGGTGAGTTATAGGTTTAACCTATATATATCAAATCGTAACAATAGACCACAAGATTTCATATTTCAATACACATCCCATACATAGAGATAAAAATCATTCATATGGTGAACACCTGGTAACCGACATTAACAAGATGCATATATAAGAATATCCCCATCATTCCGGGACACCCTTCGGATATGATATAAATTTCGAAGTACTAAAGCATCCGGTACTTTGGATGGGGCTTGTTGGGCCCGATAGATCTATCTTTAGGATTCGCGTCAATTAGGGTGTCTGTTCCCTAATTCTTAGATTACCAGACTTAATAAAAAGGGGCATATTCGATTTCGATAATTCAACCATAGAATGTAGTTTCACGTACTTGTGTCTATTTTGTAAATCATTTATAAAACCTGCATGTATTCTCATCCCAAAAATATTAGATTTTAAAAGTGGGACTATAACTCACTTTCACAGATTTTTACTTCGTCGGGAAGTAAGACTTGGCCACTGGTTGATTCACGAACCTATAACAATATATACATATATATCAAAGTATGTTCAAAATATATTTACAACACTTTTAATATATTTTGATGTTTTAAGTTTATTAAGTCAGCTGTCCTCGTTAGTAACCTACAACTAGTTGTCCACAGTTAGATGTACAGAAATAAATCGATAAATATTATCTTGAATCAATCCACGACCCAGTGTATACGTATCTCAGTATTGATCACAACTAAAACTATATATATTTTGGAATCAACCTCAACCCTGTATAGCTAACTCCAACATTCACATATAGAGTGTCTATGGTTGTTCCGAAATATATATAGATGTGTCGACATGATAGGTCGAAACATTGTATACGTGTCTATGGTATCTCAAGATTACATAATATACAATACAAGTTGATTAAGTTATAGTTGGAATAGATTTGTTACCAATTTTCACGTAGCTAAAATGAGAAAAATTATCCAATCTTGTTTTACCCATAACTTCTTCATTTTAAATCCTTTTTGAGTAAATCAAATTGCTATGGTTTCATATTGAACTCTATTTTATGAATCTAAACAGAAAAAGTATAGGTTTATAGTCGGAAAAATAAGTTACTAGTCGTTTTTGTAAAGGTAGTCATTTCAGTCGAAAGAACGACGTCTAGATGACCATTTTAGAAAACATAATTCCACTTTTAGTTTAACCATAATTTTTGGATATAGTTTCATGTTCATAATAACAATCATTTTCTCAGAATAACAACTTGTAAATCAAAGTTTATCATAGTTTTTAATTAACTAACCCAAAACAGCCCGCGGTGTTACTACGACGGCGTAAATCCGGTTTTACGGTGTTTTTCGTGTTTCCAGGTTTTAAATCATTAAGTTAGCATATCATATAGATATAGAACATGTGTTTAGTTGATTTTAAAAGTCAAGTTAGCAGTATTAACTTTTGTTTGCGAACAAGTTTAGAATTAACTAAACTATGTTCTAGTGATTACAAGTTTAAACCTTCGAATAAGATAGCTTTATATGTATGAATCGAATGATGTTATGAACATCATTACTACGTTTAGTTCCTTGGATAAACCTACTGGAAAAGAGAAAAATGGATCTAGCTTCAACGGATCCTTGGATGGCTCGAAGTTCTTGAAGCAGAATCATGACACGAAAACAAGTTCAAGTAAGATCATCACTTGAAATAAGATTGTTATAGTTATAGAAATTAAACCAAAGTTTGAATATGATTATTACCTTGTATTAGAATGATAACCTACTGTAAGAAACAAAGATTTCTTGAGGTTGGATGATCACCTTACAAGATTGGAAGTGAGCTAGCAAACTTGAAAGTATTCTTGATTTTATGTAACTAGAACTTGTAGAATATATGAAGAACACTTAGAACTTGAAGATAGAACTTGAGAGAGATCAATTAGATGAAGAAAATTGAAGAATGAAAGTGTTTGTAGGTGTTTTTGGTCGTTGGTGTATGGATTAGATATAAAGGATATGTAATTTTGTTTTCATGTAAATAAGTCATGAATGATTACTCATATTTTTGTAATTTTATGAGATATTTCATGCTAGTTGCCAAATGATGGTTCCCACATGTGTTAGGTGACTCACATGGGCTGATAAGAGCTGATCATTGGGGTGTATATACCAATAGTACATACATCTAAAAGCTGTGTATTGTACGAGTACGAATACGGGTGCATACGAGTAGAATTGTTGATGAAACTGAACGAGGATGTAATTGTAAGCATTTTTGTTAAGTAGAAGTATTTTGATAAGTGTCTTGAAGTCTTTCAAAAGTGTATGAATACATATTAAAACACTACATGTATATACATTTTAACTGAGTCGTTAAGTCATCGTTAGTCGTTACATGTAAATGTTGTTTTGAAACCTTTAGGTTAACGATCTTGTTGAATGTTGTTAACCCATTGTTTATTATAACAAGTGAGATGTTAAATTTTTATATTATCATGATATTATGATATATAATATATCTCAGTATGATGTATATACAGTTAAATGTCGTTACAACGATAATCGTTACATATATGTCTCGTTTCGAAATCATTAACTTAGTAGTCTTATTTTTACATATGTATTTCATTGTTAATACACTTAATAATATTTTTACTTATCATTTAACATAATTAACCAAGTGTATAAATATCTTAATATGATTCATATGTACCTAGTAAGACGTTGTTATAACGATAATCGTTATATATATCGTTTTCGAGTTTCTTAAATTAATAGTCTCATTTTTTATGTATATAACTCATTGTTAAAATACCTAATGAGATACATACTTATAATAAAAACATGTTAACTATATATATAACCATATATATGTCATCGTATAGTTTTTACAAGTTTTAACGTTCGTGAATCACCGGTCAACTTGGGTGGTCAATTGTCTATATGAAACATATTTCAATTAGTCAAGTCTTAACAAGTTTGATTGCTTAACATGTTGGAAATATTTAATCATGTAAATATCAATCTCAATTAATATATATAAACATGGAAAAGTTCGGGTCACTACAGGTTCTCTGTCCTTTCTACTCAAAGCGTCGGCTACTACATTCGCCTTCCCCGGGTGGTAACGAATCTCAAAGTCGTAATCATTCAACAATTCAATCCACCTGCGCTGTCTCATATTCAGTTGCTTCTGATTAAATATATGTTGGAGACTTTTGTGGTCGGTATATATAATACTTTTGACCCTATATAAATAATGCCTCCAAGTCTTTAATACAAAAACAACAGCACCCAATTCCAAATCGTGAGTTGTATAATTTTGCTCGTGAATCTTCAATTGTCTAGACGCATAAGCAATCACCTTCGTTCGTTGCATTAATACACAACCGAGACCTTGCTTTGATGCGTCACCATAAATCACAAAATCATCATTCCCTTCAGGCAATGACAATATAGGTGCCGTAGTTAGCTTTTTATTCAATAACTGAAACGCCTTCTCTTGGTCATCCTTCCATTCAAATTTCTTCCCTTTATGCGTTAATGCAGTCAAGGGTTTTGCTATTTTGGAGAAATCTTGGATGAATCTTCTGTAGTAACCAGCCAATCCTAAAAATTGATGTATATGCTTCGGAGTTTTTGGGGTTTTCCACTTTTCAACGGTTTCGCTCTTTGCCGGGTCCACATGGATACCTTCTTTGTTCACTATGTGACCGAGGAATTGAACTTCTTCCAACCAAAATGCACACTTTGAAAACTTAGCGTACAATTTTTCTTTCCTCAATACTTCTAGCACTTTTTCTCAAATGTTCTTCGTGCTCTTGATCATTCTTTGAGTAAATAAGTATGTCATCGATGAAAACAATGACAAACTTGTAAAGATATGGCCCACACACTCGGTTCATAACGTCCATGAACACAGCTGGTGCGTTAATCAATCCAAACGGCATAACCATAAACTCGTAATGACCATAACGCGTCCTAAAAGCAGTTTTTGGAATATCATCCTCCTTTACTCGCATTTAATGATATCCAGAACGTAAATCGATTTTTGAATAAACCGACGAGCCTTATAGTTGATCAAATAAGTCGTCAATTCTCGGCAGTGGATAACGATTTTTGATGGTAAGTTTATTCAACTCTCTGTAGTCAATACACAACCTAAATGTACCATCCTTCTTCTTGACAAACAAAACATGAGCTCCCCATGGTGATGTGCTTGGTTGAATGAAACTACGTTCTAATAGTTCTTGCAGTTGGCTTTGCAGTTCTTTCATCTCGCTGGGTGCGAGTCTGTAAGGAGCACAAGCTATTGGTGCAGCTCCTGGTACAAGATCTATTTGAAATTCAACACATCGATGTGGAGGTAGTCCCGGTAATTCTTTCGGAAATACATCGGGAAATTCTTTTGCGACAGGAACATCATTGATGCTCTTTTCTTCAGTTTGTACATTCTCGAAGTGTGCTAGAACAGCATAACAACCTTTTCTTATTAGTTTTTGTGCCTTCAATTACTAATAAGATGTAGCTTCGTGTTGCCCTTTTCTCCGTACACCATTAAGGGTTCTCCTTCTTCTCGTACAATGCGAATTGCATTTTTGTAACATACGATCTCTGCTCTCATCTCCTTCAGCCAGTCCATGCCAACTATTACATCAGAACTCCCTAACTCTACTGGTATCAAATCAATCTTAAATATTTCGCTACCCAGTTTAATTTCTCGATTCCGGCATATATAATCTGCTGAAATTAATTTACCGTTTGCTAATTCGAGTAAAAATTTACTATCCAACGGCGTCAATGGACAACTTAATTTAGCACAAAAATCTCTACTCATATAGCTTCTATCCGCACCCGAATCAAATAAAACATAAGCAGATTTATTGTTAATAAGAAACGTACCTGTAACAAGCTCCGAGTCTTCCTGTGCTTCTGCTGCATTAATATTGAAAACTCTTCCGCTCCATTCGTGTTCTCCTGGTTCGGGAAATTTCTAATAATGTGGCCCGGTTTTCCACATTTATAACAAACTACATTGGCATAACTTGCTCCGACACTACTTACTCGGCCATTACTCGTTCCGACACCATTTGTTCCTTTCGTTCTGTTAACCCCTGGTCCGTAGACCTCACACTTTGCCGCGCTATGACCATTTCTTTTACACTTGTTGCAAAATTTGGTGCAGAACCTCGAGTGATACTTTTCACACCTTTGGCATAGCTGCTTCTGATTGTTGTTGTTGTTGTTGTTGCGGTTGTTATTGTTGTTGGGATGATTGTTGTAGTTATTGTTGTTGTTGTTGTTGTTGTTGTGCCGTTTGTTATAGTTGCGATTGATGTTGCGATTGTTGGGATAGTCGTTGTTGTTTTGGTGACTCTTATCACCGTTTTCCTCCCACTTTCTTTTGACTAACTTCACGTTGGCCTCTTCGGCCACCTGTTCTTTAATTCTTCTCTCAATCTGGTTCACTAGTTTGTGAGCCATTCTACATGCCTTTTGTATGGAGGCAGGCTCGTGTGAACTTATATCTTCTTGGATTCTCTCCGGTAACCCTTTCACAAACGCGTCGATCTTCTCTTCCTCATCTTCGAATGCTCTCAGACACAATAGGCACAATTCTGTGAATTGTCTTTCGTACGAAGTAATATCGAATCCCTGTGTTCGTAACCCTCTAAGTTCTGACTTGAGCTTATTGACCTCGGTTCTGGGAAGGTACTTCTAGTTCATCAAGTGCTTGAATGCTGACCACGGTAGTGCGTAAGCAGCATCTTGCCCCACTTACTCTAGATAGGTATTCCACCATGTTAACGCAATACCTGTGAAGGTATGCATAGCGTACTTCACTTTGTCTCCTTCAGCACACTTACTTATGGCAAACACTGATTCAACTTTCTCGGTCCACAGTTTCAATCCAATTGGTCCTTCGCTCCCATCAAATTCTGAAGGTTTGCAGGCAGTGAATTCCTTGTAGGAGCATCCTACAAGATTTCTTGTGCCGTTAGCTGTATTGCTAGATTCAGAGTTATTGTTGGTATGTAGCGCGGCCTGTACTGCGGCTATGTTTGAAGCAAGAAAGGCACGAAATTCCTCTTCGCTCATATTCAAGGTGTGTCGAGTAGTCGGTGCCATTTCCTTTAAAATAGTCAAATGAAACAATTTAATCATACAGAATATTAAGAGTAGTCAATAGTATCTCGTAGCATAATATGAACTCATTTATAAAAGCTTTTTCTTCATATTAGCATTTTATAAGTTTAAATTCGGGTACTACCTACCCGTTAAGTTCATACTTAATAGCTAATATACAATTCAACTACTACAATTCCATATGAAAAACTGATTATAATAATATATCACATACAAATATTCTTCAAACTTACAACTTCACTATATTACATATAACATGAAAAATAGTACACTATGATACAGGACAGTTTTGAAGATAAATCTAGTTAATACGCAAGTTGTTCAGCAAAGGAAATAAAGACACGTAATTCATAAGTCCAGAAACAAGTCATGCATTCTGGTTTTACTAAGACGACTTCCCATCCTTGGTCTTGTGGAAAATAACCGTTATGACCATTGGCTAGCCAGCATGTTGTAATGTCGTCAAAAGGACGAGGGTTTCGTAATGTCCAACAGCCCCGTAATAATCTAAAAACCTTGTTTCTCACCCCAAATACTGAATCCGTTACTTGTGGGAAGGTTTTATTTAAAAGTTGCAATCCAATGTTTTTTTTCTCACTTTGGTAAGAAGCGAACATCACTAACCCGTAAGCATAACATGCTTCTTTATGTTTCATGTTAGAAGCTCTTTCTAATTCACGAAATCCTATGTTGGGATATGTTGAGTCAAAATAGGTTCTTAACCCGTAGCGTAAAATTGCATTTGGGTTCCCCGCATTTAACGCTTTAAAGAAAACATGGCGTAACTTACGGTCTCCCCAATGTGATATACCCCACCTATCAAAGGAAAGCCTTTTATAAACTAAGGCATTTCTGGAAAGTCTTTCAAATGTTTGACAAGTTAATTTCGCCATAACTAAATGTGCTGATGAATTCTGACCGACTCTAGACAAGATTTCCTCAATCATATCCTCTGGTAGGTCTTCTAAAATATTCGGTTGTCAACCTTAACGTCCATTTTGTTTTTATACTTTAAATAGACAAGGATTAGATTCGTAAAAGATAATTAACAAATAATACAAGCAATTTTTACATAGAACATAAAAGTACAAGCACACTACAATACATATAATACACAACATGATTACAACCTTCTAATCTGAATCACTGGTTTCTTCTTCTTCGGACTTGGTTCGTTTTCCTAATTTTCTAGGAATATATGGTGTTCCTCTAATACGAGCCGTCATTTTCCACAATGGTTTAGAAAAACCTGGTGGTTTAGAGGTTCCCGGGTCATTGTTACATTTTAGGAAATACGGATGTTGTCGATACAAATAAAGTTCATCGGGGTTGGAATCGGGTTTCTCTATTTTTATACCTTTTCCCTTATTATTTTCTTTCGCTTTATTAAATTGGGTCGAGGTAATTTCTATAAAATCATCGGAATCCTCATCGGGATCCGATTCATCGGAAAATTGGTAATCTTCCCAATATTTTGCTTCCTCGGCGGAAACACCATTGACCATTATTAACTTTGGTCTGTTGGTTGAGGATTTTCTTTTATTTAATCGATTTACTATAGGTATCAATATTTCTTCCTCTGGAACCTCTTCTTCTAGTTCCTCCTCTTCCGATTCCTCCTCTTCCGATTCCTCCTCTTCTGGTTCATCTTCTTCCGGCTCCTCCTCTTCTGGTTCTTCTTCTTTCGGTTCCTCTTCGGGAATTTGTGAATCTTCCCAAAATATATTCGACTCTTCATTATTATTATGTGAATCAATGGGATTTGTACTAGAGGTAGACATCTATCACACCATATCAAACACGTTAAGAGATTAATATATCACATAATATTTACATGTTAATAATATATAGTTTCCAACAAAAAATGTTAAGCAATCGTTTTTGAAGAAAAACACGGTCGAAGTTCAGACTCACTAATGCATCCTAACAAACTCGGTAAGACACACTAATGCAATTTTCTGGTTCTCTAAGACCAACGCTCGGATACCAACTGAAATGTCCCGTTCATATTGATTATAAACGTTCCATATTAATTGATTTCGTTGCGAGGTTTTGACCTCTATATGAGACGTTTTTCAAAGACTGCATTCATTTTTAAAACCACCATAACCTTTATTTTATCAATAAAGGTTTTAAAAACATTACGTAGATTATCAAATAATGATAATCTAAAATATACTGTTTACACACGACCATTACATAATGGTTTACAATAGAAATATATTACATCGACATATGTTTCTTGAATGCAGTTTTTACATAATATCATACAAACATGGACTCCAAATCTTCTCCTTATTTTAGTATGCAACAGCGGAAGCTCTTAATATTCACCTGAGAATAAACATGCTTTAAACGTCAACAAAAATGTTGGTGAGTTATAGGTTTAACCTATATATATCAAATCGTAACAATAGACCACAAGATTTCATATTTCAATACACATCCCATACATAGAGATAAAAATCATTCATATGGTAAACACCTGGTAACCGACATTAACAAGATGCATATATAAGAATATCCCCATCATTCCGGGACACCCTTCGGATATGATATAAATTTCGAAGTACTAAAGCATCTGGTACTTTGGATGGGGTACGTTAGGCCCAATAGATCTATCTTTAGGATTCACGTCAATTAAGGTGTCTGTTCCCTAATTCTTAGATTACCAGACTTAATAAAAAGGGGCATATTCGATTTCAATAATTCAACCATAGAATGTAGTTTCACATACTTGTGTCTATTTTGTAAATCATTTATAAAACCTGCATGTATTCTCATCCCAAAAATATTAGATTTTAAAAGTGGGACTATAACTCACTTTCACAGATATTTCCTTCATCGAAAATAAGACTTGGCCACGGATCTATTCACGAACCTATATAAATATGTACATATATATCAAAGTATGATCAAAATATAATTACAACCATTTTTATTATGTTTTAAAGATTTGAGTGTATTAAGTCAGCTGTCCTCGTTAGTAACCTACAACTAGTTGTCCATAATTAGATGTACAGAAATAAATTAATATATATTATCTTGAATCAATCCACGACCCAGTGTATACACGTCTCAGGCTAGATCACAACTCAAACTATATATATTTTTGGAATCAACCTCAACCCTGTATAGCTAACTCCAACATTATTGCATATAGAGTGTCTATGGTTGTTCCAAATAATATATATAGATGGGTCGATATGATATGTCAAAACATT
Source organism: Rutidosis leptorrhynchoides (assembly GCF_046630445.1). NCBI lineage: Eukaryota > Viridiplantae > Streptophyta > Magnoliopsida > Asterales > Asteraceae > Rutidosis > Rutidosis leptorrhynchoides. Next base: position 554,164,129 of record NC_092334.1, read on the forward strand.
TGCATACATGTCTATGGTATCCCAAGATTACATAATATATTAGAATACATGTATAATATAATATAAGTTAGCTAGGATATGATTAATATAGATTTGTTACCAATTTTCTCGTAGCTACAACAAGCAAAAATAACCAATCTTGTTTTACCCATAACTTCTTCGTTTTAAATCCGTTTTGAGTGAATCCAATTGCTATGGTTTTATATTGAACTTAAGTTTATGAATATATACAGAAAAAGTATAAGTTTATAGTCGGAATTACAGGTTACAAGTCATTTTTGTAAAGGTAGTCATTTCAGTCGAAAGAACGACGTCTAGATGACCATTTTGGAAAACATACTTCCACTTTGAGTTTAACCATGATTTTTGGATATAGTTTCATGCTCATAAGAAAAATCATTTTCCCAGAAGAACAAATTTTAAATCAAAATTTATCATAGTTTTTAATTAACTAACCCAAAACAGCCCGCGGTGTTACTACAACGGCGTATATCCGGTTTTACGGTGTTTTTCGTGTTTTCCGGCTTTAAATCATTAAGTTAGCATATCATATATATATATAGAATATGTGTTTAGTTTATTTTAAAAGTCAAGTTAGAAGGATTAACTTTTGTTTGCAAACAAGTTTAGAATTAACTAAACTATGTTCTAGTGATTTCAAGTTTAAACCTTCGAATAAGATAGCCTTATATGTATGAATCAAATGATGTTAAGAACATCATTACTACCTCAAGTTTTGTGGATAAACCTACTGGAAAAGAGACAAATGGATCTAGCTTCAAAGGATCCTTGGATGGCTTGAAAGTTCTTGAAGCAGAATCATGACACGAAAACAAATTCAAGTAAGATCATCACTCGAAATAAGATTGTTATAGTTATAGAAATTGAACCAAAGTTTGAATATGAGTATTACCTTGTATTAGAAATATATATTACTATAAATAAGAAAGATTTCTTGAGGTTGGATGATCACTTTACAAGATTGGAAGTAAGCTAGCAAACCTGGAAGTATTCTTGATTTTATGAAACTAGAACTTATAGAATTTATGAAGAACACTTAGAACTTGAAGATAGAACTTGAGAGAGATCACTTAGATGAAGAAAATTGAAGAATGAAAGTGTTTTTAGGTGTTTTTGGTCGTTGGTATATGGATTAGATATAAAGGATGTGTAATTTTGTTTTCATGTAAATAAGTCATGAATGATTACTCATATTTTTGTAATTTTATGAGATATTTCATGCTAGTTGCCAAATGATGGTTCCCACATATGTTAGGTGACTCATATAGGCTGCTAAGAGCTGATCATTAGAGTATATATACCAATAGTACATACGTCTAAAAACTGTGTATTGTACGAGTACGAATACGGGTGCATACGAGTAGAATTGTTGATGAAACTGAACGAGAATGTAATTGTAAGCATTTTTGTTAAGTAGAAGTATTTTGATAAGTGTCTTGAAGTCTTTCAAAAGTGTATGAATACATATTAAAACACTACATGTATATACATTTTAACTAAGTCGTTAAGTCATCGTTAGTCGTTACATGTAAATGTTGATTTGAAACCTTTAAGTTAACGATCATGTTAAATGTTGTTAACCCAATGTTTATTATATCTAAAGAGATGTTAAATTGTTACATTATCATGATATTATGATATATAATATATCTTAGTATGATATATATACAGTTAAATGTCGTTACAACGATAATCGTTACATATATGTCTCGTTTCGAAATCATTAAGTTAGTAGTCTTATTTTTTACATATGTAGTTCATTGTTAATACACTTAATGATATATTTACTTATCATTTAACATAATTAACCAAGTGTATCAATATCTTAATATGATTCATATGTACTTAGTAAGACGTTGATATAACGATAATCGTTATATATAACGTTTTCGAGTTTCTTAAATTCAATAGTCTCATTTTTATGTATATAACTCATTGTTAAAATACCTAATGAGATACTTACTTATCATAATATCATTTTAACTATATATATAATCATATATATGTCATCATATAGTTTTTACAAGTTTTAACGTTCGTGAATCACCGGTCAACTTGGGTGGTCAATTGTCTATATGAAACCTATTTCAATTAATCAAGTCTTAAAAAGTTTGATTGCTTAACATGTTGGAAACACTTAATCATGTAAATATCAATTTCATTTAATATATATAAACATGAAAAAGTTCGGGTCACTACAGTTGGCCCGATATTGTAAAACTTGGTTTTATCGTGGAAACTTCTTAGTTTTAATTATGTTAACATGTTGTGAAAAGGGTTTCATTTAAAAGTGTCGAGAAGCGGGTTTTTCGCTAGGGTAAGTTGGACCACGAGGTCAGAATCTGATAGATCATTTGGACGCCGTCCAGATGTTTTGGACGCCGTCCTGGTCTTCTTTGTTGGACGCCGTCCAGATGTGTTGAAACAGAAATTTTTTTGGGGTCATATTTTGGTAAACGAGGTTTGGGTCATTACAATGCTCAATTGTCATTAGATTGATAGTAAACGAGTTAAAAAGGAACTTATGTGATTTTAAAATAAACGGTTATCCGAAAAATGAGTTTTATAAATTATAGGCTTATTAAAAATGTATTTAGGAGCTATTTGTTAAATTTTAAAACTTTTTATATTTTACTTGGGGTTGTAAGCTAATAATTAATTTAATTTTTATTTAATAATTTTTAAACAGTTAATGACCAAATTTTATACCATAATGACTAAAATAAATAAATAAAATTACTATAAAAATTTGGGATTTTTCCGAAGACTTTTATCCGTCACTGAATTAATAACGGAGTACAATATAATACCCCTATTAAAACTGTCAGCATAATAATTAGATAGTGGCTAACAACCTGCACGTTTATTGTTCTTTATATTTTTATATTCTTCAACTTGTAAAGTTATGTATATATGTATGTTGTATGCTTGTGAAGATAAAGACCACACACACCATCTCCCTCATAATCTAGACACCAATTAAACAACTGGCAACCATCAACTTTTCTTTCTCTGTACGTGCTTTCTTATCTCCAATATGATTGTGAAAATGAATATAATAATAAATATATTATATCTATCAATATATATATATATATATATATATATATATATATATATATATATATATATATATATATATATATATATATATATATATATATATATATATATATATATATATATATATATATATATATATATATATATATATATATATGGCATATACATGATACATATACATTGGTTGATCACCCTCATCACCACTGCACCATAACCACCGTCGGGTATATCTACCTCCACAACACCACCACCATCTGGCGACACCTTCATCATCTCTCTCTTTCTCTTGCATGTCCAAGAAGCACCCAACTAAACCCACTTTTCTACGATTCCTGCTGCTCGAAACCTGTGTCAATTTAAAACTCATCATTATCATCATGTTTATTAGCTGTTGCTGTCATGTTTATGTGATCCTGTCCGGAACACCCAAACCGCCACCAACGTTGTTTATTTTTGTTTTTTTTTCATGTTTCTGTTTTGATACAACGGTGAACCAAACACCTACACAACCACCTACAACTACTATCATCAAACGCCACCTATATACTATTGTTGCTACTTTCCTATTCCATCCGCTGCAAACAACCAACTAAAAATCCCCTTCGTTGATCAACCTTCTTGTTTTTCTATTTCTGGTTCAGACCGAAACCCAAATGAAACAGGAATGCTGCTACCACTGTGCGTCTATTTCTTGTCAAACTCCAACAAAAACGAAGCCTGATGATGATGATGGTTATAGTTGTAATGATGAATAGTCATAAAGAAGATAATAAATGAAGTTACGAGATGATGATTATAAAATAATGATGTTGATGTATGCGATGATGAAGAAGAATACAGGAAGTTTTCTTGCAGCTGCGTTGTTTCTCTTCGTAACCCAACACCACTTTCAATCATAATTAAATACTACTCACTATTATTTTACTGTTTCTATTCGGAGATAAATTCATCACAACCGTAAACCTTCATGTTATCACCATGAACCAACGAGTGTCGCTGCTATATGTTACTGTTTCTCTGATCAAATAATGATGATACAAAATGTAGACGTGATAGTGATGATGTTAATAAAGATGAAAATGGCTAGAAGAAACAATGGCAAAGTGCTACTCGTGCATTTTTTTTATTTTGTTTTGGGCCGTCTTACATTTCTTTGCTATTCGACAAAGTGAGGCTATTTGGGCCGTTATGATTCTGTTTTATTGGGTCGTATAAGTATTATGTTGTTGGGCCAAGGACTAGCATTTTTGTTGGACCGTAAAAGCTTGATTAACGGCTGCTACTTCTATTTTTCGTGTACACGAGTGGTAATGATGATGTAGTAATATGATGATGAAATATGGAATAATAAATGATGATGATAATGAATAATGAAGGATGATGAGTTTATGATCTTGATGATGAGAAGTGATAAGGATTCGTCAATAATGATCATGAAAGATGGTATGATGAAATAACGATGATGATGATGATGATTATGATCATGATAATCGTGAATGATAGATGACGAGGTGGTAATATGATTTTGATGATGATGATAAGAAATGAAAATAAAGATGATGTTTAGATCGATGATATTAAACGATAATGGTGATATTATATTGAAAAGATAATGGTGATGACGAACGGATGATATAGATGATGATATTGAGGTCGTGATGGTGGTTGCGAGATGATAATCATAATGGTATAAACATAATTCATGATGACTATTCTTATTTTTATTATTATTATTATTATTATTATTATTATTATTATTATTATTATTATTATTATTATTATTATTATTATTATTATTATTATTATTATTATCATTAATATAGTTATTAGTAAAATTATGATTTTAGTTATTATTATTATTATTATTATCATTATGATTATTAATGTAAGTATTATTATTATTATTATTATATTATTATTATTATTATTATTATTATTATTATTATTATTATTATTATTATTATTAAAAACTATCATTATTAATATTATCATTACTAATAATTATTTTTATCATTCTTATAAAAATTATCATTTTTATTAAAAATTAATATTATTAATATTATTATTATAAGTATTATTAAAATTATTATTTTATTATCATTAAAACTATCATTATTATTATTATTAAAATTATCATTATTTTTATTATTATTGTCATTATTATTATTTTTATGAATGTTACTATTATTTTTATGAAAATTACTATTATTATTAATTTTAGGAATATTATCATTATTATTATTAAAATAATCATCATTATTATTTTTAACATTAAAATTATTATTTTTAACAATATTATTATTATTATCATTATTTGTATTACTAATATTACCTACTATTATATTTAAATATATTAATTATATTTACATAATATTATACATATAAATATATTAATAAGAGATTTACTATATTAATAAACTAATGATTAAAATGAATTAACAAATGTAATTATTTTAAAATACATAAAACAAATATATATAAACATACAATTTATTAATATAATAATTATATCACTAATAATTATCCATAAATGTGTTCGATTACAATTATATGTGTTAATATATACATAAATGATATAGGTTCGTGAATCCGAGGCCAACCCTGCATTGTTCAGTATCGCCGTATGCATATTTTTACTACAAAATATCGTATCGTGAGTTTCATTTGCTCCTTTTTTGAATGCTTTTGCAATATATATTTTTGAGACTGAGAATACATGCGCTGCTTTTATAAATATTTGACGAAATAGACACAAGGACTTAAAATTACATTCTACGATTAGATTACGAATACCGAATATCGCCCCCTTTAGCTTGGTAACTTAAGAGTTAGTAAACCAGTCTACTAATTGACGCGAATCCTAAAGATAGATCTATTGGGCCCAACAAGCCCCATCCGAGTTACATATCCGTTCATTTAAGCACAATCATTTTCATTCAAATTCAATTTCATATTCTAATTTTGACAGATCAGAATCCAAGTCAAATTTTAACAGGTGGCATAATGAAGAAAATATTGGACAAAATAAAAATTTATTAGAAACAAACTAATTATGTATGTAAATTTTGTTAAGAATTCACGCTAATAATATCCTAGCTAACTGTTCCTATATCCGTTATGACTATTTCCTTGTAATATACTAGTCTTGGTTAAACCTGAGACAATATAATATAATCTTGATTAGTTAAGACAATAGTTATACAATACATCGGATAAATCGTAAGGCACATGTACACAATACGTTTAGATTAATTCTAAGACAATAGTTGTACAATTGGTCACGATAGAGTCTTAGGCAATACGTATACAATACGTCTTGATTAATTAGATTATATATTGAACTATTAGACTATTGGACTATATTTGGACTACTAACTGTGGACTACTAACATTGGACAATTAAAAAGTGTTAAAATATTGATTATAATATATGAAACTAAATATTTCTTCAAGTTTGCCACTTGATTTCATCTTAAACATAATTTGTATCTTGACGATTACAATATGCATTCAAACCCTTCGAAATTCTTGAAACACCTCGGATTGATAACCAATGATTCAGATATGGTAACATTGAATGCTGATGAAGCAGCAAAAGTTGTAGATGGTCTTAATGGAAAAAATTTTGATGATAAAGAATGGAGTGTTGGAAACGCTCAATAGAAATTTTGATACTGGAAAGCGGATTAAGCAAAACTATGAAGGAGACTGTGAACAAATCACAAGGACTAAACCTGTATTCAAAGAATCGAGATGATTCATTGTCTGATGAAATCTTCAGCGAATATCTTGCTCCTTATTTAGTTGAAATCCTTGCGGAAAACTTTCTGCATCATCCTTTGATTCTAGATATTTTAAAATTTCAAAATATCATCGTATCTTTCGTTATAAATGTAGTGACCCAAACTTTTCCATGTTTATATATATTAATTGAGATTGATATTTACATGATTAAATGTTTCCAACATGTTAAGCAATCAAACTTGTTAAGACTTGATTAATTGAAATATGTTTCATATAGACAATTGACCACCCAAGTTGACCGGTGATTCACGAACGTTAAAACTTGTAAAAACTATATGATGACATATATATGGATATATATATAGTTAACATGATACTATGATAAGTAAACATATCATTAAGTATATTAACAATGAACTACATATGTAAAAACAAGACTACTAACTTAATGATTTTTAAACGAGACATATATGTAACGATTATCGTTGTAAAGACATTTAATGTATATATATCATATTAAGAGATATTCATACATGATAATATCATGATAATATAATAATTTAAAATCTCATTTGATATTATAAACATTGGGTTAACAACATTTAACAAGATCGTTAACCTAAAGGTTTCAAAACAACACTTACATGTAACGACTAACGATGACTTAACGACTCAGTTAAAATGTATATACATGTAGTGTTTTAATATGTATTTATACACTTTTGAAAGACTTCAATACACTTATCAAAATACTTCTACTTAACAAAAATGCTTACAATTACATCCTCGTTCAGTTTCATCAACAATTCTACTCGTATGCACCCGTATTCGTACTCGTACAATACACAGCTTTTAGATGTATGTACTATTGGTATATACACTCCAATGATCAGCTCTTAGCAGCCCATGTGAGTCACCTAACACATGTTGGAACCATCATTTGGAAACTAGCATGAAATATCTCATAAAATTACAAAAATATGAGTAATCATTCATGACTTATTTACATGAAAACAAAATTACATATCCTTTATATCTAATCCATACACCAACGACCAAAAACACCTACAAACACTTTCATTCTTCAATTTTCTTCATCTAATTGATCTCTCTCAAGTTCTATCTTCAAGTTCTAAGTGTTTTTCATATATTCTACAAGTTCTAGTTACATAAAATCAAGAATACTTTCAAGTTTGCTAGCTCACTTCCAATCTTGTAATATGATCATCCAACCTCAAGAAATCTTTGTTTCTTATAGTAGGTTATCATTCTAATACAAGGTAATAATCATATTCAAACTTTAGTTCAATTTCTATAGCTATAACAATCTTATTTCAAGTGATGATCTTACTTGAACTTGTTTTCGTGTCATGATTCTGCTTCAAGAACTTCGAGCCATCCAAGGATCCGTTGAAGCTAGATCCATTTTCTCTTTTCCATTAGGTTTATCCAAGGAACTTAAGGTAGTAATGATTTTCATAACATCATTCGATTCATACATATAAAGCTATCTTATTCGAAGGTTTAAACTTGTAATCACTAGAACATAGTTTAGTTAATTCTAAACTTGTTTGCAAACAAAAGTTAATCCTTCTAACTTGACTTTTAAAATCAACTAAACACATGTTCTATATCTATATGATATGCTAACTTAATGATTTAAAACCTGGAGACACGAAAAACACCGTAAAACCGGATTTACGCCGTCGTAGTAACACCGCGGGCTGTTTTGGGTTAGTTAATTAAAAACTATGATAAACTTTGATTTAAAATTTGTTATTCTGAGAAAAAGATTTTTATTATGAACATGAAACTATATCCAAAAATTATGGTTAAACTCAAAGTGGAAGTATGTTTTCTAAAATGGTCATCTAGACGTCGTTCTTTCGACTGAAATGACTACCTTTACAAAAACGACTTGTAACTTATTTTTCCGACTATAAACCTATACTTTTTCTGTTTAGATTCATAAAATAGAGTTCAATATGAAACCATAGCAATTTGATTCACTCAAAACGGATTTAAAATGAAGAAGTTATGGGTAAAACAAGATTGGATAATTTTTCTCATTTTAGCTACGTGAAAATTGGTAACAAATCTATTCCAACCATAACTTAAACAACTTGTATTGTATATTATGTAATCTTGAGATACCATAGACACGTATACAATGTTTCGACCTATCATGTCGACACATCTATATATATTTCGGAACAACCATAGACACTCTATATGTGAATGTTGGAGTTAGCTATACAGAGTTGAGGTTGATTCCAAAATATATATAGTTTGAGTTGCGATCAATACTGAGATACGTATACACTGGGTCATGGATTGATTCAAGATAATATTTATCGATTTATTTCTGTACATCTAACTGTGGACAACTAGTTGTAGGTTACTAACGAGGACAGCTGACTTAATAAACTTAAAACATCAAAATATATTAAAAGTGTTGTAAATATATTTTGAACATACTTTGATATATATGTATATATTGTTATAGGTTCGTGAATCAACCAGTGGCCAAGTCTTACTTCCCGGCGAAGTAAAAATCTGTGAAAGTGAGTTATAGTCCCACTTTTAAAATCTAATATTTTTGGGATGAGAATACATGCAGGTTTTATAAATGATTTACAAAATAGACACAAGTACGCGAAACTACATTCTATGGTTGAATTATCGAAATCGAATATGCCCCTTTTTATTAAGTCTGGTAATCTAAGAATTAGGGAACATACACCCTAATTGACGCGAATCCTAAAGATAGATTTATTGGGCCTAACAAACCCCATCCAAAGTACCGGATGCTTTAGTACTTCGAAATTTATATCATATCCGAAGGGTGTCCCGGAATGATGGGGATATTCTTATATATGCATCTTGTTAATGTCGGTTACCAGGTGTTCACCATATGAATGATTTTTATCTCTATGTATGGGATGTGTATTGAAATATGAAATCTTGTGGTCTATTATTATGATTTGATATATATAGGTTAAACCTATAACTCACCAACATTTTTGTTGACGTTTTAAGCATGTTTATTCTCAGGTGATTATTAAGAGCTTCCGCTGTCGCATACTTAAATAAGGACGAGATTTGGAGTCCATGCTTGTATGATATTGTGTAAAAACTGCATTCAAGAAACTTATTTTGTTGTAACATATTTGTATTGTAAACCATTATGTAATGGTCCTGTGTAAACAGGATATTTTAGATTATCATTATTTGATAATCTACGTAAAGCTTTTTAAACCTTTATTGATGAAATAAAGGTTATGGTTTGTTTTAAAATGAATGCAGTCTTTGAAAAACGTCTCATATAGAGGTCAAAACCTCGCAACGAAATCAATTAATATGGAACGTTTTTAATCAATAAGAACGGGACATTTCAGTTGGTATCCGAGCGTTGGTCTTAGAGAACCAGAATTTTGCATTAGTGTGTCTTATCGAGTTTGTTAGGATGCATTAGTGAGTCTGGACTTCGACCGTGTTTACTTGAAAAATGATTGCTTAACAAATTTTGTTGGAAACTATATATTTTTAACATGTGAATATTATGTGATATATTAATCTCTTAACGCGTTTGATATTATGTGATAGATGTTTACCTCTATAAAAAGTCCCATTGACTCACCTAATAATAATGAAGAGTCAAATGTAAATTGGAATGATTCATGGACTGATTCACAAGTTCCCGAAGAGGAACCGGAAGAAGAGTCGGAACCGGAAGAAGAATCGGAACCGGATGAAGAAATAGAACCGGTGGGGGAAATAATAAAACGGTTAAGTAAAAGAAAATCCTCAACCAACCGACCAAGGTTAATTATGGTCAATGGTGTTTCCGCCAAGGAAGCAAAATATTGGGAGGATTACCAATTCTCCGATGAATCGGATTCCGACGAGAATTCCGATGATGTTATAGAAATTACCCCAACTGAATTTAAAAAGGCAAAAGAAAATAATAAGGGAAAGGGCATAAAAATAGAGAAATCTAATTCCAACCCCGATGAACTTTATATGTATCGTCAACCCCCGAAGTCCTTAAGTTGTAACAATGACCCGGGAACCTCTAAACCGCCAGGTTTTTCTAAACCAATGTGGAAAATGACGGCTCGTATTAGGGGAACATCATATATCCCTAGAAACTTGGCAAAACGAACCAAAAGCGAAGAAGAAGAAACAAGCGAGTCGGAATAAGATAGTTGTATTCGTGTGGTATAATATATGTAATATAGTGTGCTTATGCTTTATGATATATGTAAAAATTGCTTGTATTAATAAGTATTTTTTTTTTATGAATCTAACTCTTGTCTATTTTACAGTATAAAAACACAAAATGGATAGACAACCCAATATTTTAAGAGACCTACCCGGAGACATGATTGATGAAATCTTGTCTAGAGTCGGTCAGAATTCTTCGGCACAACTAATTAAGGCGAGATCAGTTTGTAAGACATTCGAAGAACGTTCCAAGAATGTCTTGGTTTATAAAAGGCTTTCGTTCGAAAGATGGGGGATATCACATTGGGAAATCCATAAGTTACGATGTGTTTACTTTGACGCATATATTGCGGGGAACCCAAATGCTATTTTACGCAATGGGTTAAGAAATTATTTTGACTCAATATATCCGAATATTGGACTTCGTGATTTAGAAAAAGCGGCTGACATGCAACATAAAGAAGCATATTATGCTTACGGATTAGTAATGTTCGCTTATCACCAAAGTGAGAACAAGAACGTCGGGCTACAACTATTAAACAAAACGTTCCCACAAGTGACAGAGTCGGTAATTGGGGTAAGAAATGAGGTTTTTAGATTGTTACGGGACTGTTGGACATTACGTAACCCTCGTCCCTTTGACGACTTTACAACACGATGTCTTATCAACAGCCATAACGGTTATGTTCCACAAGACCAAGGATGGGAAGTAATCCTAGTAAAACCAGAATGCATGACTTGTTTCTGGACGAATGAATTACGTGTCTTTATTGCCTTTGCTGAACGACTTGTGTACTACCTAGAATTATCTTCACAACCATCTTGTATCAAATTTATTGTGTGCTATATTTCATGCTATATGTAAAATAAGCGGTATTGTAAGTTTGTAAAATATTGTGTAAAAGTTTGAACGCGAAATATTATTATAATCAGTTTTTCATATAGAATTGTAGTAGTTGAATTGTATATTAGCTACTAAGTATGAACTTAACGGGTAGGTACTACCCGAATTTAAACTTATAAAACGCTAATATGAAGAAAAAGCTTTTATAAATGAGTTCATATTATGCTACGAAATACTATTAACTACTCTTAATATTCTGTATGATTAACTTGTTCCATTTGACTATTTTGAAGGAAATGGCACCGACTACTCGACACACCGTGAATATGAATGAAGAGGAATTCCGTACTTTTCTAGCTTCAAACATAGCCGCAGTACAGGCTGTGCTACATACCAACAATAACCTTGGATCTAGCAGTACAGGAAATCGTGTAGGATGCACCTACAAAGAATTCACTGCCTGCAAACCTTTGGAATTTGATGGAACCGAAGGACCGATCGGATTGAAACGGTGGACCGAGAAGGTCGAATCGGTGTTTGCCATAAGTAAGTGTACTGAAGAGGACAAAGTGAAGTACGCTATGCATACCTTCACAGGTTCTGCGTTAACATGGTGGAATACCTATCTAGAGCAAGTGGGACAAGACGATGCGTACGCACTACCATGGTCAGCATTCAAGCACTTGATGAACGAGAAATACCGTCCCAGAACCGAGGTCAATAAGCTCAAGATAGAACTTAGAGGGTTACGAACCCAAGGATTTGATATTACCACGTACGAAAGACGATTCACATAATTGTGCCTATTGTGTCCGGGAGCATTCGAAGATGAGGAAGAGAAGATAGACGCGTTTGTGAAAGGATTACCGGAAAGAATCCTAGAAGATATAAGTTCACACGAACCCGCCTCCATACAACAGGCATGTAGAATGGCTCACAAACTAGTGAACCAGATTGAAGAAAGAATTAAAGAACAGACTGCTGAAGAGGCCAATGTGAAGCAAGTCAAAAGAAAGTGGGAGGAAAACGGTGATAAGAATCACCAATACAACAACAACAGCAATTACAACGATAATCGCAACAATTATCCCAACAATCGCAACATCAATCGCAACTACAACAAATGGCCCAACAACAACAACAACAACAACAACAACAACAACAGCAACTACAACAATCATCCCAACAACAATAATAACCGCAACAACAACAACAATCAGAAGCAGCTATGCCAAAGGTGTGAAAAGTTTCACTCGGGGTTCTGCACCAAATTTTGCAACAAGTGTAAAAGAAATGGTCATAGCGCGGCGAAGTGTGAGGTCTACGGACCAGGGGTTAATAGAACGAAAGGAACAAATGGTGTCGGAATGAGTAATGGCGGAGCGAGTAGTGTCGGAGCAAGTTATGCCAATGTAGTTTGTTATAAATGTGGAAAACCGGGCCACATTATTAGAAATTGCCTGAACCAGGAGAACACGAATGGACAAGGCCGCGGAAGAGTTTTCAATATTAATGCGGCAGAGGCACAGGAAGACCCAGAGCTTGTTACGGGTACGTTTCTTATTGACAATAAATCTGCTTACGTTTTATTTGATTCGGGTGCGGATAGAAGCTATATGAGTAGAGATTTTTGTGCTAAATTAAGTTGTCCATTGACGCCTTTGGATAGTAAATTTTTACTCGAATTAGCAAATGGTAAATTAATTTCAGCAGATAATATATGTCGGAATTGAGAAATTAAACTGGTTAGCGAAACATTTAAGATTGATTTGATACCAGTAGAGTTAGGGAGTTTTGATGTGATAATTGGTATGGACTGGTTGAAAGAAGTGAAAGCAGAGATCGTTTGTTACAAAAATGCAATTCACATTATACGAGAAAAAGGAAAACCCTTAATGGTGTACGGAGAAAAGGGCAACACGAAGCTACATCTTATTAGTAATTTGAAGGCACAAAAACTAATAAGAAAAGGTTGTTATGCTGTTCTAGCACACGTCGAGAAAGTACAAACTGAAGAAAAGAGCATCAATGATATTCCCATTGCAAAATAATTTCCCGATGTATTTCCGAAAGAATTACCGGGATTACCCCCACATCGATCCGTTGAATTTCAAATTGATCTTATACCAGGAGCTGTACTAATAGCTCGTGCCCCGTACAGACTCGCACCCAGCGAGATGAAAGAACTGCAAAGCCAATTACAAGAACTTTTAGAGCGTGGTTTCATTCGACCAAGCACATCATCGTGGGGAGCTCCTGTTTTGTTTGTCAAGAAGAAAGATGGTACATTCAGGTTGTGTATCGACTACCGAGAGTTGAACAAACTTACCATCAAGAACCGCTACCCACTACCGAGAATCAACGACTTATTTGATCAACTACAAGGCTCATCTGTTTATTCAAAGATTGACTTACGTTCCGGGTGAAATGTCCCGTTCTTATTGATTAAAAACGTTCCATATTAATTGATTTCGTTGCGAGGTTTTGACCTCTATATGAGACGTTTTTCAAAGACTGCATTCATTTTTAAACAAACCATAACCTTTATTTCATCAATAAAGGTTTAAAAAGCTTTACGTAGATTATCAAATAATGATAATCTAAAATATCCTGTTTACACACGACCATTACATAATGGTTTACAATACAAATATGTTACAACAAAATAAGTTTCTTGAATGCAGTTTTTACACAATATCATACAAGCATGGACTCCAAATCTTGTCCTTATTTAAGTATGCGACAGCGGAAGCTCTTAATAATCACCTGAGAATAAACATGCTTAAAACGTCAACAAAAATGTTGGTGAGTTATAGGTTTAACCTATATATATCAAATCGTAACAATAGACCACAAGATTTCATATTTCAATACACATCCCATACATAGAGATAAAAATCATTCATATGGTGAACACCTGGTAACCGACAATAACAAGATGCATATATAAGAATATCCCCATCATTCCGGGACACCCTTCGGATATGATATAAATTTCGAAGTACTAAAGCATCCGGTACTTTGGATGGGGTTTGTTAGGCCCAATAGATCTATCTTTAGGATTCGCGTCAATTAGGGTGTCTGTTCCCTAATTCTTAGATTACCAGACTTAATAAAAAGGGGCATATTCGATTTCGATAATTCAACCATAGAATGTAGTTTCACGTACTTGTGTCTATTTTGTAAATCATTTATAAAACCTGCATGTATTCTCATCCCAAAAATATTAGATTTTAAAAGTGGGACTATAACTCACTTTCACAGATTTTTACTTCGTCGGGAAGTAAGACTTGGCCACTGGTTGATTCACGAACCTTAAGTTCCTTGGATGAACCTACTGGAAAAGAGAAAAATGGATCTAGCTTCAATGGATCCTTGGATGGCTCAAAGTTCTTGTATTAGAATGATAACCTACTGTAAGAAATAAAGATTTCTTGAGGTTGGATGATCACCTTACAAGATTGGAAGTGAGCTAGCAAACTTGAAAGTATTCTTGATTTTATGAAACTAGAACTTTTGGAATTTATGAAGAACACTTAGAACTTGAAGATAGAACTTGAGAGAGTTCAATTAGATGAAGAAAATTGAAGAATGAAAGTGTTTGTAGGTGTTTTTGGTCGTTGGTGTATGGATTAGATATAAAGGATATGTAATTTTGTTTTCATGTAAATAAGTCATGAATGATTACTCATATTTTTGTAATCTTATGAGATATTTCATGCTAGTTGCCAAATGATGGTTCCCACATGTGTTAGGTGACTCACATGGGCTGCTAAGAGCTGATCATTGGAGTGTATATATCAATAGTACATACATCTAAAAGCTGTGTATTGTACGAGTACGAATACGGGTGTATACGAGTAGAATTGTTGATGAAACTGAACGAGAATGTAATTGTAAGCATTTTTGTTAAGTAGAAGTATTTTGATAAGTGTATTGAAGTCTTTCAAAAGTGTATAAATACATATTAAAACACTACATGTATATACATTTTAACTGAGTCGTTAAGTCATCGTTAGTCGTTACATGTAAGTGTTGTTTTGAAACCTTTAGGTTAACGATCTTGTTAAATGTTGTTAACCCAATGTTTATAATATCAAAAGAGATTTTAAATTATTATATTATCATGATATTATGATGTACGAATATCTCTTAATATGATATATATACATTAAATGTCGTTACAACGATAAACGTTACATATATGTCTCGTTTCAAAATCATTAAGTTAGTAGTCTTGTTTTTACATATGTAGTTCATTGTTAATATAATTAATGATATGTTTACTTATCATAATATCATGTTAACTATATATATAACCATATATATGTCATCATATAGTTTTTTTTTACAAGTTTTAACGTTCGTGAATCACCGGTCAACTTGGGTGGTCAATTGTCTATATGAAACCTATTTCAATTAATCAAGTCTTAACAAGTTTGATTGCTTAACATGTTGGAAACATTTAATCATGTAAATATCAATCTCAATTAATATATATAAACATGGAAAAGTTCGGGTCACTACAGTACCTACCCGTTAAATAAATTTCGTCCCGAAATTTTAAGCTGTTGAAGGTGTTGACGAATCTTCTGGAAATAGATGCGGGTATTTCTTCTTCATCTGATCTTCACGCTCCCAGGTGAACTCGGGTCCTCTACGAGCATTCCATCGAACCTTAACAATTGGTATCTTGTTTTGCTTAAGTCTTTTAACCTCACGATCCATTATTTCGACGGGTTCTTCGATGAATTGAAGTTTTTCGTTGATTTGGATTTCATCTAACGGAATAGTGAGATCTTCTTTAGCAAAACATTTCTTCAAATTCGAGACGTAGAAAGTGTTATGTACAGCCGCGAGTTGTTGAGGTAACTCAAGTCGGTAAGCTACTGGTCCGACACGATCAATAATCTTGAATGGTCCAATATACCTTGGATTTAATTTCCCTCGTTTACCAAATCGAACAACGCCTTTCCAAGGTGCAACTTTAAGCATGACCATCTCTCCAATTTCAAATTCTATATCTTTTCTTTTAATGTCAGCGTAGCTCTTTTGTCGACTTTGGGCGGTTTTCAACCGTTGTTGAATTTGGATGATCTTCTCGGTAGTTTCTTGTATAATCTCCGGACCCGTAATCTGTCTATCCCCCACTTCACTCCAACAAATTGGAGACCTGCACTTTCTACCATAAAGTGCTTCAAACGGCGCCATCTCAATGCTTGAATGGTAGCTGTTGTTGTAGGAAAATTCTGCTAATGGTAGATGTCGATCCCAACTGTTTCCGAAATCAATAACACATGCTCGTAGCATGTCTTCAAGCGTTTGTATCGTCCTTTCGCTCTGCCCATCAGTTTGTGGATGATAGGCAGTACTCATGTCTAGACGAGTTCCTAATGCTTGCTGTAATGTCTGCCAGAATCTTGAAATAAATCTGCCATCCCTATCAGAGATAATAGAGATTGGTATTCCATGTCTGGAGATGACTTCCTTCAAATACAGTCGTGCTAACTTCTCCATCTTGTCATCTTCTCTTATTGGTAGGAAGTGTGCTGATTTGGTGAGACGATCAACTATTACCCAAATAGTATCAAAACCACTTGCAGTCCTTGGCAATTTAGTGATGAAATCCATTGTAATGTTTTCCCATTTCCATTCCGGGATTTCGGGTTGTTGAAGTAGACCTGATGGTTTCTGATGCTCAGCTTTGACCTTAGAACACGTCAAACATTCTCCTACATATTTAGCAACATCGGCTTTCATACCCGGCCACCAAAAATGTTTCTTGAGATCCTTGTACATCTTCCCCGTTCCAGGATGTATTGAGTATCTGGTTTTATGAGCTTCTCTAAGTACCATTTCTCTCATATCTCCAAATTTTGGTACCCAAATCCTTTCAGCCCTATACCGGGTTCCGTCTTCCCGAATATTAAGATGCTTCTCCGATCCTTTGGGTATTTCATCCTTTAAATTTCCCTCTTTTAAAACTCCTTGTTGCGCCTCCTTTATTTGAGTAGTAATGTTATTATGAATCATTATATTCATAGATTTTACTCGAATGGGTTCTCTATCCTTCCTGCTCAAGGCATCGGCTACCACATTTGCCTTCCCCGGGTGGTAACGAATCTCAAAATCGTAATCATTCAATAATTCAATCCACCTACGTTGCCTCATATTCAGTTGTTTCTGATTAAATATGTGTTGAAGACTTTTGTGGTCGGTATATATAATACTTTTGACCCCATATAAGTAGTGCCTCCAAGTCTTTAATGCAAAAACAACCGCGCCTAATTCCAAATCATGCGTCGTATAATTTTGTTCGTGAATCTTCAATTGTCTAGACGCATAAGCAATCACCTTTGTTCGTTGCATTAATACACAACCGAGACCTTGTTTTGATGCGTCACAATAAATCACAAAATCATCATTCCCTTCAGGCAATGACAATATAGGTGCCGTAGTTAGCTTTTTCTTCAATAACTGAAACGCTTTCTCTTGTTCATCATTCCATTCAAATTTCTTCCCTTTATGCGTTAATGCAGTCAAGGGTTTTGCTATTCTGGAAAAGTCTTGGATGAACCTTCTGTAGTAACCAGCTAGTCCTAAAAACTGGCGTATGTGTTTCGGAGTTTTCGGGGTTTCCCACTTTTCAACAGTTTCTATCTTTGCCGGATCCACCTTAATACCTTCTTTGTTCACTATGTGACCGAGGAATTGAACTTCTTCCAACCAAAATGCACACTTTGAAAACTTAGCGTACAATTCTTCCTTCCTCAATACTTCTAACACCTTTCTCAAATGTTCACCGTGTTCTTGGTCATTCTTTGAGTAAATAAGTATGTCATCAATGAAAACAATGACAAACTTGTCAAGGTATGGTCCACACACTCGGTTCATAAGGTCCATGAACACAGCTGGTGCATTAGTTAAACCAAACGGCATGACCATAAACTCGTAATGACCGTAACGTGTTCTGAAAGCAGTCTTTGGAATATCATCTTCTTTCACCCGCATTTGATGATACCCGGAACGTAAGTCAATCTTTGAATAAACAGACGAGCCTTGTAGTTGATCAAATAAGTCGTCGATTCTCGGTAGTGGGTAGCGGTTCTTGATGGTAAGTTTGTTCAACTCTCGGTAGTCGATACACAACCTGAATGTACCATCTTTCTTCTTGACAAACAAAACAGGAGCTCCCCACGGTGATGTGCTTGGTCGAATGAAACCACGCTCTAAAAGTTCTTGTAATTGGCTTTGCAGTTCTTTCATCTCGCTGGGTGCGAGTCTGTAAGGAGCACGAGCTATTGGTGCAGCTCCTGGTACAAGATCTATTTGAAATTCAACGGATCGATGTGGGGGTAATCCCGGTAATTCTTTCGGAAATACATCGGGAAATTCTTTTTCAATGGGAACATCATTGATGCTCTTTTCTTCAGTTTGTACTTTCTCGACGTGTGCTAGAACAGCATAGCAACCTTTTCTTATTAGTTTTTGTGCCTTCAAATTACTAATAAGATGTAGCTTCGTGTTGCCCTTTTCTCCGTACACCATTAAGGGTTTTCCTTTTTCTCGTATAATGCGAATTGCATTTTTGTAACAAACGATCTCCGCTTTCACTTCTTTCAACCAGTCCATACCGATTATCACATCAAAACTCCCTAACTCTACTGGTATCAAATCAATCTTAAATGTTTCGCTAACCAGTTTAATTTCTCGATTCCGACATATATTATCTGCTGAAATTAATTTACCATTTGCTAATTCGAGTAAAAATTTACTATCCAAAGGCGTCAATGGACAACTTAATTTAGCACAAAAATCTCTACTCATATAGCTTCTATCCGCACCCGAATCAAATAAAACGTAAGCAGATTTATTGTCAATAAGAAACGTACCCGTAACAAGCTCCGGGTCTTCCTGTGCCTCTACCGCATTAATATTGAAAACTCTTCCACGGCCTTGTCCATTCGTGTTCTCCTGGTTCGGGCAATTTCTAATAATGTGGCCTGGTTTTCCACATTTATAACAAACTACATTGGCATAACTTGCTCCGACACTACTTGCTCCGCCATTACTCGTTCCGACACCATTTGTTCCTTTCGTTCTATTAACCCCTGGTCCGTAGACCTCACACTTCGCCGCGCTATGACCATTTCTTTTACACTTGTTGCAAAATTTGGTGCAGAACCCCGAGTGATTCTTTTCACACCTTTGGCATAGTTGCTTCTGATTGTTGTTGTTGTTGCGGTTATTATTGTTGTTGGGATGATTGTTGTAGTTGCTGTTGTTGTTGTTGTTGTTGTTGTTGTTGTTGGGCCGTTTGTTGTAGTTGCGATTGATGTTGCGATTGTTGGGATAATTGTTGCGATTATTGTTGTAATTGCTGTTGTTGTTGTATTGGTGATTCTTATCACCGTTTTCCTCCCACTTTCTTTTGACTTGCTTCACATTGGCCTCTTCAGCAGTCTGTTGTTTAATTCTTTCTTCAATCTGGTTCACTAGTTTGTGAGCCATTCTACATGCCTGTTGTATGGAGGCGGGCTCGTGTGAACTTATATCTTCTTGGATTCTTTCCGGTAATCCTTTCACAAACGCGTCGATCTTCTCTTCCTCATCTTCGAATGCTCCCGGACACAATAGGCACAATTCTGTGAATCGTCTTTCGTACGTGGTAATATCAAATCCTTGGGTTCGTAACCCTCTAAGTTCTGTCTTGAGCTTATTGACCTCGGTTCTGGGACGGTACTTCTCGTTCATCAAGTGCTTGAATGCTGACCACGGTAGTGCGTACGCATCATCTTGTCCCACTTGCTCTAGATAGGTATTCCACCATGTTAACGCAGAACCTGTGAAGGTATGCGTAGCGTACTTCACTTTGTCCTCTTCAGTACACTTACTTATGGCAAACACCGATTCAACCTTCTCGGTCCACCGTTTCAATCCGATCGGTCCTTCGGTTCCATCAAATTCCAAAGGTTTGCAGGCAGTGAATTCTTTGTAGGTGCATCCTACACGATTTCCTGTACTGCTAGATCCAAGGTTATTGTTAGTATGTAGCGCAGCCTGTACTGCGGCTATGTTTGAAGCTAGAAAAGTACGGAATTCCTCTTCATTCATATTCACGGTGTGTCGAGTAGTCGGTGCCATTTCCTTCAAAATAGTTAAATGAAACAAGTTAATCATACAGAATATTAAGAGTAGTTAATAGTATTTCGTAGCATAATATGAACTCATTTATAAAAGCTTTTTCTTCATATTAGCGTTTTATAAGTTTAAATTCGGGTAGTACCTACCCGTTAAGTTCATACTTAGTAGCTAATATACAATTCAACTACTACAATTCTATATGAAAAACTGATTATAATAATATTTAGCGTTCAAACTTTTATACAATATTTTACAAACTTACAATACCGCTTATTTTACATAAAGCATGAAATATAGCACACAATAACTTTGATACAAGATAGTTGTGAAGACAATTCTAGCTAGTACACAAGTCGTTCAGCAAAGGCAATAAAGACACGTAATTCATACGTCCAGAAACAAGTCATGCATTCTGGTTTTACTAGGACTACTTCCCATCCTTGGTCTTGTGCAACATAACCGTTATGGCCGTTGATAAGACAGCGTGTTGTAACGTCATCAAAGGGACGAGGGTTACGTAATGTCCAACAGTCCCGTAATAATCTAAAAACCTCATTTCTTACCCCAATTACCGACTCCGTCACTTGTGGAAACGTTTTGTTTAATAGTTGTAGCCCGATGTTCTTGTTCTCACTTTGGTGAGAAGCGAACATTACTAATCCGTAAGCATAACATGCTTCTTTATGTTGCATGTTAGCCGCTTTTTCTAAATCACGAAGTCCAATATTCGGATATATTGAGTCAAAATAATTTCTTAACCCGTTGCGTAAAATAGCATTTGGGTTCCCCGCAATATATGCGTCAAAGTAAACACATCGTAACTTATGGGTTTCCCAATGTGATATCCCCCATCTTTCAAACGAAAGTCTCTTATAAACCAAGACATTCTTGGAACGTTCTTCGAATGTCTTACAAACTGATCTCGCCTTAAATAGTTGTGCCGAAGAATTCTGGCCGACTCTAGACAAGATTTCATCAATCATGTCTCCGGGTAGGTCTCTTAAAATATTGGGTTGTCTATCCATTTTGTGTTTTTAAACTGTAAAATAGACAAGAGTTAGATTCATAAAAAAAATACTTATTAATACAAGCAATTTTTACATATATCATAAAGCATAAGAGCACTATATTCCATATATTACACCACACGAATACAACTATCTTATTCCGACTCGCTCGTTTCTTCTTCTTCGGTTTTGGTTCGTTTTGCCAAGTTTCTAGGGATATATGATGTTCCCCTAATACGAGCCGTCGTTGTCCACATTGGTTTAGAAAAACCTGGTGGTTTAGAGGTTCCCGGGTCATTGTTACAACTTAAGGACTTCGGGGGTTGACGATACATATAAAGTTCATCGGGGTTGGAATTAGATTTCTCTATTTTTATGCCCTTTCCCTTATTATTTTCTTTTGCCTTTTTAAATTCAGTTGGGGTAATTTCTATAACATCATCGGAATTCTCGTCGGAATCCGATTCATCGGAGAATTGGTAATCCTCCCAATATTTTGCTTCCTTGGCGGAAACACCATTGACCATAATTAACTTTGGTCGGTTGGTTGAGGATTTTCTTTTACTTAACCGTTTTATTATTTCCCCCACCGGTTCTATTTCTTCATCCGGTTCCGATTCTTCTTCCGGTTCCGATTCTTCTTCCGGTTCCGACTCTTCTTCCGGTTCCTCTTCGGGAACTTGTGAATCAGTCCACAAATCATTCCAATTTACATTTGACTCTTCATTATTATTAGGTGAGTCAATGGGACTTGTTCTAGAGGTAGACATCTATCACATAATATCAAACACGTTAAGAGATTAATATATCACATAATATTCATATGTTAAAAATATATAGTTTCCAACAAAAATGTTAAGCAATCATTTTTAAAGAAAACACGGTCGAAGTCCAGACTCACTAATGCATCCTAACAAACTCGATAAGACACACTAATGCAAATTTTCTGGTTCTCTAAGACCAACGCTCTGATACCAACTGAAATGTCCCGTTCTTATTGATTAAAAACGTTCCATATTAATTGATTTCGTTGCGAGGTTTTGACCTCTATATGAGACGTTTTTCAAAGACTGCATTCATTTTTAAACAAACCATAACCTTTATTTCATCAATAAAGGTTTAAAAAGCTTTACGTAGATTATCAAATAATGATAATCTAAAATATCCTGTTTACACACGACCATTACATAATGGTTTACAATACAAATATGTTACAACAAAATAAGTTTCTTGAATGCAGTTTTTACACAATATCATACAAGCATGGACTCCAAATCTTGTCCTTATTTAAGTATGCGACAGCGGAAGCTCTTAATAATCACCTGAGAATAAACATGCTTAAAACGTCAACAAAAATGTTGGTGAGTTATAGGTTTAACCTATATATATCAAATCGTAACAATAGACCACAAGATTTCATATTTCAATACACATCCCATACATAGAGATAAAAATCATTCATATGGTGAACACCTGGTAACCGACAATAACAAGATGCATATATAAGAATATCCCCATCATTCCGGGACACCCTTCGGATATGATATAAATTTCGAAGTACTAAAGCATCCGGTACTTTGGATGGGGTTTGTTAGGCCCAATAGATCTATCTTTAGGATTCGCGTCAATTAGGGTGTCTGTTCCCTAATTCTTAGATTACCAGACTTAATAAAAAGGGGCATATTCGATTTCGATAATTCAACCATAGAATGTAGTTTCACGTACTTGTGTCTATTTTGTAAATCATTTATAAAACCTGCATGTATTCTCATCCCAAAAATATTAGATTTTAAAAGTGGGACTATAACTCACTTTCACAGATTTTTACTTCGTCGGGAAGTAAGACTTGGCCACTGGTTGATTCACGAACCTTAAGTTCCTTGGATGAACCTACTGGAAAAGAGAAAAATGGATCTAGCTTCAATGGATCCTTGGATGGCTCAAAGTTCTTGTATTAGAATGATAACCTACTGTAAGAAATAAAGATTTCTTGAGGTTGGATGATCACCTTACAAGATTGGAAGTGAGCTAGCAAACTTGAAAGTATTCTTGATTTTATGAAACTAGAACTTTTGGAATTTATGAAGAACACTTAGAACTTGAAGATAGAACTTGAGAGAGTTCAATTAGATGAAGAAAATTGAAGAATGAAAGTGTTTGTAGGTGTTTTTGGTCGTTGGTGTATGGATTAGATATAAAGGATATGTAATTTTGTTTTCATGTAAATAAGTCATGAAGGATTACTCATATTTTTGTAATCTTATGAGATATTTCATGCTAGTTGCCAAATGATGGTTCCCACATGTGTTAGGTGACTCACATGGGCTGCTAAGAGCTGATCATTGGAATGTATATATCAATAGTACATACATCTAAAAGTTGTGTATTGTACGAGTACGAATACGGGTGTATACGAGTAGAATTGTTGATGAAACTGAACGAGAATGTAATTGTAAGCATTTTTGTTAAGTAGAAGTATTTTGATAAGTGTATTGAAGTCTTTCAAAAGTGTATAAATACATATTAAAACACTACATGTATATACATTTTAACTGAGTCGTTAAGTCATCGTTAGTCGTTACATGTAAGTGTTGTTTTGAAACCTTTAGGTTAACGATCTTGTTAAATGTTGTTAACCCAATGTTTATAATATCAAAAGAGATTTTAAATTATTATATTATCATGATATTATGATGTACGAATATCTCTTAATATGATATATATACATTAAATGTCGTTACAACGATAAACGTTACATATATGTCTCGTTTCAAAATCATTAAGTTAGTAGTCTTGTTTTTACATATGTAGTTCATTGTTAATATAATTAATGATATGTTTACTTATCATAATATCATGTTAACTATATATATAACCATATATATGTCATCATATAGTTTTTTTTTACAAGTTTTAACGTTCGTGAATCACCGGTCAACTTGGGTGGTCAATTGTCTATATGAAACCTATTTCAATTAATCAAGTCTTAACAAGTTTGATTGCTTAACATGTTGGAAACATTTAATCATGTAAATATCAATCTCAATTAATATATATAAACATGGAAAAGTTCGGGTCACTACACCGGGTATCATCAAATGCGGGTGAAAGAAGATGATATTCCAAAGACTGCTTTTAGAACACGTTACGGTCATTACGAGTTTATGGTCATGCCGTTTGGTTTAACTAATGCACCAGCTGTGTTCATGGACCTTATGAACCGAGTGTGTAGACCATACCTTGACAAGTTTGTCATTGTTTTCATTGATGACATACTTATTTACTCAAAGAATGACCAAGAACACGGTGAACATTTGAGAAAGGTGTTAGAAGTATTGAGGAAGGAAGAATTGTATGCTAAGTTTTCAAAGTGTGCATTTTGGTTGGAAGAAGTTCAATTCCTCGGTCACATAGTGAACAAAGAAGGTATTAAGGTGGATCCGGCAAAGATAGAAACTGTTGAAAAGTGGGAAACCCCGAAAACTCCGAAACACATACGCCAGTTTTTAGGACTAGCTGGTTACTACAGAAGGTTCATCCAAGACTTTTCCAGAATAGCAAAACCCTTGACTGCATTAACGCATAAAGGGAAGAAATTTGAATGGAATGATGAACAAGAGAACGCGTTTCAGTTATTGAAGAAAAAGCTAACTACGGCACCTATATTGTCATTGCCTGAAGGGAATGATGATTTTGTGATTTATTGTGACGCATCAAAGCAAGGTCTCGGTTGTGTATTAATGCAACGAACGAAGGTGATTGCTTATGCGTCTAGACAATTGAAGATTCACGAACAAAATTATACGACGCATGATTTTGAATTAGGCGCGGTTGTTTTTGCATTAAAGACTTGGAGGCACTACTTATATGGGGTCAAAAGTATTATATATACCGACCACAAAAGTCTTCAACACATATTTAATCAGAAACAACTGAATATGAGGCAGCGTAGGTGGATTGAATTATTGAATGATTACGACTTTGAGTTTCGTTACCACCCGAGGAAGGCAAATGTGGTAGCCGATGCCTTGAGCAGGAAGGACAGAGAACCCATTCGAGTAAAATCTATGAATATAATGATTCATAATAACCTTACTACTCAAATAAAGGAGGCGCAACAAGGAGTTTTAAAAGAGGGAAATTTAAAGGATGAAATACCCAAAGGATCGGAGAAGCATCTTAATATTCGGGAAGACGGAACCCGGTATAGGGCTGAAAGGATTTGGGTACCAAAATTTGGAGATATGAGAAAAATGGTACTTAGAGAAGCTCATAAAACCAGATACTCAATACATCCTGGAACGGGGAAGATGTACAAGGATCTCAAGAAACATTTTTGGTGGCCGGGTATGAAAGCCGATGTTGCTAAATACGTAGGAGAATGTTTGACGTGTTCTAAGGTCAAAGCTGAGCATCAGAAACCATCAGGTCTACTTCAACAACCCGAAATCCCGGAATGGAAATGGGAAAACATTACCATGGATTTCATCACTAAATTGCCAAGGACTGCAAGTGGTTTTGATACTATTTGGGTAATAGTTGATCGTCTCACCAAATCAGCACACTTCCTGCCAATAAGAGAAGATGACAAGATGGAGAAGTTAGCACGACTGTATTTGAAGGAACTCGTCTCCAGACATGGAATACCAATCTCTATTATCTCTGATAGGGATGGTAGATTTATTTCAAGATTCTGGCAGACATTACAGCAAGCATTAGGAACTCGTCTAGACATGAGTACTGCCTATCATCCACAAACTGATGGGCAGAGCGAAAGAACGATACAAATGCTTGAAGACATGCTATGAGCATGTGTTATTGATTTCGGAAACAGTTGGGATCGACATCTACCGTTAGCAGAATTTTCCTACAACAACAGCTACCATTCAAGCATTGAGATGGCGCCGTTTGAAGCACTTTATGGTAGAAAGTGCAGGTCTCCGATTTGTTGGAGTGAAGTGGGGGATAGACATATTACGGGTCCGGAGATTATACAAGAAACTACCGAGAAGATCATCCAAATTCAACAACGGTTGAAAACCGCCCAAAGTCGACAAAAGAGCTACGCTGACATTAAAAGAAAAGATATAGAATTTGAAATTGGAGAGATGGTCATGCTTAAAGTTGCACCTTGGAAAGGCGTTGTTTGATTTGGTAAACGAGGGAAATTAAATCCAAGGTATATTGGACCATTCAAGATTATTGATCGTGTCGGACCAGTAGCTTACCGACTTGAGTTACCTCAACAACTCGCGGCTGTACATAACACTTTTCACGTCTCAAATTTGAAGAAATGTTTTGCTAAAGAAGATCTCACTATTCCGTTAGATGAAATCCAAATCAATGAAAAACTTCAATTCATCGAAGAACCCGTCGAAATAATGGATCGTGAGGTTAAAAGACTTAAGCAAAACAAGATACCAATTGTTAAGGTTCGATGGAATGCTCGTAGAGGACCTGAGTTCACCTGGGAGCGTGAAGATCAGATAAAAAAGAAATACCCGCATCTATTTCCAGAAGATTCGTCAACACCTTCAACAGCTTAACATTTCGGGACGAAATTTATTTAACGGGTAGGTACTGTAGTGACCCGAACTTTTCCATGTTTATATATATTAATTGAGATTGATATTTACATGATTAAATGTTTCCAACATGTTAAGCAATCAAACTTGTTAAGACTTGATTAATTGAAATATGTTTCATATAGACAATTGACCACCCAAGTTGACCGGTGATTCACGAACGTTAAAACTTGTAAAAACTATATGATGACATATATATGGATATATATATAGTTAACATGATACTATGATAAGTAAACATATCATTAAGTATATTAACCATGAACTACATATGTAAAAACAAGACTACTAACTTAATGATTTTTAAACGAGACATATATGTAACGATTATCGTTGTAAAGACATTTAATGTATATATATATATCATATTAAGAGATATTCATACATGATAATATCATGATAATATAATAATTTAAAATCTCATTTGATATTATAAACATTGGATTAACAACATTTAACAAGATCGTTAACCTAAAGGTTTCAAAACAACACTTACATGTAACGACTAACGATGACTTAACGACTCAGTTAAAATGTATATACATGTAGTGTTTTAATATGTATTTATACACTTTTGAAAGACTTCAATACACTTATCAAAATACTTCTACTTAACAAAAATGATTACAATTACATCCTCGTTCAGTTTCATCAACAATTCTACTCGTATGCACCCGTATTCGTACTCGTACAATACACAGCTTTTAGATGTATGTACTATTGGTATATACACTCCAATGATCAGCTCTTAGCAGCCCATGTGAGTCAGCTAACACATGTGGGAACCATCATTTGGAAACTAGCATGAAATATCTCATAAAATTACAAAAATATGAGTAATCATTCATGACTTATTTACATGAAAACAAAATTACATATCCTTTATATCTAATCCATACACCAACGATCAAAAACACCTACAAACACTTTCATTCTTCAATTTTCTTCATCTAATTGATCTCTCTCAAGTTCTATCTTCTAGTTCTAAGTGTTCTTCATATATTCTACAAGTTCTAGTTACATAAAATCAAGAATACTTTCAAGTTTGCTAGCTCACTTCCAATCTTGTAATATGATCATCCAACCTCAAGAAATCTTTGTCTCTTACAGTAGGTTATCATTCTAATATAAGTTAATAATCATATTCAAACTTTGGTTCAATTTCTATAACTATAACAATCTTATTTCAAGTGATGATCTTACTTGAACTTGTTTTCGTGTCATGATTCTGCTTCAAAAACTTCGAGCCATCCAAGGATCCGTTGAAGCTAGATCCATTTTTCTCTTTTCCAGTAGGTTTATCCAAGGAACTTAAGGTAGTAATGATGTTCATAACATCATTCGATTCATACATATAAAGTTATCTTATTCGAAGGTTTAAACTTGTAATCACTAGAACATAGTTTAGTTAATTCTAAACTTGTTCGCAAATAAAAGTTAATCCTTCTAACTTGACTTTTAAAATCAACTAAACACATGTTCTATATCTATATTATATGCTAACTTAATGATTTAAAACCTGGAGACACGAAAAACACCGTAAAACCGGATTTACGCCGTCGTAGTAACACTGCGGGCTGTTTTAGGTTAGTTAATTAAAAACTATGATAAACTTTGATTTAAAATTTGTTATTCTGAGAAAATGATTTTTATTATGAACATGAAACTATATCCAAAAATTATGGTTAAACTCAAAGTGGAAGTATGTTTTCTAAAATGGTCATCTAGACGTCGTTCTTTCGACTGAAATGACTACCTTTACAAAAACGACATGTAACTTATTTTTCCGACTATAAACCTATACTTTTTCTGTTTGGATTCATAAAATAGAGTTCAATATGAAACCATAGCAATTTGATTCACTCAAAACGGATTTAAAATGAAGAAGTTATGGGTAAAACAAGATTGGATAATTTTTCTCATTTTAGCTACGTGAAAATTGGTAACAAATCTATTCCAACCATAACTTAATCAACTTGTATTGTATGTTATGTAATCTTGAGATACCATAGACACGTATACAATGTTTCGACCTATCATGTCGACACATCTATATATATTTCGGAACAACCATAGACACTCTATATGTGAATGTTGGAGTTAGCTGATGAAGTGCGAGGTGTATATAAAATAGCTTATATTTTACTAGGAAATACTATTAAATACGATACAATTTTACACAAGATATTTATTTATTTATAGAATGGATATACTTAAACCTTGCTACAACACTTATAGGCAGTGTACCTAATCGTACAGTAGTGTAGTTTTTAGTAAGTCCGGTTCGTTCCACAGGGAAATCTTTAAACAAAGCTCAACGCTATATTAGTTTACTTTTATAAAAATACAAATATATATATAAGTGATATTATTATTATAAAGGGGGGTTTTTACCGTTTAATGACCGGTTTGTCGATTTTAAAACTTTAGTCGCAGTTAAAACCTAATGTAAAATATAAAATAAATACAAGACTTAAATTAAAGCGTAAAGTAAATAACGATAATGAAATTGCGAATAAAAATGCGATAAAATAAAATTACGATAATTAAAAGGTACGATAATTAAAAGTGCGATTAAATAAAATAACAATAAATAAAAGTGCGATAATTAGAAGTGCAATTAAATATAAAATAAAGGAAATTAAATATGAAATAAAAGAATTATGCTTATTTAAACTTCCGTAATCATGATGTTTGACGTGTTGATTTTAGTTTTATGCCCTTGGGTTAATTGTCCTTTGTCCTGGATTATTCAATATGTCCGTCTGGTTTTTGTCCATAACAGTCCATCAGTCATAAATATAAATTGCAAGTGTCCTTGTCAAATTATTATTATACCCGAAGTTAAATATTCCAACTAATTGGGGATTCGAATTGTAACAAGGTTTTAATACTTTGTTTAATGAATACACCAGGTTATCGACTGCGTGTAAACCAAGGTTTTACTACTTTGTTAACAATTACACCAATTACCCTTGAATGTAATTTCACCCCTGTTTTAATTATTCTAGTGGCTATTAATCCATTCCCGTGTCCGGTTAAATGAACGATTATTCGTACATATAAATACCCCGCCCATCGTGTCCGATCGAGTGTATATGGTAATTTATAGGGACGCCCAATTGTAAATCTTTATATTAACATTAACAAACTTTCATTTAGTTAAACAAATATAAAGCCCATTAATAGCCCATAGTCTAGTTTCCACAAGTGTCGTTCTTTTATCCAAACCCCAATTATGGTACAAAGTCCAATTACCCAATTTTAGTAATTAGCCCAACATCATGATTACTTCATTTTAAATAAGCATAATAATAACTTAGCTACGAGACATTAATATAAAAAGGTTGAACATAACTTACAATGATTAAAAATAGCGTAGCGTTACACGGACAGAATTTCGACTTACACCCTTACAACATTCGCTAACATACCCTTATTATTAGAATTATAATTAAAATTAAAATATAAATTATAAATATAAATATATTTACGTATGAAGAGGAAGAGAAAAAAAGATGTGTAAAATTTGATCAGAATTCGGTTGGCTTTATAGCCAGACTTGAAATTTGGGGCTCCGCGACTCGCGGCAAAATGCCCTTCAAACTCCGCGAGTCGCGGAGAGATATTTACAGCTCACACCCTTGGAGTTTCCTGCTGCCGACGGTTTTTAATATATATATATATAATATATATATAATTAATATAATTAATTATATATTATATTATATTTATATACATAGTTAACTTGTAATTTTTAGTCCGTTGCGTCGAGCGTTAAGAGTTGACTCTAGTCCCGGTTCCGGATTTTCGAACGTCCTCGCGTACAATTTAATATCTTGTACTTTGCGTTTTGAATCTTGTACTTCTGTAATTTCGAGACGTTTCTTATCAATAATTGGAACCTTTTTGATTGTCTTTTGTTCTTTTGAGCTTTTTGGTCGTTTGCGTCTTCAATTCGTCGAATCTGTCTTTTGTCTTCACCTTTTATTATTTAAACGAATATCTCTTGTAAATAGAACAATTGCAACTAAAAGCTTGTCTTTCTTGAGGAATAATGCTATGAAATATATGTTCGTTTTTAGCATTATCAAATATTCCCACACTTGAGCGTTGCTTGTCCTCAAGCAATATCGTCTTGAAATACTAGAATCACTTCTTTATTCTTCACACTTTGTACATCAGTGATTTCTATATGGCGGTATAAACAATGGTAGTAACGATATGGTTTACAGTCCCACATGACTATAAAAATTTAGATCCATTAAGGAAATTGGATCTTTATGAAAACATTTGATCTTTTAAAAATTAAATCTAGTTTTTACCCTAGATAAGTTTTCCGGAATAACCCTTTACCGGTGTTTGCAAAATATTTTTTTTTGTGGGTTTGGTGGGTTTCAGATTTGAAAATTTTAGCTCAAAACTTGCGGTTTTGTGTCACCCACTTGCTAACCTTGTATTTGGAAAGCAACACGTCCAGTTTACTTGTTCCGTATATTACCTTTCGGCAAACTACCGTCCGGTTGTAAAGGAAAGCGTTGAACAAGCAACTGTTAAGGCAATGTCCCGTGACATGCTTTTGATTATGGTCTATAACGTGTCGGACGCAATTACTATCCTTGGTAGGAGCAATAGTAAAGCTCACCCTTATAATTTGTCGGTCTGGCACAAGGTCCTGTCTTTGACCATGCTATGCAACCACCGTTCTTACGGTTGACACCCGATTTAGTTCAGGTGACCTAATGAATTCCAGGTGAATTCCTAGGATTTTACGTTCAATGGTAATGAACGCATTGAAAATAGGGTTTTTAGAAAACAAATCGGTTTGTAATTTTGATCAAAATATTTTCTCGTTTAAGCTCGAGTTTAGATATCATCGAATTCCATGAGTTTGTAATTCTCAATCTTTAAGGTCAATCTCTAGGATTGAGTAGTATCAGTCTTAAAAGCTGATTTTTAATCTTTAAGGAGATTATCCTTTCTGGGGATCTGATTCATTAGTCTTATCCAGCTAATTTGCACGGTGCCTCCCCATTGTACGAGATAAATCCTTCTCATGGTTAGGATAAATCTGACCACTTGGCGACCCTGTTTAATGCTGAGGTCAGTGGATTTCCTGCTGATTTTAGTGATGACTTTTCTAGATTTTTCGTCAACCTACAGCTGGTCTGGACGACAACTTCATGACCTAAATCAAGAAGCGCGTGTCTTTTTCGGAAGACTTTACTTCCTTTTAATGATGGAATTGATTCATCGTGTAGATCCATCTCTTCTTTTCTTTCATCGGGTAAAACAGTTTAGTTTAGTCCAAAGCAAAAGTATTTTCAGTTATTTGTTACAAATATATGTGGCATATGTTTAAAATAACTTGGTAAATTTTCCCACACTTGGCTTTTTATTTTTCTTTTTATCGTCCTCTATTCCATTTTAAATGAATTTTAACATTTTAGTTTGTTTCTCAATTTATGTCCTTTCCGAGGTAACAATAATTTCGGTGTTAAAACCTAGTTTTATCGTTCATAAATATGTATAAACATGATTTTGAATTCATTTATTTGAAAATTTTGAAAAATTTTACTAGAATTGGGTAGTCAGTATATAAAACTAGGGCTGTTCTTTTTTTATCAGAGAGCACTAGATTCTAATACAACTACTGCTTTACT
Organism: Rutidosis leptorrhynchoides; assembly: GCF_046630445.1. NCBI lineage: Eukaryota > Viridiplantae > Streptophyta > Magnoliopsida > Asterales > Asteraceae > Rutidosis > Rutidosis leptorrhynchoides. The sequence continues at coordinate 554,197,427 of NC_092334.1, forward strand.
AGTATTTTAATGGTAACCAAGTGTTTAATATAAAAATTTTTAAAATCCGAAAGAATTTAACCCCTTCCCACACTTAAGATCTTGCAATGCCCTCATTTGCAAGAAATCAGTAACAATTTAAATTATTGAGGGTGATTTGTGTGAAAATGATTAAATTTTTACCAAAGTTTCCAAATATATTGGCGTTTGTTTGCTGAATGATAAATGGTGCACATCATTTGTTCATCCCGTCTTGTTGTTATTTCACATGTATTTTGCATCTTGTCGTCAAAATTAGTTGCTTTTGCTGAACCTAATGCCAGTCTTTGAAAATGCGTTGTTTTACCCTGTTGTGTACATAAGATAAACTGCAAACATATATACATATTTTTGAAGTTTGGTTTATTACCCCACATTCAAAAATTATTAAAATCTATGAATAAAAGTTAGATAATTATAAAAATGATTACAATATTAACAAAAGTATTAAACATATCAATAATTACAAATTACAAAATAAAAATAAAAATAAGTAAACTAAGGATGATATTGGTACCAATAGGGGTTCCACGCATAACCATAAGTGCTATAGAATGCTTCGGCAGGGTCATACGTAGGATATGGTGGCTGCATCTCTATCGACCAAGGAGGGAAGACGGGTTTCGGTGTAGGAATATAGTTTCTACCTATATGTTGGCAATGCGCTATGATCTGGTTCTGATGAACTTGCCAATCTTCAAATGCTCTCTGTCTAGCATTTTCGTATTCCTGAGAAGCTATAAACCTATGCATTTCTTGCATCTCATTCCCCCCTCCTACATTACCTTGTTCCTGGTTTCTCTCTACCTGTGGATGTCTACCATTGTATCGTACTGCGGCGTTATTTCGCCGCTTCAAAACTTTAGCACCATGGTATACATTTAAACCTATAGTGTCGCGGGGTTCCGGCTCTTCTACCAATAATCCCCCCCGACTTATATCCACACCGAGATATTCACCAATCAAAGTAATAAAAATACCACCTCCTATTATGCTATGTGGACGCATCCCTCGAACCATAGCTGATAAATAATAACCCACACAATATGGTATACTTACAGCGCTGTGTGGGTCTCGAATACACATATGGTAAAACAAATCTTGTTCATTTACCTTTTCTTTGTTTTTACCCCTTTGTGTAATCGAATTAGCTAAAAACCTATGTATTACTCTTAATTCGGCTCTATCTATATCCAAATAAGAGTAGTTTCCCCCTTTAAAACGGTGATGGCTTGTCATTTGACTCCACACACCGTGTGTATCAAAATTTTCATCTATTTTCCTACCGTTTAGTATCAATCCTCTACAATCGGCAGACGCTAATTCCTCAGGCGTGTATATACGTAAAGCCTGAGCCATGTCCAGTAAAGACATGTGGCGCATCGAACCGCCTAACAAAAATCTAATAAAAGAACGATCGGTTAAACTAGCTACCCGATCATTCAACTCTATACTACATAACAACTCTTCACACCATACTTTATATACAGGTCTGCGTATGGTGAATAAACATATCCAGTCATTAAAAGAAGAATTACCATACCTCTGTACCAGTAATTCCCTAATTGGCCCGGCCAATTCTACAGCTTCCAAGGGTCCCCATTCTATGACCCTCGGTACCTCAACAACCTTGGAATGAAGAGTATGCAAACCCCGTTGATATTTTGGATAATCTATCCAAAGTCTGTCAAATCGCAGGTTCGGGTGCAACTGTTCCAAGTGCATATCTGAAAAGGTCATGACTGGATGAGGTACATCCTGCTTGTAGTAGTTATCTATCTCCTGTTGTTCCAAGTTCTCAGCAGGAGCATGACGGGCTTGGGATGAAGATTAACCCCTTTCATTCTGCAAAACACATCAAACACAAATTTTGTGCATCCAAATATGCATTAGTGTCAGCAAAATCATCAATCAAAATAATTACAATGACATTATCAATTTACATCAAACTTAAGCTCATTTTCACATTTTTATCAAATCTATACTTTTTCAAATAAGCATATACGAAAATTTTCGCCAAGTTCATAAACATTCAACTCAAATAACATGTCAAAATAATCATTACTAGCAAATAAACAAGTCTCAAATGGCATTATCTTTCAAAAATCAAGTTCATGAATTTTGGACTTGAAAAAGTCCACTTTAATTCTCAAAATCATGTTTAGGCTCAAAGTTTGGATCATTTAACTACCTAGACATGTTACACTACTCAATTTAGCAACAATTCATGACAAAAATCGGCCATAACCTGTTTATATCAAAAAGCCCCAAATTGCTCAAGAACACAAACCCTAGATTATTCAAAATTTGAAGTTTAAGGCTTCTAATCATGTTAAACAGCATCAATCTAGGTTATACAAGCATAATACATAAACAATTTAAGTCTAATTACACTAAAAAGCATCAAAATCAAATTGGGAAAAAATAGCTCAAGAACACTAAAATTCGAATTAAATGGTGTTTTAGGTGTAGAAATTTACCGTTTTTCTTGAGTAGTTCTTAGATATCATCCTTCTCAACATGATTTTAGCAAAAAATTTGGTGATTAACGGTTAAAAATTGAGATTTTTGGGGGTGATTTTCGGGTTTTTTCGAGCTCTTTTTCGCAGTATTTTTCTGTGTTTTTGTGTTTTGTGTGTACAGATCGTTCAGCTTGTTATATTTTTTTTTCCTGTAATTTTGTCCCTCCGCGAGTCGCGGAGTTTTGCACTTCAAACTCCGCGAGTCGCGGAGTTTGCTTTTTTTTTTTTTTTTTTTTTTTTTTTTTTTTTTTATAAAATCTTTAACTTATAAAATAATTAAGAAATTAATTTTAAAATTTTGTTTCCCTTGTTATTTAGGACGAGGTCGTTTCGGATCGATGTCCTAGTCCGTCCCTCGACAAAATTTTAAAATTTGTCTTTTTGTAGCGATTGTTTTAAAAGCTAAGATTTTTGGATTTTTTCAATGTTTTTGGCATACTTTAAATCAATAAGATTAAAAATAATGATAATAAAAGTTCTCGTCCCTCCCTCGGGTAAAGCAATTTCGGTTCAAAGACCTAGTCTTCAACTTACGACGAATTTTAAAAATCATATTCTTAACTTAATGAGATAAAGTAAATTTTTGTTTTTAAATTCACACAACATAAATATAAAATTCAAAATTAATATTAAAAATTCACACCAAACTCAAAATTTAAAATGCATAAAATTAAAAATTAATATTTTAAAAATTAAAAATTCACACCAAACTTAATTTAAAAATTCATATTATAAATTCACACCAAACTTATATTAATTTTTCAAATATTTACAATTTTAAATATATTGTTTTTACAAAGTTTACAATATTAATTTAAGATTTAAATATTAATTTTAAAAACATGGTAAAAAAATAAATTAAAAATCTTTTTGTCTTTTTATCCCACTTTAATCAATCAAATATTATCAAAAATATGCGCCCCTCTTTTCGGTAAAGTAATTTCGGTTCCAAGACCTAATTTAACTCATGACGAATTTTTGAAATATTTTGGGTTGATTGTTTAAAGATATTTATACCTTAAGAATAAACGTTAAATTTCGCAGTGATGTAATAAATTTTTGAATGATATCAATAATTTCGGTCGCCAAACCTAATTTTATTTAATACCAATTTAATACTTTTTAGCGAACAAATTAGCGTTTATTATCAAAAGGTAAAAAAAATAAATAAAAATAAAAACTGTACAGACATACCTGTGAAATAGATTTCTTAGTTATATGATCTATTATATTCATAAGATAGTCGGTTTAATTGGTCTTCCATGGCTGCATAGGCGTAACCTCGAGCATTCATTGTCTTTTCTTCTAAACATATGAACGGTCCGTCTCTGCATAAAGTAACAAATTCGGTATTTGAATAGGTTTGATTATTTGAACATTTACCTCCATGTGACCATTTTCCGCATTTGTGACATCGTTCTAGGTGTCGTGCTCTTCTTTTCGTTGCGGATTTTGATTTTCCTTTACCAAATTGTAACTTATTATCTTCGCATCTGGATCCTTTTCTAACTCCGTCCATTCTTTCTCTGATTACTGATACTAATTCACTCGGTAGTATGTCATTATTACGTTTAGTGATCAAAGCGTGTAGCATTAGACCATGGTTTAGTTCACAGGCAGTCTTCATTTTGTAAAAACCTAAAAAAAAATAAAAATTCAGAATGGGGGGAGAAGACTAGTTCTTTAGGGTCTGCTAGGGAAAGACCATACGTGTTCCGTCTTCGAGAACTACACGAAAACAGACAATCTAACTCTAACAGAAATACATATTTATCCTTTAAAGACTTGATTCTCCCCACACTTAGTTAGCTGTGGTGTCGAAATTGTGATTAACTTCGTTGTCGACTTCCACCGGACCATGTATGTAATGTTTAACTCTGTGACCATTAACTTTAAATTCAATCCCATTTGAATTTATTAATTCTATCGTTCCGTATGGGAAAACTCTTTTGACTATGAATGGTCCAGACCATCTTGATTTCAATTTTCCAGGAAATAGCTTGAATCGTGAATTGAAAAGAAGAACTCTGTCTCCTTCTTTGAATTCTTTTGAACTTCTGATTCTTTTATCATGCCATTTCTTCGTTCTTTCTTTATAGATTAACGAATTTTCGTATGCTTCATGTCTTAATTCTTCTAATTCGTTTAGTTGACTTAATCGTAGACGTCCAGCTTCATGTAAATCAAGATTACATGTCTTCAAAGCCCAAAATGCTTTGTGTTCAATTTCTACTGGAAGATGACATGCTTTTCCATAAACAAGTCTAAAAGGTGTGGTTCCAATTGGAGTTTTGTAGGCTGTTCTAAAAGCCCAGAGTGCATCCTCCAATTTAATGGACCATTCCTTCGGATTTGATCCTACGGTTTTCTCTAGAATACGTTTTAAAGCTCGGTTTGTATTTTCAACTTGTCCACTTGTTTGTGGATGATATGCGGTGGAGATTTTATGAGTTACTCCATATCTTTTAAGAACTTTCTCAAGTTGATTATTACAGAAATGAGTACCCCGATCACTTATTAAAGCTTTCGGTGTTCCAAACCTTGCAAAAAGATGTTTTAAAAAGTTGACTACAACTCGCGCATCGTTAGTTGGGAGAGCTTGTGCTTCCGCCCATTTAGATACATAATCAATGGCTACGAGTATATATAGATTATTATGAGATTTTGGAAATGGACCCATAAAGTCAATACCCCAAATGTCAAATACTTCACATACTTGGATGACATTTTGTGGCATTTCATCACGTTGACTTATTTTTCCGGCCCTTTGACATGCATCACAGGATTTGCAAAGAAGGTGTGCGTCTTTGTAAATTGTAGGCCAATAGAATCCAGCTTCATAAATTTTTCTTGCTGTTAGTTGAGGCCCATAATGCCCTCCTGTTGGTCCTGTGTGACAATGGTTTAAAATTTTACTAGCTTCATCTCCAAATACACATCGGCGTATTATTCCATCGGGACAACTTTTAAACAGATGTGGATCTTCCCAGAAATAGTGTTTTATATCACTGAAGAATTTCTTTCGTCTTTGGTACGATAATCCTTTTTCAAGGAATCCACAAACTAAGTAGTTTGCATAGTCTGCAAACCATGGGATTTCTTTATAATCTATCTTCAATAGATATTCATCAGGAAAGTTGTCTTGTATGGCCGATTCATTCAGAACTTCTAATTCGGGATTTTCAAGACGAGAAAGATGATCAGCGGCGAGATTTTCTGCTCCTCTTTTATCTCGGATTTCAATATCAAACTCTTGTAAGAGTAAGATCCAACGGATTAATCTTGGTTTAGCATCTTGTTTTGAAAATAGGTATCTAAGAGCAGAATGGTCGGTATAGACCACCGTTTTTGCTAGAACGAGATATGATCGAAATTTGTCAAAAGCAAAGACAATAGCAAGGAGTTCTTTTTCAGTAGTTGTATAGTTCGTTTGTGCTCCTTGTAATGTCTTACTAGCATAATATATAGGTTGAAATCGTTTTTCAATCCTTTGTCCTAAAACGGCTCCCATTGCAAAATCACTTGCATCGCACATTAGTTCAAATGGTAGATTCCAATTTGGTGTTATCATGATCGGTGCATTAGTGAGTTTTTCTTTAAGAATATTAAAAGATTTGATACATTCATCTGAAAAGATGAATGGTGCATCCTTTTCTAGGAGTTTATTCATAGGAGTGGCAATTTTAGAAAAATCTTTTATGAAACGTCGGTAAAAACCGGCATGCCCTAGAAAACTCCTAACTCCTCTAACATTTGTGGGATGTGGAAGTTTAGCAATTACATCTACTTTAGCTCTATCCACTTCAATTCCTTCTTTTGAAATTTTATGTCCAAGAACGATGCCTTCTTTAACCATGAAATGGCATTTCTCCCAATTAAGTACTAGATTTGATTTTTCGCATCTAATTAGCATTCGTTCCAGATTTACTAGACATGATTTAAATGTATCACCGAAGACTGAAAAGTCATCCATGAATACTTCCATGCATTCTTCTATCATGTCATGAAAAATCGCCATCATGCACCTTTGAAAGGTTGCAGGGGCGTTACAAAGTCCAAATGGCATGCGTTTGTAAGCAAAAGTACCATAAGGGCACGTGAATGTGGTTTTCTCTTGATCCTCGGGTGCTATTGGAATTTGAAAATATCCGGAAAATCCATCTAGAAAACAATAGTAACTATTTCCGGCTAATCTTTCCAACATTTGATCTATGAAAGGTAAGGGAAAGTGATCTTTTCTGGTGGCGTCATTTAATTTTCTATAATCAATACATACACGCCATCCTGTTACAGTCCTAGTAGGAATAAGCTCATTTTTCTCATTTGTAATGACAGTCATGCCACCCTTCTTAGGTACGCATTGAACTGGGCTTACCCATGGACTATCAGAAATTGGATATATCAAACCTGCATCTAGCAGTTTAATAATCTCTTTCTTAACTACATCTTGCATATTAGGATTTAGTCTTCGTTGGCGTTGCACATACGTTTTATGACCTTCTTCCATAAGGATTTTATGTGTGCAATACGAAGGACTTATTCCTTTAATATCATGAATCTTCCATGCAATGGCTGGTTTATGAGCTTTCAACACAGAAATGAGTTGTGATTTCTCATTTTTAGTAAGAGAAGACGATATTATTACAGGTAATTCAGATTCACCATGTAAATAAGCGTATTCCAAATGGTTTGGAAGTGGCTTTAACTCTAATTTTGGAGGTTCTTCTATCGATGATTTATATCGATATCTGTCTTCTTCTTTTAGCATTTGAATTTCTTCTGTTGTTGGTTCATATCCATTAGCTATAAGTGTAGCTAACATTTCAGCTTCATCAATTGGTTCATTACTTTCTCCTAAAGAACATTCTCCTGTTCCTTGTAATTCTGGAAATTCTTCTAATAATTCTGCATGTGCATCTATAGTTTGAATATAATAACATGTATCATCTGCAGATTGTGGTTGTTGCATTGCTCTATCAACTGAAAAGGTAACACTCTCATCCTCTATACTTAGGGTCAGTTTCTTACCGAACACGTCTATCATTGCTTTAGCCGTGTTTAAGAATGGTCTTCCTAATATGAGAGGAACTTGAGAATCTTCTTCCATGTCCAAAACAACAAAATCTACTGGAAATACTAAAGTACCAACTTTAACTAGCATGTTCTCCATTATCCCTCTAGGATATTTTATTGATCTATCGGCTAGTTGTATGCTTATTCTGGTTGGTTTCAATTCTCCAAGGTCTAGTTTAGCGTATAGTGAATACGGCATTAGATTTATACTAGCACCTAAGTCTGCCAATGCTTCTATTGAACTAAGACTACCCAGAAAACATGGAATTGTGAAACTTCCTGGATCAGATAGTTTTTCTGGTATCTTATTCAACAGCACTGCTGAACAATTAGCATTCATAGTAACAGCCGAAAGTTCTTCCATTTTCTTTCTATTTGTGATCAGATCTTTCAAGAATTTAGCATATCTTGGCATTCCTGAAATCACATCAATGAAAGGAAGATTTACATTTATCTGTTTAAACATATCCAAGAATTTGGATTGCTCGGCTTCAAGTTTTTCTTTCTTCATTTTACTCGGATAAGGAAGTGGTGGTTGGTATGGTTTAACATAAGGTTTATCCTTAACTGTGTTATCTTCATTAACCTTTTCAACTACCGGTTCTTTTTCCTTTTCTTTATCAGGTTGTGGTTCTTGTGGAGTAGGAATAGTTTCATCAGAGGTTACAGGTATTTCAGGTGATTTAAGTGTTGTACCACTTCTTGTGGTAATAGCTTTAGCTGTTTCATTCCGGGGGTTAGCATTTGTATCGCTAGGTAAACTTCCCGGTTTTCTTTCACCTATTAACCTTGCTAGGTTACTTACTTCTTGTTCCAGATTTTGAATAGAAGCTTGTTGATTTCTAAATGCTTGAGCATTTTGTTCATTGGTTTGTTTTTGAGATGTGAAAAACTGCGTTTGAGTTTCAACTAGCTTCGTCATCATATCTTCTAAATTTGGCTTTTTATCATCGGTTTGTTGTGGTGGTTTGTTTTGAAAATTCGGTCTTTGCTGATTATAAGTATTATTGGATACTTGTTGATTGCTAGGACCTTGTTGGTTGTTGTATGGAATATTTCGGTTATAATTCTGGTTTTGATTGTAAATCGGTCTTGGCGGTTGATAATTATTCTGATAATTATTTCCAGGCCTTTGGTTTATGTATGAAATATTCTCTCTTTGTTCCATTGTTAATTCAATACTGAGACAATCTTTTGTCAAATGTGGTCCTCCACACTGCTCACAACTAATTCGTATTGCATGAATATCTTTAGTCATCTTTTCCATTCGTCTTTCGAAAGCATCTATCTTTGCCGAAATGGAATCTAAGTCATGGCTAGAATCGGCTCTAGCTGCTTTAGATGATCTAATGATATCTTTTTCTTGGTGCCACTCATGTGAGTGGGAAGCAGTATTATCAATAATTTTGTAAGCATCAGTTTCGGTTTTCTTCATAATCGAACCACCAGCTGCTATATCTATGTCTTTCCTTGTAGTGATGTCGCATCCTTGGTAGAATATTTGTACTATTTGACAGGTGTCTAAACCATGTTGCGGACATCCTCTTAACAACTTTCCATATCTTGTCCACGCCTCATATAGAGTTTCATTTGGCTTCTGTGTGAACGTAACAATTTCTGCTTGAAGTCTTACGGCTTTAGATGCAGGAAAGAATTGTTTAAGAAATTTGTCAATTAAAACGTCCCATGTATCAATCGCCCCTTCAGGTAACGATTCCAACCAATCTTTGGCTTCTCCCTTTAAAGTCCAGGGAAATAACATGAGATATATCTGTTCATCCTCCACTTCTCGGATTTTAAATAGTGTGCAGATCCTATTAAAGGTACGTAGATGTTCATTTGGATCTTCCTTCGGCGCACCACTAAATTGGCATTGATTAGTCACCATGTGTAGAATTTGTCCTTTGATTTCATAATCTGGCGCATTAATGTCTGGATGAGTAATTGCGTGACCTTGGCCAGTGCGTTTAGCTCTCATTCGGTCTTCCATACTTAAAGGTTCCAGATTCTCCATAATTGAATTTGTTGAATCGGTATCACTAGATGATTCTGATTTAATAGTTCGTTCCTCAACAATCTCTGTTTGAATGATTGGTGGTTCCGGAGGAAAGTTTAGTGGTTCAGGATCTACGAACCGTTCCTGAATATTTTCCGGATTCTCAATTGTGAGGTAGGGTTCAAAAAATGGATTATCGGAAATTTGAACTGAAGTACTTGGTCGACTGGATGACGATTCTAAAGAAAAATCAACGGCGGTTATATTTGTTAAACGATGTCTTGATCGAGTTACAGGTGGTGAACGTACAAAAGGTGATGAACGTCTTGCTCGGTGCATTCACAGAATATCCTATTAGTTTTTAAAAGGAAATAAAAATTATAATAAGTTATCCAATCAATAGACTTTTCTGATTTTGCCCACGTTTCGAATAGCCAAAAGATGCAGCAGAGGGGCAGGATTCGTTTGGTCTCAATATAATTGAGGACTGTTTGGCTCCAATAACCCGGTCCACGTACAAATCCAACTATTACTACGAACCAGAAAATTTTGATGTCTATCAATTTAACCACTTAAAATAAATTTTCGTAATTTTAAGAAATTTAGATAAGAAGTAGAAAAAATTCTAAGTCCTAAAACTAGAATAGCGAGAAATAAGAAAGACAAAGAGTTCGTCGCAAAAGGTCGAAAAAGAAAAAATGATTGAAAAATAAAAGGTGACGGAAAAATAAAAGAAACTTATAAAAACTTAAAAATACTTAACTAATTTAACCTTATTACTACAACTAACTTAAAATTATAATCGCAAATTGAAATTACTAATTGGAATGATAATTGATACATAGTAAAAGGTGTCTAAAAATATTAAAGCTTACAGGAAAAACTAAATCCCAAATGGAAATAATTTTAAAAAGAAACTAAAACTTAAAAAGGCGTCGCAAAATTCTAAAGCACCTAAATCTTAGTTTAAAGAAAAAGCACTTAAGGAATTCTACGGCAAAGCCTAAAAATCTAGGAGTAAAAATAACTATAGCTAAAACTAAGTTTAAAATTAAATATGAGCTAAAAATACAAAAGTTATGCTACAACGATTAAAAAGGTACAAAAATATAAAAATATACAAAAAGTTGTAAAAAGTACAATTTTTATAAAAATATTATTTTTATATTATTTATTTAATAAAACTACTAATTTTACAATTTTAATAAAACTAATTAAACAAAATACATAAATATAAAGTAAAAAGTAAAAATAAAACTAAAATTAATAATAATAATAATAATAATTATAATTAGGTTTTAATAATAATAATAATAAATTAAAACCCGTAATCAATGCTTGATTAGGGTTTTGTCCGTGTGTCAGAAGCCCTCCGCGAGTCGCGGCAAATAGAGAAGAAAACCCCGCGAGTCGCGGGGTTCAGGAATTCAGTTGACAGGTACTAATTTTTACGCGTTTTCTTTATTTATTTTTTTTTTTTTTTTTATGTTTTCTGTTTTTTTTTTTTTTATAAATAAAAGATGTTTAAAACAAAAGTTATATTTTTATAAACTAAAATAGAAATAAAGGAACTTATAAAACTTAACTATTTAACAAAATCTTAAAAATACTAATATTTTTGTTTTTTCTTTTTATATTTTTCGAATTTTTAAAACGTAATTTTACAAAAACGACTTTTAATAAAAGTAGATAAAAATCTTTTTTTTTTTTTTTATTAGCGTTGCGCTTCCGGCTTTTAAGAGTTATTCCCCGGCAGCGGCGCCAAAAATACTTGATGAAGTGCGAGGTGTATATAAAATAGCTTATATTTTACTAGGAAATACTATTAAATACGATACAATTTTACACAAGATATTTATTTATTTATAGAATGGATATACTTAAACCTTGCTACAACACTTATAGGCAGTGTACCTAATCGTACAGTAGTGTAGTTTTTAGTAAGTCCGGTTCGTTCCACAGGGAAATCTTTAAACAAAGCTCAACGCTATATTAGTTTACTTTTATAAAAATACAAATATATATATAAGTGATATTATTATTATAAAGGGGGGTTTTTACCGTTTAATGACCGGTTTGTCGATTTTAAAACTTTAGTCGCAGTTAAAACCTAATGTAAAATATAAAATAAATACAAGACTTAAATTAAAGCGTAAAGTAAATAACGATAATGAAATTGCGAATAAAAATGCGATAAAATAAAATTACGATAATTAAAAGGTACGATAATTAAAAGTGCGATTAAATAAAATAACAATAAATAAAAGTGCGATAATTAGAAGTGCAATTAAATATAAAATAAAGGAAATTAAATATGAAATAAAAGAATTATGCTTATTTAAACTTCCGTAATCATGATGTTTGACGTGTTGATTTTAGTTTTATGCCCTTGGGTTAATTGTCCTTTGTCCTGGATTATTCAATATGTCCGTCTGGTTTTTGTCCATAACAGTCCATCAGTCATAAATATAAATTGCAAGTGTCCTTGTCAAATTATTATTATACCCGAAGTTAAATATTCCAACTAATTGGGGATTCGAATTGTAACAAGGTTTTAATACTTTGTTTAATGAATACACCAGGTTATCGACTGCGTGTAAACCAAGGTTTTACTACTTTGTTAACAATTACACCAATTACCCTTGAATGTAATTTCACCCCTGTTTTAATTATTCTAGTGGCTATTAATCCATTCCCGTGTCCGGTTAAATGAACGATTATTCGTACATATAAATACCCCGCCCATCGTGTCCGATCGAGTGTATATGGTAATTTATAGGGACGCCCAATTGTAAATCTTTATATTAACATTAACAAACTTTCATTTAGTTAAACAAATATAAAGCCCATTAATAGCCCATAGTCTAGTTTCCACAAGTGTCGTTCTTTTATCCAAACCCCAATTATGGTACAAAGTCCAATTACCCAATTTTAGTAATTAGCCCAACATCATGATTACTTCGTTTTAAATAAGCATAATAATAACTTAGCTACGAGACATTAATATAAAAAGGTTGAACATAACTTACAATGATTAAAAATAGCGTAGCGTTACACGGACAGAATTTCGACTTACACCCTTACAACATTCGCTAACATACCCTTATTATTAGAATTATAATTAAAATTAAAATATAAATTATAAATATAAATATATTTACGTATGAAGAGGAAGAGAAAAAAAGATGTGTAAAATTTGATCAGAATTCGGTTGGCTTTATAGCCAGACTTGAAATTTGAGGCTCCGCGACTCGCGGCAAAATGCCCTTCAAACTCCGCGAGTCGCGGAGAGATATTTACAGCTCACACCCTTGGAGTTTCCTGCTGCCGACGGTTTTTAATATATATATATAATATATATATAATTAATATAATTAATTATATATTATATTATATTTATATACATAGTTAACTTGTAATTTTTAGTCCGTTGCGTCGAGCGTTAAGAGTTGACTCTAGTCCCGGTTCTGGATTTTCGAACGTCCTCGCGTACAATTTAATATCTTGTACTTTGCGTTTTGAATCTTGTACTTCTGTAATTTCGAGACGTTTCTTATCAATAATTGGAACCTTTTTGATTGTCTTTTGTTCTTTTGAGCTTTTTGGTCGTTTGCGTCTTCAATTCATCGAATCTGTCTTTTGTCTTCACCTTTTATTATTTAAACGAATATCTCTTGTAAATAGAACAATTGCAACTAAAAGCTTGTCTTTCTTGAGGAATAATGCTATGAAATATATGTTCGTTTTTAGCATTATCATTAGCTATACAGGGTTGAGGTTGATTCCAAAATATATATAGTTTGAGTTGTGATCAATACTGAGATACGTATACACTGGGTCATGGATTGATTCAAGATAATATTTATCGATTTATTTCTGTACATCTAACTGTGGACAACTAGTTGTAGGTTACTAACGAGGACAGCTGACTTAATAAACTTAAAACATCAAAATATATTAAAAGTGTTGTAAATATATTTTGAACATACTTTGATATATATGTATATATTGTTATAGGTTCGTGAATCAACCAGTGGCCAAGTCTTACTTCCCGACGAAGTAAAAATCTGTGAAAGTGAGTTATAGTCCCACTTTTAAAATCTAATATTTTTGGGATGAGAATACATGCAGGTTTTATAAATGATTTACAAAATAGACACAAGTACGTGAAACTACATTCTATGGTTGAATTATCGAAATCGAATATGCCCCTTTTTATTAAGTCTGGTAATCTAAGAATTAGGGAACAGACACCCTAATTGACGCGAATCCTAAAGATAGATCTATTGGGCCTAACAAACCCCATCTAAAGTACCGGATGCTTTAGTACTTCGAAATTTATATCATATCCGAAGGGTGTCCCGGAATGATGGGGATATTCTTATATATGCATCTTGTTAATGTCGGTTACCAGGTGTTCACCATATGAATGATTTTTATCTCTATGTATGGGATGTGTATTGAAATATGAAATCTTGTGGTCTATTATTATGATTTGATATATATAGGTTAAACCGATAACTCACCAACATTTTTGTTGACGTTTTAAGCATGTTTATTCTCAGGTGATTATTAAGAGCTTCCGCTGTCGCATACTTAAATAAGGACGAGATTTGGAGTCCATGCTTGTATGATATTGTGTAAAAACTGCATTCAAGAAACTTATTTTGTTGTAACATATTTGTATTGTAAACCATTATGTAATGGTCGTGTGTAAACAGGATATTTTAGATTATCATTATTTGATAATCTACGTAAAGGTTTTTAAACCTTTATTGATGAAATAAAGGTTATGGTTTGTTTTAAAATGAATGCAGTCTTTGAAAAACGTCTCATATAGAGGTCAAAACCTCGCAACGAAATCAATTAATTTGGAACGTTTTTAATCAATAAGAACGGGACATTTCAATAAATATCTTTGATAAATCTGAATATATCTTCATAAATATTCTTGTCTAAAATTATTTATCTATTCGCGCTATCTGTGTTACATCATAAAGGAAACTGTTTTAGTTTCTAAATTTCTATACCTTCGAGTTTAAATTATGAATGATTTCTTGAGAAGTGTTGGGAATGGAAAGCATGAGTTAGTATAATATAATGACGCCTGGCCAACATGGTTATATTACAGCAATTCATGCTGAAATTCTAATGAAACGTGATGATTCATAGATCACACCCTCATCATGAACCATGTTACACGACTCTTTCATTCTACATAACCTCTAAACATATTAAGAAAATATTTTCTTGATATTTCTAACTTTCCGTAATTTCTGGTAATTTAACAAATCAAATCGTGCTATTACAATTCCTTCCTGCTTAGAACATTAGGTTCATTCGAAACTTCATACCTACAAATTCTGGACCATTATTCGCATTATTTAAAGTCGAAAAGAGAAAACAAAAGCATGGAGCTCCGAAATATAAGGGAAAATATAAAGCCCGTTAACAACACAAAAATTACAAACCATGTATATCAATACGTATAGCAACATAAAGACACGGTAGAATTAAGAATAATATCACCCCAAGGTAATAGTAGAAGTAAACAAATTCCTCTGGCGGCAGATGAAAAAGAAGAATGATTGTGGCGATAGTCAGAATAAGATCAAGAATTCGAACTGGATTAAGTATTTTTGATAATGCTAAAAATGAACATCTATTTCATAGCATTATCCCTCAAAAAAGACAAGCTTTTAGTTGCAATTGTTCTATTTACAAATGATATTCGTTTAAATATTAAAAGGTGAAGACAAAAGATAGATTCGACGATTTGAAGATGCAAATGACCAAAAAGCTAAAAAGTACAAAGTACAATCAAAGTGGTTCAAATTATTGATGAGAAACGTCTAGAAATTACAAGAGTACGAGCCGCAAAACGCAAAGTACAAGATATTAAATAGTACGAAAGGACGTTCGAAAATCCAAAACCGGGACCAGAGTCAACTTTTAATGCGAGACGCAACGGACTAAAAATTACAAGTCAACTATGCACAAGAATACAATATTATATATATTATATATTATTTTAATCAAAGCAGACCACGTTGAATTCATTTGGTGAGCTGGATTCCAAACCTCCACACTCAGGGAACTTTTATGAAGAAAACATCCGCACTCGCGGAGCTCTACAGTGAAACGGGGCCTATAAAAGGCCGCGCATTCTGATCTATTTCAACATCTTTTTCTATCCTCTCTATCTCTCACGATATATATAATTTATAATTTTAATTTTAATTTAAGATTAATAATAATAAGGGTATGTTAGCGAATGTTGTAAGTGTGTAAGTCAAAATTCTGTCCATGTAATGCTACGCTATTATTAATCATTGTAAGTTATGTTCAACCTTTTTAAATTAATGTCTCGTAGCTAAGTTATTATTATGCTTATTTAAATCGAAGTAATCGTGATGTTGGACTAAATATTAAAGACGGGGTAATTGGGCTTTGTACCATAATTGGGGTTTGGACAAAAGAACGACACTTGTGGAAATTAGACTATGAGCTATTAATGGGCTTTATATTTGTTTAATTGAATTATAGTTCGTTAATTTAATATAAAGATTTACAATTGGACGTAATTATAAATAACCACATACACTCGATCGGACACGATGGGCGGGATATTTATAAGTACTAATAATTGTTCATTTGACCAGACACGGGAATGGATTAATAGTCAATGGAATCATTAAAACATGGGTGGATTACATGCAAGGACACTTGGTATAATTGATAATAAAGTATTAAAACCTTATTACAGTTTAAGTCCCCAATTAGTTGGAATATTTGACTTCGGATATAAGGATAATTTGACGAGGACACTCGCACTTTATATTTATGATTGATGAACTGTTATGGACAAAAACCAGATGGACATTTCGTATAATCCAGGACAAAGGACAATTAACCCATGGTAATAAATTAAAATCAACACGTCGAACATCATGATTACGGAAGTTTAAATAAGCATAATTTCTTTATTTCATATTTCATCACACTTTTATTTACTGTCATTTTATTTATTGCACTTTTTAATTATCGTACTTTTAATTATCGCAATTTTATTTATCGTCATTTTATTTATCGCACTTTAAATTACCGCACTTTAATTATTGTCAATTACTTTATGCTTTAAATTAAGTTATTTTTATTTTTAATATTTTACATTAGGTTTTAACTGCTACTAAAGTTTTAAAATCGACAAACCGGTCATTAAACGGTAAAACCCCATTTTATAATAATAAAACTACTTATATATATATATATATATATATATATATATATATATATATATATATACAAATATAGTTTTAAAAATATAGCGTTAAACTTGGCTAGATCCCTGTGGACGAACCGGACTTACTAAAAACTACACTACTGTACGATTAGGTACACTGCCTATAAGTGTTGTAGCAAGGTTTAGGTATATCCACTCTATAAATAAATAAATAACTTGTGTAAAATTGTATCGTATTTAATAATATTTCGCAATAAAAATATAACTATTTCGTATACACCTCTACGCACATCAAGTATTTTTGGCGCCGCTACTGAGGATCCTAAACTATGAAAGCGCAACGCTATAAAAAAAAATTTTAAGTCGTAATCTATTTCTGTAAAAATATACGTTTTAAATATTAAAAATACAAGAAAAAGAAAAATATATCTATATTTTTAAGTTTAGTTAAATTAAAAAGTTTATTTTTTTATTTATTGTGAAAAAGTTATAAAAAAGTAATAAGTTATATTTATATTTTATATATATTAAAAACAGAAAAATTAAAAAGTAAAAAAAAACAACAACTGAACCTGCACAAATTTGACCTGCACCTCAGCTGAGTCTGTATCCTACGCACTCACGGAGCTTTTTGCCAGCTGGGATCCGCACTCACGGAGCCTTCTGACAGGCTGAACCTTGTACGCATTTATTACACAATTAGGTTTAAATTAATTATTATTATTATTAATTAAACCTAATTAGGGTTTATATTTAATATTAATTAGTTTTAGTTTAATTAATTTTGTATTTTAAGTTTTAAGTTTTATTTAGTTTTATAAAAATTAATACTTTTATAAAATAATAATATAAAAATAATATTTTTGTAAAAATTGTATTTTTTAAGTTTTATTTTTAAATTTTGTATCTTTTTAATCGTTTATTCGTAATATTTATATTTTTCGCTCGTAATTAGTTTTAAGTTATAGATTTTGCCGTACATATTTATATTTCTAGATTTTTAGGATTTGCCGTAAAATCCCTTAAGTGCTATTTCTTTAGACTAAGATTTAGGTGCTTTAGAATTTTACGACGTTGTTTATCGCTTTAGTTTTTAATATATTTTAGTACCTTTTTAAGTTATTGCCGTTTTAGATATAGAATATCTCTAAGCTTTAATACCTTTAGACGCAAGTTTTAAAATTTAGTT
The DNA here is from genome assembly GCF_046630445.1 of Rutidosis leptorrhynchoides. Taxonomy (NCBI): domain Eukaryota; kingdom Viridiplantae; phylum Streptophyta; class Magnoliopsida; order Asterales; family Asteraceae; genus Rutidosis; species Rutidosis leptorrhynchoides. The sequence continues at coordinate 554,215,468 of NC_092334.1, forward strand.
TTTAGATTTTTAAGTTTCAGCGTGCTATTTTCGCTTATTTTCTTATTTTCGACCTTTTATTTTTCGACATTTTTCAACGCACTCTTTTTCTTTCTTATTTCTCGACGCTCTAGTTTTTTAGAACATAGAATTTTCTATTTCTTCTCTAAAATTTCTTTAAACTTTGAAAAAAAATTATTTTAAGTGGTTAAATTGATAGACATCCAAAATTTTCTGGTTCGTAGTAGTAGTTGGATTTGTTAGTGGCGAGTTGTGGGCTTCCGATTTAAAGGGTCCTGGCTACCTGCTGCATCTATTGGCTATTCAAAACGTGGGCAAAATCAGAAAAGTCTATTAATTTGATAACTTATATAATTTTTATTTTTATAACTAATAGGATATTCAGTGAATGCACCGAGCAAAATGTTCACCACCTTTTATACGTTCACCACCTGTAACTCGATCAAGACATCTAGCCAATATTGTCGCCGTTGATTTTTCTTTAGAATCGTCATCTAGTTGACCAAGTACTCCAATTCAAATTTCCGATTATCCATTTTTTGAACCCTACTTCACAATTGAGAATTCGGAGGATATTCAGGGACAATTCAGAGATCCTGAACCATTAATCATTCCTCCTGAACCACAACTCACTCATCCAGAGATTGTCGAGGAAGAAACCATTAAGTCAGAATCCTCTGGTGATTCAGATTCAACAAACTCAATCATGGAAAATCTGGAACCTCTAAGTATGGAAGACCGAATGAGAGCTAAACGCACTGGTCAAGGTCATGCCATTACTCAACCAGACATTAATGCGCCAGATTATGAAATCAAAGGACAAATCCTACACATGGTAACTAATCAATGCCAATTTAGTGGTGCGCCGAAGGAAGATCCAAATGAACATCTTTGTACCTTTAATAGGATTTGTACTCTATTTAAAATTCGAGAAGTGGAGGATGAACAGATATATCTCATGTTATTTCCCTGGACTTTAAAGGGAGAAGCCAAAGATTGGTTATAATCATTACCTGAAGGGGCGATTGATACATGGGACGTTTTAGTTGAAAATTTTCTTAAACAATTCTTTCCGGCATCTAAAGCCGTGAGACTTCAAGGAGAAATTGTTACGTTCACACAGAAGCCAAACGAAACTTTATATGAGGCGTGGACAAGATTTGGAAAGTTATTGAGAGGATGTCCGCAACATGGTTTAGACACTTATCAAATAGTACAAATATTCTACCAAGGATGCGACATCACTACAAGAAAAGACATCGATATAGCAGCTGGTGGTTCCATTATGAAGAAAACCACAACTGAAGCTTACAAAATTATAGATAACACTGCTTCCCACTCACATGAGTGGCATCAAGAAAAAGATATCGTTAGATCATCTAAAGCAGCTAGAGCCGATTCTAGCCATGACTTTGATTCCATTTCTGTAAAGATAGATGCTGTCGAGAGACGAATGGAAAAGATGACTAACGATATTCACTCAATACGAATTAGTTGTGAGCAGTGTGGAGGACCACATTTGACAAAAGATTGTCTCAGTATTGAACAAACAATGGAACAAAGAGAAAATGTTTCATACATGAACCAAAGGCCTGGAAATAATTATCAGAATAATTATCAACCGCCAAGACCAATCTACAATCAAAACCAGAATTATAACCGAAATGTTCCATACAACAATCAACAAGGTCCTAGCAATCAACAAGTATCCAATAATACTTACAATCAGCAAAGACCTATTTTTCAAAATAAACCACCACAAACAGATGATAAAAAGCCAAATTTAGAAGATATGATGTCAAAGCTAGTTGAATCTCAAACTCAATTTTTCACATCTCAGAAACAAACCAATGAACAAAATGCTCAAGCGTTTAGAAATCAACAAGCTTCTATTCAAAATTTGGAACAAGAAGTAAGCAACCTGGCAAGGTTGATAGGTGAAAGAAAACCGGGAAGTCTACCTAGCGATACAAATGCTAACCCCCGGAATGAAACAGCTAAAGCCATTACCACAAGAAGTGGTATTACACTTAAACCACCTAAAATACCTGTAATTTCTGATGACTCTATTCCTATTCCACAAGAACCACAATATGAGCAAGAAAAGGAAACAGAACCGGTAGTTAAAAAGGTTAATGAAGATAACATAGTTAAGGCTAAACCTTATGTTAAACCATACCAATCACCACTTCCTTACCAGAGTAAAATGAGAAAAGAAAGACTTGAAGTCGAGCAATCTAAATTCTTGGATATGCTTAAACAAATAAATGTAAATCTTCCTTTCATTGATGTAATTTCAGTAATGCCAAGATATGCTAAATTTCTAAAAGATCTAATAACAAATAGAAAGAAAATGGAAGAATCTCGGCTGTTACTATGAATGTAAATTGTTCTGCAGTACTATTGAATAAGATACCAGAAAAATTATCAGATCCAGGAAGTTTCACAATTCCATGTTTTCTGGGTAGTTTTAGTTCAATAGAAGCATTGGCAGATTTAGGTGCTAGTATAAATTTAATGCCGTATTCACTATACGCTAAACTAGACCTTGGAGAATTGAAACCAACACGAATAAGCATACAACTAGCCGATCGATCAGTAAAATATCCTAGAGGGATAATGGAGAACATGCTAGTTAAAGTTGGTACTTTAGTATTTCTAGTAAATTTTGTTATTCTGGACATGGAAGAAGATTCTCGAGTTCCTCTCATATTAGGAAGACCATTCTTAAACACGGCTAAAGCAATAATAGACGTGTTCGGTAAGAAAATGACCCTAAGTATAGAGGACGAGAGTGTTACCTTTTCTGTTGATAGAGCCATGCAACAACTGCAATCTGCAGATGATACATGTTATTATATTCAAACTATAGATTCACATGCAGAATTGTTAGAAGAATTTCCAAAATTAAAAGGAACAGGAGAATGTTCTTTAGGAGAAGGAACTGAACCAATTGATGAAGCTGAAATGTTAGCTACACTCATGGCTAATGGATATGAACCAACAACAGAAGAAATTCAAATGCTAAAAGAGGAAGACAGATATCGATATAAATCATCGATAGAAGAACCACCTCTAACGACCCGTCCTAATCCATCTGGACAAATACATTACAATTGATTACATCGCGAGGCACTTGACCTCTATATGATACATTTTACAAACATTTCATTCATTTTTAAAGACAAACTTTCAATACATCGAAAGTTGATGGCATGCATACCATTTCATAATATATCCAACTATAATTGACTTAATAATAATCTTGATGAACTCGACGACTCGAATGCAACGTATTTTGAAATATGTCATGAATGACTCCAAGTAATATTTTTAAAATGAGCAAATGCACAGCGGAAGATTTCTTTCGTACATGAGAATAAACATGCTTTAAAGTGTCAACCAAAAGGTTGGTGAGTTCATCAGTTTAATATAAATAATCATTTCTATCATTTTAATAGACCACAAGATTTTCATTTCCAGTTCTCATAAATATGCGTCCCGTGCATAGAGACAAAATTCATTCATATGGACTGAACACCTGGTAACTGACATTAACAAGATGCATATAAGAATATCCCCTATCATTCCGGGAAATCCTTCGGACATGATAAAAACGAATTCAAAGTACTAAAGCATCCGGTACTTTGGATGGGGTTCGTCGGGCCCATAGATCTATCTTTAGGATTCGCGTCAATTAGGCGTGCACTAATTCTCAAAATTAGTGATGTTCCCTAATTCTTAGGTTACCAAGTAAAAAGGGGCATATTCAGCTTCGATCATTCAACCATATAATGTAGTTTTGATTACTTGTGTCTATTTCGTAAAACAGTTATAAGAATTGCGCATGTATTCTCAGCCCAAAAATATAAAGGGTAAAAAGGCAAATGAAACTCACTGTACTGTATTTTGTAGTAAAAATACATATGACTATATTGAACAATGCAGGGTTGGCCTCGGATTCACGAACCTAAATCATTTGTATATTTATTAACACATATAATCGTAATCGAACAAATTCATACATTATATCTTTAAATTATATATTATATATATTTATCTGTTTAGTATTATATTAAGAGTACTTAATTTATTATATATGAATATTTATATAACATTAGTTAATAAGATTAATACATACTTATATTATAATATCATAATTGAATATTCAATATCTATCCATTTTATATATATTACAATATATTAGTTACTAATAAAAATCTTTTATATGTATATATATGTATATAAGATTTATATTAGTAATTAGTTAATATAATTATATTAATAATAACAATACTTTTAATATTATTAATAATACTAAAAATAATAATAATAATATTACTTAACAAAGATAATGATAATCATTGATAATAAGGTGATAATGATATTAATAATAATCTTATTATTGATGAAGATAATAATAATAATTTTAAAAGAATAATGATAATAATATGATAATATTAATAATAATAATAATAATAATAATATTAACTAAAAATGACAAAAATCAAAATTTACCACTAAGTATAATAATAATTATATTAATACTTATATTAAATATATTAACACTAATATTAGTAATAATTATAATAATTTAAATGTATCAAATTTCATATCTATATAGTAATATTAATAATACTATTAATACTGTTGTTAATATAGATCTTTATTTTAATGAAAGTACTATTAATATTATATGGCAATTATATTTTATCTTCTAGTAAATTTAATATGTTTGATATTACATATTATTAAGTATGTAATATCTAATATACATAATAACACATATTGATTATTGAATACTTATTTATTTTATATATATTGTAATATACATATATTATTAATTAGGTATAGAAATCATACATACATATATACATATTTATTTACAAACAATTGTTCGTGAATCGTCGGGCATAGTCAAAGGTAATTGATTACATGAATATAGTTTCCAAAACTTTTGAGACTCCACATCACAGACTTTGCTTATCGTATTGAAATCCTATAAAGATTAAGTTTAAATTTGGTCGGAAATTCCCGGGTCGTCACAGTACCAACCCGTTAAATAAATTTCGTCCCGAAATTTGAGTGAGGTCGTCATGGCTAACAATAAAAATGTTTTCATGACGAATATAAGTTGAAAACTAGAGTTTTATCACTGTTAGATAATATAGATGAAAGAATTTGATTACTCGAAGAGTATGGATGAAGTTATCACAAAAGAGTGAAATGTGATAATAAAGGTTCGTCTTAATTTTTGACGTAGTCACGATTTAATTTAGAACATAAGGTACGTCTTAACTTTTGACATTGTCTTTGTTGAATTCCGGAATTCAAGGGATTTAAAGAAAATCTTCGAAATCTAAAAGATTTGATTCTTCGACGAACAAGGAAATTAAGATCTCTATAATTAAATACGGTGATCTGCCTTGATTACTCTATCTGATATTTCCATTATAAATTAACCTTTTTCCGTTCTATTATTTTCCCCCACTCCCATTTTCTATACTTTAATTCATATCTCCAAATCATCAGTCAATATGCTTCATCCAGTTTTAATTCTGGATATATTCCTGACTTTCATATCAATCGTTCTCCTTTTTCATCTACCACCGGAGGAATCTATTCACTTCTACTATTACCTTGGGGTTATAGTATTTCTAATTCTCTCGTGTCTTTATATTGCTATACGCATTGATATACCAGATTTGTAATTTATGTGTTGTTATTGGGTTTTATACCTTCCCTTATATTTCGAAGTCCCTGCTTCTATCTTCTATAATCATTGTCATCCACAGTTAATGCCCCCTCCTATTTGCTGCGATTTATACTCCCATTTCTATTTTGGAGCTTCATTCTTTTGTTTTCTCTTCTTGCCATTAATTACCACAAGTAATGGTCCAGAATTCGTAGGTTTGGAGTTTCAAATGAACATAACTAATGTTCTAAGAGAGAGATTGTAATAACACGATCTTGATTGGTTAAATTACCAAAATTTAAGAGAAAAGATAGAATTATCAAGAAAATATGTTCTTGATATGTTTACAGATTAGATAGAATGTAAGAGTCGTGTAACATGGCACATGATGACGTTATGATCTGTGAATCATCACGTTCTATTAGAAACTCAGCATGACTTACTGTAATATAATCACGTTGATCAAGTGTCATTATATTATACTAATTCACGCATCAATTTCTTTACATTTCTCCAGAATTCATTCATAAATTAAACTTAGATTTTACAGAAGTTTCCAATATAATGAAACACAGGAAGCACGAAGAGGTATATAATATCGGATGAGAATATTTATGAAATATCCTCAGAAATATCGAAGATATTTATGATGATATTTTGGAATTTCCAAGTTCAAATATTGATGAAGAAAAATTTTCCGCAAGATTTTAACATGACTTCGGAGCAAGATATTCTCTAAAGATTTCAACGGATCTAGAATTACCTGGATTCTTTGAATATAGGGTATGGTCCTTGTATTTGTCCTTGGTCTCCTTCGTGGTTAGCTCAATCCATTTTCCAATTCCAACTTTTCTGAGCTTTTCAAACATACTATTCTTTATTATCAAACTTCCAACAATTAATGTCATTTACGGTTGCCCACAATTTCTGCTGCTTCATTCAGCTTTTTCAAAGTTCAATGTATTGATTCGTAGGCTGGGTGCTTTTCAAAATTTCAGAATTGAAGATCGTAATTCTAGGAGATAATTGTTATATGTACACATATAACTATTGATGTAGAAAGGCTACGAGATTCGAAATACTGATTGCTGATTTCTCGGTAACTGGTATGGCAATTCTCATTATAAGATGCGAATAGGGTTTCGATAAGGACAATGATTTTTCAGAAAGTCAAAGATCAACGACGTTGTTGGTAAGTTTACTGCTAATGTGGTGAGATATAAATGGTTCTCTGGTAACGATGATGAAGGCAACTTATATATCAAGGTTATAATAGAGTTTGTTCGAATGAAAAGTCGAAATTGATTTGCTGAAGCTGTGACAAATTTGGCTACTTTGGAAAGGGATTGCAAAGTTATTTTTGGTGATAACAACGCCAAAGGAGCTAGCACAGTTACGTGTTAAACGTTTACTCAAGTTCTGAGTGTTTTCAGGTGCATAACCATATGCATAAATCTTTTCTTCCGTAATTGAAGTGCGATTGGTTCATCCTCTCGATTGAGGTGTTTTCAAGAATTATGAAAGGTTTGAACGCAGATTGAAATCGTTAAGATACAAATGAGGTTTAAGATGAAATCAAGTGGCAGACTTGAAGAATTGTTTAGTTTCATATGTTATAATCAATATTTTAATTCATTGTAATTGTCCAATGTTATTAGTCCACAGTCGATAGTCCACAGTTAACAGTCCAATATTTCGTATATAGTTTAATATATAATATTCGAATTAATTAATACGTATCGTGACCCGTGTACATGTCTCAGACTCGATCACAACTCAAATTATATATATTATTTAAGAATCAACCTCAACCCTGTATAGCTAACTCTATCATTACTGCATATAGAGTGTCTATGGTTATTCCAAATAATATATATAAATGAGTCGATATGATATGTCAAAACCTTGTATACGTGTCCCGATATTTAAAATGCATAAATAACAGTATTTAAATGACAATAAATAAAGTGCGTAAAATAAATAACAGAATTTAAATGACAATAAATAAAATTGCGAGAATTAAATTGCGATAAAATAAATTGCGATAATTAAATGTACAATAAGGAATTAACAATTAGCTAGGAACAGTTAGCTAGGATTTTGTTAGCGTGGATTCTTAACAAAATTTCTCATAGTTAATTTGCTTGTTTCTAACAAATTTTATTTTGTCCAATGTTTTCTTCATTATGCCACTTGTCGGATTCTGATAGGTCAAAATCTAAATATGAAATTGAATGAAAATGGTTATTCTGTGGTGAACGAATACGTATATCGATAGATGTAAGTAGGATTGTAAATGACTGTTGAATCAGATTCGAAGAATGTACAGTGTAACTTATTAATGTGAAATCTAAATATTCCTCGGGTATTACCTACCCGTTAAAATATTTTCACCATTAACAGTTTGTACAAAAGAATTTTTAATTACAATCTTTATGAAAACATATATACATATATATTTTCTTCAGATGCAATCATGGATTTAATGAGTCAATATGATATTAATCTCATTTGATTTATCGTTTGATCTAGAGTACATAATCTCTAAAACATTAGAGATTACATAATCACCATGAGGAACGAAGGTAATTGATGTAGAATGATACGTAGAACGATGATTAAACTCGAGGTACATAATGAGATGTTGAGGCATGAATTGTTGATGGTACTGGTGCTATTTATTGATGGTACTGTTGGTGCCGGTGATGTTGTTGAAGCTGGTAAGTTTTGCACCATATTCTCCAAATTGATTACTCGAGTACGAAGCTCGTTGACTTCTTTCATTATTCCGGGATGATCGTCGGTCAGAACGAGTGGATGAATAAGGTTTAGAATTATGGATAGAATATAATTGGGTTGAACTACTCTGGAATTGAGGCTGCAAATGGTGTTTCGGATAGATTCACCGGTAAGTGCTTCAGATTCTTCGCCAAGAGGTAAATTCGGTTGGTGGAAGGGATCGCCTTCTTCGCGTCTCCATTGATTAAGTCGACTACGAACCTATCAGATGAATTGATGATGGCTAAATGGTTGATCCATTCCGGAATCACTGCCTTCAGAGTTTGAGTGGAAATTCATATCGGAATAGCTGTCGGAATCCGAGGGATTTGAACTAGTTGAGGGATTCATCTCGTACGATCAGATGAAGTATTTTCGATAAGAAATAGATTATAGGATGTAGATTAGTACCCTGCAATACATAATTTACATATGCATATATAATACTAGAATCCCAAACGTTACGGAGGAATCTACGGAAGCTGTCAGGCAAAGGTAACAATAACAGATATCCTAAGATATGAAGTAGCAGATACGCTAAGATATGAATTTCGTCTATACACTATTCATGCAGTCAATGCAATAAGATGTGTCTAGACTAAGAATGATAAGCAGGTAATTTTCGACACGAAATGATAAGAAAAACTTTTGACATGCAGACACGGTCGAAGTCCAGACTCACTAATGCATCCTAACGACTTATCAGTTATACACACTAATGCAGACCTGGTTCGCTAAGACCACCGTTCTGATACCAACTCTAACGACCCGTCCTAATCCATCTGGACGAATACATTACAATTGATTACATCGCGAGGTACTTGACCTCTATATGATACATTTTACAAACATTTCATTCGTTTTTAAAGACAAACTTTCAATACATCGAAAGTTGACGACATGCATACCATTTCATAATATATCCAACTATAATTGACTTAATAATAATCTTAATGAACTCGACGACTCGAATGCAACGACTTTTGAAATATGTCATGAATGACTCCAAGTAATATTTTTAAAATGAGCAAATGCACAGCGGAAGATTTCTTTCGTACCTGAGAATAAACATGCTTTAAAGTGTCAACCAAAAGGTTGGTGAGTTCATTAGTTTAATATAAATAATCATTTCTATCATTTTAATAGACCACAAGATTTTCGTTTCCAGTTCTCATAAATATGCGTCCCATGCATAGAGACAAAATTCATTCATATGGATTGAACACCTGGTAACCGACATTAACAATATGCATATAAGAATATCCCCTATCATTCCGGGAAATCCTTCGGACATGATAAAAATGAATTCAAAGTACTAAAGCATCGGGTACTTTGGATGGGGTTCGTCGGGCCCATAGATCTATCTTTAGGATTCGCGTCAATTAGGCGTGCACTAATTCTCAAAATTAGTGATGTTCCCTAATTCTTAGGTTACCAAGTAAAATGGGGCATATTCGGCTTCGATCATTCAACCATATAATGTAGTTTTGCTTACTTGTGTCTATTTCGTAAAACAGTTATAAGAATTGCGCATGTATTCTCAGCCCAAAAATATAAAGGGTAAAAAGGCAAATGAAACTCACCGTACTGTACTTTGTAGTAAAAATACATATGACTATATTGAACAATGTAGGGTTAGCCTCGGATTCACGAACCTAAATCATTTGTATATTTATTAACACATATAATCGTAATCGAACAAATTCATACATTATATCTTTAAATTATATATTATATATATTTATCTGTTTAGTAATATATTAAGAGTACTTAATTTATTATATATGAATATTTATATAACATTAGTTAATAAGATTAATACATACTTATATTATAATATCATAATTGAATATTCAATATCTATCCATTTTATATATATATTACAATATATTAGTTACTAATAAAAATCTTTTATATGTATATATATGTAGTGACCGAACTTTTCCATGTTTATATATATTAATTGAGATTGATATTTACATGACTAAATGTTTCCAACGTGTTAAGCAATCAAACTTGTTAAGACTTGATTAAATGATATAAGTTTCATATAGACAATTGATCACCCAAGTTAACCGGCGATTCACGAACATTACAAATTTGTAAAAACTACATGTTGTGGTATATATAGACATATATATATGGTTGACATGAGATTATGATGAGTAAGTATCTCACTAAGTATATTAACAATGTGTGATATACATAAGAAATGAGATTACTAAGTTAAGAAACTCGAAATGATATATATAACGATTATCGTTATGATAACGTCTACTAAATACATATGTATCATATTAAGATATTGATACACTATATTTAACATGATAAAATGATATTTAAATATATCATTAAGTGTGTTAACAATGAACTACATATGTAAAAACAAGACTACTAACTCAAGAATTACGAAACGAGACTTATATGTAACGATTATCGTTGTAACGATATTTTAATGTATATATCATATTAAGAGATATTCATACATCATAATATCATGATAATATAACAATTTAACATCTCATTTGATATAATAAACATTGGGTTAACAACATTAATTGAGATCGTTAACTTAAAGGTTTCAAAACAACACTTACATGTAACGACTAACGAAGACTTAACGACTCCATTAGAATGTATATACATGTTGTGTTTTGATATGTATTCTTACACTTTTGAAAGACTTCAAGACACATATCAAAGTACTTCTACTTAACAAAAATGCTTACAATTACATCCTCGTTCAGTTTCATCAACAATTCTACTCGTATGCACCCGTATTCGTACTCGTACAATACACAGCTTTTAGATGTATGTACTATTGGTATATACACTCTAATGATTAGCTCTTAGCATCCCATTTGAGTCACCTAACACATGTGGGAACCATCATTTGGCAACTAGCATGAAATATCTCATAAAATTACAAAAATATTAGTAATCATTCATGACTTATTTACATGAAAACAAAATTACATATCCTTTATATCTAATCCATATACCAACGACCCAAAACACCTACAAGCACTTTCATTCTTCAATTTTCTTTATCTAATTGATCTCTCTCAAGTTCCATCTTCAATTTCTAAGTGTTCTTCATAAATTCCAAAAGTATAGTTTCATAAAAATCAAGAATACTTCCAAGTTTGCAAGTCTACTTCCAAGCTTTCTAATCCATTCTAAGTAATCATCTAAGATCAAGGAACCTTTGTTATTTATAGTAGGTTATCTTTCTAATTCAAGGTAATATTCATATTCAAACTTTGATTCAATTTTACAACTATAACAATCTTATTTCGAGTGAAAATCTTACTTGAACTGTTTTCGTGTCATGATTCTGCTTCAAGAACTTTCAAGCCATCCAAGGATCCTTTGAAGCTAGATCCATTTTTCTCATTTCCAGTAGTTTTAACCAGAAAACTTGAGGTGGTAATGATGTTCCTAACATCATTCGATTCATACATATAAATCTATCTTATTCGAAGGTTTAAACTTGTAATCACTAGAACATAGTTTAGTTAATTCTAAACTTGTTCGCAAACAAAAGTTAATCCTTCTAACTTGACTTTTAAAATCAACTAAACACATGTTCTATATCTATATGATATGCTAACTTAATGATTTAAAACCTGGAAACACGATGAACACCATAAAATCGGATATACGCCGTCGTAGTGAAACCGGGGGCTGTTTTGGTTTGGATAATTAAAAACTATGATAAACTTTGATTTAAAAGTTGTTCTTCTGGGAAAATTATTTTTCATATGAACATGAAACTATATCCAAAAATCTTGGTTAAACTCAAAGTGAAAGTATGTTTTTCAAAATGGTCATCAAGATGTCGTTCTTTCGACGGAAATGACTACCTCTTTAGTAATTGACACGTAACTTAAATTTCTGACTATAAACCTATATGTTTTATGTTTGGATTCTTAAATTAGAGTTCAATATGAAACCATAGCAATTTGATTCACTCAAAACGGATTTAAAATGAAGAAGTTATGGGTAAAACAAGATTGGATATTTTTGATCTTTTTAGCTACGGGAAATGTTTAACAAATCTATACAAATCATATCCTAGCTAAATTAAATTGTATTATACATGTATTCTAATATATTATGTAATCTTAGGATACCATAGACACGTATGCAAATGTTTTGACATATCATATCGACCCATGTATATATATTATTTGGAACAACCATAGACACTCTATATGCAGTAATGTTGGAGTTAGCTATACAGGGTTGAGGTTGATTCCAAAAATATATATACTTTGAGTTGTGATCTAGCCTGAGACGTGTATACACTGGGTCATGGATTGATTCAAGATAATATATATCGATTTATTTTCTGTACATCTAACTGTGGACAACTAGTTGTAGGTTACTAACGATGACAGCTGACTTAATACACTGAAATCCTTAAAACATAATAAAAAATGGTTGTAATTATATCTTGATCGTACTTTGATATATATGTACATATTTGTATAGGTTCGTGAATCGATCCGTGGCCAAGTCTTATTTTCGAGGAAGGAAATATCTGTGAAAGTGAGTTATAGTCCCACTTTTAAAATCTAATATTTTTGGGATGAGAATACATGCAGGTTTTATAAATGATTTACAAAATAGACACAAGTACGTGAAACTACATTCTATGGTTGAATTATCGAAATCGAATATGCCCCTTTTTATTAAGTCTGGTAATCTAAGAATTAGGGAACAGACACCCTAATTGACGCGAATGCTAAAGATAGATCTATTGGGCCTAACAAACTCCATCCAAAGTACCGGATGCTTTAGTACTTCGAAATTTATATCATATCCGAAGGGTATCCCGGAATGATGGGGATATTCTTATATATGCATCTTGTTAATGTCGGTTACCAGGTGTTCACCATTTTAATGATTTTTATCTCTATGTATGGGATGTGTATTGAAATATGAAATCTTGTGGTCTATTGTTACGATTTGATATATATAGGTTAAACCTATAACTCACCAACATTTTTGTTGACGTTTAAAACATGTTTATTCTCAGGTGAATACTAAGAGCTTCCGCTGTTGCATACTAAAATAAGGACAAGATTTGGAGTCCATGATTGTATGATATTGTGTAAAAACTGCATTCAAGAAACATATGTCGATGTAATATATTTCTATTGTAAACCATTATGTAATGGTCGTGTGTAAACAGTATATTTTAGATTAACATTATTTGATAATCTACGTAATGTTTTTAAAACCTTTATTGATAAAATAAAGGTTATGGTTGTTTTAAAAATGAATGCAGTCTTTGAAAAACGTCTCATATAGAGATCAAAACCTCGCAACGAAATCAATTAATGTGTAACGTTTATAATCAATATGATTTGGCATTTCAATATATCAATATATGTATATAAGATTTATATTAGTAACTAGTTAATATAATTATATTAATAATAACAATACTTTTAATATTATTAATAATACTAAAAATAATAATAATAATAATAATAATAATAATAATATTACTTAACAAAGATAATGATAATCATTAATAATAAGGTGATAATGATATTAATAATAATCTTATTATTGATAAAGATAATAATAATAATTTTAAAAGAATAATGATAATAATATGATAATATTAATAATAATAATAATATTAACTAAAAATGACAAAAATCAAAATTTACCACTAAGTATAATAATAATTATATTAATACTTATATTAAATATATTAACACTAATATTAGTAATAATTATAATAATTTAAATGTATCAAGTTTCATATCTATATAATAATATTAATAATACTATTAATACTGTTGTTAATATAGATCTTTATTTTAATGAAAGTACTATTAATATTATATGGCAATTATATTTTATCTTCTAGTAAATTTAATATGTTTGATATTACATATTATTAAGTATGTAATATCTAATACACATAATAACACATATTGATTATTGAATACTTATTTATTTTATATATATTGTAATATACATATATTATTAATTAGGTATAGAAACCATACATACATATATACATATTTATTTACAAACAATTGTTCGTGAATCGTCGGGCATAGTCAAAGGTAATTGATTACATGAATATATTTTCCAAAACTTTTGAGACTCCACATTACAGACTTTGCTTATCGTATTGAAATCCTATAAAGATTAAGTTTAAATTTGGTCGGAAATTCCCGGGTCGTCACACCACCGACATTAGAGTTAAAGCCACTTCCAAACCATTTGGAATATGCTTATTTACATGGTGAATCTGAATTACCTGTAATAATATCGTCTTCTCTTACGAAAAATGAAAAATCTCAACTCATTTCTGTGCTAAAAGCTCATAAACCAGCTATTGCATAGAAAATTCATGATATTAAAGGAATAAGTCCTTCGTATTGCACAAATAAAATACTTATGGAAGAAGGTTATAAAACGTATGTGCAACGCCAACGAAGACTAAATCCTAATATGCAAGATTTTGTTAAGAAAAAAATTATTAAACTACTTGATGCAGGTTTAATTTATCCAATCTCTGATAGTCCATGGGTAAGCCCAGTTCAATGTGTACCTAAGAAGGGTGGCATGAATGTCATCACAAATGAGAAAAATGAGCTTATTCCTACGAGGACTGTAACAAGATGGCGTGTTTGTATTTATTATAGAAAATTAAATGACGCCACCAGAAAAGATCACTTTCCCTTACCTTTCATTGATCAAATGTTGGAAAGGTTAGCCGGGAATAGTTACTATTTTTTTCTTGATGGTTTTTTAGGATATTTTCAAATTCCAATAGCACCTAAGGACCAAGAGAAAACCACGTTCACGTGCCCTTATGGTACTTTTGCTTATAAACGCATGCCATTTGGACTTTTCAATGCCCCTGCAACCTTTCAAAGGTGTATGATGGCAATTTTTCACGACAAGATAGAAGAATGCATGGAAGTTTTCATGGATGACTTTTCAGTCTTCGGTGATACTTTTGAAACATGTCTAGTTAATCTTGAACGAATGCTTATTAGATGCGAGCAATCAAATCTAGTACTTAATAGGGAGAAATGACATTTCATGGTTAAAGAAGGCATCGTTCTTGGTTACAAAATTTCAAAGGAGGGAATTGAAGTGGATAGAGCTAAAGTAGATGTAATTGCTAAACTTCCATATCTCACCAATGTTAGAGGAGTTAGGAGTTTTCTAGGGCATGCCAGTTTTTACCGACGTTTCATAAAAGATTTTTCTAAAATTGCCACTCCTATGAATAAACTCCTTGAAAAAGATGTTCCATTTATCTTTTCGGATGAATGCATCAAATTTTTTAATATTCTTAAAGAAAAACTCACTAATGCGCCGATCATGATAACTCCAAATTGGAATTTACCATTTGAACTCATGTGCGATGCAAGTGATTTTGAAATGGGAGCCGTTTTAGGACAAAGGATTGAAAAACGATTTCAACCTATTTATTACGCTAATAAGATGCTACAAGGAGCACAAACGAATTACACAACTACTGAAAAAGAACTCCTTGCTATTGTCTTTGCTTTTGACAAATTTCGTTCATATCTCGTTCTAACTAAAACGGTGGTCTATACCGACCATTCTGCTCTTAGATACCTATTTTCAAAACAAGATGCTAAATCACGATTAATCCGTTGGATCTTACTCTTACAAGAGTTCGATATTGAAATCCGAGGCAAAAGGGAGCAGAAAATCTCGCCGCTGATCATCTTTCTCGTCTAGAAAATCCCGAATTAGAAGTTCTAAATGAATCTGCCATACAAGATAACTTTCCTGATGAATATCTATTGAAGATAGATTATAATGAAATTTCATGGTTTGCAGACTATGCAAACTACTTAGTATGTAGATTCCTTAATAAAGGATTGTCGTACCAAAAATAAAAGAAATTCTTTAGTGATATAAAACACTATTTCTGGGGTCACAAAATGTCATTCAAGTATGTGAAGTATTTGACGTTTGGGGTATTGACTTTATGGGTCCATTTCCAAAATCTCATAATAATCTCTATATTCTCGTTGCCATTGATTATGTATCTAAATGGGCGAAAGCACAAGCTCTCCCAACTAACGATGCACGAGTTGTAGTCAACTTCTTAAAATGTCTTTTTGCTAGGTTCGGAACACCGAAAGCTTTAATAAGTGATCGGGGTACTCATTTTTGTAATAATCAACTTGAGAAAGTTCTCAAAAGATATGGAGTAACTCATAAAATCTCAACCACTTATCATCCACAAACAAGTGGACAAGTTGAAAATACCAATCGAGCATTAAAACGTATTCTAGAGAAAACCGTAGGATCAAATCCAAAGGAATGGTCCATGAAATTGGAGGATGCACTCTGGGCTTTTAGAACAGCCTACAAAACTCCAATTGAAACCACACCTTTTAGACTCGTTTACGAAAAAGCATGTCACCTTCCAGTAGAAATTGAGCACAAATAATTTTAGGCTTTGAAGACATGTAATCTTGATTTGCATGAAGTTGGACGTCTACGGTTAAGTCAATTAAACGAATTAGAAGAATTAAGACATGAAGCATATGAAAATTCGTTAATCTATAAGGAAAGAACGAAGAAATGGCATGATAAAAGAATTAGAAGTTTAAAAGAATTTAAAGAAGGAGACAGAGTCCTTCTTTTCAATTCACGATTCAAGCTATTTCCTGGAAAATTGAAATCAAGATGGTCTAGACCATTCATAGTCAAAAGAGTTTTTCCATACGGAACAATAGAGTTGATAAATTTAAATGGGATTGAATTTAAGGTTAATGGTCACAGAGTTAAACATTACATAGATAATCCAATAGAAGTTGAAGATGAAGTTAATCACAATTTCGACACCACAGCTAACTAAGTGTGGGAAGGTTCGAATCTTTTAAGGGTAATATGTATTTCTGTTATAGATAGATATTCTGTTTTCGTGTAGTTTCCGAGAATGGAATCCAAATGGTCTTTCCCTAGCAGACCCTAAAGAACTAGTCTTCTCCCTCCATTCTGAATTTTTATTTTTTTTAGGTTTTACGAGATGAAGAATTCCTTTGATCTGAACCATGGTCTAATGCTACACGCTATGATTACTAAACGTAATAATGACACACTTCCGAGTGAACTGGTATCATTCATAAGAGAAAAAATGGACGAAGTGAGAAAAGAACTCAGGAAAGATCATCATAAGACACATTTTGGTAAAGGAAAATCAAAATCCGCAACAAAAAGAAGAGCACGACACCTTGAAAGATGTCATAAATGCGGAAAATGGTCACATGAAGGTAAATGTTCGAACAATCAAACATATTCAAATACCGAATTTGTTACTCTATGCAGAGAACGACCGTTCATATGTTTAGAAGAAAAGTTATTGAAGAATCGAGGTTACGCCTACGTAGCTATGGAAAACAAAATCACACGACTCTCCTATGAGTCGGCTAAAGCAGGTCTCTGAGAATTCTATCTCATAGGTAAGTATGTACAGTTTTTATTTTTTTATTTA
This sequence comes from Rutidosis leptorrhynchoides, assembly GCF_046630445.1. Classification (NCBI taxonomy): domain Eukaryota; kingdom Viridiplantae; phylum Streptophyta; class Magnoliopsida; order Asterales; family Asteraceae; genus Rutidosis; species Rutidosis leptorrhynchoides. The sequence continues at coordinate 554,233,461 of NC_092334.1, forward strand.
TTTCTTTTAACCTTTTGATAATAAATGCTGAATCGTTCACTATAAAGTATTAAATTGATATTCAATAAAATTAGGTATGCGAAACCGAAATTATTGATATCATACAAAAAAATTTATTACATCACTGCGAAATTTACCGTTTATTCTTAAGGTATAAATATCTTTAATCAATTAATCCAAAATATTTCAGAAATTCGTCAGGAGTAAAACTAGCTAAAATAGCCGAAATTACTTTACCCAAAAGAGAGGCGTATATTTCTGATAATATTTGATTGATTAAAGTGGGATAAAAGACCAAAAATATTTTTAATTTTAAATTTTACCTTGTTTTTAAAATTAATATATAAATATTAAATTATTATTGTAAATATTTTTAAAATCAATATATTTAATTTTTTAAATATTTTAAAAATTAATATTTTTAATATAAGTTTGTAAAATTAATGTAAATAATATTTATATGAATTTTTAATTTTATGCATTTTAATTTTAAGTTTGGTGTGAATTTAAAAACAAAAATTTATTTTATTTCATTAAGTTAAAAATTTGATATCTAAAATTCATCGTGAGTTGAAGACTAGGTCGTTGAACCGAAATTGCTTTACCCGAGGGCGGGACAAGAAATTTTAGTATCATTATTTTTCATCTTATTGAATTAAAGTATGCCAAAAACATTTAAAAAACCCAAAAATTTTTGTTTTTAAAACAATCGCTTTAAAAACGATAAATTTTAAATTTTGTCGAGGGACGGACTAGGTAAACATACCGAAATTACCTAAAGAAAAAGGAAATAAAATTTTAAAAAAAAAAATTATTCATTTAAATTGTCTTAATAAATAAAGGTTTTATAAAAAAATATAATAAAAATATGTATATATATGTTTGTAGTTTATCTCATGTACAAAACAGGGTAAAACAGCGCACTTTCAAAGACTGGCATTAAGTTCAGCAAAAGCTATTAATTTTGATGACAAAACGAAAAACAAGTGTGATGTAACAACAGACGGAATGAACAAATGATGTGCACCATTTATCATTCAACACAAACAACAATATGTTTGGAAACTTTGGTAAAATTTAATCATTTTTCTATGCTAATCACCCTCAATAATTTAAATTGTACTGATTTCTTGCAAATGAGGGCATTGCAAGATCTTAAGTGTGGGAAGGGGTTAAATTCTTTCGAATTTTTAAAATTTTAATTTAAACACTTGGTTACCATAAAAAAATACTAATAATGCAGTAGTTGTATTAGAATCTATTGGTCTCTGATAATAAAGAACAGCCCTAGTCTTATATACTGACTACCCAATTCTAGTAAAAATTTCAAAATTTTCAACTAAATGAACTCAAAATCATGTTTATACATATTTATGAATGATAAAACTAGGTGTTAACACCGAAATTATTGTTACCTCGTAAGGACATAAATTGAGAAACAACCCAAAATGTTAGAATTCATTTAAAATGGAATAGAGGAGAATAAAAAGGCAAAGAAAGGATAATAAAAGCCAAGTGTGGGAAATTTTTACCAAGTTATTTAGAACATATATCACATATTTTTGTACAAATAATTGAAGATACTTTTGTTTTAGACAATTTTATCAGTTTTACCCAATTTCTTATAATATATTTGAAAGAAATGTGTCACTTGATTTAAAAGGAAGTAAAGTCTTCCGAGAAAAAGACACGCGCTTCTTGATTTAGGTCAGGAAGTTGTCGTCCAGACTAGTTGTAGAGTCTACGAAAAACCTTGAAAGGTTTTCTCGAAAATCAGCTGGAAATCCACGGACCTCAGCATCAAACAGGGTCGCCATGTGGTCAGACTTATCCTAACCATGAGAGGATATGTCTCGTACAATGGAGGGCACCATGTAAATTAGCTTATAAGACTAATGAATCAGATCCCCAGAAAGGATAATCTCCTTAAAGATCAAAAATCAGCTTTTAAGCCTGATATTACTCAATCCTTGAGATTGACCTTAAAGATTGAGAATTACAAACTCGTGGAATTCGATGATATCTAAACTCGAGCTTGAACGAGAAAATATTTTGATCAAAATTACAAACCGGTTTGTTTTCTGAAAACCCATTTTCAATGCGTTCATTACCATTGAACGTAAAATTCTAGAAATTCACCAAGAATTCATTAGGTCACCTGAACCAAATCGGGTGTCAACCGTAAGAACGGTGGTTGCATAGCATGGTCGAAGACAAGACCTTGTGCCAGACCGAAAAATTATAGGGTGATCTTTACAATTACTCCTACAAAGGATAGTAATTGCATCCGACACATTATAGACCATAATCAAAAGCATGTCACGGGACATTGCCTTAACAGTTACTTGTTCAACGCTTTTCTTTACAACCGGACGGTAGTTTACCGAAAGGTAATATACGGAGCAAGTATACTGGACGTGTTGCTTTCCCAATACAAGGTTAGCAAGTGGGTGACACAAAACCGCAAGTTTTGAGCTAAAATTTTCAAATCTGAAACCCACAAAACCCACAAAAACAATTTCGCAAACACCGGTGAAGGGTTATTCCGGAAAACTTATCTAGGGTAAAAGCTAGATTGTATTTTCAAAAGATCAAATGTTTTCATAAAGATCCAATTTCCTTAAGGATCTAAATTTTCATAGTCATGTGGGACTGTAAACCACAACGTTACTATCATTGTCCATACCACCGTATAGAAATTACTGATGTACAAAGTGTGAAGAATAAAGAAGTGATTCTAGTATTTTTATTTCAAGACTATATTGCTTGAGTACAAGCAACGCTCAAGTGTGGGAATATTTGATAATGCTAAAAACGAACATATATTTCATAGCATTATCCCTCAAGAAAGACAAGCTTTTGGTTGCAATTGTTCTATTTACAAATGATATTCGTTTAAATATTAAAAGGTGAAGACAAAAGACAGATTCGATGATTTGAAGACGCAAACGACCAAAAAGTTAAAAAGTACAAAGTACAATCAAAGTGGTTCAAATTATTGATGAGAAACGTCTAGAAATTACAAGAGTACGAGCCGCAAAATGCAAAGTACAAGATATTAAATAGTACGAAAGGACGTTCGAAAATCCGGAACCGAGACCAGAGTCAACTTTCAACGCGCGACGCAACGGACTAAAAATTACAAGTCAACTATGCACAAGAATATAATATTATATATAATTAATTATATATATATTATATATTATTTTAATCAAAGCATCCCACGTTGAATTCATTTGGTGAGCTGGATTCCAAACCTCCGCACTCGCGGAACTTTTATGAAGAAAACATCCGCACTCGCGGAGCTCTACAGTGAAACGTGGGACTATAAAAGGCCGCGCATTCTGATCGATTTCAACATCTTTTTCTATCCTCTTTATCTCTCACGATATATATAATTTATAATTTTAATTTTAATTTAAGATTAATAATAATAAGGGTATGTTAGCGAATGTTGTAAGTGTGTAAGTCAAAATTCTGTCCGTGTAACGCTACGCTATTATTAATCATTGTAAGTTGTGTTCAACCTTTTTAAATTAATGTCTCGTAGCTAAGTTATTATTATGCTTATTTAAATCGAAGTAATCGTGATGTTGGGCTAAATATTAAAGACGGGGAAATTGGACTTTGTACCATAATTGGGGTTTGGACAAAAGAACGACACTTATGGAAATTAGACTATGGGCTATTAATGGGCTTTATATTTGTTTAATTGAATGATAGTTCGTTAATTTAATATAAAGATTTATAATTGGACGTAATTATAAATAACCACATACACTCGATCGGGCACGATGGGCGGGATATTTATAAGTACTAATAATCGTTCATTTGACCGGACACGGGAATGGATTAATAGTCAATGGACTCATTAAAACAGGGGTGGATTACATGCAAGGACACTTGGTGTAATTGATAATAAAGTATTAAAACCTTATTACAGTTTAAGTCCCCAATTAGTTGGAATATTTGACTTCGGATATAAGGATAATTTGACGAGGACACTCGCACTTTATATTTATGACTGATGGACTGTTATGGATAAAAACCAGATAGACATATCGTATAATCCAGGACAAAGGAAAATTAACCCATGGTAATAAATTAAAATCAACACGTCGAACATCATGATTACGAAAGTTTAAATAAGCATAATTCCTTTATTTCATATTTCATCACACTTTTATTTACTGTCATTTTATTTATTGCACTTTTTAATTATCGTACTTTTAATTATCGCAATTTTATTTATCGTCATTTTATTTATCGCACTTTAAATTACCGGACTTTAATTATTGTCAATTACTTTACGCTTTAAATTAAGTTATTTTTATTTTTAATATTTTACATTAGGTTTTAACTGCGACTAAAGTTTTAAAATCGACAAACCGTTCATTAAACGGTAAAACCGAATTTTATAATAATAAAACTACTTATATATATATATATATATATATATATATATATATATATATATATATATATATATATATATATATATATATATATATACAAATATAGTTTTAAAAATATAGCGTTAAACTTGGCTAGTTCCCTGTGGACGAACCGGACTTACTAAAAACTACACTACTGTATGATTAGGTACACTGCCTATAAGTGTTGTAGCAAGGTTTAGGTATATCCACTCTATAAATAAATAAATAACTTGTGTAAAATTGTATCGTATTTAATAATATTTCGCAATAAAAATATAACTATTTCGTATACACCTCTACGCACATCAATTTTCACAATCTTTCGGAAGTATAAACTGATGAAGAAGATATAAGAATGATGAAAATAATAGAACGGAAGAAGTTAATTTATAGTAAAATATCAGACATAGCAATCGAGATAGATTAACGCATTTAATTAAAGAGGATCCTAATTTCCTTAAATCTCGAAGAATCAAATCTGATATAGATTACGAAAATTTTCTATAAATTACTTAAATTCCAGAATTCAACCCTGACTACGTCAAAAGCTAAGGCGAATCTTTATTTCTTCATTTCACTCTTTTGCGATAACTTCACTCATACTCTACGCATAATCGAATTATTTTATTACTCGATAGTGATAAAACTCTGTTTTTCAACTCATATTCTTCATAAAAATATTCTTGTTGTCAGCCATGACGATCTCTGTCAAATTTCAGGACGAAATTTCTTTAACGGGTAGGTATTGTGACGACCCGAAAAATCTTGACTTATTTTGAACCAAATTCTCGATATGATTTCATATTTCTGACAGGATAAGCAAAGTCTGTAAGGTTACGTCTCAAAAATTTTGAATCGATTTGACTATTTAACGACTCACGAACGATTACTTGTAAATAGATATGCATACATTTAAATATATATATATATATATATATATATATATATATATATATATATATATATAATATGAAATATTATATATTGTAATTATTAGAATTAATTATGCAAAATAATAATAATATATAATAATTGTTATTTAAAAAGTATCTATATATATAAATAAAGTATATTGAAAATATATATATATATATATATATATATATATATATATATATATATATATATATATATATATATATATATATATATATATATATATATATATAGAGAGAGAGAGAGAGAGAGAGAGAGAGTTTCGAAGTTATTTAGTAAACGATGGTAATGCTCAATGTCATTAGATTGATAGTAAACGAGTTAAAAAGGAACTTATGTGATTTTAAAATAAACGGTTATCCGAAAATGAGTTTTATAAATTATAGGCTTATTAAAAATGTATTTAGGAGCTATTTGTTAAATTTAAAACTTTTCATATTTTACTTGGGGTTGTGAGCTAATAATTAATTTAATTTTTATTTAATAATTTTAAACAGTTAATGACAAAATTTTACACCAAAATAACTAAAATAAATAAATAAAATTACTATAAAAATTTGGGATTTTTCCGAAGACTTTTATCCGTAACTGAATTAACAACGGAGTACAATATAATACCCCTATTAAAACTGTTAGCACAATAATTAGATGGTGACTAACCACCTGCACGTTTATTGTTCTTTATATTTTTATATTCTTCATCTTGTAAAGTTATGTATATATGTATGTTGTATGCTTGTGATGATAAAGACCACACACACCATCTCCCTTATAATCTGGACACTAATAAAACAACTGGCAACCATCAACTTTTCTTTCTCTGTACGTGCTTTCTTATCTCCAATATGATTGTGAAAATGAATATAATAATAAATATATTATATCTATCAATATATATATATATATATATATATATATATATATATATATATATATATGATACATATTCATTGGGTGATCACCCTCATCACCACTGCACCATCACCACCGTCGGGTATCCCTACCTCCACAACACCACCACCATCCGGCGACACCTTCATCATCTCTCTCTTTCTCTTGTACGTCCAAGAAGCACCCAGCTAAACCCACTTTTCTACGATCCCTGCTGCTCGAAATCTGTGTCAATTTAAAACTCATCATTATCATCATGTTTATTAGTTGTTGTTGTCGTGTTTATGTGATCCTATCCGAAACAGCCTAACCGCCACCACCGTTGTTTTTTTTTTTTGTTTTTTTTTCATGTTTCTATTTTGATACAACGGTGAACCAAACACCCACACAACCACCTACAACTACTATCATCAAACGCTGTGACGACCCGGGAATTTCTGACTAAATTTAAACTTTATCTTTATATGTTTCCGACACGATAAGCAAAGTCTGTAATTTTTAACCTCAAAAGTTTTGGAACTATAGTCACGTAATCAATTACTCTCTGACTAATTCCGATGATTCACGAACCATTGTTTGTAAATAAAATTGTACATATATATATATATATGTAAATATAAATATGTGTAGTAATTTAAAATTATAAAATATAATTTAAACATTGGAATTAGATATGTTAAATAAGATACAAAATAATTAAGTAAAATTTAAAATGAATATATAGACATATGAGATTTATGTATATTATTAAATAATATATATATAGTTAAATGATAAAGATTCAGTAAAAGTTACTATATAATATATTATATGATTATTAAATATTACATAATTAACAATATATTATTAAACAAATTAAATAAGATTTTATTACTTTCATTATTATTATTAATACTAATATTAATATTAATAATTAATATCAGTATTAGTTATACTGTTATAGATAATAGATATAGATAAGAAATCTAATGCAATTAAGTTGTTACCTTTACTAATATTAATATTACTTTCACTACTATTATTAGAATATGTAGTTAATATTAATAACAAAGTTATTATTAATATTTTGTATATTACATAAATATGAAATTGATACAACTGAATTGTTACATAACTACTATTAATATTAGTGTTATTAGTATTGTTGTTATCATTATTCATATCATAATTAGTAGTAAGATTATAATTTTAATTACTATAAATGGTTATGTATTATTATTATCTTTATTAAGATTATTAATATCATTAGTATTATAACTAATAATAAAATTTTAATTTTAGTATTTATGATTAATATTAGTATTATTATTGGATATTATTATTACCATTAATAATTAGTATTATTATTATTATAAATTATTATTGATATCATTTTTAGTATTATTTGATAATATTAACATTATTATTATTATTACTATTATTATTATTAATTCAATTATTAATAGGATTTTAATTAATTATAATTACTAATAATTAATATATTAATATACATTATATTATAGAACGTACTCATTTGGAATCAGGATCTGTTATCAGTAGCTCTCAATCTGTAGCATTATCTTGTTTCTGTCCCCTATTGTGATTCAATCAATAGAAAACATCCAAACTCAGTAGATAACGTAATCTGCTTTTATATATTTTTTTCTTATTTAATTCCTGTTATATTTGTACTGGCTGTCGACTGATTCCATTATAAGATTGACTAATTCATTGTAATATTGGATCCATTCGAACTACCTTCCATTTCCAATATCAATTTCAACAACCCAATACTGTTAAATTAGTTAAATTAATAATATTTTTTTAAACAGACTGCAAAACCCGTTCTTCAACTTTTGAGCCAAATCACGATTCTGTGTCGCATTTAAAAATCTATAAATGGAGGATTGTTAGAAATCCTTCATTTAATCTATATATAAAGTTTCAGTTCTTAATTCATAAAATCAAAGTCGAATTTCGAAGTCAAAGATATATTTTCAAAAGTCAAAATAATAGTTCTTCTCAAAATTCGTTTTTAATTCGATGTTTCAGATTCAATTAGGTACACAGATAGTTTCTAAAGGGGTTTTGCAACCTATTTCATGAAGTAAGTTTTTGTTAAAACGATCTCTAATTAAAAATCAAGATTTTTTTTTCTGTATGTGTCGAGACTGCAGTAGCAGTTTTTATTTTTATTTTTTTATTTTTTATTTTTTTTTCTCGTTTTCCTTTTAATGCTAACATCTGACATCTGATTTCTATTATTTACAAATGTTTTAAAATATCTTAATTGGGACAATTTAAAACTGTCTTGGCCGATTTATATGTTTGAAGAGAAGATGAAAGGGAAACAGAAGTTAATAGGTTAAATAATATTTAGAAGAGTTATGATCAGTAAAAATCGAATGGATCAGTTGGTTAAGGTTGTTTGTGTGTATCCGAGAGGTCTCGGGCTCGAGTCCGGGCAAGGGAAATTATATTCTTTTTGGAACCTATTCTTGTGAGGTAGTAGTCTTTTATTGTTATTGTTATTACTTCATTATTATTATAATTATTATTATTATTATTATTATTATTATTATCATTATTATTATTATTATTATTATTATTATTATTGATTATGGTTATGGTTATTATTAAGATAAGTGTTATTAGTTCCTAAGAATTAAAGTATAATTATTATTATTATCATTTATCTAATTAATAGTATTATCATTATTATTATTACTAATATTATCATTAAGTATTATTATTATTATTATTATTATTATTATCACTATATTATTATTATTATTACTAGTATTAGTATTAGTATTATTATTATTATTAATATTATTATGATTATTATTATTATTATTGTAATATTATGATTATCGTCATTAAGATGATTATGAACATATTAACAACATTCATGCTACAAAATTAATAATAAAAGTGATACGATAAAAATTATGAAAAATGGTCATAATTATTTAAATATAGGTACAATTATGAATACGATTACAAATTTAAGTTATAGAAACTGTAGTCATAAGTTTAGAAATTATAAGAAACTTAGGATAAATCTGATATGTATTATTAGCACTGATATTATTATCATTTACTAAAAGTATCATTTTAATTAAAATTATCAAAATTAGCATTTTTATTAAGATTACCATATACATTAAAATAGATACTATTACTACTAATATTATTACTATTATTAGTATCATTACTATTATCATTCTTGTCAATACTGGTATTATTACAAATAGATATTTTATACAACAATACATTACAATAATATTAATATTACGTATCATTATATGGTTATTATTAAAATGATAATTACTAAATTATATATATAAAATGTATCAGTTAATACACAAATATATATTGTTATCATATATAAAACCTTACATATATATGTATAATATAAATAATGATAAATATTAACTAACTATATAAAATATATAAATTAAATATATTAAAATGATCCAAATAACATGAAATATAACAAGTATATTATTAATAATAATATATATAAACTTGCTCGATTACGATTATATGTTTTAATAAATATACAATTGATATAGGTTCGTGAATTCGAGGCCAACCATGCATTGTTCAATATAGTCATATGTATTTTTACTACAAAATACATTAGGTGAGTTTCATTAATCCCTTTTTAAATGCTTTTGCAATATATATATTTGGGACTGAGAATACATGCGCTGTTTTTATAACTGTTTTACGAAATAGACACAAGTAATTGAAACTACATTATACGGTTGAATGATCGAAACTGAGTATGCCCCTTTTTATTAAGTCTGGTAATCTAAGAATTAGGGAACAGACACCCTAATTGACGCGAACTCTAAAGATAGATCTATCGGGCCCAACAAGCCCCATCCAAAGTACCGGATGCTTTAGTACTTCGAAATTTATATCATGTCCGAAGGAGGATCCCGGAATGATGGGGATATTCTTATATGCATATTGTGAATGTCGGTTACCAGGTGTTCAATCCATATGAATGATATTTTTGTCTCTATGGATGGGACGTATGTTTATGAGAAATGGAAATATGAAATCTTGTGGTCTATTAAAACTATGAAATGATTATTTATGATAAACTAATGAACTCACCAACCTTTTGGTTGACAATTTAAAGCATGTTTATTCTCAGGTATGAAAGAAATCTTCCGCTGTGCATTTGCTCATTTTAGAAACATTACTTGGAGTCATTCATGGCATATTTCAAAAGACGTTGCATTCGAGTCGTCGAGTTCATCAAGATTATTATTAAGTCAATTATAGTTGGATATATTCTGAAATTGAATGCATGCCGTCAATTTTCGTTGTAAAGAAAGAATGTCTTTTAAAATTGAATGCAATGTTTGTAAAATGTGTCATATAGAGGTCAAATACCTCGCGATGTAATCAACTGTTGTGAATCGTTTATAATCGATATGGATTTCGTCCGGATGGATTAGGACGGGTCTTTCCAGTTGGTATCAGAGCGGTGGTCTTAGCGAACCAGGTCTTGCATTAGTGTGTCTAACTGATAGTTGTTTAAATGCATTAGTGAGTCTGGACTTCGACCGTGTCTGCATGTCAAAAGTTTTGCTTATCATTTCTTGTCGGAAATCATCTGCTTATCATCCTTAGGAAATTACCTGCTTATCATTCTTAGTCTAGACATGTCTTACTGCCTCTATTGCATAGACAGTGTATAGATAAATTCATATCTTAGCGTATCTGTTATTGTTACCTTTACTTGACAGCTTCTGTAGATTCCTCCGTAACTTATAGGATTTTAGTATTATATATGCATATGTAAAATTATGTATTGCAGGGTACTAATCTACATCCTATAATCTATTTCTTATCGAAAATACTTCATCTGATCGTACGAGATGAATCTCTCAATCAGTTCGAGTCCCTAAGAATTCGATAGCTATTCCAATAGTTATTCCGACAGCTATTCCGACATGGATGTTCACCTAAGCTCCGAAAGCAGTGTCACCAGAATGAATCAACCAATCATTCATCCCCAATTCATCTAATGAGTTCGTAGTCGACCTAATCAATGGAGACGCGAAAAAGGCGATCCCTTCCGCCAACCGAATTCATCTCTTGGCGAAGAACCTAAAAGACTTACCGGCGAACCTGTTCGTAATACTATTTTCTTCCTCATTACCCGAATATCTCACCATGATTATATACTATCTCAAATTCAAAACCTTACTCATCCACTCGTTCTGACCGACAATTATCCCGGAATAATATAAGAAGTCAACGAACTTCGCACTCGAGTAGTAGCTTTGGAAAATATGGAACAAAATGTACCAGCTTCAGCAACATCACTGGCACCAACAGTACCACCAACAACCTAAGTTTCAACATCACACGCCTTAACATCTCATTATGCACCTCGAGCATAATCATCGTTCTACATGACGTTCTACATCATTTATTTTCGCTCGACATGATGGTTATGTATTATGTAACCTCTAATGTTTTAGAGATTATGTACTCTTGTTATAACCGTAAACCAAATGAGTTTAATATCATATTAACTCATTAAATCCATGATTACATCTGAAGAAAATATACGTGTACATATGTTTTCATAAAGATTGTAATTAAAAATTCTTTCGTACAAACTGTTAATGGTGAAAATATTTTAACGGGTAGGTAATACCCGAGGTATATTTAGATTTCACTTTAATAAGTTACACTGTACATTCTTCGAATCTGAATCAACATTCATTTACTATCCTACTTACATCTACAAAGATATGAATTCGTTCACCACAGAATAACCATTTTTCATTCAATTTCATATTTAGATTTTGACCTATCAGAATCCAACAAGTGGCATAATGAAGAAAACTTTGAACAAAATAAAATTTGTTAGAAACAAACAAAATAACTATGAGAAATTGTGTTAAGAATCCACGCTAACGAAAATCCTAGCTAACTGTTAATTCCCTATTACATTATCGCAATTTAATTATCGCAATTTATTTATCACATTTTATCGCAATTTTAATTCTCGCAATTTTATTTATCGTCATTTAATTTCTGTTATTTATTTTACGCACTTTAAATATCGGGACACGTATACAAGGTTTTGACATATCATATCGACGCATCTATATATATTATTTGGAATCACCATAGACACTCTATATGCAGTAATGATCGAGTTCTCTATACAGGGTTGAGGTTGATTCTACAATAATATATATAGTTTGAGTTATGATCGAGTCTGAGACATGTACACGGGTCACGATACGTATTTAATTCGAATATTATAAACTATATATGAATTATTGAGTTAGTAACTGTGGACTGCTAACTGTGGACTTCCAAGATTGGACAATTAAAATGAATTAAAATATTGATTATAACATATGAAACTAAACATTTCTTCAAGTTTGCCACTTGATTTCATCCTAAACCTCATTTGTATCTTGACGATTACAATCTGTGTTCAAACCTTTCGTGATTCTTGAAAACACCTCAATCAAGAGGATGAACTAACCGCATTTCATCTACGAAAAAAAAAGATCGATGCATATAGTTATGCACCTGAAAACATTCGGAACTTGAGTAAACGTTTAACACGTATATGTGCTAACTTCTTTGGCATTGTTATTACCGAAAATAACTTTGCAATCCCTTTCCGAATTAGCCAATTTTGTCACAGCTTCAGCAAGTCAACTTCGACTTTTCGTTCGAAACAACCTTATTATAACCTTGATATATACATTGTCTTTTCGTCTTCGTTACTGGAGAACTGTCTAAATCCCGCCACCTTAACAGTAAACGTACCAGCAACTTCACTACTCTTTGGCGAAAGTCACTTCGATAAATCACTATATTTATTCATTAATACCCTATCATATACTCATCCGCGTTCTGTAACGATAATTGCTATACCAATTATCGGGAATCAGCAATCAGTATTTCGAATCTCGCAACGTTTCTACATCAACAGTTATATGTATACATATAACCTTTATCTCTAAGAATCATGATCTTTCATTCTGAAATTCTGAAAAGCACTCAGTCTGCGAATTTATGCTCTAAATTTTGAAAAGTTGAATGAAGCAACAAAAACTATAAACGACCTCAACAGCCAAAAGTTGATGATAAAGAATTGTATGTTGGCAAAGCTCAGAAAAAGTTTGAAACTGAAAAACTGATTGAGCAAACTATGAAGGAGTCTCTGAACAAATCACAAAGACTAAACTTGTACATTAAGAATCCTGATGATTCTGTTTCTGATGAAACCTTTAGCGAATAACTTGCTTCTGACTCCAAACTCTTGCGAAAAAATTTTCTTCACCATCCTTCGATATTAGAAATTCCAAGATATCATTGTATCTTTCATTATAAATATCCTCCGTATTTCTGAAGATATTTTCATAACTATTCTTATCTGAAATCATTAATCTCTTCGTGCTATCAGTGTTACATAATATAGAAACTGTTAGTTTCTATATTCTGTAAACTTTCGAATTTAAAATATGAATGTTTTTGAAGTAGTGTTGGGAACTGATGCATGAGTTAGTATAATATAATGACACTTGATCAACGTGATTATATTACAGTAAGTCATGCTGAGTTTCTAAATGGAATGTGATGATTCACAGATTACAACGTCATCATGTGCTATGTTACACGACTCTTACGTTCTGTCTAATCTATAAACATATCAAGAACATATTTTTCTTGATAGTTCTATCTTTCCTGGATATTCTGGTAATTTGACGAATCAAGATCGTGCTATTACCATTTCTATCTTAGAACATTAACTATGTTCATTTCGAAATTCATATCTACGAATTCTGGACCATTATTCACTTGACTTAAAGTCGGGAAGAGAAAACAAAAGTATGAAGCTCCAATACATAGGGGAAAATATAAAGCCCAACAACAACACCGAAATTACAAACCGTGTATGTCGATGTTTATCGCAACATAAAGACACGGGAGAATTAAAAACACTATAACCCCAAGGGCGAAGTAGAAGAATGCAGATTCCTCTGGTGAAAGTTGGAAAAGGAGTATGATTGTTGCGATAGAAAGGATAATGACAAGGATCGAAACTGGATTAAGCACTTTCAGAATCTTTTGGATGTATGAAACAAGAAGGAAAGTATAGGAATGGTGAAAATAATGGAACGGAAGAGTTTAATTTATAATGGAAATATCAGATAGAGTAATCGAAGCAGATCATCGTATTTAATTAGAGAGATCTTAATTTCCTTATTCGCCGAAGAATCAGATCTTATAGATTTCCAAGATTTTCTTTTAAATCCCTTGAATTCCGGAATTCAACCCAGGCAACGTCAAAAGTTAAAACGAAACTTCATTTATTCATTTCACTTTATTGTGATAGCTTCATTCGTGCTCTTCGAATAATCGAATTATTTTTTCTGTATTAATCAATAATGATAAAACTCTATTTATCAACTCATATGCGTCATGAAAACATTTTTATTGTTAACCATGACGACCATACTCAAATTTCGGGACGAAATTTCTTTAACGGGTAGGTACTGTGACGACCCGGGAATTTCTGACTAAATTTAAACTTTATCTTTATATGTTTCCGACACGATAAGCAAAGTCTGTAATTTTTAACCTCAAAAGTTTTGGAACTATAGTCACGTAATCAATTACTCTCTGACTAATTCCGATGATTCACGAACCATTGTTTGTAAATAAAATTGTACATATATATATATATGTAAATATAAATATGTGTAGTAATTTAAAATTATAAAATATAATTTAAACATTGGAATTAGATATGTTAAATAAGATACAAAATAATTAAGTAAAATTTAAAATGAATATATAGACATATGAGATTTATGTATATTATTAAATAATATATATATAGTTAAATGATAAAGATTCAGTAAAAGTTACTATATAATATATTATATGATTATTAAATATTACATAATTAACAATATATTATTAAACAAATTAAATAAGATTTTATTACTTTCATTATTATTATTAATACTAATATTAATATTAATAATTAATATCAGTATTAGTTATACTGTTATAGATAATAGATATAGATAAGAAATCTAATGCAATTAAGTTGTTACCTTTACTAATATTAATATTACTTTCACTACTATTATTAGAATATGTAGTTAATATTAATAACAAAGTTATTATTAATATTTTGTATATTACATAAATATGAAATTGATACAACTGAATTGTTACATAACTACTATTAATATTAGTGTTATTAGTATTGTTGTTATCATTATTCATATCATAATTAGTAGTAAGATTATAATTTTAATTACTATAAATGGTTATGTATTATTATTATCTTTATTAAGATTATTAATATCATTAGTATTATAACTAATAATAAAATTTTAATTTTAGTATTTATGATTAATATTAGTATTATTATTGGATATTATTATTACCATTAATAATTAGTATTATTATTATTATAAATTATTATTGATATCATTTTTAGTATTATTTGATAATATTAACATTATTATTATTATTACTATTATTATTATTAATTCAATTATTAATAGGATTTTAATTAATTATAATTACTAATAATTAATATATTAATATACATTATATTATAGAACGTACTCATTTGGAATCAGGATCTGTTATCAGTAGCTCTCAATCTGTAGCATTATCTTGTTTCTGTCCCCTATTGTGATTCAATCAATAGAAAACATCCAAACTCAGTAGATAACGTAATCTGCTTTTATATATTTTTTTTCTTATTTAATTCCTGTTATATTTGTACTGGCTGTCGACTGATTCCATTATAAGATTGACTAATTCATTGTAATATTGGATCCATTCGAACTACCTTCCATTTCCAATATCAATTTCAACAACCCAATACTGTTAAATTAGTTAAATTAATAATATTTTTTTAAACAGACTGCAAAACCCGTTCTTCAACTTTTGAGCCAAATCACGATTCTGTGTCGCATTTAAAAATCTATAAATGGAGGATTGTTAGAAATCCTTCATTTAATCTATATATAAAGTTTCAGTTCTTAATTCATAAAATCAAAGTCGAATTTCGAAGTCAAAGATATATTTTCAAAAGTCAAAATAATAGTTCTTCTCAAAATTCGTTTTTAATTCGATGTTTCAGATTCAATTAGGTACACAGATAGTTTCTAAAGGGGTTTTGCAACCTATTTCATGAAGTAAGTTTTTGTTAAAACGATCTCTAATTAAAAATCAAGATTTTTTTTTCTGTATGTGTCGAGACTGCAGTAGCAGTTTTTATTTTTATTTTTTTATTTTTTATTTTTTTTCTCGTTTTCCTTTTAATGCTAACATCTGACATCTGATTTCTATTATTTACAAATGTTTTAAAATATCTTAATTGGGACAATTTAAAACTGTCTTGGCCGATTTATATGTTTGAAGAGAAGATGAAAGGGAAACAGAAGTTAATAGGTTAAATAATATTTAGAAGAGTTATGATCAGTAAAAATCGAATGGATCAGTTGGTTAAGGTTGTTTGTGTGTATCCGAGAGGTCTCGGGCTCGAGTCCGGGCAAGGGAAATTATATTCTTTTTGGAACCTATTCTTGTGAGGTAGTAGTCTTTTATTGTTATTGTTATTACTTCATTATTATTATAATTATTATTATTATTATTATTATTATTATTATTATTATTATTATCATTATTATTATTATTATTATTATTATTATTATTATTGATTATGGTTATGGTTATTATTAAGATAAGTGTTATTAGTTCCTAAGAATTAAAGTATAATTATTATTATTATCATTTATCTAATTAATAGTATTATCATTATTATTATTACTAATATTATCATTAAGTATTATTATTATTATTATTATTATTATCACTATATTATTATTATTATTATTACTAGTATTAGTATTAGTATTATTATTATTATTAATATTATTATGATTATTATTATTATTATTGTAATATTATGATTATCGTCATTAAGATGATTATGAACATATTAACAACATTCATGCTACAAAATTAATAATAAAAGTGATACGATAAAAATTATGAAAAATGGTCATAATTATTTAAATATAGGTACAATTATGAATACGATTACAAATTTAAGTTATAGAAACTGTAGTCATAAGTTTAGAAATTATAAGAAACTTAGGATAAATCTGATATGTATTATTAGCACTGATATTATTATCATTTACTAAAAGTATCATTTTAATTAAAATTATCAAAATTAGCATTTTTATTAAGATTACCATATACATTAAAATAGATACTATTACTACTAATATTATTACTATTATTAGTATCATTACTATTATCATTCTTGTCAATACTGGTATTATTACAAATAGATATTTTATACAACAATACATTACAATAATATTAATATTACGTATCATTATATGGTTATTATTAAAATGATAATTACTAAATTATATATATAAAATGTATCAGTTAATACACAAATATATATTGTTATCATATATAAAACCTTACATATATATGTATAATATAAATAATGATAAATATTAACTAACTATATAAAATATATAAATTAAATATATTAAAATGATCCAAATAACATGAAATATAACAAGTATATTATTAATAATAATATATATAAACTTGCTCGATTACGATTATATGTTTTAATAAATATACAATTGATATAGGTTCGTGAATTCGAGGCCAACCATGCATTGTTCAATATAGTCATATGTATTTTTACTACAAAATACATTAGGTGAGTTTCATTAATCCCTTTTTAAATGCTTTTGCAATATATATATTTGGGACTGAGAATACATGCGCTGTTTTTATAACTGTTTTACGAAATAGACACAAGTAATTGAAACTACATTATACGGTTGAATGATCGAAACTGAGTATGCCCCTTTTTATTAAGTCTGGTAATCTAAGAATTAGGGAACAGACACCCTAATTGACGCGAACTCTAAAGATAGATCTATCGGGCCCAACAAGCCCCATCCAAAGTACCGGATGCTTTAGTACTTCGAAATTTATATCATGTCCGAAGGAGGATCCCGGAATGATGGGGATATTCTTATATGCATATTGTGAATGTCGGTTACCAGGTGTTCAATCCATATGAATGATATTTTTGTCTCTATGGATGGGACGTATGTTTATGAGAAATGGAAATATGAAATCTTGTGGTCTATTAAAACTATGAAATGATTATTTATGATAAACTAATGAACTCACCAACCTTTTGGTTGACAATTGAAAGCATGTTTATTCTCAGGTATGAAAGAAATCTTCCGCTGTGCATTTGCTCATTTTAGAAACATTACTTGGAGTCATTCATGGCATATTTCAAAAGACGTTGCATTCGAGTCGTCGAGTTCATCAAGATTATTATTAAGTCAATTATAGTTGGATATATTCTGAAATTGAATGCATGCCGTCAATTTTCGTTGTAAAGAAAGAATGTCTTTTAAAATTGAATGCAATGTTTGTAAAATGTGTCATATAGAGGTCAAATACCTCGCGATGTAATCAACTGTTGTGAATCGTTTATAATCGATATGGATTTCGTCCGGATGGATTAGGACGGGTCTTCACAAACGCCACCTATATACTATTGTTGCTACTTCTATTCCTATTCCAGCCGCTGCAAACAACCAACTAAAAATCCCCTTTGTTGATCAACTTTCTCGTTTTTCTGTTTCTGGTTAAGACCGAAACCCAAATGAAACAGGAATGCTGCTACCACTGTGCATCTATTTCTTGTCAAACTCCAATAAAAACGAAGCCTGATGATGATGATGATGGTTATAGTTGTAATGATGAATAGTCATGAAGATGATAATAAATGAAGTTACGAGATGATGATTATAAGATAATGATGTTGATGTATGCGATGATGAAGAAGAATGCAGGAAGTTTTCTTGCAGCTGTGTTGTTTCTCTTCGTAACCCAACACCATTTTCAATCATAATTAAATACTACTCACTATTATTTTACTTTTTCTATTCGGAGATAAATTCATCACAACCGTAAATCGTCATGTTATCACCATGAACCAACGAGTACCGCTGCTATACGTTACTGTTTCTCTGATCAAATAATGATGATACAAAATGTAGACATGATAGTGATGATGTTAATAAAGATGAAAACGACTAGAACAAACAATGGCAAAGTGCTACTCGTGCATTTTTTTTATTTTGTTTTGGGCCGTATTACATTTCTTTGCTATTGGACCGAGTGAGGCTATTTGGGCCGTTATGATTCTGTTTTATTGGGCCGTATAAGTATTATGTTGTTAGGCCAAGGACTAGCATTTTTGTTGGACCGTAAAAGCTTGATTAACGGCTGCTACTTCTATTTTTCGTGTACACGAGTGAAAATGATGATGTAGTAATATGATGATGAAATATGGAATAATAAATGATGATGATAATGAATAACGAAGGATGATGAGTTTATGATCTTGATGATGAGAAGTGATAAGGGTTCGTTAATAATGATCATGAAAGATGGTATGATGAATTAACGATGAAGATGATGATTATGATCATGATAATCGTGAATGGTAGATGACGAGGTGGTAATATGATTTTGATGATGATGATAAGAAATGAAAATAAAGATGATGTTTAGATCGATGATATTTAAACGATAATGGTGATATTATATTGAAAAGATAATGGTGATGACGAACGGATGATATAGATGATGATATTGAGGTCGTGATGATCATGATGATGGTTGCGAGATGATAATAATGATGGTATAAACATAATTCATGATGACTATTATTATTTTTATTATTATTATTATTATCATCATTATTATAGTTATTAGTAAAATTATGATTTTAGTTATTATTATTATTATTATCATTATGATTATAAATGTAAGTATTAATATTATTATTATCATTATTATTATTATTATTATTATTATTATTATTATTATTATTATTATTATTATTATTATTATTATTATTATTATTATTATTATTATTATTATTATTAAAAACTATCATTATTAATATTATCATTACTAATAATTATTTTTATCATTATTATTAAAATCATCATTTTTATTAAAAATTAATATTATTATTATTATTATAAGTATTATTAAAATTATTAATTTATTATCATTATAACTATCATTATTATTATTAGAATTATCATTATTTTTATTATTATTATCATTATTATTATTTTTATGAATGTTACTATTATTTTTATGAAAATTAATATTATTATTAATTTTATGAATACTATAATTATTATTATTAATATAATCATCATTATTATTTTTAACATTAAAATTATTATTTTTAACATTATTATTATTATTATCATTATTTGTATTGTTAATATTACCTACTATTATATTTAAATATATTAAATAATATTAATTATATTTACATTATATTATACATATAAATATATTAATAAGAGATTTACAATATTAATAAACTAATGATGAAAATGAATTAACAAATGTAATTATTTTAAAATACATAAAACAAATATATATAAACATACAATTTATTAATAAATAATTATATCACTAATAATTATCTATAAATGTGTTCGATTACAATTATATGTGTTAATATATACATAAATGATATAGGTTCATGAATCCGAGGCCAACCCTGCATTGATCAGTATCGTCGTATGCATATTTTTAATACAAAATATCGTATCGTGAGTTTCATTTGCTCCCTTTTTAAATGCTTTTGCAATATATATTTTTGGGACTGAGAATACATGCGCTGCTTTTATAATTGTTTGACGAAATGGACACAATTACTTAAAACTACATTCTACGATTAGATTACGAATACCGAATATCGCCCCTTTAGCTTGGTAACTTAAGAATTAGTAAACCAGTCTACTAATTGACGCGAATCCTAAAGATAGATCTATTGGGACCAACAAGCCCCATCCGGGTTACGGATGCTTTAGTACTTCGACTTTTATGTCATAACCGATGAGAGTCCCGGTACGATGGGGGATATTCTATATGCATCCAGTTAATGTCGGTTACCAGGTGTTTAATCGTATGAATGGATTTTATAGCAGTGAGCAGACCTGCACAGATTGATTAAGAAAAATGAAATCTTGTGGTCTATTAAAATTATTGAAATGATTGTTTATGATAAACCTATGAACTCACCAACCTTTTGGTTGACACTTTTAAGCATGTTTATTCTCAGGTACGAAAGAAATCTTCTGCTGTGCATTTGCTCATTTTAAAGATATTACTTGGAGTCATTCATGGCATATTTCAAAAGACGTTGCATTCAAGTCGTTTGAGTTCAAAAAGACGGTTATTAAGTCAATGACAGATTAGTCATTCATATTAAGGGAATTATATATATATATATATATATATATATATATATATATATATATATATATATATATATATATATATATATATATATATATATATATATATATATATAAATATTTCGAAATGAGTTTGTCTTTCAAAAAGAATGAAATGTTTGTAAAATATATCATATAGAGGTCAGTACCTTAAAATGGAACCAGATGTTGATGACTTCGTCCAGGTGGATTAGGAAGGGTCATTTCAGTTGATATCATAGCGGTGGTCGTAGCGTACCAGGTGAAAGGACCCATCCTAATCCATCTGGACGAATACATTACAGTTGGTTACATCACGAGGTATTTGACCTCTATATGATACATTTTATAAACATTGCATCCGTTTTTAAAGACAAACTTTAATTACATCGAAAGTTGACAGCATGCATACCATTTCATAATACATCCAACTATAATTGACTTAATAATAATCATGTTGAACTCAACGACTCGAATGCAACGTCTTTTGAAATATGTCATGAATGACTCCAAGTAATATCTCTAAAATGAGCAAATGCACAGCGGAAGATTTCTTTCATACCTGAGAATAAACATGCTTAAAAGTGTCAACCAAAAGGTTGGTGAGTTCATTAGTTTATCATAATCGATCATTTTCATCATTTTAATAGACCACAAGATTTTCATTTCCATTTCTCATAAATATACGTCCCATGCATAGAGACAAAAATCATTCATATGGATTGAACACCTGGGAACCGACATTAACAAGATGCATATAAGAATATCCCCTATTATTCCGGAACATCCATCGGACATGATAAAACAACATCGAAGTACTAAAGCATCCGCTACAACGGATGGGGTTTGTTAGGCCCAATAGATCTATCTTTAGGATTCGCGTCAATTAGTAGATCGGTTTACTAATTCTTAGGCTACCAAGCAAAAGGGGAATATTCGGCTTCGATCATTCAACCATAGAATGTAGTTTCCATTACTTGTGTCTATTTCGTCAAAAATTTATAAAAGCGCATGTATTCTCAGTCCCAAAAATATATATATTGCAAAAGCATTTAAAAAGGGAGAAAATGAAACTCACAATACAATATTTTGTAGTAAAAATATTCATGCGACGATAATGAACAATGCAGGGTTGGCCTTGGATTCCCGAACCTATATCAATTGTATATCCATTAAAACATATAATGGAAATTTTCATATCTTCATTTATTAATTATATAATATTTATGTGTTTGTAGTTATATAAGTTTTATACTAAATTCCATTTAAAAACATATCTTATTTATATATATTATATCTTATGTTATATCTGTTTATTTGGTATATATATTTAAAATAATTATTATCTATACATTTAGTTATATTACCATATCTATATCTATCTATCTGTTTAGTATTAAATATAAAATTCAATAGTTTGTTATATATAAGTATTTATTAAAAAAAATGTTAATATATTTGATATATGGTTATATAGTTAGAATATATGTAATAAGTATATTCTATGTACCTTATTTATCGATTAGAAATGATAGTTTTGATAATATTAATTTACTAATAATAATAATAATAATTTTATTAATAATGATAATACTAGTAACAAAAATAAAAATATTAATTTTTAAAATTAATGATTCTAATATTGTTATTGATAACAATAATGATAACAATCATAGTAATACTAAAAATCATGATTTTATTAATAATTATAATAATGATAGTAATAATAGTAATCTTTAATAAAAATGATAATTTTTACTAATGATGATATAGTAAAATGATAGTTTTAGTAATAAAAAAATAAAAATATTTTTAATGATAATGATAAGTTTAATAATAATTATAGTTTTAATAGATATTTTAAATGATCATATTTATAATAATACTAATAGTATGATACTAGTAATAATAATGATAATAATAATATTACAAATAATTATAAAATGGTATTAATAATACTTATTACTAGTAATAACAATAATAAAAATAATAATACTAATTGATTTAGTTATAACAATAATCGTATTATTAATATTAGTACTAATAACAATTAACATAATAATAATAATAATAATAATAATAATAATAATAATAATAATAATAATAATAATAATAATAATAATAATAATAATAATAATAATAATAATAATAATAATAATAATAATGGAAATAAAAATAAGAGGTTATACCCTTTGAGAAAGCTTTTATAACAAGATTGCCCAAGACCGAGCTCGAACCCGAGACCTCTCGTTCCACATCCTACTGTCTAACCAACCGTATGTCCTTTGTTTTTCTCAAACATATTGGATTTTAATTATATTTAACACCAACTAATCAGTTTCCCTTTCTTCTTCACCAAAAAAATTCAATTGCCCAGCCCAGAGATCGATTCAAACTAGTATCATTTTTCACAATTAGTTTTAGGACACAAAAATTATTAGAGATTGATTACCTTAATTAAAACAACAGATAATTTTAATTAAAAGGCTGTTAACAGAAAGAAAAAAGCTCGTTTGAACTCAAAATCAAATTCAATTTTAGAGGCTGTTTTAGATCATGATCATAACATGAAAAATGTTTCAAAACCCTCCTATAAACTATAGGAACTATCAATTTAATCTAAATTTAAGCAGAAAACTCGAATTTAGCTGAAGAACAATCGTTGACTTTTTGATTTTAAAACTTTGACCCGTAAATTAGAGCTTGATACTAAAAATTGAACATTGAAACTTTCCAGATAGTTTTAGTGGAAGTTTTCTAACATCTTTACATTTATAGATTTTAAAATGAGATTCAAATTCGAGGTTTTTGGAAAAATAAGAAGAAACATAGGTAGCGTGTACAGACATTTAAAAATTTAATTTGATTTCTTTGTTTTGAATTGAATTGCATTTACAGAGTATAATATAGAGGCTAATAGATAGTATTACAGCTAATGTGACTCGATTAACCTTTGTTTTCTAGTTTGATTTGGCTTCACCGAAAATATTCTCTCAGGAAAGTAAAAATAAAAAAATTAAAATTCGATTGTGATCTTTAACAACCCTGGTACGATCGATTTTGATGGATAATGACTTAGGAGACATAAATAAAATCCCAAAACAGTTTAATAAGAATTGGAAACTGATTTGATTCCAAATTTTGTACGTATTGCTTTTATTAATATTAATAATTAATAATTATATTAATAATAATAATTATAATAATAATACTAATAATCATCATAATATTAATATACTAATAATCATAAAATGCTAATAATATTATTAATGATAATAATAATTAAATTGTGTTATTTTCTAATATCTGTAATAATGATAATAATAATAATATTAATTCTTAATAATAATGATAATACTAATAATTCTAATAGTAGTAATAAATATATATTATTAATAATAATAACTAATAATGATACTAATAAAAAAATTGATAATTTTATTAAGTTTAAAAACAAAATAACAATCACAATAATAACAATAATGCTATTAATAATACTACTTATATTGATATTATTATTAGTGATAATAATAATATTAATAATAATATAACAACTTATACATATATTGTAGTGACCCGAACTTTTCCATGTTTATATATATTAATTGAGATTGATATTTACATGATTAAATGTTTCCAACATGTTAAGCAATCAAACTTGTTAAGACTTGATTAATTGAAATAGGTTTCATATAGACAATTGACCACCCAAGTTGACCGGTGATTCACGAACGTTAAAACTTGTAAAAACTATATGATGACATATATATGGTTATATATATAGTTAACATTATATTATGATAATTAAACATATCATTAAGTATATTAACAATGAACTACATATGTAAAACAAGACTACTAACTTAATAATTTTGAAACGAGACATATATGTAACGATTATCGTTGTAACGACATTTAATGTATATATATCATATTAAGAGATATTCGTACATCATAATATCATGATAATATAATAATTTAAAATCTCTTTTGATATTATAAACATTGGGTTAACAACATTTAACAAGATCGTTAACCTAAAGGTTTCAAAACAACATTTACATGTAACGACTAACGATGACTTAACGACTCAGTTAAAATGTATATACATGTAGTGTTTTAATATGTATTTATACACTTTTGAAAGACTTCAATACACTTATCAAAATACTTCTACTTAACAAAAATGCTTACAATTACATCCTCGTTCAGTTTCATCAACAATTCTACTCGTATGCACCCGTATTCGTACTCGTACAATACACAGCTTTTAGATGTATGTACTATTGGTATATACACTCCAATGATCAGCTCTTAGCAGCCCATGTGAGTCACCTAACACATGTGGGAACCATCATTTGGCAACTAGCATGAAATATCTCATAAAATTACAAAAATATGAGTAATCATTCATGACTTATTTACATGAAAACAAAATTACATATCCTTTATATCTAATCCATACACCAACGACCAAAAACACCTACAAACACTTTCATTCTTCAATTTTCTTCATCTAATTGATCTCTCTCAAGTTCTATCTTCAAGTTCTAAGTGTTCTTCATAAATTCCAAAAGTTCTAGTTTCATAAAATCAAGAATACTTTCAAGTTTGCTAGCTCACTTCCAATCTTGTAAGGTGATCATCCAACCTCAAGAAATCTTTGTTTCTTATAGTAGGTTATCATTCTAATACAAGGTAATAATCATATTCAAACTTTGGTTCAATTTCTATAACTATAACAATCTTATTTCAAGTGATGATCTTACTTGAACTTGTTTTCGTGTCATGATTCTGCTTCAAGAACTTCGAGCCATCCAAGGATCCATTGAAGCTAGATCCATTTTTCTATTTTCCAGTAGGTTTATCCAAGGAAATTAAGGTAGTAATGATGTTCATAACATCATTCGATTCATACATATAAAGCTATCTTATTCGAAGGTTTAAACTTGTAATCACTAGAACATAGTTTAGTTAATTCTAAACTTGTTCGCAAACAAAAGTTAATCCTTCTAACTTGACTTTTAAAATCAACTAAACACATGTTCTATATCTATATGATATGCTAACTTAATGATATAAAACCTGGAAACACGAAAAACACCGTAAAACCGGATTTACGCCGTCGTAGTAACACCGCGGGCTGTTTTGGGTTAGTTAATTAAAAACTATGATAAACTTTGATTTAAAAGTTGTTATTCTGAGAAGATGATTTTTATTATGAACATGAAACTATATCCAAAAATTATGGTTAAACTCAAAGTGGAAGTATGTTTTCTAAAATGGTCATCTAGACGTCGTTCTTTCGACTGAAATGACTACCTTTACAAAAACGACTTGTAACTTATTTTTCTGACTATAAACCTATACTTTTTCTATTTAGATTCATAAAATAGAGTTCAATATGAAACCATAGCAATTTGATTCACTCAAAACGGATTTAAAATGAAGAAGTTATGGGTAAAACAAGATTGGATAATTTTTCTCATTTTAGCTACGTGAAAATTGGTAACAAATCTATTCCAACCATAACTTAATCAACTTGTATTGTATATTATGTAATCTTGAGATACCATAGACACGTATACAATGTTTCGACCTATCATGTCGACACATCTATATATATTTCGGAACAACCATAGACACTCTATATGTGAATGTTGGAGTTAGCTATACAGGGTTGAGGTTGGTTCCAAAATATATATAGTTTGAGTTGTGATCAATACTGAGATACGTATACACTGGGTCGTGGATTGATTCAAGATAATATTTATCGATTTATTTCTGTACATCTAACTGTGGACAACTAGTTGTAGGTTACTAACGAGGACAGCTGACTTAATAAACTTAAAACATCAAAATATATTAAAAGTGTTATAAATATATTTTGAACATACTTTGATATATATGTATATATTGTTATAGGTTCGTGAATTAACCAGTGGCCAAGTCTTACTTCCCGACGAAGTAAAAATCTGTGAAAGTGAGTTATAGTCCCACTTTTAAAATCTAATATTTTTGGGATGAGAATACATGCAGTTTTTATAAATGATTTACAAAATAGACACAAGTATGTGAAACTACATTCTATGGTTGAATTATCGAAATCGAATATGCCCCTTTTTATTAAGTCTGGTAATCTAAGAATTAGGGAACAGACACCCTAATTGACGCGAATCCTAAAGATAGATCTATCGGGCCCAACAAGCCCCATCCAAAGTACCGGATGCTTTAGTACTTCGAAATTTATATCATATCCGAAGGGTGTCTCGGAATGATGGGGATATTCTTATATATGCATCTTGTTAATGTCGGTTACCAGGTGTTCACCATATGAATGACTTTTATCTCTATGTATGGGATGTGTATTGAAATATGAAATCTTGTGGTCTATTATTATGATTTGATATATATAGGTTAAACCTATAACTGACCAACATTTTTGTTGACGTTTTAAGCATGTTTATTCTCAGGTGATTATTAAGAGCTTCCGCTGTCGCATACTTAAATAAGGACGAGATTTGGAGTCCATGTTTGTATGATATTGTGTAAAAACTGCATTCTAGAAACTTATTTTGTTGTAACATATTTGTATTGTAAACCATTATGTAATGGTCGTGTGTAAACAGGATATTTTAGATTATCATTATTTGATAATCTACGTAAAGCTTTTTAAACCTTTATTGATGAAATAAAGGTTATGGTTTGTTTTAAAATGAATGCAGTCTTTGAAAAACGTCTCATATAGAGGTCAAAACCTCGCAACGAAATCAATTAATATGGAACGTTTTTAATCAATAAGAACGGGACATTTCATATATCAAATTCACATCTATAATTTATATATTTAAAATAATATTAATATTACTAATATTTATATTGGTATTATTACTAAAAGTAATAGTAATGTTATCATAACAATTATATTTATACTGGTATTATATATATATATATATATATATATATATATATATATATATATATATATATATATATATATATATATATATATATATATATATATATATATATATATATATATATATATATATATATATATATATATATATATATATATATATATATATATATATATATATATATATATATATATATATATATATATATATGTATATATATATATATATATGTATTATACTTATGTAATATTTAACAATCATAGTGTATCTTATATAATAACTTTTATTGAATATTTATTATTTATACCTTTCATACATGGTACAACATTAACATAATCATATATATTTATCTATATAGTTTCTTTTTAAATTATCCTTAATCATTTTGTATCTTATTTTTACATATTTAATTCTAATATTTAAATTATATTTTATGATCTCAAATTATATATATATATATATATATATATATATATATATATATATTTATTTATTTATTTATTTATTTATTTATTTATTTATATTTATATATTTATTTACAAACAATTGTTCGTGAATCGTCGGGCACAGTCAAAGGGAAGTTGATTACATGAAACAGTTCAAAAATTTTGATATTCAACAATACAGTCTTTGCTTATCGTGTCAGAAACATATAAAGATTAAAGTTTAAATTTGGACGGAAATTTCTGGGTTGTAACACCATGTCTTGCATTAGTGTGTCTAACCGGATACTGTTTGGATGCATTAGTGAGTCTGAACTTCGACTCTGTCTGCATGTCAAAAGTTGTGCTTATCATTTGTGTCAGAAAAATTTCATGTTCATCATCTTAAGTCTTGATATGTGTTCTTGCATTTATTGCATACACAGTGAATGGACGAATCATATCCTATCATATCTATTACATTGGATCTTATTTAGCGCTTCCCGTAATTCTCTCCGTAATTTAAGGTATTCTGATATTATATATATCTATACATATTATGCATTAGGAATACCATCTAATTATCCATCACAAATCTTTTCATACCGAAAGTCTTTTCTGTAATCGCATAAGATGGCCTCTACGAATCGACCAAGTTCCTCAGACTCTGAAGACAGTGTGACGGGAGCACGCCAACCGATCAACTATCATGAATTCTGGAGAAAATAGGGGTGGGTTCGCGACATACTCACCCTATGGAGAAGAGAAGAATGTGCTCCATATCATGAGCCGAATCTACCGCCTAATGTCGGAGTACTCGACGCGCTCACCGGCGAACCTGTTTGCAACACTGTTTATATGCTTTTTGCCAGAATTTTTCGTCTTGAGGCTACCATTAACGGAATTAGAGAAGATATCCGACCTCTACCACACACTGATAACCAGCTAGGGTTAGTAGAAGAAATTAAAGAACTCCGAGCTCGAGTGTTAGCTTTAGAATGCATGGTACACAATTTACAAGCACCAGCAGTATCACCAGCATCAACGGTACCACTGACAACACAAGCTTCAACATCACCCGCCTCGACATCACAATCCGTACCTCGAGCATAATCTTCATTCTACGTATCGTTCTACATCCAAGCTTCTTTTGTACAAACTATTAATGGTGAGAATATTTTAACGGGTAGGTAATACCCGAGAGATATTTAGATTTCACGTTAATACGTTACACTTTATATTCTTCCATTCTGATTCAACAGTCATTTACTATCCTACTTAAAACCACAGATATACGTATCCGTTCATTCAAAGCATAACCATTTTCATTCAAATTCAATTCCATATTCTGATTTTGACAGATCAGAATCCAAGTCAAATTTTAATAGGTGGCATAATGAAGAAAATATTGGACAAAATAAAAATTTATTAGAAACAAACTAATTATGTATGTAAATTTTGTTAAGAATTCACGCTAACAATATCCTAGCTAACTGTTCCTATATCCGTTATGACTATTTCCTTGTAATATACTAGTCTTGGTTAAACCTAAGACAATATAATATAATCTTGATTAGTTAAGACAATAGTTATACAATACGTCGGATAAATCGTAAGGCACATGTACACAATACGTTTAGATTAATTCTAAGGCAATAGTTGTACAATGGGTCACGATTGAGTCTTAGGCAATACGTATACAATACGTCTTGATTAATTAGATTATATATTGAACTATTAGACTGTTGGACTATTGGACTATATATGGACTACTAACTGTGGACTACTAACATTGGACAATTAAAAAGTATTAATATATTGATTATAACATATGAAACTAAATATTTCTTCAAGTTTGCCACTTGATTTCATCTTAAACATAATTTGTATCTTGACGATTACAATATGCGTTCAAACTCTTCGAAATTCTTGAAACACCTCGGATTGATAACCAATGATTCAGATATGGTAACATTGAATGCTGATGAATTCATTTGACATTTAACTATTTTCGATGACTCACTAACGATTACTTGTAAATAGATATGCACATATATATATATATATATATATATATATATATATATATATATATATATATATATATATATATATACATACATATATATACATATATATATATATAATATGAAATATTATATATTGTAATTGTTAGAATTAATTATGCAAAATAATAATAATATATAATAATTGTTATTTAAAAAGTATCTATATATATAAATAAAGTATATAGAATATATATATATATATATATATATATATATATATATATATATATATATATATATATATATATATATATATATATATAGAGAGAGAGAGAGAGAGAGTTTTGAAGTTATTTAGTAAATGACGGTAATGCTCAATTGTCATTAGTGTAGTGACCCGAACTTTTCCATGATTATTCCCTGATTATATATTAAATGAAAACTATATTTGCATGATTAAATGTTTCCAACATGTTAATCAATCAAACTTGTTAAGACTTGATTATTTGAAATGAGTTTCATGTAGACAATTGACCACCCAAGTTGACCGGCGATTCACGAACGTTAAAACTTGTAAAAATGACATGATGATATATATATATATGGACATATATATGGTTAACATGAGATTATGATAAGTATGTATCTCAATAAGTATATTAACAATGTGTGATATACATAAAAAATGAGAATATTGAATTATGAAGCTCGAAACGATATACATAACGATTATCGTTATAACAACGTCTTACTAAATACATATGTATTGTATTAAGATATTGATATACTATATTTAACATGATAAAATGAAATTAAGTATATCATTGAGTGTATTAACAATGAACTATACAAGTAAGATGAGACTACTAACTTAAGGATTTCGAAACAATATATATATATATATATATATATATATATATATATATATATATATATATATATATATATATATGTAACGATTATCGTTATAATAGTATTTTAACATATATATATGATGTAAAGATATATTCATACACCATGTTATCATGTTAACATAACAATTTAACATCTCATTTAAGTATAATAACAATGAATTAATTACATTTAATGAGATCGTTAACTTAAAGGTTTCAAAACAACACTTACATGTAACGACTAACGATGACTTAACGACTTAGTTAAAATGTATATACATGTACTGTATTTAGATGTATTAGTACACTTTTGAAATACTTCAAGACACATATCAAAGTACTTCTACTTAAAAAAAATGCTTACAATTACATCCTCATTCATTTTCATCAACAATTCTACTCGTAAGCACCCGTATTCGTACTCGTACAATACACAGCTTCTAGATGTATTTACTATTAGTATATACACTTCAATGATCAGCTCTTAGAATCCCTTGTGAGTCACCTAAACATGTGGGAACCATCATTTGGTAACTAGCATGAAATATCTCACAAAATTATAAAAAATATTATAAATCATTCATGAATTATTTACAAAAAAACAAACTTACACATCCTTTATATCTAATCCATATACCAACGACCAAAAACACCTACAAACACTTTCATTCTTCAATTTTCTTCATCTAATTGATCTCTCTCAAGTTTTATCTTCAAGTTCTAAGTGTTCTTCATAAATTCTATAAGTTCTAGTTTCATAAAATCAAGAATACTTTCAAGTTTACAAGTCTACTTCCAAGCTTTCTAATCTATTCCAAGTAATCATCTAAGATTAAGAAACCTCTGTTATTTATAGTAGGTTATCATTCTAATTCAAGGTAATATTCATATTCAAACTTTGATTCAATTTCTATAACTATAAACTATCTTAATTCGAGTAAAAATCTTACTTGAACTTGTTTTTGTGTCATGATTCTACTTCAAGAACATTCAATCCATCCAAGATCCTTTGAAGCTAGATCAATTTTTGTCACCTCCAGTAGGTTTACCTACTAAACTTAAGGTAGTAATGATGTTCATAACATCATTCGATTTATATATATATAACTATCTTATTCGAAAATTTAAACTTGTAATCACTAGAACATAGTTTAGTTAATTCTAAACTTGTTCGCAAACAAAGTTAATCCTTCTAACATAACTTTCAAAATCAATTAAACACATGTTCTATATCTATATGATATGCTAACTTAATGATTTAAAACCTGGAAACACGAAGAACACCGTAAAATCGGACATACGCCGTCGTAGTGAAACCGGAGGCTGTTTTGGTTAGAAAAATAAAAACTATCTTAATCTTTGAATTGGAAGTTTGTTTTTTGGAAAAATGATATTTCATATGAATATGATACTTTATTCAAAAATCATGGTTAAACACAAAGTTGAAGTATGTTTTTCAAAATGGTCATCAAGATGTCGTTTTTTTCGACGAAAATGACTACCTCTTTAAAAATGACTTGTAACCTGTATTTCCGACTATAAACTTATACTTTTTCTTTTTAGTTTCATAAATTTCAGTTCATTATGAAACCATAGCAACTTGAATCACTCAAAACGGATTTGAAACGAAGAAATGACGGGTAAAACAAAATTGGATAAATTTGCTAGTTTTAGCTACGAAAATTTTGTAACAAATCTAGACTAACCATAACTTAACTAACTTATATTGTATTATACATGTATTCTAACATATATTATGTAATCTTGGGATACCATAGACACGTATACAATGTTTTGACATATCATATTGACCCATCTATATATATTATTTGGAACAACCATAGACACTCTATATGCAGTAATGCTTGAGTTAGCTATACAGGGTTGAGGTTGATTCCAAAATAATATATATACTTTAAGTTGTGATCTAGCCTGAGACTTGTATACACTGGGTCGTGGATTGATTCGAGATAATATATATTGATTTATTTTTGTACATCTAACTGTGGACAACTAGTTGTAGATTACTAACGTTGGACTGCTAACTTAATAAACTTAAATCATTAAAACGTAATAAAAAATGTTGTGAATATATTTCGATCATACTTTGATATATATGTATATATTTGTTATAGGTTCGTGAATCGATCCGTGGCCAAGTCTTAAATTTCCGACGAAGTAAAAATCTGTGAAAGTGAGTTATAGTCCCATTTTTAAAATCTAATATTTTTGGGATGAGAATACATGCAGTTTTACAAATGTTTTTACAAAATAGACACAAGTATGCGAAACTACATTCTATGGTTGGATTATTAAACCGAATATCGCCCTTCAAGTCTGGTAACCTAAGAATTAGGGAAACGGCCCCTAATTGACGCGAATCCTAAAGATAGATCTATTGGGCCTAACAACCCCCATTCAGGTTATGGATGGCTTTAGTACTTCAAGATTATTATACAGACGAGAGGTTCTGTTTGGGGATATTCTATGCATTAAGTTAATGTCGGTTACCAGGTGTTCAACATATGAATGATTTTTATCTCTATGCAGTTTGCGAAATGCCTGATATGAGATGTGTTTATAAAAATAAAATCTTGTGGTCTATTATTATGATTGATAATTATATAGGTTAAACCTATAACTCACCAATATTTTTGTTGACGTTTTAAGTATGTTTATTCTCAGGTGATTGTTAAGAGCTTCCGCTGTTGCATACTAAATTAAGGACAAGATTTGGAGTCCATGCTTGTATGATATTGTCTAAAAACTGCATTCGAAAGTTTTCTTTGTTGTAACATAATATTTATTGTAAACCATTATGTAATGGTCATGTGTAAGCGTGATATTTTAGATTATCATTACTTGATAACCTAGGTTATGTCCTTTAAACCTTTGTCGATAAAATAAAGGTTATGGTTTGTTTTAAAAACGAATGCAGTCTTTGAAAAACGTCTCATATAGAGGTCAAAACCTCGCAACGAAATCAATTAATATGAAACGTTTATAATTATTATGAACGGGACATTTCAATTAGATTGATAGTAAACGAGTTAAAAAGGAACTTATGTAATTTTAAAATAAACGGTGATCCGAAAATGAGTTTTATAAATTATAGGCTTATTAAAAATGTATTTAGGAGCTATTCGTTAAATTTTAAACCTTTTATATTTTACTTGGGGTTGTGAGCTAATAATTAATTTAATTTTTATTTAATAATTTTAAACAGCTAATGACCAAATTTTATATCATAATGACTAAAATAAATAAATAAAATTACTATAAAAATTTGCGATTTTTCCGAAGACATTTATCCGTCACTGAATTAACAACGGAGTACAATATAATACCCCTATTAAAACTTTCAGCACAATAATTAGATGGTGGCTAACAACCTGCACGTTTATTGTTCTTTATATTTTTATATTCTTCATCTTGTAAAGTAGTGTATATATGTATGTTGTATGCTTGTGAAGATAAAGACCACACACACCATCTCCCTCATAATCAGGACACCAATTAAACAACTGGCAACCATCAACTTTTCTTTCTCTGTACGTGCTTTCTTATCTCCAATATGATTGTGAAAATGAATATAATAATAAATATATTATATCTATCAATATATATATATATATATATATATATATATATATATATATATATATATATATATATATATATATATATACATACATACATACATACATATACATTGGGTGATCACCCTCATCACCACTACACCATCACCACCGTCAAGTATCCCTACCTCCACAACACCACCACCATCCGACGACACCTTCATCATCTCTCTCTTTCTCTTGTACGTCCAAGAAGCACCCAACTAAACCCACTTTTCTACGATCCCTGCTGCTCAAAATCTGTGTCAATTTAAAACTCATCATTATCATTATGTTTATTAGATGTTGTCGTGTTTATGTGATCCTGTCCGAAACAGCCAAACCGCCACCACCGCTATTTTTTTTTTCATGTTTCTATTTTGATACAACGGTGAACCAAACACCCACACAACCACCTACAACTACTATCATCAAACGTCACCTATATACTATTGTTGCTACTTTTATTCCTATTCCAGCCACTGCAAACAACCAACTAAAAATCCCCTTCGTTGATCAACCTTCCCGTTTTTCTGTTTCTGGTTAAGATCGAAACCCAAATGAAATAGGAATGCTACTACCACTGTGCATCTATTTCTTGTTAAACTCCAACGAAAACAAAGCCTGATGATGATGATGGTTATAGTTGTAATGATGAATAGTCATGAAGATGATAATAAATGAAGTTACGAGATGATGATTATAAGATAATGATGTTGATGTATGCGATGATGAAGAAGAATACAGGAAGTTTTCTTGCAGCTGTGTTGTTTCTCTTTGTATGTTGTTGCCTTGTATTTGTGGTATGTGTGTCATGTTTAATGTTGACCTTACTATACTGTTGTACGTAACTGACCTAAATGAGTGAGATCGTAGTTGAACCTCGAAGATTTGATTTCTTTCCATAGACTCATGAGAGTTGGTGGTGACTTTTAGGGAGTAAGTTGAATGAAATTTCCGTCTTGTTGTAGCTGTGAGATAGTAATAACCTGTTGTGTTGTCCTTTAAATTGTTGTTTTGCTCAGTTGTCCTATTGTTGGACTTGTTGTGTGTAGGACCCGTAGAGTTGTCTAAAGGAAAATGTCTTCCTTCTTTGGACTGACATGATCATTGTAAGAACGTATATATGAGTGATTTTCCTCTAAGTATCTTTTGGGAAGA
Source organism: Rutidosis leptorrhynchoides (assembly GCF_046630445.1). Taxonomy (NCBI): domain Eukaryota; kingdom Viridiplantae; phylum Streptophyta; class Magnoliopsida; order Asterales; family Asteraceae; genus Rutidosis; species Rutidosis leptorrhynchoides. The sequence continues at coordinate 554,270,123 of NC_092334.1, forward strand.
CAGGGATGGACTTTGATCAGAACAAGAAATGGGTAGTTGATACGTGTTGACCTTAAGACAGGACCGAATATCAGACATAATTGTAACTGTGTTCAGTGTGCTTTTGAGTCGAACTTATTACTTTGGTAAAATTATAAAGACTTTTACGACCGTTGTCTTCTTCAAGTTTAATGATTGTGTTGGGGATTTTTATGAAATCGATAAATGTGGTGTGTTGATTATTGGGTCAGATTGATGAATGGGTATGCGAAAGAGGATTTAACATATTTAGAGATAGAAATTTTTATTTGTGTATTTATGAAATTGGTTATGGTTTGAATCGAGAGTTTGGGGAACATAGTGGATATTATTAATATAACTTTGAGATTTAAATTAGATATGAATTTAATTACGATTCTTTAACTGAGATTTTTTGGAACTTGTTGAATATTATAGAACATGGATTTATTAAGGGAAATTGAAGTAAGAGACGGATTTAGATACTTACCATTCGAGATTTATTGTGGTTTATATAAATTTGTATCGCATATGACTGGATTGATGACCGATTATAGTTAGTGCCCTTGAGTGATTAAGTTTGGGTTGCAAATTTTGTGTTCTTTGTAAGGTATGAATTATTATTGGATTATAATTGACAGTGATCGGTGAATAATACACTTGAATAGATTGATGTAACTCGTTAGATGTCAGTATAGGAAACGTTCGTTTAGTAAAATTTCTTGGAAGTAGAGTAGACCTTAATGGGAATAGGAATTCAGTTCAAGCTGAATTTTGATGAATCTTGACTAGGTCGGGAGACGTGATTAGAACAGTGACCATATTACTGTTAAGGTAGAATCATTGATTAGGTAGTTCAATAGTGATTGTTGTGAATACTTTGTCTTTTAAAGATTTGAATGTAAGGTCGAGGACGATAATAATATTTGAAAATAAGACGAAGTAAATAGGTATAGTTTATTGGATGTTGGATCATATTTACAAATATGGTTACTAAAGAGGACTTAGTAGAACTAAGATTAAACTAGAACTGAGAAAGTTGTTTACTTTCAAGACTTTTGCGGTTTTGAAAGTCTTAGATTGTAAAATCTATTAGTTTGGGATATAGTGGAGATTTATAACTACCAGTGACTTGAGAAAATAGACCGTGTTGTATTGATGAACTCGATTAAGATCTTGTTCCAAAATACTCGAAATAAAAGTGTGATTTATAATGATGTATTACGTTTGGCCAGTGGAAATACATTGTAGTAAATCATACAGTAGTTTCGAGAGTCGGAAGAGATGTAACGACTGTTGGATCAGATGTTGTTTGACGATTAATGCAATTTTCGATGACTGTTGACCGAGAGTTGACTTTTCCGATATAGTAATGCTAGTTGAAAAATATCTGGACCTAGGCTGTTGATGATCGAATAAGTTTCAGTTTCGAGTTCTGATGAAGTTTTAAACAAATAAAGACGATGCAGAGATAGTTTTAGCGATGTCAAACACGTGTATTAATGTAATTTGACGGACTTAATTGTTAGATGGATGTTTATTGATTGGTTTAGTGGATATCGTTGACTTGAAATCCATGTTCGAATAATTAAAGTTGGTTTTAAATTGCATTTGTTAGTGTTTCTTCTAATGACGATATAAATAAAGCCATACTTTAAGTGATGAATTTCAGGTAAGTATCAATGTAGTTAAGTGATTTATGATGAAACTCTTAAATATCGAGTTTGAATTAGGTATTTAACTGTAGATGTCGGGTTATTTTTGTTGTGATCGGTGTTGACCTAACGTTAAATTATTTGAAGAATTGGCTATTTTCTTTGTATATAGAGGTTAGTGTTAGCCTTTGACATGTGGCACGAACCTAACTAATACTGAAAATTCGATGAAAATGACTTAGAAAATAACCCCAAGACGAAATGAATGGATATAAAGTGGTGAGTCGATAGCGGTATTTAGTGACTCTAGTAAGTTAACCTAGACTTGTTATGAGACTTTGTGTATAAACCCAATTGACTGATGACGAAACAAGGGGATTGACGGGAATCACTTAGTGATCAAAAATAAATTGTACGTAACTGACGATGACTGATGACTTGTTAACCCTTTTCGTTTGGGATTCGAACGGAATTTGACTCATTTAGCTTTTGGATAGTGACAAGTTTTCAGTATTGAATTACTTTTTGCAAGTGGTGAGGATGACGATTTAGACTATAGGGTGGGGAAGGATTCAGGTATTCGTTTAGTGTATGTAAAGCTTGCAGATTTGGCATGTAGCGGGTATTTGATTAGAGGGTTAGTAGTCTTATCAAACTATTGTGTTTGACTTTGGACCATTAAGCTTTCATTTGCCCTATGAGAATGGACTGAACTTAGTAGCGCTTGTGACTGCAAAACGTGATGTGACTTAAATCACGTGGTGGCCCGGTGTGGTGGTTTATCGTACCCATGACCTTTTTTGACTTTGACTGACCAGATTCCGAGGACAGAATCTTCTTAAGGGGGTAGATTTGTAACATCCTCAACTGGGCCTAGCTGTAAGATTACTAGTTTGCCCTTAAGTTTGTGTTGTGTTATTATATGCCTTTATTTATATTTGATGCTTATCATTATTTAATGATGTGGTTAGGACCAGTTTGTGACAAGGGTCACAGAACAAGTATATTAATTTAATTTGGACTTCGTTTGGGTTGCCAAATGACATACAAAAGATAGCAGATAACTGATAAATGCCCGTGTGTTGCACAGTATGATAAATTAACTCACTTTAGATGACTAGTGATGTGTTTTATTTTGTTTTCCCCATTCTTCCAGATTATTCACCAAACACACTCTTTATTCATCCCTTCCAACTACCAAACTCTAAATTCTAATCTTTGATCTAGAGCTCGAATCCTTTACATCTTCTTGTTCCTTGTGATTTACTGAATCTTTTGAGGTAAGAATCACAAGCTTTCATGCTCTAATATTTGAGAAAATTGAGTTTTTGTGTTAGGTTTTACAAAGTGTGTAATTTGGGTCAAAATGGTTAAATTTGATATTGTTTTGATGTCAAAATTGTGGGTTTATAGTCTAAACTATGTTGTTGTCGAGTTGTGGTTAATTTGGATGTCAAAAATGAGTTCTAGATCAAGAATTAGTGGATTGGGTGTGAAACCCGTAACTTTGTTCATCAGCACCTGCAGATAAACACAGTCGGCTCGACCGACCGTCTCGACCATCGACCGAGAGTGTGAGACATACGACCGAGTGTGTCTGCATGAGACCATCGACCGAATGACTAGACACTCGACCGAGTGAGTGTAGACAGTCGGCCGACTGTCTCTGATGGTCAACCGAGTCTCTTTGGCGATGGAAATTTTTACTAAGTGTTGATTTGTAGCCGTTATGCTGCCCGTTTGTATAATGATGAAGTATATGTATATGTATTAAGTATATATATATATGTCCAAAATAGTCCGAAAAGTCCAAAATAGTTCGAAAAGTCCAACAGTCCAATAATCGGTATATATATATAATCATAGAATTAATCAAGACGTATTGTATACGTATTGTTATAGACTCAATCATGACCCAAGGTACACGTATTGTCTTAGAATTAACCCAGACGTATTGTGTACATGGTGTCTTACGATTTATCCGAACGTATTGTATAACTATTATCTTAACTAATCAAGATTATATTATATTGTCTCGGACTTAACCAAGACTAGTATATTACAAGGAAATAGTCATGACATGTTTGAATACATGTAGGATATTGGAAAAGTTAGCTAGGATATGGTTAGTATAGATTTTGTTAATAAAATCCGTAGCCTATTTAGCATGTTCTAACCAATATTGTTTTGCCCATAATTTCTTCATTACAAATCGGTTTTGAGTGATTCAAATTGCTATGGTTTTTTAATGTACTAAATTTTCCAAAATATAAACTTTCAATTCAATTTTAAGATAGGTTTTAAATATCCAACCCAAAACAGCTCCCGCTTTCTCTAAGACGGCGTATGTTCAGTTTTAAGGTGTTCTTCATGTGTACAAGTTATAAGTTCTTATATTAACTTAATATAACATCATAATACATATAAATAAGTGTTATTAGAGTTAAGTTAGAAAGATTAGATTAGTTTTTAAAATAAGTTTAGAATTAACTAAACTATGTTCTAGTTTATAAACTCTTATATAGATAGCTATAAACATATGAATTGAACAAGAGTTGAAGTAGAGTTTTTACCTCAAGTTTAGAATGTAAAGTTGTTGGAAAGAAGTAGTAGAACAAAACTTGAGAGAGTTCTTGCAAGTATGTGTGAAAATTGAAGGTAAAATTTAAAAAATGAATGTGTAAAAATAAGTTAGAAATGGTGCTTATTTATAGGCTTGTAAATTTGGTTTTTAGTGAAAAATATTAAGATAAGTTAAAATGTATTAAGTCATGGATGACATATTAAATTGATTAGGTCATGAATGGCATATTACACAAATAATTGTAGATTTCTATTGGTATATACCAATAGTAAATACTTCTAGAAGCTGTGTATAATACGGGTAAAAATATCGTATGAATACGAGTATATTTCTTGAGGAAATCGAATGCGAATATGAGTATAGATATCTTAGTTGAGTATAAGTATGTTAACATATGTATTTAAGTCTTTCAAAAGTGTATTAATACTTCTTAATACAATACATATATATTCATTTTAACTTAAGAGTTATTACATCGTTAAACGTTACATATATATATATCGTTTCGAAACCCTTAAGTTAGTAGTCTCAATTTATGTATATAAACCATTGTTAATATACTTAATGAGATACCTAATTAACATATTATCAAGTTAGATATCTGTTGGAGTATGGAGAGTTTAAACAAAACGAACTGCTTGGGTGGGATCAGAATTCCTGATCCAAGTGGGATCGTCTGCTTAGGTGGGATCAGAATTTCTGATCCAAGTGGGATCTTCTGGTGATCCAAGTGGGATTGTTTGGTGATCCAAGTGCTTGTGTAAAATTCTTTCCAGAGGTTCAAGACTTATTAAAATTCATTGCTTATTAAGTCGAAATTATTAAATCATGTAAATAGTATAATCAAGTAGTCGGAAAATCCGGGTTGTCACACTATGTGACATGATTAGTATGACGGTTCTTGTATGCTATTACCATTAGTTAGTTTCACTAACTTAGCTTCGTGCTAATCCCCCACATCTTCCCCGCATGTTATGGATTTGTTGTATGATAGTTCTCAGGGTGAAGATGGGATGCTGGAAGATATGTTTGACAAAGCCGAAAACTTTGATGTCGTGTCCTTTATATTAAAAGTTCTTTTAATGTTTAATATAACACTAGGACTATTAAATATTAACGTGGATGTTATATTCAAGTGGATTTTATATTATATATATATGATAAACAGGTCTTTCGCTGTATTTTTTTTAAAAATCTGGGGTGTTAAAGAATCAATTTGCTGACCTGTTTTGATTATGTTATTCCAAGTAGAGTTAGACATAAACGAGTGAGACAAGCCCACCGAATCAAGCGCACCCGAATTACCATAGATGCTTTTTATGACTTTAACCCACAAGGAATTAGATTCGGTTTTGAACCTCCACCAACACTTGCCAATTAAAGCCATATTTTTGTAATCTAAGGATCCCAAATAAAACTCGCCCTCATTAAAAGGACGAATGACATTGTCCCATTTAACCCACACAATTTTATTTACCTCACCACCCGACCCGCCCCAAAAAAAAATTCCTTCTTACACACTCAAGCTTTTTAAGCACGCAAGTTGGGGCACGGAAGAGTGAAAAATAGTACAACGGTAAACTATTTAGAACTGACTTGATGAGAGTCACACGTCCACCAAATGGCATCATACGAGCCCTCCAATCCGCTAATCTCTTTTCAAATTTTTTAACTACCAGATTCCAATTAACTTTTTGGTTCATTTTTGCCCAGATTGGAAGACCAAGATAAGTGCACGGAAAAGAGCCAACCTTGAACCCGAAAATTCTAGACATAGCTTCAACCTCACTTGATTCAACACCCACCCCAAAAAGATTGGTTTTGTTATAGTTAACCTTTAGACCTGACGTTAATTCGAAACATTTAAGTAATTTAAGGAGGTTTCCCATATTCTCAATGTTTCATTCCCCGAAGAAGATCGTGTCATCTGTGTATTGAAGCAACGAGATATGAATCTTGTTGTTACCTACTTCAACGCCCTTGTAAAGATTATTTGCCACCGAAGATTTGGTGAGCCAATTAAGTCCTTCTGCCGCAATGATGAAAAGAAAGGGCAAAAGAGGGTTGCCTTGCCTCACACCCCTTTCAAGTTTGAATTCTTTTGTTGGGGATCCATTAACTAAAATAGAAATCGAAGCCGAAGTAAGATGCGAGAGAATCCATTTCCTCCACTTTTCACCAAACCCCATTAAGCTCAACATTTCTAATAAAAAAAATCCCAACTTAAACAATCAAAATCTTTTTCAAAGTCAACTTTGAATATTAGACTTTTTTGGCCTTTGTGTTTTAAGAAGTCAAGAGTTTCGTTCACAATTGAAGCACCATCTATGATATTTCTTCCCCTTATAAACGCACTTTGCTCGTATCCCACAAGCTTAGGAACCACTTTTCTAAGGCGGTTGGTGAGTAATTTCGAGATGATTTTATAGAAGCACCCAAGCAAACTAATAGGGCGATAATCGTTAAGACAATTCCAATCTATAATTTTAGGGACAAGAGTAGGGATGGCAATGGTCACCCGATCTAGTAGATATCCACCCGATCCACCCGCTTCGTGATGGATGTGGATGAACCTAAATGGATACGGATACGGATATGGATGAACCTAAATGGATATGGATATGGACATGGATGAAAAGTTTCATCCGTAGATATATCCATTACCGCCCGAATTACATATACAAATACATAAATACAGATATATGCTTACATATTTACTATTACAATTCATTTACCGTTAATTTACAATTTGTTTTTAGCCCTATAATGAATTAACTTTAATATATTATAATAAAATATGTATATCTAACAAAATAAACTTACAATTTCATATTTAATTTTTCATAATCTATGTTTTATACTGTAGTAAGTTTAACAAATTTTGTTATATCTTCGACAAAGATTACATTATTCTTATGGATAGATTTTGATTATGTCATTTATATTTATGTTTGGTATACTACGTTTTTATTTTTATCGCACATTAGAAAATATTATAACATTTTTTTAATATCCATCGGATATCCATTAACCCGCTTAATCCACTGGATATGGATATGGATGGATGACCTGAAACTAAATGGATATAGATATGGATATGAATGAGCAAAAACTAAATAGATATGAAATCACCCGATCCATATCCGATCCATTGCCATCCCTAGACAAGAGTAAGAAATGACGCATTGCAACCGACTGAGATTACTCCTTCTTCCCACAATGAATTGATAGAAGAGATGAGATCTTCTTTAACGACACCCCAAAAATTTTTATAGAATCTTAAGTTAAAACCATCCGGGCCTAGTGCCTTTGTACTTCCGCAACCCTTCACCGCCTCCCAAATTTCCTCTTCGTTAAACTGATACTCAAGTGCCTCGGTTTATGTAGCAGAAAGTCTACTACCTTGACCCAATGAACCAGGCCCTAAAGGTAACCGTGGCCTGCACTGATTTTGACAGCAGCAACGTTTACTAAAATGTAGAAAGACAGCCTCTTTTACATTCGCCGGGTTTTCGTTCCATACACCATTTAAAGTTATACCTCTCAAGTTTGTCTTAATATATTTCCTTCGTATGGTGTTATGGAAAAATTTAGAGTTCTCGTCCCCTTTAGAATCCATTTAATTCGCGCCTTTTGCCTCAACATTCTTTGACTTAATATTCTCTTTTTCGATACATTTTTTCGACAATCTAACCAATATTTCCTTTCCTGCTCACTAAGAGAACAAGACTCAGCTTTCAATTCCCACTCTGCAGCCTTCTTTTTAAGATCTTTAATTTCGCAATCAAAATTTCCAAACGCACTAATACTCCAAGCTTTCAACCCTACTTTAACATTTTTTAACCTATCGCGAAAGTTATAGTCCTTCTTTATTCTCCTTATTGTCAAGTCCCACGCTTCCTTCACAACTTTATCAATCCCTTCTTTATCGAACCAAATGTCAAAAACTTTAAAAGGTTTCGGACCGTAATCAATGATTTTAACCCGAAGAACAAGAGGGCAGTGATCCGACAATCTCCTATCTAAAGCAATAACCGAAAGGTCCTCCCAAAGATGAATGAAACTGTCTGAAGCAAGAAATCTGTCTAATTTACTCAATTTAAAACCATCGCTACTTATTCTCGTGAATTTCTTACCACTAATTGGAATTTCGACCAAGTTGTTCCTTAAAATTAAATAATAATAATAATAATAATAATAATAATAATAATAATAATAATAATAATAATAATAATAATAATAATAATAATAATAGTAATAATAATAGTAATAATAATAATAATAATAATAATAATAGTAATAATAATAATAATAATAATAATAATTATCATAATAATAATAATAATAATAATAATAATAATAATAATAATAATAATAATAATAATAACAACAACAATAACAATGTAAGTTAGATGATATATCATAATAATAATAATAATAATAATAATAATAATAATAATAATAATAATAATAATAATAATAATAATAATAATATCCATGATAACAATAATTTTTATTTATCATATCATACTAATTAATAATAATAATAATAATAATAACAATAATAACAAAAATAATAATAATAACTGTGTTACTAATAATAACAATCATATATGGGATGGTGTAGTGACCCGAACTTTTCTATGTTTATATATTAAATGAATTTGATATTTACATGATTAAATATTTCCAACATGTTAAGCAATCATTTAACGACCCGTCCTAATCCATCTGGACGAATACATTACATTTGGTTACATCGCGAGGTACTTAACCTCTATATGATACATTTTACAAATATTGCATTCGCTTTTGAAAGACAAACTTTCATTACATCGAAAGTTGACAGCATGCATACCATTTCATAATATATCCAACTATAATTGACTTAATAATATTCTTGATGAACTCAATGACTCGAATGCAACGTCTTTTGAAATATGTCATGAATGACTCCAAGTAATATCTCTAAAATGAGCAAATGCACAGCGGAAGATTTCTTTCATACCTGAGAATAAACATGCTTTAAAGTGTCAACCAAAAGGTTAGTGAGTTCATTAGTTTATCATAATCGATCATTTCCATCATTTTAATAGACCACAAGATTTTCATTTCCATTTCTCATAAATATACGTCCCATGCATAGAGACAAAAATCATTCATATGGATTGAACACCTGGTAATCCACCTTAACAAGATGCATATAGAATATCCCCATCATTCCGGAACTCCCTTCGGACATGATAAAATCGAAGTACTAAAGCAGTTCAAATTCTCTGACTGGGGCTTGTTAGTGCCCATAGATCTATCTTTTGGATTCGCGTCAATTAGGGTGTCTGTTCCCTAATTCTTAGATTACCATACTAAAAAGGGGCATATTCGATTCGATAATCCAACCATAGAATGTAGTTTCGATTACTTGTGTCTATTTCGTAAAACATTTATAAAAGCAGCACATGTATTCTCGGTCCCAAAAAAAATATATATTGTAAAAGCATTTAAAAAAGGAGCAAATGAAACTCACAATACGATATTTTGTAGTAAAAATATGCATACGACTGAACTGAACGATGCAAAGTTGACCTCGGATTCATGAACCTATATCAAGTATATATATTAACACATGTAAACACATAATTCCTTCTATATAATATTTATATATATATATATATATATATATATTAAGTATTGTAGTTATAAATATATATACTTTATTTATATCTTATATCTTCAGTTATGTTTTATATATAGTTATTTTGTAAAATAATCAACATTCATACATATAGTTATATTAAAAAAATATATATATGTATTTGTAGTTGGTATTATATTAAAAATCAATAATTTGTTATATGTAATTTTTATATAATTAATGTTAATATGTTTAATATAATATTTATGTAATATTAATATAAGTATATAATATTTATTTGTTATATAAAAATACTACTATTAATAATAATAATAATCATGATTCTAGTAATAATAAAGATGATAATAATAATAATAATAATAATAATAATAATAATAATAATAATAATAATAATAATAATAATAATAATAATAATAATAATAATAATAATAATGTTAAAAATAATAATTTTAATGTTAAAAAATAATAATGATAATTTTAATAAAAATGATAATTTTAATAATAATGATACTTTTAATAATAAAATGATAATAATAATAATAATTTTAATAATAATAATAAAAAAGATAATTTTTGTAAAAAAGATAATAAAGATAATAGTTTTTAATAATACTCATAATACTTATTTTAATGATAATAATGTAAAATATATTAATGATAATAATAAAAATGATGATATTAATATCAATAATTAATACAACAATAATATCAATAGTAATAATAATAATAATATTAGAAATGAAAGAAAAATGTATACCCTTTTAAAAAGCTTTTCTAAAAAGAATTGCCCCGGACGGGGCTCAAACCCGCAACCTCTCATTACAAACAAACATCACACAACCATTTAAATTTTTACTAGAATATATCATACCCAATTATCTTTAATCCGTTTTTATTTTGGCCCAAACTGGACACCAATCAATTCTCGGCCCAATATCAAATCAAGAGCCCAACCGAAAATAAATAATCTCAGCCCAATAGGGTAATCCAATTTACAGACCAAGTATGCAAATAAAATCATGGTTCACTTATGCAAACACAGTCATGGAATAATAGAAAAAAAAAATAAGAGAAACGGTGGCCCAAGGAGAGAACGAGGCAAACAGTTTAGTAGTCGATTTCCTTTTTTTTTTTTATAAACGAGTAGGGTTATAAGGTTGGTATTTGTCGGCCATAATAAAGATTATATAATAGATAAAGTAGCTCAATTAGAAACAGGAACAATCAATCTCTTCATCATCGTTATTTTCATATCACTGTCACCATCATCTTCTTTATTCTCCATTCGTAAAATAGAAACAGAAAAGTAAGCTTACAGCAGCAGTCTTTATTGTAGTTGTTCGACAGAAAATAAAACGCTGCAGCAGAAGTGATGACTAGTTGTGATGGTCGATGGTTCCACAAATTAGGAGGTAGGAATAGTTCGAGTAGTTTAAGGGTGTTGATGGTGTTAGCCGATGGTTGTGTAGTGTGGTGTTTTCACGAAGGTTTCGATTAGGAGCAGAAAAAAATTAATTCGAGCAGTAGTTTAAGCTGGTTCACGAAGAAAGGACAAGAAAGAAAGAAGAAGGTGGTGTTGTGGGTTGTTTCTTGAACAGGAAAAATAAATAACGTATAAGCGTTTAACATGAAAGTCGATGTGGTTTGGGTTATGGTTTCAAGCAAGTAAACATAGCAGTAGTAGTAAACTCAAATGGGTTTTCTATGCTTTGTTGTTGGGTTTCGTTGAACACCATTAACGCAAAAAGGTTTTAAATGAGGAGACCGGAACCGGAGCCATAGCAAACAACAATAGTTTCAACAACTGAGTTTGTGAACTTCGGTTGTAAGAAACATTGAGCAACGTGCAGTAGCTAGCAAGAAGGTGGTTTATATGGGTGGTCTTTGGTGTGGGTTGTGGAAGAGAAACACAATTAGAAACAGACGCAGCAAGGTAATTCGAAGGAGGAAGGATCCGTTGATCAAGAAGGTGATGGTTTATATGTTTTTGGTCTCGGTTCAACAGAAAATGATACAGTGACCAAAAGTGTTCGAAGTGAGGTTGAGATGATCTCCGATGGTGGTAGTTGATGGGTCGGTTCTAATGGTTGTTAACCTTCTCGTACAGCTACAAGTAGTAAGTGGGTTTAGTTTGTTGATCGGTGATAATACGGGGAATGATTAGATGAAAGAGGTGATAAGGTGATGGTTGCTTGTACACGATCAGAGATTGATGGTGGTTTAATAATAGTCAACAATGGTTGTTTAGTGAAGATCAAATAATAAGAAAAAAGGAAGTATCGTTAACAAGAATGTGGTCGTTTGTTGAACAGACTAGTGGAGACTAGTGGAGATTTGTTTATCATGCGTGAATTGTATATGTATATATATTATGGATTGATGATGAGTCATGTTGATAACCAAAACAGTATCACAAAACCAATTTAATTCACAAATCAAATGATTGAAACAAGTGGTAGTATTATTAGAGAAAAAGCAACAAGTAAATGATTAAATACAATTAAGAAAAGAAAAACATGCACTCAAAACGATACAGGAAAGCCATCGGTTACTATTCAGTCATCTTAAGATTTAGGGTATTATTTCGTGCTCCGTTGGTTATCAGTGGCGTATAAAAGTCTTCGGAAAAATCCTAAATTTTTAGATTAAATATATTTATTTATTTTAGTCATTATGGTATAAAATTTGATTATTAATTACTAGATAAAAATTACATTAATTATTCACTCCCAACCCCAAGTAAAATATAAAAAGTTTTAAAATTTAACAAATAGCTCCTAAATACATTTTTACTAATCTTATAATTTATAAAACCCATTTTCGGATCATCGTTTATTTTAAAATCATATAAGTTCCTTTTTAACTCATTTAATATAAATCAAATAACAAATGAGTGCTACAATTATTTAATATTTATTTTTAATATACTTTATTTATATATATATATAGATATGTTTTAAATAGTAATTATTATAATATCCTATTTTTTATTTTACCTTACATAATTATTTCTAATAACTAAATAATATAATATATCAAATTATATTTCGAATTAATATATATATATATATATATATATATATATATATATATATATATATATATATATATATATATATATGTATCTATTTACAAATAATTGTTCGTGAATCGTCGAGAACAGTCGAAGGGTAATTGAATATATGAAACAGTTCAAAAATTTTAAGACTCACATTTACAGACTTTGCTTATCGTGTCGAAATCATATTAAGATTAAGTTTAAATTTGGTCGAAAATTTCCGGGTCGTCACAAATCAAACTTGTTAAGACTTGATTAATTGAAATGAGTTTCATGTAGACAATTGACCACCCAAATTGACCGGCAATTCGCTAACGTTAAAATTTTTAAAAACGATATGATATATATATATATATATATATATATATATATATATATATATATATATATATATCATGATAATATGATAAGTAAGTATCTCACTGAGTATATTATCAATGAGTTATATACATAGAATGAGACTATTGAATTAAGAAACTCGAAACGATATATATATATATATATATATATATATATATATATATATATATATATATATATATATATATATATATATATATATATATATATATATATATATATATATATATATATATATATATATATATATATATATATAACGATTATCGTTATAACAACGTCTTAATAAAAACATATGTATTGTATTAAGATATTAATACACTATGTTTAACATGATAGAATGATAAATAAATATATCATTAAGTATATTAACAATGAACTACATATGTAAAACAAGACTACTAACTTAAGGATTCGAAACAAGTTATATATGTAACGATTATCGTTGTAATGACCTTTTAAAAAATATATATATATATATATATATATATATATATATATATATATATATATATATATATATATATATATATATATATATATATATATATATATATATCATATTAAGATATATTTATACATCATGTTATCAAGATAATATGATAATTTAACATCTCATTAGATATAATAAACAATGGATTAACTACATTTAATGAGATCGTTAACTTATAGGTTTCGAAACAACACTTACATGTAACGACTAACGATGACTTAACGACTCAATTAAAATGTATATACATGTAGTGTATTAAGATGTAATAATACACTTTTAGAATACTTCAAGACATATATCAAAATACTCATACTTAACAAAAATGGTTACAATTCCATTCTCATTCATTTTCATCAACAATTCTACTCGTATCCACTCAGTATTCGTACTTGTATGATACGCAGCTTCTAGATGTATTTACTATTGGTATATACACTTCAATGATCAGCTCTTAGCAGTCTTAATGAGTCACCTAAACATGTGGGAACCATCATTTGGCAACTAGCATGAAATATCTAACAAAAATACAAACTTATGGAGCCTTTATCTTGACTCCAAAATCACGTCCAAGATCACTTACACAAACACTTTCATTTCTTCATCATTTTCTAAGTGTTCTTCATCATTTTCTTCATAATCTAGCTCAATCTAGTTAACCTAGATCATCATACCAAAAAATCACTCAAGAACACTTCAACAACACTTCCAAGTTTTCAAGATTACTTCCAAACTTTCAAAACCATTCCTAGTAATCATCTAAGATCAAGAAACCTCTGTTATTTACAGTAGGTTATCATTCTAATTCAAGGTAATATTCATATTCAAACTTTGATTCAATTTCTATAACTATAACTATCTTAATTCGAGTAGAAATCTTACTTGAACTTGTTTTTGTGTCATGATTCTACTTCAAGAACTTTCAATCCATCCAAGATCCTTTGAAGCTAGATCATTTCTTGTCACTTCCAGTAGATTTACCTACTATACTTGAGGTAGTAATGATGTTCATAACATCATTCGATTCATATATATATAACTATCTTATTCGAAGATTTAAACTTGTAATCACTAGAACATAGTTTAGTTAATTCTAAACTTGTTCGCAAACAAAGTTAATCCTTCTAACTTAACTTTTAAAATCAACTAAACACATTTTCTATATCTATATGATATGCTAACTTAATGATTTAAAACTTGGAAACACGAAGAACACCGTAAAACCGGACATACGCCGTCGTAGTAAAACTTGGGGCTGTTTTGGGTTGGATAATTAAAAACTATGATAAACTTTGATTTAAAAGTTGTTCTTCTGAGAAAATGATATTTCTTATGAACATGAAACTATATCCAAAAAACATGGTTAAACTTAAAGTGGAAGTATATTTTTCAAAATGGTCATCAAGACGTCGTTCTTTCGACTGAAATGACTACCTCTTACAAAAATGACTTGTAACCTGTAACTCCGACTATAAACCATCACTTTTTCTGTTTATTTTCATAAAGTTAAGTTCGATACGAAACCATAGCAACTTGATTCACTCAAAACGGATTTAAAACGAAGAAATGATGGTTAAAACAAAATTGGAAAAATTTACTTATTTTAGCTACGTAAATTTTATAACAAATCTATACTAACCATAACTTAACTAACTTATATTGTATTATACATGTATTCTAACATATATTATGTAATCTTGATAGACCATAGACACGTATACAATGTTTTGACATATCATATCGACGTCATCTATATATATTATTTGGAATAACCGTAAGTCACTCTATATGCGGTAATGATCGAGTTAGCATATAAAGGGTCGAGGTTGATTCTAAAATAATATATATACTTTGAGTTGTGATCGAGTCTGAAACTTGTATACACTGGGTCGTGGATTGATTCGAAAAAATATATTGATTTATGTACTACTAACTGTGGACTACTAATTGTGGACTACTAACGTTGGACTGCTAACTTAACAACTTAAATCGTTAAAACGTAATAAAATATGTTGTGAATATATTTCGATCATACTTTGATATATATATATATATATATATATATATATATATATATATATATATATTTGTTATAGGTTCGTGAATCGACCAGTGGCCAAGTGTATTTTCCGACGAAGTGAAAATCTGTGAAAGTGAGTTATAGTCCCACTTTTAAAATCTTTTTGGGATGAGAATACATGCAGTTTTATAAATGTTTTACAAAATAGACACAAGTACGTGAAACTACATTCTATGGTTGAATGATCGAAATCGAATATGCCCCTTTTTGCTTGGTAGCCTAAGAATTAGGAAACTGGCCCCTAATTGACGCGAATTCTAAAGATAGATCTATTGGGCCCAACAAGCCTCATTCATGTTGCGGATGCTTTAGTACTTCGAAATTATCATGTCCGAAGGATGTCCCGGAATGATGGGGATATTCTATATGCATCTTGTTAATGTCGGTTACCAGGTGTTCACTATATGAATGATTTTTATGCAGATTGCTATATGCATGCATGTTGTTTATGAGAAATGGAAATATGAAATCTTGTGGTCTATTATTACGATTTGATAAATATATAGGTTAAACCTATAACTCACCAACATTTTGTTGACGTTTTAAGCATGTTTATTCTCAGGTGATTGTTAAGAGCTTCCGTTGTTGCATACTAAATTAAGGACAAGATTTGGAGTCCATATGTGTATAATATTGTTTAAAAACTGCATTCGAGAACTTACTTGTTGTAACATATTAAATATTGTAAACCATTATGTAATGGTCGTATGTAAGCGTGATATTTTAGATTATCATTACTTGATAATCTAGGTTATGTCCTTTAATCCTTTGTCGATAAAATAAAGGTTATGGTCTGTTTTAAAAACGAATGCAGTCTTTGAAAAACGTCACATATAGAGGTCAAAACCTCGCAACGAAACCAATTAATATGAAACGTTTATAATCGATATGAACGGAACATTTCAGATGGTGTAGGTGACTAAAAATTATATTTCATAAACCAAAACCTCGTAGTATAATATCACAAATAGTAGTAAAGTTAATGTCTAAAAAAATAACCTTGAGTACTTCATTTTATGAAAATTAAAGATCAAAGATTTAGTTTTTAGAATTTTATTGGGTGACACAGTTTAAAGTTAAATAAGCATATATGTAATATGTAATATTATTGAATATGAACGTGTGGGTTATTAAGTCTCTCCTGAGTGATCCTAACAGCTGTAAAAAAAAATATATTATTGAATATGAACATGAAATATAATGGTAAATACATAAATAATCATACTTAATTAATAGTGTTTGACAAGTTAATGTATAATTAATTACTGTATGAGAAAGTCATGGTCTGAAATTGAAAAGGCAGATTACTAGTTAGTAGTTACTTGTTAAGTTATCACAAATATATAATTTACTATACACTTAATTATTTATTATTTAATTATTTTAATATTAAAAATCATAATTAAATCGAAACAGCATTATTTTAATTCACATATTGCTACAACTATTTATCTTATTCTAATTATATAAAATGCATAGTTAATTTTGAAATCACAAACCTAGATACCTCCTTAAATGAAATGAATGATATAGTGATTATTTCAATTCAATAAAACATAAATATATATGTATAAATACTTAAATATGTACTGATATAAGAAGTCAATGTGTTTATAAGAAGAAAAGGAACTGAAAGATAAACTTTTGTCATAACAAAATATTTGATTGATTTTTTCATAAAAGAAGTACTACTATGATAATTAATACATCAATACAACCTAGACTAGAGAATGATATATATCCAAATGAAGTTTAACTACGTAATTAATTTCATGTAGTTAATAGTAAAAATCCGCTAGCCGCCATATTCCAAATCCACGAATCCAAAGCCTTGTCATGTTTAACATAAGTATTTAGCATTTGTAGTAATATATCGTATTCAGAAAGTGTTCGTCTGGTAAGTTGATGTTTCCAATTCCAGCTTGTTTCCATCCCATGCTCAATCCATTTGGCTCGATCTCGAATGCTGCAATGCTGCTCGGTTTCCAGGTGGTAAAGCCGCCTTAGTTTCTGTTTTAAAGTAAGTTCGCAAAGCCATGGAGTGTTTCAGAATTCATTATCCGCCCCATTGCCAAATAATCTTGAAAACGAACTAGCAAAATTGATTTCCAACTTCTCGATCATGTAACCTGCACGTAAAATATTGGACCACACACTCCTCCCCCTGTGACCCGTTAAGGTTCAAAGGGGAAAGTAGCTCATTAGTACCGTGAATACTCTTTATGATAGAAACCCAAAGTGCGTTTGGTTCGGTTTTTGCCCGCCAAAACTATTTTCCCAAAAGAGCTAAATGTTTTCCCCGAAGCGACCCAATATTTAAACTCCCCTCATCGTAAGGTAAGAGGGACTCGTCCCACTTGACCCACACCAATTTGGTACTCTCACCCATCCCGCCCAGGGCTGGCCCTAGGGTAGGGCCACAGGGGCGACCGCACCCGGGCATCACATGTTAAGGGGAATCAAATCTGGAGTTCTGAGTTTTTTTAAGTGCGGTTAAGTTTTTTTTGTAAGTTCAGAGGAGAAATTTCATGGAGGAAGGGAGAGGGAGAAGGAAAAGTCAAAAGTTGGAAAGAGAAAAAAATCTTTTGTTCCTTGATATTGTAAACTTTTTTCTCTTTGTCACATGTGTTAATTTTATTAAAATCCAATATATCGTACAATAGATATAGCGTATTGTACAATCACATATTGAATTTTGAAATTCTAATAGTCTAATAATCACATGTTACATTAACTTGATAATTTTTTTTTATAATTTATGCACTAATTAAATCATGTATGAAAAAGAAAAAGACAGTTTAAAAATTTTAACTAAACTCGAAGTCATCACTTTTATCGTAGTTTATATCTTCAAATTGTCACACTACATTTATTTAAAAAAAATTAACATGAAAATGAGTTATATAAGTTGATTAGCTTTCAAACACTTGTTTATAAATAGAGTAGGGGCATTATTTGATCAATTCGCCCCGGGCAACAGAACACTCAGAACCGGCCCTGGTCCCACCCCAAAATAGATCTCTCTGAATGCTCTCTAATTTTTGTATGACACTCATGGGGGCACGAAAAAGGGAGAAATAATATAATTGTAAGCTACTAAGAACCGACTTAACAAGCGTTAACTGTCCACCATACGAAACCGTTCTTGCTTTCCAATTCGTGAGTTTCAAGTTGAATTTCTCAATAACGGGGTTCCAATTTTGCACACTACTCATGTTCTTTCCAACGGAAAGTCCAAGATAAGTGAAAGGTAATTCAACCACTTTACACCCCACTCGACACGCCATACTTTCCACCTCTTCATTTGATACACCCAAACCGTATAAGATACTTTTATCATTTTATGGAAGTTGATTTTGAGACCCGAAACATTTTCAAAGCATTTTAGAGCTTTCATAAGATTGCAAAAGTTTTGTCTTTGCCATTCACCAAGAAAAATCATATCATCCGCAATTTGCAAATGAGAAAGTGGTATTTTATCCTTGCCTACTTCAACCCCCTTAACAAGTTATTCAACGCACGTCTTTTTAATAAGATAATTTAACCAATCCGCCGCGATGAGAAATAGAAATGGTGACAATGGGTCGCCTTGTCTAACTCCTCTCTCGATGAGAAATTCATTAGTAGGGGACCCATTGACAAGAATGGAGATCGAAGCCTATTTGAGACAAGTGTGAATCCAATTCCTCCATCGAACACCAAACCAATCTTGTCCATCATATCTAACAAGAAGTCCCAACTCAAACTTTCAAATGCCTTTTCGAAATCTACCTTGAAAATAAGACTTTTCTTTTTATTTCGCTTGAGATAGTCAATTGCTTCGTTAGCTATAAGAGCTCCATCGAGTATGAATCTTCCTTTGAGGTATGCACTTCGCTCGTTTCCAATAACACACGGTAGGACTCGACGAATACGATTGGAGAGGATTTTCGCAAGGATCTTATAATAACACCCGATTAAACTAATAGGTCTATATTCATTTCACCCCAACGGATCCAATTTTTTCGGTATCAAAGTGATGAACGGCGCATTACAACCTTTACAGATTTCACAGTTGTCCCAAAACCAAAGAAGAGCACTCATGAGGTCATTTTTTTTTATCAATTCCCAATGCAATTTGAAGAACTTAAACTTGAAACCATCGGGAACGGGCACCTTCGAACAATTGCATTCTTTGATAGCCTCGAAAACTTCTTTTTCTGTGATAGTGGCCTCGAGTTCAGCAGCCTGTACAAGGCTGATTCTGTTAACGATCAAATGGTTGCTGCTGTTCGTATCTCCCACAGCCTCCACACTCGAAGCCGCAAACTTCATCTTGTTTATATTCCTCTTTTCGAACAGAGATTTAAAGTGGCAGAAAGTTGCTTGTTTGACATCGATTGGATTATCACTTCAATCTCATTTATTAAATTGTAAAATGTATTTATATGGCCAATACATAGTGTGTGTGTGGTTCAATACGGGGAGCAAAAAGAGAATATATAAGAAAATGCAATAAACATTTTCTATTAAGTAATTTTGGCAATTAATCATCGAGGTAAAAGTTAATAGTAACGAACTGTGTATGGGTCGAGGTCGAGTTAATTTGACGAGCGTAAAGCACTTCGGGTAGCCGGGTTGAAACTAAAGTACCCAACCTAGACACTACATGTCTACATACCCCGTTAGGGAAATGGGTTAGGGGGTTGCATGTTGGTTTGAGGTTGATGTCAGTTTGTGAGTGTTTTCGCATTGCACATGTCAAATTTAATGGGTTACTTTTGAATTGAAGGGTAGACCTATTAACCGTAAACTTCACACAAGCCCAACCAGGATAATTGAATTTGTTCGTAAGTTTCAAGTTAATATCCAAGGGTGGGCCGTTTTGCGTCAAACGGAGCCCTAGGTTACTTTTGAATTGACCGCTTGACCTCAAGCGGGCCCTAAGAACTATGATATGAACTTCCTGAATTCATAGGAATCGAGTAAACTTATAAAAAAACCTATAGAACTAAGGTTGGTGCCTCTGATATCTTAATAAGGAATAAAGAAGCTTTCATATGAGTGATCTATTAATAGGAAGTGAGCTCAAAAGGTATAGTCTACAGTTCGAGCAAAATACCTACAGCATTTGTTTTCCCATGAGTAAATTAATCATTCAGTAAACTTTTTCAATAGATTTAAGTATTTAACCAAACCAAGCATATCGTGTTAGTCAACCAAAAGATACAAAACACTCGCGTATGTGTGATGAACAATACATGCAAGTATGCAACATCCACAAGACAAACTTTACATTCACGATTAAAATTTGGCTACATAACCATTAAAACTAAAAAGGTTGCATGAACATAAAGGGGTGGCGATCAACTTTAACTTAACTTTAGCAGCATCCACTGGTTGATGCATCTGAAACTGGAGCCTTTTGATTAAATATATTCTTCTTCACAGTAGTTGATCCTTCAGCTGTCAAACTAGGTGTATCCAAAATCTGCATATTTTCATTTACAATTAAAAGTAACTTATTTGACCATTCTAGTCCACATGTGCTTTCGACCAAGTGCAAAAATAATCTCATTTTATTATGCTGAACACTTTACAATTTCATGCTAAGTTGCTAACATGTAATATAAGATAATTAAGGTCATAATTCAAATACCTTTAGAACAAGTTCCTCAAAGCACTGCTCTACATTGACCCGTGTTTTGGCACTACATTCGATAAACAGACATCCATACTCTCTTGCAAAGTCGATTCCTTCCTTTTTAGTAACAACCCTCTCGCTTTCCTGCAAAAACCATACGTGTATCCATCTTTATATAGTACAGTAGATTACATACAACATATCTTAAACTAGCTTGAAGAAAAGAGCAAATTAATGGTTTATTTTTATCATTATATTACTAAAAGAACGTTAAAAGACAGTCAGAACATAAACAAATACATAGAGATGACAAACTGGGCGGGACAAGATGGGTAGTCAGGGTCAACAAACCAGTAATGTAGGGTTGATTTTTAACCCTTTTTTAGCCGTTTCTATAAAATTCTGCAAATAACTAATCAATATACAATATATATAAATGAACACATAGCTTTTTTTAATAACAAATACTACCTCTTTCCTTTTTAGCTCAAACTCGTATTTTGCCCATTATACGAGTTAAATATAAAGGACTAATCAATATGGGTCTATACCTAAACGGGTCAACATTACTTCTTCAAGTAGAAGTCAACTGATAGTTGCAACCCAGAATGCCAGAAGAAACCATTTCATGTCATATAATTTAACACGGAACTGGTATCTTTTATAATAATAATAGTTACCTTATCGACTTTATTGCCAACAAGCATCTTGATGCAATCTTGGTTTGTTGAGTACAGGTCAATTTCCTTTGCCCATATATCAGATAAATTTGTGAATGTGTCTCTCCGGGTAACGTCATAAACTGTATTTATTTGTCAAAAAGATAAATAATCAAAAAAACAAGTAATAACATATAACACAAAAGCATAAAGCTTCCTCATATATGAGCCACCACCAAGAAAGAAAATGAAAAATATTTGACCGATAACAGGTCTGACACAAAAAAATTTAACTAAGAAAAAGGCATACAGTGAATATTTTGTCATAGAAGTAAGAACATAAAAATAAGAAAAAGGACCAACATTGACTTAAATATACAAATACAAATCCATACACCTGAATACGTAATTATACAATGTAAGCTTCCCCATGTTATCATCATCATATAGTAAAAATAAAAGGCTTGAAACCAACAAAAATTCAAATAAATCAAAGGAATAATAACAAAAAGAGGAATAAAGATTGTTCGTACCCATTATAATTCCTTGGGCTCCTCTATAATAAGAACTGGTTAGAGTTCTGAACCGTTCCTGCCCAGCTGCAAATTAGAAAGTGAAAATAATTTTACACGATAGCTCTGAAAATTGAGATGCCACATAGAACATTATTCAACATCTATTAATCTATTGTTTATTTTAGCATATTAAAATGATAAAATCACATGTCTCATGAACTATTAGCTGGGCTCAGGGAAAGAACAGAAAAAGATGAAGCCCTTGAAACAATTATAAAACAAGAGCATAAAGAAAAATCACTAAGACAAGAGATCGCAACACATCAACAGCTATTACCAGTATCCCAAATAGCAAGCTTTAATTTCTTTCCCCCAATCGTAATATGTTTCACCTTAAAATCGACCCCTGCAAAACATGAAAATATAACAATGAGGGAACAATGTTCAGCTTAAAACTAACTCCACTGGTAAAAAAAACAGTCCGACAAAAACATTTCATAATCCAAAGAAGCTCTTAACGCATTTGAAGTAAAAAACAAATCTTAAAATCAATGTAACACAAAAAGACTGCTATATTAATGAACTGTCATTATAACATTGGATCAAAATCATGTAACACCTTTTAAACCTTTTCAAACAACTTTCAAATCGTTAATGTCGTAATACTTTGTCATTACATCCTCTGTACATACTGAAAAATGAATGAGAATAAGAACCCATAACTGACAAGGGATACCTTCTGACATCACGATCACATCACAAAATACATTAAAATAACATCTCATATCCTCATACTTCTCCAACAATCTGGTGCTAAATTACCATTTACCAATCCTCAAAAATGTGAAATTATTTGCCAATTCTCTTGATGGATTCACAAATTAAGTAATTCCCTTCAAGGCTTTGAATACCTATTTTCTTTTTGAAGCTTTAAGGTAAGATTGTATGGTCACACTAAATAAAGAATGAGTCTTGGGACATTAGATCTAAAATACCATAAATATGTTTAGGCAATGGCAGATCTAGGATTTGTAGTCACAGGTGTCACTAGTTAAAAAGCTCAAAAAGTTTTACACTATCCAATGGTGTCACAAAAAGAAAAAAATAACACTATCCAATGGTTGCACTAGTTAGAATCCGAAAATTTTCCCACTAGATTGCGTATTTCACTGGTGTCCCGTGCCACCACAGGATATATAATAGTACTGGCCCTGTGTTTAGGTTTGTTCAACAACAACACAACAACAACAACAACAACAAAACCCAATCCCACAAAAGTGGGGTATGGGAGACGTAAGATGTAGACAATCCTTCCCCTATCCTAGAATAAAGAGAAGTCATTTATCTACTCTAGCCAGAGTGAAACACCCCAAAAGTAGAGAAAGTCCTCCCTCTCAATGTTCTATGGATAGAGCGATTGCTTCCGAATGGACCTCCGGCCAATAAATAGGTTTAAAAAAAAAAGTGAGACGCCATGAAAATGGTAGAATCAAATTTTCATGTGTTTTAAACCTGTCTGAAAGTTCAATTTAGGCTCTAAGCGATAGTCAAGTCACCAATAAATCGACGTTTGTTGTTGACTCGAGTAATAGAGCCATTTGTGTTTAGGTTTGTTCATGAACCAAAAATACTGGCAAACTGCAACTGGTTTGTGAAACGTGTTTAGGTTTGGTGATGAACCAACACATATATTTTACAAAGTCCTTCAATACTTTGGATACCTCTTTGTATGGTGCATATAGTCTTTGACTAAACTTCCTAAACTATGATCCTGGATACACTTTGAAAAGGAACTCACACCTATATATCAATGTTACCAAAACTTAGTCACACTCAGGCCGAAGAGTCCTTCAAGACATCAAAGATCAATTTATATTTCAATATTACTACCAGTCACCTTCATAAGCTTCTATGCAGTCTGACATAGCATACTGTATTGCCAGTTGCCACCTATACATAATATACTATTGGCATATGCATTATAATACAAACATATGCGTACATGATTAACTATTTGCATATGCATAACCCTACAGTTTTCGCAAAAA
Organism: Rutidosis leptorrhynchoides; assembly: GCF_046630445.1. Classification (NCBI taxonomy): domain Eukaryota; kingdom Viridiplantae; phylum Streptophyta; class Magnoliopsida; order Asterales; family Asteraceae; genus Rutidosis; species Rutidosis leptorrhynchoides. Next base: position 554,294,845 of record NC_092334.1, read on the forward strand.
CGGTAGGGTTTACCTAAGCCCTAATTTGAGCCAGATATCACAAGTAACATCCTAAACCCTAATTTGAGCCAATAGACTTAAACATGTAGTTTACCTAACAATATTCATAGGGAAAACAAACATATATACATACATGTATAAGTAAAAACAAATTGATTACCAATGGTAGGAGATAGTTCTTCAAATTGATCAGACGTGAAACTTAACAGAAGACTACTTTTACCAACACCTGAATCACCAATCATCAACAACTTGAACAAATAATCAAATTCAGATCCTGAAGACGGATCCATTTATAATAATCCGAAACAAACCCTAGAAAACAAATAAAAAACAAATTGATTGAGCAAAATTTGTCAAAAGGATGCAAATATAAATACAGATGTGAGAGCATATACATATAACATACCAGTATATCTATTATCAATCTGAGAGAGAATCAAGGTGAAAACAGATCTATGATACAAAAAGTTCCGTAGAAATTGTACGTATAAAGTAATGGTTCAATGTCTGTTGATATCAATTTTTTATTTTAATATATTTAATTTTAATTTAATTACATAAAAGGAGGAGAAGGTTGCAGAAGTGGCACTGAATTATACGAGGGGTTGATACGTGCGTTAAGCCTGTTGAACGGTGATGACTTTGCGTTTCACGTTACATCATTCGCTTATTTAAGCTCTTGATTATTTAGTTATTTTAAGGGAAAACTAGTTTAATACCCGCAATTTTGCGGGATTATGAAAGGCATAACGTGATATCGATGATGTACGTAATCGTGAATTCGCGGAATTGTGAAAGTCATAATGTAATATAATCGATTGATATTATAAGAAATACCAACAACATTCTCTTGACAATAAGCTTCCATGTCACCTAATCAAAGTATCTTCGCGTTTAACGGAATCAGAATTTATAGGTCTTTATCTTATCAATAGTAACAGGAGAGCAACGCCAAAAGAGTGAACATCAGAATTTTTCATTAACTTCCCAAACATAAAAATACTTTAGAGAACGTCATCACCTGAAAGTTCTCACTACATTTATCATGTGACTCAAGAAATGCAAAAAAGTTGTGGGTCCTCACATCGCCAAATCAAAATCAAATAATTGTAAGAGAAAAAATTGTGGAAAGATTCAAGAAAGCATTACTTATAAGTTGTCTGATAACGCTCAACATTCGAAGTCTGTTGAAAGTTTATACAAGTAACCCAAATTAAAAACATCCATAACAATAAATGGATGTTAGAATTTTGGGGTTTTGCCATATTAAGTCAATCTATACTGCTAAAATTGGGTTGTTATCAGATATACGATAACAATAAATGGATGTTAGAATTTTGGGGTTTTGCCATATTAAGTCAATCTATACTGCTAAAATTGGGTTGTTATCAGCTATACGAACTTGCAACGCCCTTAATTTTGAACATTTTTTATATATACACATATAAACAGTCACTTTAGAACATATTTCGAGTCACACAATCAGATTAAATACTTTAGACTGTGACCATTGGAAAGTAGACTATTCCACCTTTCCGTATACAACTTATTTATTAAAAACGGAGTTATCCGTTAAAAGTTATGAACTATTGAAAACAGCCCCAAAACTTGTTTGCTGTTGTGCTACTTATTGTTCTGTCGCTGTCCAGCATCCCAAAAACTGGAGCATGTGACTTTGACACCCGTTAAAAACACATTTAGACTCGAAATTACCAAACATTTTATACAGCGTTTTAAAACTTGTCGCGAATACTTAATGTCCCGATCATTAGTCTTCATCCAAACTTATCCACTTTTAACTTACGCGTCCGCAAAGTAGGCCGAGAGTCATTTAACACTTTAACATGCTAATAGATTCAATACAACATCCATCATTCCATCACATATATAATCTATTAGATATGTCCACAGCTAAATGAGTAGGTACTCTCCAAATGCATGCTATCTATCACCAGATTTCATCTTCCAATGTAGACACTCCAAACATTACACTGACACAATGTGCAAATTAATAAACAACATCGTGAGTTGTTCTCAAAAAATATTATTAACCAATAAATTTTAATAATCATGCCTAACTATATGTATATATTTACTTATCTATGAGAATGAATACGTAAGTGGAAAAAGTTGTAACGAAGAAAAAGCTTGACACACTCTGTTTCGTACCAATCTTTGAAGACCATCACCTCCAAAAAAAAGCCATCACTCACATGTGTATATCCATGCTCAATTGTCTTCCCATTTTGCAGAAGCTACAATCTCAAATTAAACGTTAACACTCTATTAGACATTATTCTAACAAATAAATGGATAAGTTAACACTCCATCTTTAGTTTATGACTTTCAGGTCAAGTCTATCTGACCCGCCCATTTATCCACCCCATGTACTTTAAAACTTACTTGCTCACGATGCATACACAAGGCTGGTGGCCGAGAACCTGCTGGCATACAAAGGAGGAGGATAAAAACTACATCACCTACTGTACTTTAAAACTCACTTGCTCACCATGTACTATTTTAATATACGATATTTGAGATCATCTTTGACACCCCAAGTATTTTAATTTTTTTTAAAAACATAAGACAAACGAAGTTTTTGGGCCAATCCGGATCAACCCAATTAAACTTCCCAAACATGTACAGTTCCCTAATGAGACTGACCCACTCGTTTTGCCACATGTATCGGATATTGTAGAATAGTATCAAGAAACAATATTATCAAGGAGCCATACATGTTTCCTGTAATCTTTGAATCAAATTTAATGTTTTGATAGGAGTTTCTTGAACCAACCCATTCATAGCAGCATATGAACCCATATATGTGACAGATTTGAGTGATTCCGAGATCCAACTTTTAGTAAATTTATCAACGCCTATCACTTCATTCCTTTGCAACTGCAGCTATGATACAATATAATATTTATAGATTTATAAAGACAAATGGAATATCACAAATTTGAATAAGGGGTGTCAAACATTAAAAGATACAGTATATGGCTGGTTTGGGTGCTTTTGACCATCAACGAAAAATAGGATTTTTAGCGCATTTTCGAGGACATGAACTGAAGTTTTCCCCACAGGCGGCACTTTTCACACCCTACAATATCCATAAGGGTACTGCAGAAAGTACACACTTCGGTTATAACAAAGAAGAGATTAGCATCATAACATTTTTGTTACCTGATGGGCAAGTGGGTCGAGGAAAAACCATATATATTTATATAAGATTTTGAAAGTGGTCTACTCGACCCAAAAGATCAAACGCTTGCCTAAAGTCTTACATTTTGTTAAAAATAACCCATTACTCTGATTACAAAAAGAATAAAATAAAATAAAAGTATCCTTACATTATATGTGAAGCGAAAAAGCAATGTTTTTGTCTTCCATGCACAAGAATTGGTTCCCAAAGACACTAACCCAAATCAAATGTGGTCGGTAAATTAAATAGACAAAGCAATGAAATATTAAGAATTTAAGAACATTTGACACTCAAAACTCGACAGAATATACAACTTTTTAGTTTTAAGGGTGTCGCAAAGAATTTTACGTGACCTGATGTTTCTAAATTGTTCCTGAATTAGTTGCTTCAGTTCAGGTCCACTTTGGCCTTGCCACAATTTTGCCTCATCAAATGGAAGAGGACATGCAGCTTGCAGTTTGGGATTGTGAACCAGTTGTCGAATTAATGAATGGGCTTTCAGTTCCTCCAAATGGTTACCAGAGTCATACTCAGCCTGCTCTAACTAAGGGGCTGCCTGTAATACATATAAACACAAAACATCATTTGGACAACAGTTATAAGAGAAATTCACCTGTCGGTTCTTTCATCTCGGATTCATCCATTTTTCAATCTGAGATTAAATCCTTCAATGTTTAACCATATCAGATCACCTGCAGGCTTCAGCAAACCGTTTGACAATCAAAACAAATGAATTACATTCAATTTTAGCACACAATAAGCATAAGCATATTATAAGAATATAAGAACGCCCAACATTTTCTATCACCTGAGAAAAACATAAATAAAAATCAAAATATAAGAGAGCTTAAGGACAACGACCCGTTAATAAATAAATGGGTCGAAATTGCCACCTAATTGAAAGTAAATAAAAGGAATCCCTAGAAGCTGGTTAGTGGTTCCTACACTACCTCCATTTTATTAGAAAAATTGAAAGTTTCAGCATGTTGGTAAATGGGGGAAAAACTTGGCCTGTTAGCTATACTTTAAATTGTTTCGTAATTCGAAAGTTTGTTTCGGTTCATGTTTGAGTAACTAATTAAGTTATGCTACTAACTTCTTAGGCAACTACAATAATAAAAAAATTTAGAAGTATTTAAGTGTTATATTGTCATTAATATACAGTGGCCATTAAGGAGGTGATAAGCTACAAACTCTTACTACTATTAGTAATGTAGTTGTCAAAAACACCATGAAATACAGTAGGTGAGATTTATTAAATTGGCCATCATACTACTTATAGAAATACAATAAATGTAGAAAAAAGGTTTAAATTGCACCTGCTAACTTTCTCTAGCTTCGTCACTAGATAGCTTGACAAAATCAGTGTTGCTTGAATTCTTCTTCAACATAAACGTAATGAAGTCAGCCTAACACACCTAAACTAACCGCTCTTGTTCTTGAATCATTTTGGCAATATGGTGTGCTCTGCAATCCTCCTCTCTCACCACTCGATCTCTCTGCCATTTCCGGAAAGTATCAAGGAACTCCAATTGTATTGCCTCTTGATTCTTATTTACATCCTTCATCAAAAAATTTTGGATATTTTGTTTAGATTATGACTTTGTTGAGTTTACAGTTTTAATCGAAATCAAATTTGGATTCGGTTTTAACTTTTAAGTTTTGCTATTTAAAAATTCAAAACAGAACAAATTGAATTGAATAAGCCAAACTGACAAACACCTTAGACTGACACCTTAGACGGTTTTTGACATAGACTATCTCTGCGCTACCAAAAGAATACTATCACTACAATAGCTGTTAATTTTGTTACTCCAGTAAAAAATATTATCACTCATAAGTTCATATTATCTTTACACAGTGATGCACATGGTAAAGTTAGAAGACTCCATAATAAGTTAGAAGACAATCTAAGATACATAATAAGTTAGAAAACAATTTAGAACTGCTAATAAAGACACATAAATTATAAATTACTTTCATAAACACATGCCAAAGGCAGATTTATTGACCATTGTTACTCATATCATATTTTAAATTTTAAATTCACATTGCAAGATTACAACTTGATGGTGTTACATATGAGTCATATTTTAACGTAGTGTTTCTGGTCAGCCCAAAATGACTTGTTTCAACCTGTTACCGAGCCCCCGACCCGCCCATATTGTAACTTACACAACATAAAATATTATATAAACCAAGATAACACATAATGAACTTTACTTTCCTTGATCAGAATTTGAGTAACTGATAGTGCTCCAAATGAACATATATTTAGTATCAATATCCTTCCAATATGTAAAGTTTTCAGTTGCAATTGTTCTATTTCAAGTAATATTCGTTTATATTAAATAAGTGCGAAGATAAAAGGCGAAAACGAAGATTGAAGACGCAAACGTCCAAAAAGCTCAAATGTACAAGATACAATCCAAGTGGTTCAATTTATTGATAAGAAACATCTAAAATTGACAAGAGTACAAGTTGCGGAACGCAAAGTACAATATATTAAATTATACGAAAGGACGTTCGAAAATCCGAAATCGGGACCTGAGCCAACTATCAACGCCCGACTCAACGGACCAAAAATTACAAGTCTACTATGCACAAGAATATAATATAATATTTAAATAATTATATAAATTATTTATATATTATATATTATATTAAATAACGTCGACAAAGAAGAAAACAAAGCAATGTACCTGGATCCAGCTGGCCATGCGATCGCATGGCCTGGAAGAGCAAATTCCATGCGATCACATGGAGCCCTGTAGCAGGCCAAGTATTATAAATGCAACGAATTTCGGCCAGTTTTAATACACCAATTCAATCTCTTTACTCCCTCTGTATAATAAATATATATATATATATATATATATATATATATATATATATATATATATATATATATATATATATATATATATATATATATATATAATATATATATATAATATAGTGTAGTTTTTTATATTAGTTAGTTTTGGGTTATGCAAAGGTTATTTTACGGGTTTTAAAGTCGAAGTTCTGTCCGTGTAACACTACGCGATAAATAATCAATGTAAGTTATGTTCTCCTTTTTAAATTAATGTCTCGTATTTAAGTTATTATTATGCTTATTTAAGCCGAAGTAATCATGATATTAGGCTAAAATATTAAGACGGGGTAATTGAGCTTTGTACCATAATTGGGGTTTGGACAAAAGAACGACACTTGTGGATATTAGACTATGGGCTATTAATGGGCTTTATATTTGTTTAATTGAATGATAGTTCGTTAATTTAATATAAAGATTTACAATTGGACGTACCTATAAATAACCATATACACTCGATCGGACACGATGGGCGGGATATTTATAAGTACTAATAATCGTTCATTTAACCGGACACGGGAATGGATTAATAGTTAATGGATTCATTAAAACAGGGGTGAATTACATACAAGGAAAATTGGTGTAATTATAGTTTAAGTCCCCAATTAGTTGAAATATTTGACTTCGGATATAAGGATAATTTGACGAGGACACTCGCACTTTATATTTATGACTGATGGACTGTTATGAACAAAATCCAGATGGACATATCGAATAATCCAGGACAAAGGACAATTAACCCAGGGTAATAAATTAAAATCAACACGTCGAACATCATGATTACGGAAGTTTAAATAAGCATAATATTTTTATTTCATATTTCATCGTATTTTTATTTACTGTCATTTTAATTACTACAATTTACTTTATCGCAATTTAAATTCTGTCATTTATATTATCGTCATTTATCTTTACGCTTTATTTAAAATCGACAAACCGGTCATTAAACGGTAAAATCCCCTTTTTATAATAATAATAATAATACTACTATATTACTAATATATATATATATATATATATATATATATATATATATATATATATATATATATACAAATATAATTGTTTAAAAATATAGTGTACGCAATAAGCCGTCTCCCTGTGGAACGAACCGGACTTACTAAAAACTATACTACTCTACGATTAGGTACACTGCCTATAGTGTTGTAGCAAGGTTTAGGTATATCCCATCTGTAAATAAATATATAAAACTTGTGTAATTTGTAACGTATTTCGTAAGAAAAATAATAGTATTTCGTACACACCTCTGCGCACATCAAGTTTTTGGCGCCGCTGCCGGGGACTCGGCGAAACGCTATATTTTTAATATATATTTGTGTAAATATTTTTGTATATAATTTTTAGAAAAACAATATAAAATCTATTTTTAAAAAAAAAAAACCTGGAATCCAAGCCCATGCGATCGCATGAGCTGGCCGTGATTGTAACGACCCCGACAAATCGTCAAGTGACGGCGTCGACTACGTGGGTCCCATTACCTGATTATAAGTCTTTAAGATAACGTTTGACCAAAATATGTCGCCTTCATTTCAAAATAAGGATTGTTTCAAAGTTTACAAGAATTGTTCAACCAAAAGTTAAGTTACAACGTTATAAGTACGATTGAAATCTAGGCGACACAGTTTAAGGTAAGTCAAAAGACGCTCCATGAAATGCACGTATACACGACATCCAATGCAAGTATCATATAGTAAGCGGAAGCATGTTTCACATATCGTGTAGTGACCTGAGAAAAACATAGAAATCTGTCAACGAAAACGTTGGTGAAATCATAGGTTTAGTAAGTAAATTGTATTGAACCCCAAGGTTCTTTAAGAATTGTTCAACCAGAATCGTTCACATTCCAAAATAGTATTTGTATCACGAGCACCCAATTATCAAGGCTTAACCGAATCTTCCCTCTGAATTTTGAATTTAGTGTTAGAACTTACACTATACATTGTTGAAATTATATTTCATTCACTAACGGTAGCGAACCGTCTGAATGAGGGTTTGTTAAACCCGTATGGCCACACAACATAATTACACGCTTACACTTACACCCTGCAAGTGGAACTAATGATAATTGGATTGAGGACTTTTGTTCAAACTCGTATGCATCTTTGTATTCGTATTTGTTCACAATGTAAGAGCATGAAAAGTAAATAAGTATGAAATGTATGTGTTTCTCAGCCCACGATGTAAAGAATAAAAGTGATTGAAAAAGTGGGACTATGATCTCACCTCGAGTGCACGAGTACAAAGGTACTTCAACAAGTAAACGTGCGCAAAGGACAACGCTAGTCTCGACCTAAACAAAGGTTGTATCAATAACGATAGTCACGAAGGGTCAAAGTTGTTCAATTAGTCATATGGCTCGACACGACTCGATTATGTAGCATGTGAAGCAAATTGTCAAGTTTCATGCAAGATACAAGTATAAAAGCATGTTAGGAAGATTGCATAAAAGTTTGGTTAAGTTTGACTAAAAGTCAAACTTGGTCAAAGTCAACGAAAAAGTCAACACGTTCGGGTCGGGTCTCGGACAAATTTTCTATGCTAGTTATTCATATATAAGCATGTTAAAACAAGTTGCATGTGAATTGGAGGTCTAGAACATGGCAAACATTTTTGATAAAATGGAAAAAGTTGGACAGAATCTGGACAAGGCAAATGTCGCGCCGCGGCAAGGGGTGTCGCGCCGCGACATAACACATGGTCTGGTGTCAGGTCGTTTTCAAGGTTCAAGTCTTGGTCAAAACTTCAAACAAACGCAAAACGCAAACCGCAAACAATTAGAAGACGTATCTTATACCGTTGGAAAGCTCTTTTGACAAGGAACACAACTAAACACAAATCCTCAAACAAAAACATCATTTACAACAATCGAATTCTCGTCATGTGATCAATAAACGCTCATTTCAAAGCCTCAAGTTCATCAATATGCATTTTAAGTTCCGGGAATCCAATTCACACATGTGATATGCCGTTTTGAAGGTAATGAAACATACATTACAACTACACACTTACAATTTACATTTCATGGCATTCAAGCATCAAAAAGTTCGTCTCAAGAACGATCAAACCCTAATCAAAGATCACAAAATCAAAAATCATGTTTTTGAAGTTTCCTTAATCAACCTACATGTCAATATGAAGCTAGTGGCACTAGTAACACAATTAAAACATGAACTTTAACAATATAACAACATTAACTCATCCAAAATCGAAGATTAAGCACCCCCATTTTCAAGTTCATGCTAGTTACTCCAAAACAACAAATCGAGCAAACAAAACATATATTCATGTTAGACTTGAGCCATAGACACTAATTAACAACTTATAAATCAAAAACATCAAGAACACAAAATCTAGTGATTTTAGAAAGTTACCCAAATGAGATGAAATTGGTACCAAAATGTAGAGGATGAAGAGAGGATCACGAAAATGTAATTTGTTTTGATGTTTGCCTCTTGATCCGGATTTAGATGATGATTTCTTGTTTGAGTTCTTGAGAGAAAATGGAAGTATGAAAGAGAAGAGAAAGAGAGAAATGAGAGGAGGAGGTTGAAGGTTTGACTAGTTGACCTAGTCAAATCTTTGGCCTCTTTGCAAGTTTAGTCCCTCTAGTTCGGGTGCGGGTGCGTGAATTAACCAAACGAATATTTTAAAAACGCTCGAGTGACCGAGAGATGTTATAATTAAATAACGGAAACATTAGGACGTTAGTCAACGAAAAGTACGAATTTAAATAACGAAAGGTATTATTTTAAAAGAAAAAGACGGTGTTAAAATAAATTTAACGGAAAAACGCGGGATGTTACATTATCCACACCTCAAAAGAAATTTCGTCCCGAAATTTAGTTGGAAGTAGTAGTCGATATCTCTTACTCGAGACTTTACGTTGTCAGTGCTATGAATAAGTGAAAGTACGTTCTTGAGGGTTCTCATGAATTTGGATAGTCAGGGTTTTACGTTGCATTAAGGTTCGGTTTTTACGATCCCCGGTTTCAACTGGTTTTCCTATGAAGAGAAGTTTGTCATCGATAGTTGATGTATCCAGCAGGATTGCACGTTCCTGTTCCGCAGGACACGTTTCTAAGTTTGTTACACGAAATGTAGGGTAAACGGAAACTTAATTGAGTCGGAAGTTCTAAACGGTAGGGAGCGGTTCCAATACGCCCCAAGGTTTCAAAAGGTTCGATATTGCGGATATAGCCTTTCTCGATTTCCCAAAATGGATTACACCTTTCCAAGGTGCGGTTTCTCAATATTACGCGGTTACACGCTGGGATTTGTGAGGTTTTCATCTAAGTTTGGTATGACTCTTTTGGGCGACTACGGGTCATCTCGAGCCCTTCTCGGACTTGAACGATCTCAATTGTTGTTTCCTGATGTAGTTCAGATTTCGGTGTTTGTTTGCCACATGCGTTGGTTCAACGAATAGGGGTATGACATTTGCGGTCATATAGGGTTTCGGAAGTGCGGCGTTAGTACAAGAACGGTAACTATCGTAGTATGAGGGATCAACTAAAAGCAACCATGCAAGTTTGAAACATGTCTTTCGAAGACGTAAATCGTTCGTTTGTTCGGTTCGTCTGTTTGTGGGAGATACACGGTACATGTGTCTAAGCGGGTTCCCAAGGTCTCTTGTAACGCTAGAAGTGAAACGAGTATTTCGATACAGGATCAATGACGAAGATACACCGTGTTGGAATAGAATCTCTTAAGATATGTTTGAACAAGTCAGTTAGGGTTCGAAAAATGTTCGTTAGGACTATCCACCCTCGTGGCGAATACTAATGTAATATGAGGAGTTTATCTATCCATGGAGAAATGTTACAAGGAGTTTCCTTAAACGGAAATGCGAGCGATGAGGATAGGAGTGAAATGAGGACTTTGAATAGGATGGGCTTACATCTCGAGGTTGCCATAACGTGCCCCTAGTTGTCAAAAGTTGAAGTCTGAAAGAGAAACGAGGTAGTACACGTAGTTGTATAGTTCGGGGTTGAATAATAGTTGACCGATTATCAAAAACACAAGGGCGTTAAGTCAAAGAAGAGTGAAGTATCGTTGGATTGTGGGTTATCTTAAATTCCAGTAATATCAGACGGTAATGGTGAAATATCAGAGGTATGTAGTGTGGTACGTGATGACGAGAAAGTTGATCGGATCCACAATTTAGTATTCGACTTCTTCGTGCAAAATAACGAATTTAACTAGAAATGTTGGTGTGAAGAATCACGCTCAAGATTCGGGCACGTAGAGGTTTATAGTTTTTCCTTAGTGAGTTAACGAGTTTAAAAGTCGTGTAACACGAGAAAAGTCAGAAATGAATCTTCGGTAATAACAGACGAGGTCTAAGATTTTACGAATACAAGTCTGAGTGGGGAGAGTTTCCTGATTACATGTGGCTTGATTTCGAGATTGATTGTAATGCCTTGACCATTAACATTATGGTCTAGAAAATTTGGACTTCGTTCAACAGAAATTCTCACTCGGAGAATTTGGTATAAAGTTGCTCTTTTCTCAAAAGTTCGAGCGTAAGATGGTGATGTTGTTCGTTTTCCTTCTTTACTTAAATAAGTTAAGACGTCATCTATAAATACGATAACAGATTTGTCTAGATAGGTTGCATACGTGATTTAGGAGGTTCATGAATACGGACGGAGTCCTAAATAAATCAAACGGTACTAAGAGAGATTTACAACTAACGTTGCGAGTTCGGAAATGGCTTAGGAGACATCGTCTCACTTAACCCCCAATTGATGATAACCGGAACGGAGGTCGTTTTGGAATACACACGGGATTCATGCAAGAAATCATGAGGTCATGGATGCGAGGGAGAGGGTATCGGTTTTCCAACCGAAAATTACTCAGTTCACAATAATCTATACAAGATGATGGGGAAACAAATTTTTTTTTTTTTTTTTTTTTTTTTTTTTTAACGAATAGGTTTCGAGCTCCCTAGTTCTATAGGTGTCAAGTCAAAAGTCTTAACGTATATCCTCCAATAAAATTTATAGGCACACAATATTTTCCGTTGGTCACTTAAATCGTCTAAGTAGTATCTAGGGGAAAAAGTGGAGTGTAAAGAGCACGAGTCAAAGACTTGTTTATAAAATGTCCAACGGTAACCGAATCGAATAAACATGAAACGTGAGAATTTCGAGAAGAAACATACCCGTGACTAGTCCATCGTCGTCTCGGGCATCCTAGGCGTTGATGTTGAAAGTTTAACGGCGTGCGTTGGGGTTGATTTTCTTATTTGGGCACGCACTCCTAAAATGACCCGGTTGGCCACATTCAAAACAAACACCCGTCTTGGGTGCATTATGCTCCTTTTGGGCGACGGGAGCGGTATTCCTACAATCGTGGGCTACATGGCCACTTCTTTGACACTTCAAGCAAAATGGTTTGCCACATTCGCCTAAATGATGTTTGTAGCACTCGTTACAATACGGTAGGTGTCCGGTATAACCTTTCTTGCCGTTGGGGATGAAGGGCTTCTTAGCGAGGTTGTTGTAATTGCTTGATTGGGGGGCTTCCCATTTTCTTTTGCTGTCACCCGACTTATCCTCGGTTTTAGGTGCCGGCACTTCAATCTCGTCCACTGTTTCAATCAACTGACGGGCCATATTCAAAGCCTCTTGGTGGTTAGCGGGTTTAGATGACATTACTCCCTGTTTGATGCTCTTGGGGAGACCATCCATGTAAAGTTCAACCCTTAAAGATTCGGGGTTCACAAGATTTGGGCACATCAAAGCAAGTTCGGAGAATCGTTGATTATAGGCCTTAAGGTCGTTCCCGACCGCTTTCAGAACTCTTAGTTCTTGTTCGAGCCTTCGGGTTTCTTCGCGAGGAAAATATTCGGTGATCATCTTTCCTCTTAAGTCAGCCCAAGAGAGAGCGTGGGCTTCGTGGATACCCACCGATTGTACATACGAATTCCACCATGTGAGAGCGATACCGGCGAAGGTGTGAGTGGAATATCTAACCTTGTCTTGGTCTCGACAACTGCTTATGCTAAAGACGGCTTCCGTTTGCTCAAACCATCGGGTGAGCACAACCGGTCCCCCGGTTCCATCGAAAGTGTGAGGTTTGCACCCCATGAAATTCTTATAGGAGCATCCTTCGTTGGAATTTCTGGCTCCATTGTTGTTGTTGTGATGATTGTTGTTATTGTTGTTGTTGGAGGAGTGACCGGCCATGGCCGCATCCACGGCAGTGGCTATCATACGTTGGAGGGCTTGTTCGGGAGTTTCGGGAGGAGCGCGTCGACGAGCCATTGTTCCTTCATGACACAAGAATATCATTGGTTAGTATTCTAAATAATACTAACCGCGATATGGAATAAAGATAAAGAGAAAATTATCCTTGACTCGCCTTAAATTCTTTATGTCATAATGTCGGAACGTCCATGTGAATCACCGTAATATAATCCCGGAAATTATATTACCCTGATTCTCATGTGCATTTAACATTACTTCATAAAGTCAAGGTGGCGCGTCAACAAAATTTATTAACGTAAGATCAAGATCGAATACGAGTTAGATATGATAGAAGAGTTCGAGTATAAATGCACAAATAGTCAAGTAATTCCTACTTCAGTCTATATGCCGGTTGTAGTCTAGATTCACCTATGTACCCTATGACTCGGGGTGGACACAAATGAACTCTAAATCCCTACAACCAAGGCTCTGATACCACTTGTAACGACCCCGACAAATCGTCAAGTGACGGCGTCGACTACGTGGGTCCCATTACCTGATTATAAGTCTTTAAGATAACGTTTGACCAAAATATGTCGCCTTCATTTCAAAATAAGGATTGTTTCAAAGTTTACAAGAATTGTTCAACCAAAAGTTAAGTTACAACGTTATAAGTACGATTGAAATCTAGGCGACACAGTTTAAGGTAAGTCAAAAGACGCTCCATGAAATGCACGTATACACGACATCCAATGCAAGTATCATATAGTAAGCGGAAGCATGTTTCACATATCGTGTAGTGACCTGAGAAAAACATAGAAATCTGTCAACGAAAACGTTGGTGAAATCATAGGTTTAGTAAGTAAATTGTATTGAACCCCAAGGTTCTTTAAGAATTGTTCAACCAGAATCGTTCACATTCCAAAATAGTATTTGTATCACGAGCACCCAATTATCAAGGCTTAACCGAATCTTCCCTCTGAATTTTGAATTTAGTGTTAGAACTTACACTATACATTGTTGAAATTATATTTCATTCACTAATGGTAGCGAACCGTCTGAATGAGGGTTTGTTAAACCCGTATGGCCACACAACATAATTACACGCTTACACTTACACCCTGCAAGTGGAAATAATGATAATTGGATTGAGGACTTTTGTTCAAACTCGTATGCATCTTTGTATTCGTATTTGTTCACAATGTAAGAGCATGAAAAGTAAATAAGTATGAAATGTATGTGTTTCTCAGCCCACGATGTAAAGAATAAAAGTGATTGAAAAAGTGGGACTATGATCTCACCTCGAGTGCACGAGTACAAAGGTACTTCAACAAGTAAACGTGCGCAAAGGACAACGCTAGTCTCGACCTAAACAAAGGTTGTATCAATAACGATAGTCACGAAGGGTCAAAGTTGTTCAATTAGTCATATGGCTCGACACGACTCGATTATGTAGCATGTGAAGCAAATTGTCAAGTTTCATGCAAGATACAAGTATAAAAGCATGTTAGGAAGATTGCATAAAAGTTTGGTTAAGTTTGACTAAAAGTCAAACTTGGTCAAAGTCAACGAAAAAGTCAACACGTTCGGGTCGGGTCTCGGACAAATTTTCTATGCTAGTTATTCATATATAAGCATGTTAAAACAAGTTGCATGTGAATTGGAGGTCTAGAACATGGCAAACATTTTTGATAAAATGGAAAAAGTTGGACAGAATCTGGACAAGGCAAATGTCGCGCCGCAGCAAGGGGTGTCGCGCCGCGACATAACACATGGTCTGGTGTCAGGTCGTTTTCAAGGTTCAAGTCTTGGTCAAAACTTCAAACAAACGCAAAACGCAAACCGCAAACAATTAGAAGACGTATCTTATACCGTTGGAAAGCTCTTTTGACAAGGAACACAACTAAACACAAATCCTCAAACAAAAACATCATTTACAACAATCGAATTCTCGTCATGTGATCAATAAACGCTCATTTCAAAGCCTCAAGTTCATCAATATGCATTTTAAGTTCCGGGAATCCAATTCACACATGTGATATGCCGTTTTGAAGGTAATGAAACATACATTACAACTACACACTTACAATTTACATTTCATGGCATTCAAGCATCAAAAAGTTCGTCTCAAGAACGATCAAACCCTAATCAAAGATCACAAAATCAAAAATCATGTTTTTGAAGTTTCCTTAATCAACCTACATATCAATATGAAGCTAGTGGCACTAGTAACACAATTAAAACATGAACTTTAACAATATAACAACATTAACTCATCCAAAATCGAAGATTAAGCACCCCCATTTTCAAGTTCATGCTAGTTACTCCAAAACAACAAATCGAGCAAACAAAACATATATTCATGTTAGACTTGAGCCATAGACACTAATTAACAACTTATAAATCAAAAACATCAAGAACACAAAATCTAGTGATTTTAGAAAGTTACCCAAATGAGATGAAATTGGTACCAAAATGTAGAGGATGAAGAGAGGATCACGAAAATGTAATTTGTTTTGATGTTTGCCTCTTGATCCGGATTTAGATGATGATTTCTTGTTTGAGTTCTTGAGAGAAAATGGAAGTATGAAAGAGAAGAGAAAGAGAGAAATGAGAGGAGGAGGTTGAAGGTTTGACTAGTTGACCTAGTCAAATCTTTGGCCTCTTTGCAAGTTTAGTCCCTCTAGTTCGGGTGCGGGTGCGTGAATTAACCAAACGAATATTTTAAAAACGCTCGAGTGACCGAGAGATGTTATAATTAAATAACGGAAACATTAGGACGTTAGTCAACGAAAAGTACGAATTTAAATAACGAAAGGTATTATTTTAAAAGAAAAAGACGGTGTTAAAATAAATTTAACGGAAAAACGCGGGATGTTACAGTGATAATTCCATGCGATCACATGGTAAACTCTGACACGCCTGATCAAACCCTATTCCAGCATTAATTACGTATTATTAATTATTATTATTATTTAAACCTAATTAGGGTTTATTAAATTATTATTCAGTTTTAGTTTTTAATTTAAATTTGTATTATAAGTTTTATTTAGTTTTATTAATATATAAAATTAATACTTTAAAAAATAATAATATAAAAATAATATTTTTATAAAAATAAGTAATTTTATCATTTTTTGTCTCTTTTTATAAATTGTATATTTTAGTCATTTGTATATTTATCGTTCATAATTAGTTTTAAGTTTAGTTTTGCCGTAGTTATTTTTATACTTCTAGATTCTTAGGCTTTGCCGTAAAATCACTTAAGTGCTTTTTCTTTAGATTTAGAATTTAGGCGCTTTAGAATTTTGCGACGCAGTTTATAAATTTTAGTACTAATTAAGTTATTGTCGTTTTGGATATTGAATTCCTTTAAGCTTTAATACCTTTAGACACAATTTTTAATTTTTAGTTTTTAGACTTTTAAGTTTCAACGCTTTACTTTGTTATTATTATTTTTCGACTTTTTGTTTTTCGACTTCTTATTTTTCGACGCACTTTTTCATTTCCACTCTAGTTTTTAGGACATAGAATTTTCTTTATTTTCTTTAAATTTCGAAAAAAAATAAAATTATTTTAAGCAATTAAATTAATAGACGCCAATTTTCTAGTTCGTAGTAATAGTTGGATTTGTTAGTGGCGAGTTGTGGGCTTCCGATTTAAAGGGTCCTGGCTACCTGCTGCATCTATTGGCTATTCGAAACGTGGGCAAAAGCAGAAAAGTCTATTAATTTGATAACTTATATAATTTTTAGTTTTATAACTAATATGATAATTAGTAAATGCACCACATTGTAGCTAAAATTTGGTAAAAAGTGTATTATGGAAAATTTTGAGAATATGTTGGAAACTCTTTCTGACATGCGAAATCAATTAAATCAATACTCTCAAACGAGTGTTGATGAAAATTCATTCGGTCAATCTTGGATCACGAATGACGAAACAATAACTGGTTGTGAAATCTGTGGAGATTATCACTCTACATGGGAATGTTTTTATTACGTTCCTATGGAAAATTACGCACCCACGGAACCTGAATGGAACGATTATGAAAAATACAATTCAAATTGGGATTATTCCCAAGAATATTTCCAAACTCAACAACCAGAAGACAAGGAAAATTATGTGTCTGAAAATCTTTTAGACAATATGAAAATCAAACTTGAAGAACTCGATGCTCAAAATGAACAAATGAGAGAGTTTGTAAATCGGCAAGCTGAAACTATATCAGATTACACACCTGTTGATCTGAGGAGTATTGTGCAAGAAAATCTCATATCATCGAATTTTGATGAATTCGAGAGCTCCGAAATCACCAATTATCCCGATGATACTTTTTATTCAGCTTTACCAATTTCACAACATATCGACACATTAGCCTCTACCAACGAAATCAACGATCCATCAATGGATGAAGAAGAAGAAGTAAGGGTGACAAATTGGTACTCTTGGGAAAACGATAACGTTGAAAATTTTACCCCCGAGACCAAAATGGTGGGACCGATAAGTACCATTAATGAAGAAGAATTTGCTTCGATCCCGAAATTCACCATTCCACAACCTTCTGTGACGATCGCTCCAAATCCATATGGACGAACACGTCATTCATTGATTTCATTGCGAGGTATTTGACCTCTATATGATACGTTTTGTAAACATTGCATTCTTTTGAAAAGGCATACCATAAATGAATATTTAATTCCAGAGTTTTCGACATCTGATGATTTCTACATATAGACAATCACCGTAAATAATAGTTTACAATAATAATACTTCCGTTGACAATGCAGTCAAAATAGATACATGATGATGGTTTTGTGAATGCAACGTTTTCTTGAATAAAGCATGCAAGACTCCATGCACATAGCTTGTATATCATGTAAGCAAACAGCGGAAGACTTCTAGGGAACCTGAGAATAAACATGCTAACAAGTGTCAACACAAAGGTTGGTGAGTTCATAGTTTTAATGTTTCGTATAATCTGTATATAAAGGTGGATCACAAGATTTCAGTTGTTTCATCCAGAAACGTTTATCAATAGATTATATAAAAGTGGATCACAAGATTTCAGTTGTTTCATCCAGAAACGTTTATCAAAATATTCTACGAAATTGATCACCCTGGTAACTAAACTTTAACGTATATATAATTTGTACCCTTTGTATAATCATCTTAATAATACACGCAAACCAACGTGTACGCTTTTCAAATAGCATACGTCCGTAAAAAGGCTAGTGCTCTAGCTCGGACGGGGATATCAAGCCCTATGGATCCATATACTACTACTCGCGCCCACCAGTTCTTATAACTGGCAGTTACTAGTTACCAAAGCTAAGGGATTTTCGGTTCAAACTCAGTGTAGAATTTAGTATGTACTTGTATCCATTGCGTTTAAAATAAAGTGCATATATTCTCAGCCCAAAAATATATTTCAAAAGCATTTAATAAAGCAGTTGTAAAAATAGCGCATGTATTCTCAGTCCCAAAAATATAAAGAGTAAAAGGGAATCAAATGAACTCACTGTTTTATATTGATATACAATATTGCAGGAAAGCACGTAGACGCATTGGATATAATAAGCACGAGGTTTGATTCACAAAAATACCCCCGAATATTACCCATAACCTCCTTGGCAATAACCCATATTTTCCTTAGCTCTAGCTTTCTCGGAAACTCGTTTTGAAAAATTACTTGGACAGCACTCCGTCGTAATATTTTATGTACATTATTATTTTTGTATCGCAAAAATAATAACACTAATAATAAAAATAATAAGATTAATAATAATCTTATTAATAATAATAATAATAATAATAATAATAATAATAATAATAATAATAATAATAATAATAATAATAAAATAAATAAATACGGAGTAAAAATAATATATGTGTGTGTGTGATTTATCTGGCCAAAACTCGAGAATTTATAGCACTTGGCCTGAAATCTGGAGTCATGCGACTCGCATGGAAATGGCCTTCTGGCCATGCGACTCGCATGAGGACCAGGGACAGCTCACATTATTTTTGTCCTAACATTTGTCGACATAATAAAATATAAATATAATATATATAATTTAAATTAGTTAATTATATATTATATTAAATTCACGTGCATAGTTGACTTGTAATTTTTGTTCCGATAAGTCGTACGTTGTCACTCGACTTATGTCCCGGTTCCGGTTTTTCGAACGCCCTTTCGTACGCTGAGAAAACTTGTACTTTACGTTTCGTGAATCGTACCTTTGTCAAAATATAGTCTTAAATCATCCATAAAATACACCACTGTAGCAAGTTACTGTAGCAAAGTCAATTTTTACTGTAGCAATTCACTGTAGCAAGTCAATTTCACTGTAGCAAATAGTGATTTTTGAAAACACTGTAGCATTTTGAGTAATGTGGCAATTTGAAAACACTGTAACAAATTAGTGTTTAACTGGTTCATCTTAAACGCTTTAGTTAACTTATCTAAATATCAATTGAATCAATAAACGAATGTTACTATCGTTTATTATATATATGTATATATCTTTTTAATATACATAAATCAGTTTTTAAATACACATTGGAAGTTATTTATAAATAAATTTTAATAATAAATATTTCAACTTATCATATACATTCAAATAGATATTTAAACCAATAAGTTTAATGTACGGTATCAAACAATTAATACATTGTTACCTTTTCATGTTATAGTATATATGTATCTATTTACATATAATTGTTCGCGAATCGTCGAAAACAACCGAAGGGTATTTAAATATATAAAAGTAATTCAAAAATTTTGAGATTCAGTTTTACAGACTTTGCTTATCGTGTCGGAAATGTTAATCATACAAAGATTAAGTTTAAATTTAGTCGAAATTTTCGGGTCATCACAGTACCTACCCGTTAAAGAAATTTCGTCCCGAAATTTGAGTGAGGTCGTCATGGCTAACAATAAAAATGTTTTAATGACGAATATGGGTTGATAATAGAGTTTTATCTATGTTTGAATAATATAGATAAAATAATCCAATTACTCGAAGCGTATGAGAGAAGTTATCGTAATAAAGTGACATGGAGAATAAAGATGCGTCTTATCTCTTAATGTAGTAACGATTGATTTCCGGATTTTAAGGAATAGAAAATCTTCATAATTTAAATAAGATTTGATTTTTCAGAATTTGCGGAAATTAAGATTTTCTTTGATTAAATGCGTAATCTGCCTCTATTGCTGCGTCCGATATTTTGCTATAAATTGACCTCTTTCGTTTCATTTATTTTCAACACTCCTATAATCTTCTTTCTTATTTCATACATCCCAATAGATTGTGAAAATGCTTAATCCAGTTCTGATTCTTGATATTTTCCTGGCTATCGTATCCTTCATTCTTCTTTTTCATCTGCCACCAGAGGAAGTTATTTTCTTCTACTATTACCTTGGGGTTATAGTGTTTTTCATTCTCCCGTGTCTTTATATTGCTATACGCATTGATATACACGGTTTGTAATTTCGGGGTTGTTATCGGGCTTTATGTTCTCCATTATATTTCGGAGCTTCATGCTTTCGTTTTCTCTTCCCGGCCTTAAGTCAAGCGAATAATGGTCCAGAATTCGTAGGTATGAATTTCAGAATAAACATAATTAATGTTCTAAGAAAGAAATGGTAATGGCACAATCTGACTTGTCAAATTACCAGAATATCCGGAAAAGACCAAATCATCAAGAAAATATTTTCTTGATATGTTTAGAGGTTAAATAGAATAAAAGAGTTATGTAACATGGTTTATGATGAGGGTGTGATCTGTGAACCTTTGTCACGTTCCATTAGAAACTCAACATGACTTACTGTAATATAATCACGTTGATCAAGTGTCATTACATTATACTAACTCATGCTTCAGTTCCCAACATTACTTCAAAACATCCATTTTTTTCAAATTTTTTTTTTTTTTAGATTTTAGAAATTAAAATAGTTTCTTTTATGATGTAACACAGATAGCGCGAAGAGGTAATGATTTCAGATAAGAATGGTTTAAAAAAAATATCTTCAGAAATATGGAGGATATTTATAATGGGAGATACGATGATATGTTTAGAATATTTAAGATAAGATGATGATGAAGAATATTGTCCGCAAAGGTTTTAGTGTAAGGAGCAAGGTATTCTTTAATGATTTCAGCAGACTCTGAATCATTTGGATTCTTTGAAGGTAGATTTAGTCTTTGTGATTTGTCCACAGCCTCCTTCATGGTCTGCTCAATCCGTTTTTCAATTCCAAACCTTCTCTTTTTCTCTGCTTTACCACCATACTATTCTTTATCATCAAACTTTTGACTGTTAAGGTCGTTTACAGTTTTTGCTGCTTCATTAACATTTTTCCAAAATTCGGAGAACTAGTTTCGTAGTTTGGGGTGTTTTTCAGAAACTTCACATTCGAAGTATGTAAGTCCAGGAGGTAGACGTTATATGTACATATAACTGTTGGCGTAGACGTGCTACAAGATTTCAAGATACTGATTGCTAATTCCCGATAGTTGGTATGGCAATTGCCGTTACAAGATGTGGATGAGTACATGATACGGTTTCAATGAGTATAAAGATTTTTCGGAAGGTCAAAGATCAATGAAGTTGTTGGTAAATTTACTGCTAATGTGGTGAAACATGAAAGGTTCCCTGATAACAAAAACGTATATGCCAAAGTTACAAGTCTGAAAGGTCGTCGTTAACTGATTGAACGATTGATAATACTGGATACTTTGAAAAGGAATTGCAAGGTTATTTTTGGTAAAAACAATGCTAAAGGATTTATCACAGATACGTGTTAAAGTTTTACTTAGGTTTCGAGAGCTTTCCAGATGTATGATTATAAGTACAAATCTTTCTTCTCGTAGATATCGTGTAGTTGGTTTGTCTTCTCGTTTGTTCATTAGTTGAAGTGTTTCCAAGAATTTCGATGGGTTTGAACGCAAAATGTAATCATATGATGTTCTAGTACTGTTCTGAATTCAAAGCATGGTTTTCGAAGCATGGTTTTGAAAGATGTAGGAATCTAAGAGTGATGTTTTTCGTTTAATCTTGACTTGGATTCTGATCTATCAAAATCAGAATACGAAATTGAATGAAAATGGTTATTCTGCGATGAACAGATACGTATATCTATAGGTTTGAGCAGTATAGTTAATGATTGCTGAATCAGAATTGAAGAATGTATAGTGTAACATATTAATGTGGAATTTATATATTTCTAGGGTATTACCTACCCATTAAAATATTCTCATCATTAACAGTTTGTACAAAAGGATTTTCAATTATAATCTTTATGAAAATATATGTATGTATATTTCCTTCAGATGTAATATAGATTTAATGAGTTATTAAACTCATTTGATTTTCGGTTGGAACTAGAAACGAATAATCTCTTCTATATTAAAGATTACATAATCGTCGCAGGATATTTCTCCAATGAAGTTATGAATTAATACTTCATCGTTTATAGTTATTAGTATTCTTCGGTGTCTACGGTGCGTATAAGGTTGATACTCGTGGGACAGATTGTGAAGTTGAGGTTTGCGATGAAGATGTTGTTGGTGATGGTAATGGTACTGTTGGTGTTGTTGTCAGTGGTACTGTTGATGCCGGTGATGCTGCTGGTGTTTGTAACCTTTGCACCATATTCTCCAAAGCCACTACCCGAGCACGAAGCTCGTTGACTTCTTCTACTACACCAGGATGATTGGCGGTTCGGACGAGCGGATGAATAAGATCCAGAATTTGAGAGAGTATATGATCATGACGAGATATTCTGGAGATGAGAGAGAAAATGGTATCACGAACAGGTTCGCCGGTAAGTGCTTCAGGTTCTTCAACAAGAGGGCAATGTGGTGGATGGAAGGGATCGCCTTCTTCTTGTCTCCAATAATTAAGTAGGCTACGAACCCATCCCCAATTCATCCAGAATAGATGATGGCTAATTGGTTGATCCATTCCGGTTACACTGTCTTCGGAATTCAGGTGAATATCCATATCGGAATAGCTGTCAGTGTTTGAACTAGATATGGGATCCATCTTGTATAAATAAGGAGATTATTTTTTTTATATGAATTAGATTATAGAATTTAGTTTGGTATTCTTCAATACATAATTTACATATGTATATATAATACCAAATTCCATAAATCACGGAGAAATTTTCGGAAGATATCAGGAAAAGTTTACAGTAATAGATACGCTAAGATATGAATTTGTGTCTATACACTATTTATGCAATAAATGCAGGAAAACGTGTCTAGACTTAAGAATGATAAGCATGTAATTTTCGATAAGAAATGATAAGCAAAACTTTTAACTTGCAGACACGGTCGAAGTCCAGACTTACTAATGCATCTTAACAACTATCAGTTAGACACATTCATGCAAGACCTGATTCGCTAGGACCAACGCTCTGATACCAACTGTGACGATCGCTCCAAATCCATATGGACGAACACGTCATTCATTGATTTCATTGCGAGGTATTTGACCTCTATATGATACGTTTTGTAAACATTGCATTCTTTTGAAAAGGCATACCATAAATGAATATTTAATTCCAGGGTTTTCGACATCTGATGATTTATACATATAGACAATCACCGTAAATAATAGTTTACAATAATAATACTTCCGTTGACAATGCAGTCAAAATAGATACATGATGATGGTTTTGTGAATGCAACGTTTTCTTGAATAAAGCATGCAAGACTCCATGCACATAGCTTGTATATCATGTAAGCAAACAGCGGAAGACTTCTAGGGAACCTGAGAATAAACATGCTAACAAGTGTCAACACAAAGGTTGGTGAGTTCATAGTTTTAATGTTTCGTATAATCTGTATATAAAGGTGGATCACAAGATTTCAGTTGTTTCATCCAGAAACGTTTATCAATAGATTATATAAAAGTGGATCACAAGATTTCAGTTGTTTCATCCAGAAACGTTTATCAAAATATTCTACGAAATTGAGCACCCTGGTAACTAAACTTTAACGTATATATAATTTGTACCCTTTGTATAATCATCTTAATAATACACGCAAACCAACGTGTACGCTTTTCAAATAGCATACGTCCGTAAAAAGGCTAGTGCTCTAGCTCGGACGGGGATATCAAGCCCTATGGATCCATATACTACTACTCGCGCCCACCAGTTCTTATAACTGGCAGTTACTAGTTACCAAAGCTAAGGGATTTTCGGTTCAAACTCAGTGTAGAATTTAGTATGTACTTGTATCCATTGCGTTTAAAATAAAGTGCATATATTCTCAGCCCAAAAATATATTTCAAAAGCATTTAATAAAGCAGTTGTAAAAATAGCGCATGTATTCTCAGTCCCAAAAATATAAAGAGTAAAAGGGAATCAAATGAACTCACTGTTTTATATTGATATACAATATTGCAGGAAAGCACGTAGACGCATTGGATATAATAAGCACGAGGTTTGATTCACAAAAATACCCCCGAATATTACCCATAACCTCCTTGGCAATAACCCATATTTTCCTTAGCTCTAGCTTTCTCGGAAACTCGTTTTGAAAAATTACTTGGACAGCACTCCGTCGTAATATTTTATGTACATTATTATTTTTGTATCGCAAAAATAATAACACTAATAATAAAAATAATAAGATTAATAATAATCTTATTAATAATAATAATAATAATAATAATAATAATAATAATAATAATAATAATAATAATAATAATAATAATAAAATAAATAAATACGGAGTAAAAATAATATATGTGTGTGTGTGATTTATCTGGCCAAAACTCGAGAATTTATAGCACTTGGCCTGAAATCTGGAGTCATGCGACTCGCATGGAAATGGCCTTCTGGCCATGCGACTCGCATGAGGACCAGGGACAGCTCACATTATTTTTGTCCTAACATTTGTCGACATAATAAAATATAAATATAATATATATAATTTAAATTAGTTAATTATATATTATATTAAATTCACGTGCATAGTTGACTTGTAATTTTTGTTCCGATAAGTCGTACGTTGTCACTCGACTTATGTCCCGGTTCCGGTTTTTCGAACGCCCTTTCGTACGCTGAGAAA
This sequence comes from Rutidosis leptorrhynchoides, assembly GCF_046630445.1. NCBI lineage: Eukaryota > Viridiplantae > Streptophyta > Magnoliopsida > Asterales > Asteraceae > Rutidosis > Rutidosis leptorrhynchoides. The sequence continues at coordinate 554,320,228 of NC_092334.1, forward strand.
ACTTGTACTTTACGTTTCGTGAATCGTACCTTTGTCAAAATATAGTCTTAAATCATCCATAAAATACACCACTGTAGCAAGTTACTGTAGCAAAGTCAATTTTTACTGTAGCAATTCACTGTAGCAAGTCAATTTCACTGTAGCAAATAGTGATTTTTGAAAACACTGTAGCATTTTGAGTAATGTGGCAATTTGAAAACACTGTAACAAATTAGTGTTTAACTGGTTCATCTTAAACGCTTTAGTTAACTTATCTAAATATCAATTGAATCAATAAACGAATGTTACTATCGTTTATTATATATATGTATATATCTTTTTAATATACATAAATCAGTTTTTAAATACACATTGGAAGTTATTTATAAATAAATTTTAATAATAAATATTTCAACTTATCATATACATTCAAATAGATATTTAAACCAATAAGTTTAATGTACGGTATCAAACAATTAATACATTGTTACCTTTTCATGTTATAGTATATATGTATCTATTTACATATAATTGTTCGCGAATCGTCGAAAACAACCGAAGGGTATTTAAATATATAAAAGTAATTCAAAAATTTTGAGATTCAGTTTTACAGACTTTGCTTATCGTGTCGGAAATGTTAATCATACAAAGATTAAGTTTAAATTTAGTCGAAATTTTCGGGTCATCACACCTTCCAACCCAATATTCTCAATAGACGAGTCATCTACCAAAGATGAACTACAAGCTGTAATAGATATTGACACCTCGAATTTCACCCAATTGGGTAATAGAGGTGAAAACTTTGATCCCGAGAATAAACGGAAGGAAATGTTAGGAATTGTCCACCCTATAGAAATATGTATGTCGGTGTATATCGATCCATTTGACTAAGAACCAGAAAAGAGATATATCCATTTACTAAAAGCTACACTTAAAAAAGAATTAAGTAGTGACGATCGGGTGGGTCTAAACTTTAAACCCATTGATATATTTTATACCACCCGAGATGTAAATAACTGGCTCACTATTTTAATTCGTGGAACTTATTCTACCGACTTCACATGTCGTCAGCTAAGTAGGGGGAAGTCTAACCCCACTTAAAGTTAAATTCGGGGTTCGGGTTAGTGCATAACTCGTTAATAAACATGCATAATAAGTTAGGGTAAAAGACGCATTTTCAAAGATTAGCAAACAGTTCAGAAAAGCAACCGTTTTTGAAGAAAAACATGTGTGATAAAACAAGAAGGAATGAACGATGAGGCGCGCCATCTATCATTCAACGAGCTTTGTAATTACAAACTGGGTATTTTTAATCACTTTTCTACACTTATCACCCTCGTGAATTTATAATTATAGTCTGATTTCATGCAAATGAGGGCATTGCATGATCTCAAGTGTGGGGAAGGGTTATAAATTCTCTCGGGTTTGCACTTAGTTTATTTGCCAAATTTTGTGAAAATTTTAAAAATTTTCAAATAAATGAATTCAAAATCATGTTTATACATATTTATGAACGATGAAAACTAGGTGTTAATACCGAAATTATCGTTACCTCGGAAAGGACATAAATTGAGAAACACCCTAAAACACTTGAATTCATTTAAAATGGAATAAAAGAGAATAAAAAGGCAAAGAAAGAAACTAAGTGTGGGGAGAATGTACCAAGTTATTCAATTAAAAAACTATCTATCACATGTTCCTGTAAAGTTATTGCAGGTGCTTTTGTTTTGGACGATACTAATCAGTTTTACCCGATTTATTGTAATACCTTTGAAAGAATAGATGGATCTACACGATGAATCAATTCCATCATTAAAAGGAAGTAAAGTTTTCCGAAAAAGACACGCGCTTCTTAATTTAGGTCAAGAAGTTATCGTCCAGACCAGCTGTAGGTTGACGAAAAATCTAGAAAAGTCATCTCTAAAATCAGCAGGAAATCCACGGACCTCAGCATCAAACAGGGTCGCCAAGTGGTCAGACTTATCCTAACCATGAGAGGATTTGTCTCGTAAAATGGGGAGGGAGCCGTGCAAATTAGCTTGATAAGACTAATGAATCAGATCCCCAGAAAGGATAATCTCCTTAAAGAATAAAAATCAGCTTTTAAGCCTCATATTACTCAATCCTTAAGATTGACCTTAAAGATTAAGAATTACAAACTCATGAAATTCGATGATATCTAAACTCGAGCTTGAACGAGAAAATATTTTGATCAAAATTAAAACCGATTTGTTTTCTGAAAACCTATTTTCAATGCATTCATTACCATTGAACGTAAAATCCTGAGAATTCATCAGAATTCATTAGGTCACCTGAACCAAATCGGGTGTCAACCGTAAGAACGGTGGTTGCATAGCATGGTCGAAGACAGGACCTTGTGCCAGACCGAAAAATCATAGGATGATCTTTACTATTGCTCTTACAAAGGATAGTAACTGCATCCGACATGTTGTGGACCATGAACAAATGCATGTCATTAGACATCGCCTTAACAGTTGCTTGTTCATCTCCTTTCCTTACATCCGGACGGTAGTTTACCGAAAGGTAATATACGGAGCAAGTATACTGGACGTGTTGCTTTCCTAATACAAGGTTAGCAAGTGGGTGACACAAAACCATAAGTTTTGAGCTAAAATTTCCAAATCTGAAACCCACCAAACCCACAAAAACATTTTGCAAACACCGGTGAAGGGTTATTCCGGAAAACTTATCTAGGGTAAAAGCTAGAATGAATTTTCAAAAGATCAAATGTTTTCATAAAGATCCAATTTCCTTAAGGATCTAAATTTTTATAGTCATGTGGAACTGTAAACCACATCGTTATTATCATTGTTTATACCGCCGTATCAAAATCACTAATGTATAAAGTGTGAAGAATAAAGAAGTGATTCGTGTGATTTAATTTCAAGTTCTGTATTGCTTGAGGACAAGCAACGTTCAAGTGTGGGGATATTTGATAGTGCTCCAAATGAACATATATTTAGTATCAATATCCTTCCAATATGTAAAGTTTTCAGTTGCAATTATTCTATTTCAAGTAATATTCGTTTATATTAAATAAGTACGAAGACAAAAGGCGAAAACGAAGATTGAAGACGCAAACGTCCAAAAAGCTCAAATGTACAAGATACAATCCAAGTGGTTCAATTTATTGATAAGAAACATCTAAAATTAACAAGAGTACAAGTTGCGGAACGCAAAGTACAAGATATTAAATTATACGAAAGGACGTTCGAAAATCCAGAACCGGGACCTGAGCCAACTATCAACGCCCGACTCAACGGATCAAAAATTACAAGTCTACTATGCACAAGAATATAATATAATATTTAAATAATTATATAAATTATTTATATATTATATATTATATTAAATAACGTCGACAAAGAAGAAAACAAAGCAATGTACCTGGATCCAGCTGGCCATGCGATCGCATGGCCTGGAAGAGCAAATTCCATGCGATCGCATGGAGCCCTGTAGCAGGCCAAGTATTATAAATGCAACGAATTTCGGCCAGTTTTAATACACCAATTCAATCTCTTTACTCCCTCTGAATAATATATATATATATATATATATATATATATATTTATATATATATATATATATATAATATAGTGTAGTTTTATATTAGTTAGTTTTGGGTTATGCAAAGGTTATTTTACGGGTTTTAAAGTCGAAGTTCTGTCCGTGTAACACTACGCGATAAATAATCAATGTAAGTTATGTTCTCCTTTTTAAATTAATGTCTCGTATTTAAGTTATTATTATGCTTATTTAAGCCGAAGTAATCATGATATTGGGCTAAAATATTAAGACGGGGTAATTGGGCTTTGTACCATAATTGGGGTTTGGACAAAAGAACGACACTTGTGGAAATTAGACTATGGGCTATTAATGGGCTTTATATTTGTTTAATTGAATGATAGTTCGTTAATTTAATATAAAGATTTACAATTGGACGTACCTATAAATAACCATATACACTCGATCGGACACGATGGGCGGGATATTTATAAGTACTAATAATCGTTCATTTAACCGGACACGGGAATGGATTAATAGTCAATGGATTCATTAAAACATGGGTGAATTACATACAAGGAAAATTGGTGTAATTATAGTTTAAGTCCCCAATTAGTTGGAATATTTGACTTCGGATATAAGGATAATTTGACGAGGACACTCGCACTTTATATTTATGACTGATGGACGGTTATGTACAAAATCCAGATGGACATATCGAATAATCCAGGACAAAGGACAATTAACCCAGGGTAATAAATTAAAATCAACACGTCGAACATCATGATTACGGAAGTTTAAATAAGCATAATATTTTTATTTCATATTTCATCGTACTTTTATTTACTGTCATTTTAATTACTGCAATTTACTTTATCGCAATTTAAATTCTATCATTTATATTATCGTCATTTATCTTTACGCTTTATTTAAAATCGACAAACCGGTCATTAAACGGTAAAATCCCCTTTTTATTTTATAATAATAATAATAATAATAATAATAATACTATATTACTAATATATATATATATATATATATATATATATATATATATATATATAATTGTTTAAAATATAGTGTACGCAATAAGCCGTCTCCCTGTAGAACGAACCGGACTTACTAAAAACTATACTACTCTACGATTAGGTACACTGCCTATAGTGTTGTAGCAAGGTTTAGGTATATCCCATCTGTAAATAAATATATAAAACTTGTGTAATTTGTAACGTATTTCGTAATAAAAATAATAGTATTTCGTACACACCTCTGCGCACATCAGTAACATCCTCAAATCCAGTCACATATTTTGCATACATATTCTCGACATATAATATGTTTTTACTTTTTAGCATCATATTTGATCTGTTTTAATTAATTTTTTCATTTACTATCACAAACAAAGTAATTAAAGGATACAGAAAATGACTAACATCACCGAGACTCAACAATACTAATTAATAAAAAATACACTAATATATACCTATGGGTTTCGTTGCATTGGATCGATGAAATTACCAATTTGCTTCTCGTATATCTGCATTTAATCAAAAAGATGTCAAATTCATCATTTATCATTTATACACATACATATACATATACAAAATTAGAAAAAGCAGACACAAATCACCTACCTCAAGGGAAAGAACAGCCGCACTTAGGATTAATACTACATCCTTTATTATAGTAACATATTAAAAAGGAAAAAAAAAATGAATGCCGCCACAAATCCTTTCATCCAGAAACCATTTTGAAACTCAACATGAAATTAAGAGTAAATACCTAAATTGACTTGCGTAAATGGATACTGTATGTTGAATCGATCCGATTTCGTCATGTGATTTTAGAATCATTGGCTTCTTAGTGAAGAAATCAAAGCATTTTGAGAGAAAAATAAACAAACTGATATCTGATGAAAGAATTATGGGAATGAGGAATACGGATCATTATGGTATCATGTTAATCAACGATCTTAGTATAGTTTTTAACGATTTGAGTAGTCAAAAAGTTATCTATGGTCGTTTTTTATTTGGGAGGATTTTGAATGGAAACTGCTACGTTTGAAAACTAATTTAGTGAACATCGGTTTTCATTAGGAGTATATGGGAACCGTCCTGTATCTGTAAGGGTAAAATAGAACAGCTCAATTAATCTTAGTATGAAAGAGACAATTCCAAACTAAGATTAATGTGAGCCTTTAGACCACGCAAGTAATTTGAGTAGCAAACCTTAATAATCTCTGCAATAGCTACTGTCTTGCTGATTGCCTTTTCCATTGCTATCAAAACAATTTCTTTCCCACGTTTATCCTACAAATGCGAAACAGTTAGATTGTGTTAAAAAAAAACCATCTTTGGTAGTAGTACATGCTAAAGCACATATGTACAAACACAAAGTTCCTTAGCTAGAACTGAATCACCATAAGTATTCGAAGATACAAAAAAGCGTTTGATAATGATCACCAAACCTGGATCTTTGTAAGACGAGCTTAACATATGTAATATTGCAAACACTACAGGTGAAGTATCTTTCAGTTAGTAAACCAAAGGTTCATGCCTAGGATGAAACGGCTTTGCCGGAATAAAATGAGCAGCTGCTCTTAAATTCCAAGCCCTCATTATAACCTGCATAATAATTTAACAAAAGAAAAAATTCAAATTCATACACATATACACATATAAAATCATATACAGATTAAATAAATTACATAAACTAATGAGGGATTTTAAAAGTTGTTGTTGTTGTTGTGAATATATGTACCTTCAGTTTCAATCAGTGGTTGCAGGTTTCTTAATCTTGCAATAACTTAATCTCATTCACTTCCATGATCTTCAAATTAAAAAACCCAAGTGCTCAACTCGGTATATTCCATCTTTCACTCGCATTATCAAATCATAACCGTTTGTCCATGTACAGTTTGACATAAAAAAGTCAGACTGCACAAATTTACAAATACTTCAACAACCTCATGTTTCATCCATTTGACTTCTGAAAATTCACACTTGTTTACTGCATCACTTTATCCAGAAGTACTTTCCACGCCATACCTTAAAGCACTTTATGATCATAAAATTACATCAATTCTTTAATCGATAAACAACCACAATAAAAAATAAATACGAATATCACCTTATAACTTCTGAAGTTCATGTGATCGTGTAGTGATACAGTGTTGTTGAACCCTGCATATAACAACCATTATGATATTGCATCTAATGGATAACACTCCCTATTACATACGAACCTTATTGACATTTCAAGAAACAACAACCCAAATCAGTATTCGGAATTGACGAAAGGGAGTAATTGAAAGAAGCTTTATTCATATTTAACGTGCATTTTTTTATTTTGTAAATACATTATTTAGTTAATCAACGACACTCTGACAGGTCAGGGATCAAAGATTAACCCTGTAAATTTCAATAATACCAAAAAAAAAAAAAAATAATTCAAATTGTTGTACATACAAAGATGAACAACACTAATTTGTTTACAATTTACACAACAATTTAGGAAAACATAACGATTTCATATTAGTAAACCGTAATGAAAGGAGTACGATACCTGATTTAAGATTCTTTCGCTACGAATACTTAGATAGTTTGGGTGATCGAGATCCACGATTTCGTCATTTTACAAAATTAGGAATTTAACTGATGGATGGTTTGAATCGTAAACCTAATTCGTGTGAGAATTTATGATGAATCCAGATCAGTAAACTAAAATTTTGGGCTGTGTTTCAATGAGCGACCGATTGAGTGCAGCCGTTAGGGTTTAATTCAAGAAGAACGTGTTGGACGGTTTTTGTTTTTGAAGGTTGAGAAAGAAACTTGCAAGTTGTAACCGTCAATTTGATTTAGAATGGTAAGGTGAATACGGAGCGAAAAAATTAGGGATAAATTAGAGAAGACCAATTAATCCTTAGTTAAGATCATAAGGTATTAATTAAGATAAATCCTGAGCGTTTGATCATTTCTTTTAAGGGTGGAGATTAAAAATTAAAGGAAAATTTTAAAAGTATTAACTAATATGGACTTTGTTTTAATATATAGAGAGGAAGGATTAATACTGAAAGGTAATTATTATAAACTAGTTAAAGACCCGCGATTTCGCGGGACTTTTGAAGGGTCAATTTAAGATATAAAATTAAATATATAAATTAAAAAACTATTATTATGTTTAGATGAGCATTAAATCAAATATTTTATAGGGGTTTGGAATTTTTAAAGTTTCAAAATGTACTAACGAACTATTATTAAGTCCTAAAACCTATACCCTAAACTCTAAACTATAAATTCTAAAATTTAAACCTTAAAATCTAAACCATAAACTCTAAACAGTAAACCCTAAAACCCTATACACTAAACTCTATACCTTAAACCCTATATCTAAACCCTAAACCCTAAACCAACCCTAAGCCACCAACCTTTAACCCTACACACTAAACCCTAAACCCTATACCATAAACCCTAAATCATAGATTTTAAAATCTAAACCCTAAACTCTAAACCCTAAAACCTAAACCCTACACACTAAACCCTATATACTAAACCCTAAACACTAAACACTAAACCCTAAACACTAAACCCTAAATCATAAACCATAAAACACTAAACCCTAAACACTAAACTCTATACCATAATACCTAAAAACTAAACCCTAAACTCTAAAGCCTAAAAACTCTAAACCTTCAACCATAAACCCTAAACCCTAAACACTAAACCGTAAACCCTAAACCCTAAAGAATAAATTCTAAAATATTAACCCTAAATCTTAAATTATAAACCATAAATCGTAAACTCTAAATAGCAATTCCTAAACCTTAAACCATTAACTCTCAATGTTAATCCTTTTTATCCATTAAGCTTAAACCCTATACACTAAAGCCTAAACCCTATATCTAAACCCTAAACCCTATATCTAAACCCTAAACCATAAACCCTATATCTAAACCCTAAACCCTAAACCATCAACCCTTTATCCTACACACTAAACCGTAAACTCTAAACCCTATACCTTAAACCTTAAATTCTAAAATATAAACCCTAAACTCTAAATCCTAAACCCTAATCTATATACCCTAAACCTTATACACTAAACCATAAACCCTAAACTCTAAATTCTATACACTAAACCCAATATCTACACTTTAAACCATAAATTGTAAAAACTAAACCCTAAGCCCTAAACACTAAGCCCTAAACCCTAAGCCCTAAACCCTATACCCTATACCCTAAACCATAAATTCTAAAATCTAAACCTTAAAGCTTAAAGTCTAAAGCATAAACCTTAACCCCTATACACTAAACTCTAAACCCTAAACCATATATTTAAACCCTAAACCCTATACCCTAAACCTAAACCATATATTCTAAAATCTAAACCCTAAACCTTAAAATCTAAAATCTAATAAACTCTATACACTAAACTCTAAACCCTAAATCCTATATCTAAACCCTAAACTCTAAACCAACCCTAAACCCTAAACCACCAACCTTTTACCCTACACACTAAACCCTGAACTCTAAACTCTAAACCCTATACCTCAAACCTTAAATTCTAAAATCTAAACCCTAAACTCTAAACCCTAAACCATGTACCCCAAACCCTATACACTAAACCGTAAACCCTAAACCTTATACACTAAACCCTAAACTCCAAACCCTATATATGTACTCTTAACCATAAATTGTAAAAACTAAACCCTAAGACTTAAACCCTATACCCTAAACCCTAAACCATACATTCTAAAATCTAAACTTTAAACCTTAAAGTCTAAACCATAAAACCTAAACCTTATACATTAAACTCTAAACCCTAAATCAACCCTAATCCTAAACCACCAACCCTTAACCCTACACACTAAACCCTAAATCCTATACCCCAAACCCCAAACCATAAATTCTAAAATCTAAACCCTAAACCCTAAACCCTATACACTAAACCATAAAACACTAAAACCTAAATTCTATACCATAAACTCTAAAAACTAAACCCTAAACTCTAAAGCCTAAAATCTAAATCTAAACTCTTAACTCTAAACACTAAACCGTAAACCCTGTACACTAAAGTCTAAACCCTAAATTTTAAAGCAAAAAATTCTAAAATCTTAACCCTAAACCCTAAATCCTAAACTATAAACCATAAATCGTAAACCCTAAATAGCAATTCCTAAACCTTAAACCATTAACTCTCAACGTTAATCTTTTTTATCCATTAAGCTTAAACCCTATACACTAAACTTTAAACCCTAAACCATGTATCTAAACCCTAAACCAACCCTTAACCACCAACCCTTTACCCTACACACTAAACACTAAACGCTAAACTCTAAACCCCAAACCCTAAACCTTAAATTTTAAAATCTAAACCCTAAACTCTAATCCTCAAACCCTAACCCCTAGAATATGGTATAAGAGGCACAAAAACTACACTTTGTGAAGGTACACAGTACCAACACTATGTATATATTTACTCAAAAACTAAACCCTGAACCCTATATCTATACTCTAAATCCTATATCTATACTCTAAATCATAAATTGTAAAAACTTAAACACTATACCATAAACCCTAAATCATCTTTCTTGCTTGCTATGAGAGTTACTGCTACTCAGAACGGTCTTTCTTTTGCCGGTTGCCGAAGGCTCTTAAAACTGACAGAATGACCTAACGTTGCACTCCATCGGCTGATTTAGCAGTAGTAGCATCAGTGGCTTGGCTTTTCGGACATCCCATCTCTCCATATCTCCGCCACATATCCTCCGCAAAGCTCTAGTGAGCATAATATGCCTCAGCCTCGACCACCATTTTCCAGTCACCGGATTCACATTTTTCTTGCCGAATAGTGATCGGAAGCTTCATAATGACCTAACGTAATGCCTTCAAGTATATCGACCCGTTGAAGACCGGAATCGGAAACTGAGTAAAGTTCACTGCGGACACGGTGGCGTGATGTGTCAGAGAGATTGAGGAGAAACAATACACTGTGTGGACCGCGGACGAGTGGAAGACGTAAGTCGGTGACGTAATTACCGATGAATACATCATCATTTTTCGTGATCATCATTACTTTCCGGTGAAACATTCCGATAAGGTGCCAAAGAAAAATTAGATATGAGTGGAGGTTGGGATATATTTTGTTGCCGGACTTTTTTTGTGGGTTGAGATCGTACGGTTTAATTTTCAATAGGTAGAAGTTTAAATGCGTTACGTATAAATAAGTAAAAGAAATCATTTATCGGTGAAGACGAATCTCAGCTCTATATTGAAAGGAATGTGGATTTGTTTTCGTTAGATGACAAATAATTTAGGATTTTTCTTTTAATACTAAAATAGTCAAGCATGCATTATTTATTATTTATTTACGTACTAAAAATAACTATTTGTCGTGATACTAAAGTCAAAAGTGAGTGGCTGATAATTTATATCACACTCCACAAAAGTCCAATATTGAAATTGACTTGTAATGCATATCTCGTGATTGTATAGTATTTTAAGTGCTATAAATATGCACCGATGAATGTAAATCATGTGTACCATTTTCTAATATACTTATACAAGTATTATATTTCTTTCTCTCATATAATTTCTACTCTTATATTATAAGAAGTTTGTATCTAGATTAGTATACTAAGAGTTGTTATAAACAACTAAATTACAACACGTTATCAGCACGAAGTGCTCCGTATAATCAATGTTTATATAAGGAAGCACAAGTCACTAATCAAGGTAAGAAATTCTTTAACGATATCTTCTATTATTTATTAGTAAGGTAAATATTATTATCATTATATGTAAAGATTATATTTCTGTAATCTAACTTTTATTAACTTTACTAACATTTATATTTATGTTATTTAAGTTATATATGGTCGGTTATACCGCCTGAATTATATTTATGTAATCTAACTTTTATTAACTTACACTAACATTTATTTTTATGTTATTTAAGTTATATATGGTCGGTTATACCGCCTGAATTATATTTATGTAATCTAACTTTTATTAACTTCACTAACATTTATATTTATGTTATTTAAGTTATATATGGTCGGTTATACAGCCTGAATTATATTTCTGTAATCTAACTTTTATTAACTTCACTAATATTTATATTTATGTAATCTAACATTTATGATTACTTATACAATTAATCATTATTTATTTCATGCATACTAATGTTTATTCTTAAAATTTATTATTTATGCATAATATGTTTATTCTCTTAATCTTCGTATTTATACTAAACGTATTTATACTAAATGTATTTATAGTAATCGTATTTATACTAATAAAATTCTTTTATTAAAATTATTATTAATACAACGAGTACATAACAGTCGTTAACATCAACTAACGACGTTACAATGGTCATATGTATATAACGGTTGTTAACGTCAACTGACGACGTTACAATGACTATATTTTTCAAATATAAAATAAACATCTCCGTTTTCACATTTTCACAAATCAATCTTCATTTTCTCAGATTACCACTTTCAAAAAAAGTTTTTTTGTAAAGATGATTCACACAAGGATGATTTTTCCTATTGTATTGGTCATACTAACTATCATCATTGTTGCTAATATACCTGATGTCGTAGGGGGTATATACATAATAGTATTATTTTTAGTGCGGAAATACTATTAAATACGATACAATTTTACACAAGATATTTATTTATTTATAGAATGGATATACTTAAACCTTGCTACAACACTTATAGGCAGTGTACCTAATCGTACAGTAGTGTAGTTTTTAGTAAGTCCGGTTCGTTCCACAGGGAAATCTTTAAACAAAGCGTAACGCTATATTAGTTTACTTTTATAAAAATACAAACATATATATAAGTAATATTATTATTATAAAGGGGGGTTTTTACCATTTAATGACCGGTTTGTCGATTTTAAGACTTTAGTCGCAGTTAAAACCTAATGTAAAATATTAAATAAATAAAAGACTTAAATTAAAACTTAAAGTAAATAACGATAATGAAATTGCGAATAATAAAAGTGCGATAAAATAAACTTGCGATAATTAAAAAGTACAATAATTAAAAATGCGATTAAATAACAATAAATAAAAATGCGATAATTAGAAGTGCAATTAAATATAAAATAAAGGAAATTAAATATGAAATAAAAGAATTATGCTTATTTAAACTTTCGTAATCATGATGTTTGACGTGTTGATTTTAGTTTTATGCCCATGGGTTAATTGTCCTTTGTCCTGGATTATTTAATATGTCCGTCTGGTTTTTGTCCATAACAGTCCATCAGTCATAAATATAAAGTGCGAGTGTCCTCATCGAATTATTCTTATACCCGAAGTTAAATATTCCAACTAATTGGGGATTCGAATTGTAACAAGGTTTTAATACTTTGTTTAATGAATACACCAGGTTATCGACTGCGTGTAAACCAAGGTTTTACTACTTTGTTAACAATTACACCAATTACCCTTGAATGTAATTTCACCCCTGTTTTAATTATTCTAGTGGCTATTAATCCATTCCCGTGTCCGGTTAAATGAACGATTATTCGTACATATAAATACCCCGCCCATCGTGTCCGATCGAGTGTATATGGTAATTTATAAGGACGCCCAATTGTAAATCTTTATATTAACATTAACAAACTATCATTTAGTTAAACAAATATAAAGCCCATTAATAGCCTATAGTCTAATTTCCACAAGTGTCGTTCTTTTGTCCAAACCCCAATTATGGTACAAAGTCCAATTACCCAATTTTAGTAATTAGCCCAACATCATGATTACTTCGTTTTAAATAAGCATAATAATAACTTAGCTACGAGACATTAATGTAAAAAGGTTGAACTTAACTTACAATGATTAAAAATAGCGTAGCGTTACACGGACAGAATTTCGACTTACACCTTTACAACATTCGCTAACATACCCTTATTATTAGAATTATAATTAAAATTAAAATTAAAATATAAATTATATATATATATATTTTACGTATATATGAGAGAAGAGAGAAAAAGATTATGAATTGTGATCAGAATTCGGTTGGCTTTATAGGGATTTTCGATTTTTGGGGCTCCGCGACTCGCGGTGAAATCCTCTTCAAACTCCGCGAGTCGCGGAGAATGAATTTACAGCTCAGTCCTTGGAGTCTTTCTCTGCCGACGGTTTATAATATATATATAATATATATATATATATAATTAATATAATTAATTATATATTATATTATATTTATATACATAGTTAACTTGTAATTTTTAGTCCGTTGCATCGAGCGTTAAGAGTTGACTCTGGTCCCGGTTCCGGATTTTCGAACGTCCTTGCGTACAATTTAATATCTTGTACTTTACGTTTTGAATCTTGTACTCTTGTAATTTTGAGACGTTTCTTATCAATAATTGGAACCTTTTTGATTGTCTTTTGTACTTTTGAGCTTTTTGGTTGTTTGCGTCTTCAATTCGTCGAATCTGTCTTTTGTCTTCACCTTTTATTATTTAAACGAATATCACTTGTAAATGGAACAATTGCAACTAAAAGCTTGTCTTTCTTGAGGAATAATGCTATGAAATATATGTTCGTTTTTAGCATTATCAAATATTCCCACACTTGAGCGTTGCTTGTCCTCAAGCAATATTGTCTTGAAATACTAGAATCACTTCTTTATTCTTCACACTTTGTACATCAGTGATTTCTCTACGGCGGTATAAACAATGGTAGTAACGATATGGTTTACAGTCCCACATGACTATAAAAATTTAGATCCATTAAGGAAATTGGATCTTTATGAAAACATTTGATCTTTTGAAAATTAAATCTAGTTTTTACCCTAGATAAGTTTTCCGGGATAACTCTTTACCGGTATTTGCAAAATATTTTTGTGGGTTTGGTGGGTTTCAGATTTGAAAATTTTAGCTCAACACTTATGGTTTTGTGTTACCCACTTGCTAACCTTGTATTAGGAAAGCAACACGTCCAGTTTACTTGTTCCGTATATTACCTTTCGATAAACTACCGTCCGGTTGTAAAGGAAAGCGTTGAACAAGCAACTGTTAAGGCAATGTCCCCTGACATGCTTTTAATTATGGTCTGTAACGTGTCGGACGCAATTACTATCCTTGGTAGGAGCAATAGTAAAGCTCACCCTTATAATTTTTCGGTCTGGCACAAGGTCCTGTCTTTGACCATGCTATGCAACCACCGTTCTTACGGTTGACACCCGATTTAGTTCAGGTGACCTAATGAATTCCAGGTGAATTCCTAGGATTTTACGTTCAATGGTAATGAACGCATTGAAAATAGGGTTTTCAGAAAACAAATCGGTTTGTAATTTTGATCAAAATATTTTCTCGTTCAAGCTCGAGTTTAGATATCATTGAATTCCATGAGTTTGTAATTCTCAATCTTTAAGGTCAATCTCTAGGATTGAGTAATATCAGTCTTAAAAGCTGATTTTTAATCTTTAAGGAGATTATCCTTTCTGGGGATCTGATTCATTAGTCTTATCCAGCTAATTTGCATGGTGCCCCCCCATTGTACGAGATAAAATACTTCTCATGGTTAGGATAAATCTGACCACTTGGCGACCCTGTTTAATGCTGAGGTCCGTGGATTTCCTGCTGATTTTAGTGATGACTTTTCTAGATTTTTCGTCAACCTACAGCTGGTCTGGACGACAACTTCATGACCTAAATCAAGAAGCGCGTTTCTTTTTCGGAAGACTTTACTTCCTTTTAATGATGGAATTGATTCATCGTGTAGATCCATCTCTTCTTTTCTTTCATCGGGTAAAACAGTTTAGTTTAGTCCAAAGCAAAAGTATTTTCAGTTATTTGTTACAGATATATGTGACATATGTTTAAAATAACTTGGTAAATTTTCCCACACTTGGCTTTTATTTTCCTTTTTATCGTCCTCTATTCCATTTTAAATGAATTTTAACATTTTAGTTTGTTTCTCAATTTATGTCCTTTCCGAGGTAACAATAATTTCGGTGTTAAAACCTAGTTTTATCGTTCATAAATATGTATAAACATGATTTTTAGTTCATTTAATTGAAAATTTTGAAAAATTTTACTAGAATTGGGTAGTCAGTATATAAGACTAGGGCTGTTCTTTTTTTTTATCAGAGAGCACTAGATTCTAATACAACTACTGCTTTACTAGTATTTTTAATGGTAACCAAGTGTATAAAGTAAAAATTTTTAAAATCCGAAAGAATTTAACCCCTTCCCACACTTAAGATCTTGCAATGCCCTCATTTGCAAGAAATCAGTAACAATTTAAATTATTGAGGGTGATTTGTGTGAAAATGATTAAATTTTTACCAAAGTTTCCAAATATATTGGCGTTTGTTTGCTGAATGATAAATGGTGCACATCATTTGTTCATTCCGTCTTGTTGTTATTTCACATATATTTTGCATCTTGTCGTCAAAATTAGTTGCTTTTGCTGAACTTAATGCCAGTCTTTGAAAATGCGTTGTTTTACCCTGTTGTGTACATAAGATAAACTGCAAACATATATACATATTTTTGAAGTTTGGTATATTACCCCACATTCAAAAATTATTAAAATCTAAGAATAAAAGTTAGACAATTATAAAAATGATTACAATATTAACAAAAGTATTAAACGTATCAATAATTACAAATTACAAAATAAAAAAAATAAAAAAATAATAAGTATACTAAGGATGATATTGGTACCAATAGGGGTTCCAGGCATAACCATAGGTGCTATAGAATGCTTCGGCAGGGTCATACGTAGGATACGGTGGCTGCATCTCTATAGACCAAGGAGGGAAGATGGGTTTCGGTGTAGGAATATAGTTTCTACCTATATGTTGGCAATGAGCTATGATTTGGTTCTGATGAACTTGCCAATCTTCAAATGCTCTCTGTCTAGCATTTTCGTATTCCTGAGAAGCTATAAACCTATGCATTTCTTGCATCTCATTCCCCCCTCCTACATTACCTTGCTGCTGGTTTCTCTCCACCTGTGGATGTCTACCATGGTATCGTACTGCGGCGTTATTTCGCCTCTTCAAAACTTTCGCACCATGGTATACATTTAAACCTATAGTATCGCGGGGTTCCGGTTCTTCTACTAATAATCCCCCCCGACTTATATCCACACCGAGATATTCACCAATCAAAGTAATAAAAATACCACCTCCTATTATGCTATGTGGTCGCATCCCCCGAACCATAGCTGATAAATAATAACCCACACAATACGGTATACTTACAGCGCTTTGTGGGTCTCGAATACACATATGGTAAAACAAATCCTGTTCATTTACTTTTTCCTTGTTTTTACCCCTTTGTGTAATCGAATTAGCTAAAAACCTATGTATCACTCTTAATTCGGCTCTATCTATATCCAAATAAGAGTAATTTCCCCCTTTGAAATGGTGATGGCTTGTCATTTGACTCCACACACCGTGTGTATCAAAATTTTCATCTATCTTTCTACCGTTTAGTATCAATCCTCTACAATCGGCAGACGCTAACTCCTCAGGCGTATATATACGTAAAGCCTGAGCCATGTCCAGTAAAGACATGTGGCGCATCGAACCGCCTAACAAAAATCTAATAAAAGAACGATCGGTTAAACTAGCTACCCGATCATTCAACTCTATACTACATAACAATTCTTCACACCATACTTTATATACAGGTCTACGTATGGTGAATAAATGTACCCAGTCATTAAAAGAAGAATTACCATACCTCTGTACAAGTAATTCCCTAATTGGCCCGGCCAATTCTACAGCTTCTAAGGGTCCCCATTCTATAACCCTCGGTACCTCAACAACCTTGGAATGAAGAGTATGCAAACCCCTTTGATATTTTGGATAATCTATCCAAAGTCTGTCAAATCTCAGGTTCGGGTGCAACTCTTCCAAGTGCATATCGGAAAAGGTCATGACTGGATGAGGTATATCCTGCTTGTAGTAGTTATCCACCTCCTGTTGTTCCAAATTCTCAGCAGGAGCATTGCGGGCTTTTTTCGATAGTTCTTCTTTTAATGATACAATTTTACACAAGATATTTATTTATTTATAGAATGGATATACTTAAACCTTGCTACAACACTTATAGGCAGTGTACCTAATCGTAAAGTAGTGTAGTTTTTAGTAAGTCCGGTTCGTTCCACAGGGAAATCTTTAAACAAAGCTTAACGCTATATTAGTTTACTTTTATAAAAATAAAAATTCAGAATGGGGGGAGAAGACTAGTTCTTTAGGGTCTGCTAGGGAAAGACCATACGTGTTCCATTTTCGAGAACTACACGAAAACAGACAATCTAACTCTAACAGAAATACATATTATCCTTTAAAGACTTGATTCTCCCCACACTTAGTTAGCTGTGGTGTCGAAATTGTGATTAACTTCGTTGTCGACTTCCATCGGACCATGTATGTAATGTTTAACTCTGTGACCATTAACTTTAAATTCAATCCCATTTGAATTTATTAATTCTATCGTTCCGTATGGGAAAACTCTTTTGACTATGAATGGTCCAGACCATCTTGATTTCAATTTTCCAGGAAATAGCTTGAATCGTGAATTGAAAAGAAGAACTCTGTCTCCTTCTTTAAATTCTTTTGAACTTCTGATTCTTTTATCATGCCATTTCTTCGTTCTTTCTTTATAGATTAACGAATTTTCGTATGCTTCATGTCTTAATTCTTCTAATTCATTTAGTTGACTTAATCGTAGACGTCCGGCTTCATGTAAATCAAGATTACATGTCTTCAAAGCCCAAAATGCTTTGTGTTCAATTTCTACTGGAAGATGACATGCTTTTCCATAAACAAGTCTAAAAGGTGTGGTTCCAATTGGAGTTTTGTAGGCTGTTCTAAAAGCCCAGAGTGCATCCTCCAATTTAATGGACCATTCCTTCGGATTTGATCCTACGGTTTTCTCTAGAATACGTTTTAAAGCTCGGTTGGTATTTTCAACTTGTCCACTTGTTTGTGGATGATATGCGGTGGAGATTTTATGAGTTACTCCATATCTTTTAAGAACTTTCTCAAGTTGATTATTACAGAAATGAGTACCCCGATCACTTATTAAAGCTTTCGGTGTTCCAAACCTTGCAAAAAGACGTTTTAAAAAGTTGACTACAACTCGTGCATCGTTAGTTGGGAGAGCTTGTGCTTCCGCCCATTTAGATACATAATCAATGGCTACGAGTATATATAGATTATTATGAGATTTTTGAAATGGACCCATAAAGTCAATACCCCAAATGTCAAATACTTCACATACTTGGATGACATTTTGTGGCATTTCATCACGTTGACTTATTTTTTCGGCCCTTTGACATGCATCACAGGATTTGCAAAGAAGGTGTGCGTCTTTGTAAATTGTAGGCCAATAGAATCCAGCTTCATAAACTTTTCTTGCTGTTAGTTGAGGCCCATAATGCCCTCCTGTTGGTCCTGTGTGACAATGGTTTAAAATTTTACTAGCTTCATCTCCAAATACACATCGGCGTATTATTCCATCGGGACAACTTTTAAACAGATGTGGATCTTCCCAGAAATAGTGTTTTATATCACTGAAGAATTTCTTTCGTCTTTGGTACGATAATCCTTTTTCAAGGAATCCACAAACTAAGTAGTTTGCATAGTCTGCAAACCATGGGATTTCTTTATAATCTATCTTCAATAGATATTCATCAGGAAAGTTGTCTTGTATGGCTGATTCATTTAGAACTTCTAATTCGGGATTTTCAAGACGAGAAAGATGATCAGCGGCGAGATTTTCTGCTCCTCTTTTATCTCGGATTTCAATATCAAACTCTTGTAAGAGTAAGATCCAACGGATTAATCTTGGTTTAGCATCTTGTTTTGAAAATAGGTATCTAAGAGCAGAATGGTCGGTATAGACCACCGTTTTTGCTAGAACGAGATATGATCGAAATTTTTCAAAAGCAAAGACAATAGCAAGGAGTTCTTTTTCAGTAGTTGTATAGTTTGTTTGTGCTCCTTGTAACGTCTTACTAGCATAATATATAGGTTGAAATCGTTTTTCAATCATTTGTCCTAAAACGGCTCCCATTGCAAAATCACTTGCATCGCACATTAGTTCAAATGGTAGATTCCAATTTGATCGACGCATTAGTGAGTTTCTCTTTAAGAATATTAAAAGATTTGATACACTCATCTGAAAAGATGAATGGCGCATCCTTTTCTAGGAGTTTATTCATGGGAGTGGCAATTTTAGAAAAATCTTTTATGAAACGTCGGTAAAAACCGGCATGCCCTAGAAAACTCCTAACTCCTCTAACATTGGTGGGATGTGGAAGTTTAGCAATTACATCTACTTTAGCTCTATCCACTTCAATTCCTTCTTTTGAAATTTTATGTCCAAGAACGATGCCTTCTTTAACCATGAAATGGCATTTCTCCCAATTAAGTACTAGATTTGATTTTTCGCATCTAATTAGCATTCGTTCCAGATTAACTAGACATGATTTAAATGTATCACCGAAGACTGAAAAGTCATCCATGAATACTTCCATGCATTCTTCTATCATGTCGTGAAAAATCGCCATCATGCACCTTTGGAAGGTTGCAGGGGCGTTGCAAAGTCCAAATGGCATGCGTTTGTAAGCAAAAGTACCATAAGGGCACGTGAATGTGGTTTTCTCTTGATCTTCGGGTGCTATTGGAATTTGAAAATATCCGGAAAATCCATCTAGAAAACAATAGTAACTATTTCCGGCTAATCTTTCCAACATTTGATCTATGAAAGGTAAGGGAAAATGATCTTTTCTGGTGGCGTCATTTAATTTTCTATAATCAATACATACACGCCATCCTGTTACAGTCCTAGTAGGAATAAGCTCATTTTTCTCATTTGTAATGATAGTCATGCCACCCTTCTTAGGCACGCATTGAACTGGGCTTACCCATGGACTATCGGAAATTGGATATATCAAACCTGCATCTAGCAGTTTAATAATCTCTTTCTTAACTACATCTTGCATATTAGGATTTAGTCTTCGTTGGCGTTGCACATACGTTTTATGACCTTCTTCCATAAGGATTTTATGTGTGCAATATGAAGGACTTATTCCTTCAATATCATGAATCTTCCATGCAATGGCTGGTTTATGAGCTTTCAACACAGAAATGAGTTGTGATTTCTCATTTTCAGTAAGAGAAGACGATATTATTACAGGTAATTCAGATTCACCATGTAAATAAGCGTATTCCAAATGGTTTGGAAGTGGCTTTAACTCTAATTTCGGAGGTTCTTCTATCGATGATTTATATCGATATCTGTCTTCTTCTTTTAGCATTTGAATTTCTTCTGTTGTTGGTTCATATCCATTAGCTATAAGTGTAGCTAACATTTCAGCTTCATCAATTGGTTCATTACCCTCTCCTAAAGAACATTCTCCTGTTCCTTGTAATTCTGGAAATTCTTCTAATAATTCTGCATGTGCATCTATAGTTTGAATATAATAACATGTATCATCTGCAGATTGTGGTTGTTCCATTGCTCTATCAACTGAAAAGGTAACACTCTCATCCTCTATACTTAGGGTCAGTTTCTTACCGAACACGTCTATCATTGCTTTAGCCGTGTTTAAGAATGGTCTTCCTAATATGAGAGGAACTTGAGAATCTTCTTCCATGTCCAAAACAACAAAATCTACTAGAAATACTAAATTACCAACTTTAACTAGCATGTTCTCCATTATCCCTCTAGGATATTTTATTGATCTATCGGCTAGTTGTATGCTTATTCTGGTTGGTTTCAATTCTCCAAGGTCTAGTTTAGCGTATAGTGAATACGGCATTAGATTTATACTAGCACCTAAGTCTGCCAATGCTTCTATTGAACTAAGACTACCCAGAAAACATGGAATTGTGAAACTTCCTGGATCAGATAATTTTTCTGGTATCTTATTCAACAGCACTGCTGAACAATTAGCATTCATAGTAACAGCCGAGAGTTCTTCCATTTCCTTTCTATTTGAGATTAGATCTTTCAAGAATTTAGCATATCTTGGCATTCCTGAAATCACATCAATGAAAGGAAGATTTACATTTATCTGTTTAAACATATCCAAGAATTTGGATTGCTCGGCTTCAAGTTTCTCTTTCTTCATTTTACTCGGGTAAGGAAGTGGTGGTTGGTATGGTTTAACATAAGGTTTATCCTTAACTGTGTTATTTTTATTAACCTTTTCAACTACCGGTTCTTTTTCCTTATCTTGATCAGGTTGTGGTTCTTGTGGAGTAGGAATAGTTTCATCAGAAGTTACAGGTATTTTAGGTGGTTTAAGTGTTGTACCACTTCTTGTGGTAATAGCTTTAGCTGTTTCATTCCGGGGGTTAGCATTTGTATCACTAGGTAGACTTCCCGGTTTTCTTTCACCTATTAATCTTGCTAGGTTACTTACTTCTTGTTCCAGATTTTGAATAGAAGCTTGTTGATTTCTAAATGCTTGAGCATTTTGTTCATTGGTTTGTTTCTGAGATGTGAAAAACTATGTTTGAGTTTCAACTAGCTTCGTCATCATATCTTCTAAATTCGGCTTTTTATCATCGGTTTGTTGTGGTGGTTTGTTTTGAAAATTAGGTCTTTGCTGATTGTAAGTATTATTGGATACTTGTTGATTGCTAGGACCTTGTTGGTTGTTGTATGGAATATTTCGGTTATAATTCTGGTTTTGATTGTAAATCGGTCTTGGCGGTTGATAATTATTTCCAGGCCTTTGGTTTATGTATGAAATATTCTCTCTTTGTTCCATTGTTAATTCAATACTGAGACAATCTTTTGTCAAATGTGGTCCTCCACACTGCTCACAACTAATTCGTATTGAGTGAATATCTTTAGTCATCTTTTCCATTCGTCTCTCCACAGCATCTATCTTTGCGGAAATGGAATCTAAGTCATGGCTAGAATCGGCTCTAGCTGCTTTAGATGATCTAACGATATCTTTTTCTTGGTGCCACTCATGTGAGTGGGAAGCAGTGTTATCAATAATTTTGTAAGCATCAGTTTCGGTTTTCTTCATAATAGAACCACCAGCTGCTATATCTATGTCTTTTCTTGTAGTGATGTCGCATCCTTGGTAGAATATTTGTACTATTTGACAGGTGTCTAAACCATGTTGCGGACATCCTCTTAACAACTTTTCATATCTTGTCCACGCCTCATATAGAGTTTCATTTGGTTTCTGTGTAAACGTAACAATTTCTGCTTGAAGTCTTACGGCTTTAGATGCAGGAAAGAATTGTTTAAGAAATTTGTCAACTAAAACATCCCATGTATCGATCGCCCCTTCAGGTAACGATTCCAACCAATCTTTGGCTTCTCCCTTTAAAGTCCAGGGAAATAACATGAGATATATCTGTTCATCCTCCACTTCTCGGATTTTAAATAGTGTGCAGATCCTATTAAAGGTACGTAGATGTTCATTTGGATCTTCCTTCGGCGCACCACTAAATTGGCATTGATTAGTCACCATGTGTAGAATTTGTCCTTTGATTTCATAATCTGGCGCATTAATGTCTGGATGAGTAATTGCGTGACCTTGGCCAGTGCGTTTAGCTCTCATTCGGTCTTCCATACTTAAAGGTTCCAGATTCTCCATAATTGAATTTGTTGAATCGGTATCACTAGATGATTCTGATTTAATGGTTCGTTCCTCAACAATCTCTGTTTGAATAATTGGTGGCTCCGGAGGAAAGTTTAGTGGTTCAGGATCTACGAACCGTTCCTGAATATTTTCCGGATTCTCAATTGTGAGGTCGGGTTCAAAAAATGGATTATCGGAAATTTGAACTGAAGTACTTGGTCGACTGGATGACGATTCTAAAGAAAAATCAACGGCGGTTATATTTGCTAAATGTCTTGATCTAGTTACAGGTGGTGAACGTACAAAAGGTGATGAACGTCTTGCTCGGTGCATTCACTGAATATCCTATTAGTTTTAAAAAGGAAAGAAAAATTATAATAAGTTATCCAATTAATAGACTTTTCTGATTTTGCCCACGTTTCGAATAGCCAAAAGATGCAGCAGAGGGGCAGGATTCGTTTGGTCTCAATATAATTGAGGACTGTTTGGCTCCAATAACCCGGTCCACGTACAAATCCAACTATTACTACGAACCAGAAAATTTTGATGTCTATTAATTTAACCACTTAAAATAAATTTTCGTAATTTTAAGAAATTTAGATAAGAAGTAGAAAAAATTCTAAGTCCTAAAAACTAGAATGGCGAGAAATAAGAAAGAAAAAGAGTTCGTCGAAAAAGGTCGAAAAAGAAAAAATGGTTGAAAAAAAGTGACGAAAAAAAAAATAAAAATAAAAGAAACTTATCAAAACTTAAAAAATACTTAACTAAGCTAACCTTATTACTACAACTAACTTAAAATTATAATCGCAAATTGAAATTACTAATTGGAATGATAATTGATACATAGTAAAAGGTGTCTAAAAATATTAAAGCTTACAGGAAAAACTAAATCCCAAATGGAAATAACTTAAAAAGAAACTAAAACTTAAAAAGGCGTCGCAAAATTCTAAAGCACCTAAATCTTAGTCTAAAGAAAAAGCACTTAAGGAATTCTACGGCAAAGCCAAAAAATCTAGGAGTAAAAATGACTATAGCAAAAACTAAGTTTAAAATTAAATATGAGCGAAAAAATACAAATATTACGCTACAACGATTAAAAAGGGACAAAATATAAAAATATACAAAAAGTTGTAAAAAGTACAATTTTTATAAAAATATTATTTTTATATTATTTATTTAATAAAACTATTAATTTTACAATTTAATTAAACTAATTAATACTAAATACATAAATTAAATAAAAAGTAAAAGTTAAAATAAAACTAATAATAATAATAATAATTATTAGGGTTAAATAATAATAATAATTAATTAATAATTACCGTAATAAATGCAGGATTAGGGTTTCTGTTCGTGTGTCAGGTACCCTCCGTGAGTCGCGGTAATTAATGCAGAAAACCCCGCGAGTCGCGGGGTTCAAAAATTCAGATGACAGCTTTAAATTCGACGCGTTTTTTCTTTATTTATTTTTTTTTTATTTTCTGTTTTTAATTTTTTCTATAAAAAAAGATAGTTAATAAAACTTATATTTTTATAAACTAAAATAAAAATAAAGAAACTTATAAAACTTAAATATTTAACAAAATCTTAAAAATGCTTATATTTTTGTTTTTCTTTTTATATTTTCGAATATTTAAAACGTATTTTTATAAAAACGAATTTTTAATAGAAGTAAGCTAAAAATCTTTTTTTTTATATTAGCGTTGCGCTTCCGGCTTTTAAGATAGTTCCTCGGCAGCGGCGCCAAAAATACTTGATGTCGTAGGGGGTATATACAAAATAGTATTATTTTTAGTGCGGAAATACTATTAAATACGATACAATTTTACACAAGATATTTATTTATTTATAGAATGGATATACTTAAACCTTGCTACAACACTTATAGGCAGTGTACCTAATCGTACAGTAGTGTAGTTTTTAGTAAGTCCGGTTCGTTCCACAGGGAAATCTTTAAACAAAGCGTAACGCTATATTAGTTTACTTTTATAAAAATACAAACATATATATAAGTAATATTATTATTATAAAGGGGGGTTTTTACCATTTAATGACCGGTTTGTCGATTTTAAGACTTTAGTCGCAGTTAAAACCTAATGTAAAATATTAAATAAATAAAAGACTTAAATTAAAACTTAAAGTAAATAACGATAATGAAATTGCGAATAATAAAAGTGCGATAAAATAAACTTGCGATAATTAAAAAGTACGATAATTAAAAATGCGATTAAATAACAATAAATAAAAATGCGATAATTAGAAGTGCAATTAAATATAAAATAAAGGAAATTAAATATGAAATAAAAGAATTATGCTTATTTAAACTTTCGTAATCATGATGTTTGACGTGTTGATTTTAGTTTTATGCCCATGGGTTAATTGTCCTTTGTCCTGGATTATTTAATATGTCTGTCTGGTTTTTGTCCATAACAGTCCATCAGTCATAAATATAAAGTGCGAGTGTCCTCATCGAACTATTCTTATACCCGAAGTTAAATATTCCAACTAATTGGGGATTCGAATTGTAACAAGGTTTTAATACTTTGTTTAATGAATACACTAGGTTATCGACTGCGTGTAAACCAAGGTTTTACTACTTTGTTAACAATTACACCAATTACCCTTGAATGTAATTTCACCCCTGTTTTAATTATTCTAGTGGCTATTAATCCATTCCCGTGTCCGGTTAAATGAACGATTATTCGTACATATAAATACCCCGCCCATCGTGTCCGATCGAGTGTATATGGTAATTTATAAGGACGCCCAATTGTAAATCTTTATATTAACATTAATAAACTATCATTTAGTTAAACAAATATAAAGCCCATTAATAGCCCATAGTCTAATTTCCACAAGTGTCGTTCTTTTGTCCAAACCCCAATTATGGTACAAAGTCCAATTACCCAATTTTAGTAATTAGCCCAACATCATGATTACTTCGTTTTAAATAAGCATAATAATAACTTAGCTACGAGACATTAATGTAAAAAGGTTGAACTTAACTTACAATGATTAAAAATAGCGTAGCGTTACACGGACAGAATTTTGACTTACACCTTTACAACATTCGCTTACATACCCTTATTATTAGAATTATAATTAAAATTAAAATTAAAATATAAATTATATATATATATATTTTACGTATATATGAGAGAAGAGAGAAAAAGATTATGAATTGTGATCAGAATTCGGTTGGCTTTATAGGGATTTTCGATTTTTGGGGCTCCGCGACTCGCGGTGAAATCCTCTTCAAACTCCGCGAGTCGCGGAGAATGAATTTACAGCTCAGTCCTTGGAGTCTTTCTCTGCCGACGGTTTATAATATATATATAATATATATATAATTAATATAATTAATTATATATTATATTATATTTATATACATAGTTAACTTGTAATTTTTAGTCCGTTGCGTCGAGCGTTAAGAGTTGACTCTGGTCCCGGTTCCGGATTTTCGAACGTCCTTGCGTACAATTTAATATCTTGTACTTTACGTTTTGAATCTTGTACTCTTGTAATTTTGAGACGTTTCTTATCAATAATTGGAACCTTTTTTATTGTCTTTTGTACTTTTGAGCTTTTTGGTTGTTTGCGTCTTCAATTCGTCGAATCTGTCTTTTGTCTTCACCTTTTATTATTTAAACGAATATCACTTGTAAATAGAACAATTGCAACTAAAAGCTTGTCTTTCTTGAGGAATAATGCTATGAAATATATGTTCGTTTTTAGCATTATCAATACCACTGGGTGAACCTATATTCTATCCTGCTCTTGTGGTTTTATCATTTGTAATCATGCCATTATTTTGTTGTTTGCTACTTATGAATTTAAAATGATTCTAATTACATTTTATTATTTTGTTTATGAATAGAAGTTGATTATGATTATGATTTATGTTGTTCATCTTTTTGATAATAGAAAATGTCGAATTTAAAAAGGCTTAAATTTGCTCCTTTAGAATCAAGTTGGAACAACTACTTAATATGGGTTATGAATGTAGAAAAACATCTCTAATCAATCGGTATTTTAGAAACCCTAAATGAAAATAACAATTGTTCCGAACAAGAGAAAGCAATAGCAAGTATTTTTCTTAGCAAACATATTGACGAGTCCTTAGAATCTACATATTATATGATCGAAGATCCAAGTATATTATGGAAAATACTCAAAGATAGATACGATATTAATTATCAAGAAATAACAGTGATCCATGAAAGAATAAAATTGAAGATGTTAGTAGACGCTCTTATAAGAATCCCGGAGATTCTTATTAATGATCTGGTAACGTGGATCATCAGTCTAGTATTTCTTGAATACATAAACATCTTGTTTAGCTCTACAAATAAGTCCCAAAAGAAAAGAAAACGAGAGTGAATCTGTTAAAAAATCTTGATCAAATAAACCCTGAGCTACCTTGAGACTTGAATGGTTTGAATTTTCTAAGATGCCTAGCTTGTTATGTATCACTCATAAATAAATGGTTTTAGACCATAACGCATATGTTTTATTAAGTGTTATCTTTTATGTACTTCAGATTGTAACTTGTTTGCAGGTAATATAATTTGATTATCTTGCTGAAGTATAACTCATTATTTGCTTATCTTATTTAAAGTTTTAGTATGAATCCTGCTGAAATACAACATCAATTAAATGGTAAAGACCTATGTATTGCAGATACTGGTAACATACACACTATGATCAAATATAAGAAATATTTCATTGATTTAAATCAAATGAAGGAATTATAAATACTATATTAGGTCTTGCAAACTTGATATAAGGAACGGAAAAGGCAAAAATTCATATTACCAAATGGTACGAATATTCTGATAAACAATGCCTTGTTTTCTCCCAAATCAAAGAGAAATTTTTTAAGTTTCTCTAATATATATCATAATGGATATGATTATCAGTCAATGATAACCGAAAATGAGAAATATCTATGTAGCACCGAAAAGCGCATATGATGAAAAGCGCATATGATGAAAAACGCAGCGCATATGATTAAAAGTGCATATGATAAAAAGCACATATGATGAAAAGCGCATATGATGAAAAACGCAGCGCATATGATTAAAAGTGCATATGATAAAAAGCACATATGATGAAAAGCGCATATGATGAAAAGCGCAGCGTATATGATTAAAAGTACATATGATGAAAAGTGCATATGATAAAAAGCGCAGCGCATATGATTAAAAGCGCGTATGGTGAAAAGGATATATGATGAAAAGCGCATATGGTGATTAATGAAAAGCATATATGGTGATTAATGAAAAGAATATTGAGAAAGAATCACCAATGTTTTTCCTGAAAGAATTCAAGGTTATATATATGGACCAATTCATCTATCATGTGGACCATTTTGATATTTCATGGTTCTAATAGACGCATCTAGCGGATGGTCTCATGTTTGTGTGTTATCAAGCCGTAATATGGCATTTGCAAAGTTTCTTGCACAAATTATTAAATTGAGAAGACATTATTCTGATTACACCATTAAAAGGATGAGACTTGATAATGCTGGTGAGTTAACATCTCAAGCATTTAATAGGGATTGTTGTTGAACATCCAGTTACTCATGTGCGTACACAAAATTGGTTTAGCTGAATCAATAGATAAACGGTTGCACCTAATAACTAGACAATTGGTAATGAGTACAAAACTCTCAATATTTATGGGGACATGTAAATTTACATGATGCGATATTAATTCACATTAAACCAAGTGCAAGTCATAAATATTCTCCATTACCAACTTAATTTTGGTCAAGAGCCAAATATTTTCCATCTTAGAACATTTGATTGTGCAGTGTATTTTTAATTGCACCACTACAACAAATGGTTCCTCAAAGAAGGATTGAAATATATGTTGGATATGAAACATCTTCAATCATAAGATATATTGAATCCATGACGGGTAATGTTTTTACAGCACGTTCTTGCTGATTGTCATTTTAATGAAAAATTGTTCCCTAGATTAGGGGGAGAAATGAAAAAAAAAATGATGTTTCATGATGTGAACATCAATTAAGGTATCTTGATCATCGCACTAAAGAATGCGAAATAAAAGTTCAAAAATAATGCATATGCAAGAACTTGCAAATAAATTACCCGATGCATTCACAGATATAAAAAAAGGGAGTGACTAAATCATATATATACCAGCAGTAAATGCTTAAGCTAGAATTGAAATTCCAAAAGCTGGCAATAATGTCACTCATGAGTCTTCGTCACGCCAGAAACGTGAGAGATCAATTGGTTCAAATGATAAAAATCTTTGAAAAATAAAATCAGCTGATAATGAGGTAAAAGAAAATGTTCAAGAAGAACCACAAATCAATACTCTTTCTGCAGAGGAGATTGATAATGTCAATACAGAATTTTCAATCAATTATGTACATTCAAAAATATTATGAAACCGAAATGAAATGAAAAATCTTGAAGAGATATTTTCATATAATGTTGCATATGACATCATGAATGATGACGATGATCCAGAACCAAAATCTGTCATGGAATATCAAAATAGACATGATCGGAATCATTGGAAGGGAGCAATACGAACTAAATTTGAATCGCTCAATAAAAGAAAAGTTTTCGGATAAATAGTTATCACTTTTAAAGATGTGAAATGTATGGGATATAAATGAATTTTAATTCGAAAAGGAAATAAGAAAAATGAACTTACAAGGTCAAGCCAGACTTGTAATTCAAGATTTTTCTCAAAGACTATGAATGAATTATGAGAAAAACTTATCCTCCTGTAATAGATGCAATTAATTTTAGATACTTAATCAACATGACAGTTTCTTAAAAAATGCATCTCATGGATGTTGTTACTACTTATATATATGGATCACTTAATAGTGATATATATATATATATATATATATATATATATATATATATATATATATATATATATATATACCTAAAGGGTTTAAGGTATCCAAAAGCATTTAATGAACTAAGGAAATGTATTCCATTAAATCATAAAGGTCTTTATATGGGTTGAAACAATCGGGTCGCATGTGATATACCCGATTAAGTGATTACTTGATAAGCAAAGGTTATACAAATAATCTTATTTTCCCATGTGTTTTCATTAAGAAAAAAACATCCGAATATGTGATTATAGCTGTTTATGTCGATGATCTTAACTTCATAGGCACAAATAAAGAGATTCATGAAGTCATTCAACTTCTAAAGAAAAAATTTGAAATGAAAGATCTCGGAAAAACCAAGTATTGCCTTGGTTTACAAATTGAGCATATGCCTAATGATTTACTTATACATCAAACAGCTTATACAGAAAAGATTTTAAAACGTTTTCAATATGGACAAGGCAAAACCATTAACTACTCTTATGGTTGTTAGATCACTTAATGTTGACACTGATCCATTTCATCCCTGTGAAGATCATGAAGATATTCTGGGACCAGAAGTACCATATCTTAGTGCAATTGAAGCTCTTATGTATCTTACAAATTGTACAAGACCTGACATTTCTTTTGCAGTTAATTTGTTGGCAGCTCAGCTCCTACCAAAAGACACTGGAATGGGATCAAACAAATATTTCGATACCTTTGAGGAACAACTGATTTAAAATTATTTTATTCTAACGCTTCAAAACAAGATTTGGTTGATTATGTATATACAGGTCATTCATCAAATCCTCATAAAGATAAATCTCAAATGATATGTATTCCTAAATGGAGGCACCACAAAATCATGACATTCTTAAAACAAACACTTGTTGCTACATCATCAAATCATGACGAAGTGATTGCATTATATGAAACTACTCGAAAATGTGTTTGGTTGAGATCAATGACACAAATCATTATTGATTATTGTGGACTAGAACGCTATAAAAGACCAACAACTATCTTCACCAACAACTATATATGAAGATAATGTAGCTTGCATAATACAAATGAAAGAAGAGTATCAAAAGTGACATAACAAAATATAAATGCTGACGAGGCGCCAAAGCCATAGACGGTCTTAACGGTCATAAGTTTGATGGAAAAGAATGGTATGTTGGTAAGGCTCAGAAAAGACTAAAAGGGAATAGGAATTGAAACAAGGGTTTGAGCAAACCATGAAGGAGACTGTAGACAAATCACATGGGCTAAACTTGTACATAAAAGATTTAGATGATACAGTTTCAGATGAAAACCTCAGATTCTTCTCATATACTCAAGATCTCATGAAAGACAACCAGATTAAAATGAGATACGTTCAATCAACAACTCTTCTGATCTTTATACCAAAGCACTGTCAACCACTGTTTTCAGAACACACATTCACAATATTGGCATGAGGCAAGTTCAAAAGATGTGATGACTCAACGATGTCTACTTGAGGGGGAGTCAACTCTATGCTGCACTCTTTTTCCCTTGGCTAAAGTTTTTATCCCACTGGGTTTTTCTTTAGCAAGGTTTTTAACGAGACAGTACTAGTTGATCTCTAAAGAAAATAAATTATCATCCAAGGGGGAGTGTTGTGATACTAAAGTCAAAAGTGAGTGGCTGATAATTTATATCACACTCTACAAAAGTCCAATATTGAAATTGACTTGTAATGCATATCTCGTGATTGTACAGTATTTTAAGTGCTATAAATATGCACCGATGAATGTAAATCATGTGTACCATTTTCTAATATACTTATACAAGTATTATATTTCTTTCTCTCATATAATTTCTACTCTTATATTATAAGAAGTTTGTATCTAGATTAGTATACTAAGAGTTGTTATAAACAACTAAATTACAACACTATTCAATTTTTAAAAATAATAACCACCCACTAAGCCAACTCAAATGTACTATTTCCAATACTTTATCGTAAGATTATCAAGTTGCATTATTTGAATAATAAAAATTAAGTAATTCCTTATCAACATCTCGTTTCATTCTACCAATTAACCTACTCATAGCATAATGACACATGAAAAAATAAATCACCGTGGTGTGGAGAAAGAATTAACAGATAACAAATGTCATATAATCTTATAATAGTGAGAGGAGTATTATTAGATTAAAATGTAAGATGGAATAATCATAATCATTTTACTCTATAACTAAAAAAATTAAAATTAAGAAGAAAAAAAAGAGAGAAGATTTTGTGATAACTTTCTAAAAAATAAAGTAATATTGTTCAAAATAAAGTAACAGACTTAAATTTGAAATTGTGGTTCATGATCATTAACTGTATAAAAAATACTTGATAAAGGTATTTCCAAATATCTAATTCACAAACATGACCAAATCCATATAGAAAACATTTCAATCTTACAGAACCATAACACTTACATCAATAATAGCGCCAACTGCTTCCGTTAGCGTCGGCAATATATCCAATAAATCGCGCCTAAACAAATTAACAGTCAATCAATTTATAATTTTGAAACTAATCAATGAATAGATTGATATAGAAAAAAGGAATGGAATAGTTACAAACGAAGTTTAGTGGGAGGTTATTGAATTGAATCACAAGCTCAACCAAGACATTTTCATTGAGAATCCCAGATCGTCATTCAGGAGCCGAATGGACATAGGTTGTGGTTAACTTTAAGTGATTACCTCTAGCTGACCCAGTATGGTAGTTCGAGCGCTTAGAACATCAGCTATGTTGTTTGGAACATAATTCGACAACCTCCACCATTGTAAGAAACCTCTCCAAATCGTTAACACCCACCTGCAGTCCGTAAATAGATGCTTGCAATCTTAGTAATGGGCCTGACATAGAGGACATACCTCGGAATCCGATTGAACTCTACGCCTATTTAGGTTGATTCTGGTTAGGAGCCTATTTAGTAATAGACTCAAAATAAATACGTTGACCTTTTTCGGGAGACAAGAAACCCATTTTAAAGGGCATAGAACCACCAAAAGGTTTCAACAAACGATCCTCAATGAGGTCATCCATTCTTTTAACAAAAAATGAGTTTTTGTGTGAAGAATACAAACCCAATCATCCTTAGTAATTCTGAGTGGGGAACTAAACTGACCCATTACCATTTAGCTGACTTATTATAGCAAACAGTGTGAGATTGTACAAAACCCAATCGACCCATTAAAAAACATAAGGGTTAAAATCGCCATTAAAATCGCCATTACTACTCAAAACTGTAAGACAAGGGACTATTTAAATTTATTAAGTTATATACCTCAGTTTGCCAATATAAGCACTGTTTGACGATGATATATTATCAGCATCCGTGGAGTTAACATATTCACTGCAAGTTGCTGCAAAAACCAGCAAAGCTGCTGCAAAAACCAAATGTCGGTGTAATATCATGGATTATACAACCCTAAAGGTATGCGTTACAGAAAAACAAAGTCGCACAAATGGAGCCCGAAAAGGGAGCATAAACACAATTCTGAAACATTCACCTGGGCTGACACAAGATATGTCAAATTTGTTTTTTCCCTTTTAATGAAACACTGAATAGTAGTGTCACGAGGTCCGGGCTGAAAACAAATAAATACTCCATAACTATTAGTACCCAAATTTTAAAACTTGAATATGTTCAAATAGAAAAGAGTAAAACTACAAAACAGTAATTTGAAACTGGATCCAAAAAGTACAACAACAACAATACCCAATTCCACAAAAGTGGGGTATGGGAGAGGTTGGTGTAGACAATCATTCCTTGTACCCTAGATTAGAAGGAAGTCACTACTCCACCCGCGGGTATAGAACCCGCGCCTAGATAAGGTCGTCCCTCCCTCTACTCTAGAGTAAAAGAGATTGCTTCCAAAAAGACCTTTGGCCAGAAATGCTCATAAAAACGAAATAGATAGGGTAAATGATACATACCTGTAAGAGTTAGGTGCGCCTAGCTAGATGCAACCATACACAGTAACAAAAAAAAAAAACACATATAGCAGTAATGCACAAACAGTAGGGCAAAAACATGGATCATATGGAGCACATAACCATTTAATCTCAAATAGGCATACATACAAACAAAAATAATATATATATATATATATATATATATATATATATATATATATATATATATATATATATATATATATATAAACCCGCACCACACATAAGCTTGGATAAAAACACATGCTTAAACATATATACATATAGCAACATTCGTAGATATATATACCTAGGTACAGATACAAGACAGACAAACACAATACATGCACTTAGATACATAGATACATATATAGATACAAACATAATGCATCGGTACATATATATAGCCTAAAAACAAATAAGTAGATACAGGGGCAGTGTAGCTATAGAATATCTAGATATAGTTATATATGTAGTAGTATAATAAAAGCATCTAAAAAAAAAAAACTACTCAATTATTCTAATTCTACTCCTCCACAGGCTCCTATCAGAAGTCATGTCCTCCGTCAGTAGCAGCACTTTCATGTCCAGCTTCAATCTATCCTCCATCATACGTCTAGGTCTACCCCTTCTCCTTACGCCGCCAACGGCGAGGGTCTCAACTCTCCTAACCGGTGCTAAAATTGGGCGCCTCCTAATATGCACGAACCATCTAAGTCGTCCTTCCCTAAGTTTGTTGATGATGTTCCCAACTTCCAATTTCTCCCTAAAAACTCCATTTGGTATCATATCTAGCATGGTCTTACCACACGTCCATCTAAGCATCCTCATTTCTGCCACCTCCATTCTCCTCTCTTGGGCCTTCGTCATTGGCCAACACTCCGATCCGTACAACATGGCTGGTCTGATTGCCACCTTGAAGAATTTCCCTTTCAGCTTAAGGGGGACCTTCTTGTCGTACAACACCCCTTTCGCAGCCCTCCACTTCAACCATCCTACTCGTATACGATGCGTCACGTCCTCATCTATCCTTCCCGAATTGTGAAGCATCGAGCCTAAATATCTAAAGGACCCTTGCGGGGGTAAAATCTGATCCCCAATTCGGATATCCACTATATCGTCACGTTCCTCTTCACTCGTCTTGAAGTCGCATCTAAGATACTCCGATTTAAGTCTGCTAATTCGCAGGCCATTAGATTCTAAGGCGATCCTCCATTGCTCAAGCCTTCTGTTAAGCTCATCATGGGAATCCGAAACTAATACAATATCGTCGGCGAAAATCAGGCACCATGGGATGTTGTCTTGTATCCTATGAGTCAACTCGTCTAGGATCAAAGCGAAAAGATAAGGGCTAAGGGCAGATCCCTGATGTAAACCTACCTCTACAGGGAAAAACTCTGTGTTTCCTACCGTCGTACGTACACGAGTCTTCGCCCCCTCGTACATATCTCTAATAGATCTTATATATCTACTTGGGACACCCCTAACATTAAGAGTCTTCCAAATCAGCTCACGCGGGACACAATCATAAGCTTTTTCCAAGTCTAAGAACGTCATGTGTAGGTTCTTTTGTTTTTCCCTATACTTCTCCATTAGGCTTCTAACTATGTGAATCGCTTCCATTGACGAGCGTCCTGGCATGAAACCGAATTGGTTCTCTGAAACCTTTGTCTCGCGTCGGAGCCTCGTCTCCATCACTCTTTCCCAAAGCTTCATAGTATGACTAAATAACTTTATGCCTCTATAGTTACTACATATTTACGCATCACCTTTGTTCTTGTAAATGGGAATAACCTCACTGAGTCTCCATTCCATAGGCATGTTTTCGCTTCTAAACGTCGTGTTGAAAAGGTTAGTCAACCATCTAACCCCATCGCCTCAATCGGAATTTGGTCCGGTCCTACTGCTTTGTTTCTCCCCATCTTTCGTAGGGCCAATCTAACTTCCTCCTGGTTAATCCTCGTGCAGAAACAGTTATTTTGAAACTCCCGAACCTCGTGGGGTTCACCGTTCTGCTCTGGTCTTTCCCTACCGAAAAGGGATGCAAAATATTCTTCCCATCTTTTCCTAATAAGATCTTCTCTCACTATACTTTGACCCGCTACATCCTTAATATATTTGATGTTACCTAAGTCCCTGCTTCTTCGCTCCCTAGCTTTGGCTATCCTATATATGTCATTAGCTCCCTCTTTAGAGTCTAGTTTCCTATATAAATCTTCATATGCTTTGTCTTTTGCAATTGCTACGGCCTTCTTTGCTTCTCTTTTAGCTTCTTTATATCTTTCTTCTACCCTAGTTCTCTCTTCAGGTGACCCTTCTCCAAGAGTAATGAGCTCCCTAAACCTCGCCTGCTTTAACGCGACTTTCGTTTGGACATCGTCACTAGGCCACCACGACTCTCTTCTACTCTTGTGGGCTCTCGATGTCCCTATAGCCATTCCTAAGGTCTCTTTTGCCACATCTCTGATAGTGGACGCCATGCGATTCCATATCTGGTCTGCATCAATAGGGGCAACGTTATCCCCTTCTACACTTACTCTGTCAACAACAATCGCTCTAAAAGTCTCCGCTTTCGCTCCATAGAGGTTCTTCCAAAGGATTCTAGGTTGTACAACCCTAGCCCTCCTGCCAACTCTTCCCCTAGTGACTAGGTCCATGACCAGCAATCTGTGCTGGGAGGAGCACGTCAAAGCTGGAAGGACCTTACAGTCCCTACAGGTCCTAAGTTCCCCTTTACGAAGAAGCAAAAAGTCAATCTGGGTGCTACGACCCCCGCTATGGAAAGTGGCTAGCTGAGCATCCCCCTTCTTAAAGAAAGAGTTTGCTACCACCAACTCGTGGGCAATGGCAAACTCAAGAATTGAGCGCCCCTCTTCATTTCTAGGACCAAACCCAAAGCCCCCATGGGCTCCCTCATAACCTTCTGCCTCCACTCCTATATGTCCATTCAGATCACCACCTATAATCAGTCGATGGTCGGCTGGGCACCCCCTCACCACCTCATCTAACAATTCCCAGAAACTCTTCTTTTTCGCATCACCTAAATCCACATGAGGTGCGTATGCACTAATGACCGTGAAAGTCTCCTCCTTAATAATTAGACTAACCGACATAATCCTATCACTAAACCTGCCCACGTCAACAACGTTATCTTTATGTATTTTTTCTAAGAAGATACCCACCCCGTTCCGTGCTATCCTAGAACCCGAGTACCACAACTTATAGTCCTGAATCTCTATCGCCTCTTCAGCCTTCCATCTAGTCTCTTGAACACACACTATGTCTACATTACTCTTAAGAAAGGTATCAACGAGCTCAATCCTCTTACCAGTCAAGGTTCCTATATTCCAACTACCCACTCTAATCTTATCAAGGGTGGCTACCCTACAACCTCCTCTAACCCCTCTAGGTCTACCCGCCCCTAAATTAGGAGAACATGAGCTCAAGTGACCATAAGTATGCGTAGGATCTATATTACTTTGTGCACTAAAAAGATGACCAAGTACAAACTAAAAAAAAAAGTTAAAATCGTATAAATATTTAATAATTACGAATTAATAGATATATTAAATATATATTTAATATTTACGAATTAATAGATAACTAAAATATAATAATATTAAAATTAAAATTATAGTGTGGATATAGGTATAGGTATCAACCCAGCAGCAACAAAGTACAGATTTATATGTATATAAATAAGAATATTAGTTTAAATATTTAATATTAGATAAATATAAGTAGTAATATAACTAGTACGCTTATATATAAGTATATAGATCAAGAAACGGAAAGCAGTTAACAAAAGATCAAGTGAAGAAATAACCGGCCGGGAAAAAAATTCCGGTAGCAGTCGGTGATTTTTATTGTTGACGGCGGACTGTGTAACCGACGAGCAAAGGTGGTTGATTTCTATGCGAAGAAGAAACGTTCCCGAGCTAGAGATGAAATTGTTGAGAGCTTACTCGCCTGAAGTCGACCGGTAAAGGCGATTCTTTCGCCGGAAAACTTACCTCCGGCTGTTGCACCTAGTGGCGCGTGGCAGGTCCGACGCCGGCAAGACCGGTCTTGTTAGGTTCGTACCGTAAAATCGCGTAAAAGGAGAGTGGCGGTGTCTTCTAGTAGACTGCTATTGTGCTGTTATTTACAGGAAAAGAAGAGAATTTTTTTTTTTTTGGAAGTATATTAATTTTGAACGTTGGGAGGCAGAGAGAAAATGAATCTTTATTAGAGAAAATTAACCTAATAATATGTAAAAATTTAACAACAAACATTATAATAAGTATAACAACAATATAACAACAAACAATTAGTTTTGAGTATGCTCAAAGTAAACTGGTTAATAAGTATGCATACCTTGTCACTCCACAGACTCAAAAAGTTGGTGATTAAACACTGAATTATCGTCTAGATAGCAATAACAATCTTTATATTACAATTGAACAAAGAATAAATAAGAGATGAATATTTACCGGCTTATGAATTTGATGGTCCAGATGGCAATTCCGGCTAAATTGAGATGGAATTGAAGATTGTAACATCCCGCATTTTTTTTTCTTTTCGTTAAATTATTTTAATGCCCGTCTTTTTCTGTTTAAATAATACCCTTCGTATCTAGATTTGTATCCTCTGTTATGTAACATTTTAAATATTCTCGTTATCGGATTCTAATATCTCCCGTACTCCCGTGTAACTTAAAATATTCGTTTGGTCAATTCCCGCACCCGCACCCGAACAAGAGGGACTAGTTTTGCCAAAAAGACAAAGAAGTGACTAGCACTTTGACTAGTCAACTACCTCCCCATCTTCTTTTTCATTTCATTTCTCTTTTTCTTTCATACTTCTCTATTTTCTTTCAATTCTTCAAATCAAAGAATCATCATCTAAATCACATCTAGCAAGCTTCAATCAAAACAAAATACATATTTGGAATCCTCTCTTCATCCTCTTCAATTTGATACCAACTTCATCTCATTTGGGTAACGTTCTAAAATCACTAATTTTATGTGTTCTTGAGATTTTTGAGTTATAAAGTTGTTAATTAGTGTCTATGGCTCATTGTGATGTCGTGTATGTAATTTGTATGCTCGATTCGTTATTTTTGGTGTAACTAGTTCAATATGAAATTACTTGCTAAATCCTTGATTTTGGATGAACAAATGTTGTTAGATTGTTAAAGTGCATGTTTTAAAAGTGTTACTAGTATCATTAGCTTCATTTTGATGTATAGGTTGATTAAGGAAACTCCAAAAACATGATTATTGATTTTGAGATGTTTGACTAGGGTTTGATAGTTCTTGACATGAAGTTTTGGATGCTTGAATGCCATGGAATGTTAATTATTAGTGTTTAGTTGTAATGTATGTTTCATTACCTTCAAAACGGCATATTATATGTGTGAATTGGTTTCCCGAAACTCAAATTGCATTTGAAGAACTTGAAACCTTAAAAATGAACGTTTAATGATCACTTGATGAGTTTTCGGCTATTATAAATGATGTTTTTGTTTGGTGAAACATGTTTAGTTGTGTTCCTTGTCAAAAGAGCTTTCCAACGGTATAAGATACGTCTTCTAGTTGTTTACGGTTTGAGTTTTGCGTTTGTTTGAAAATTGACCAAGTCTTGAACAAGTGAAACAGGCCTGGGACCAGGCCACGGCCATTGTCGCGGCGCGACAGGCCTGGCCGCGGCGCGGCATAAGCCGTGCCCAGCTTCTGTCTCCAATGTCCGTTTCACGTGAAATGTTTGCCATGTTTTAGACTTCCAATTCGCATGCAACTTGTTCTAACATGCTTATATATGAATAACTAGCATAGAAAATTTGTCCGAGACCCGACCCGAACATGTTGACTTTTTCGTTGACTTTGACCCGACCAAGTTTGACTTTTTGTCAAACTTAATCAATTAATTATGCAATCTTCCTAACATGCTTTTATACTTGTATCTTGCATGAAACTTGACAATTTGCTTCACATGCTACATAATCGAGTCGTGTCGAGCCATAGGACTAATTGAACAACTTTGACCCTTCGTGACTACCGTTATTGATACAACCTATTTGTTTAGGTCGAGACTAGCGTTGTTCTTTACGCACGTTACTTGTTGAAGTACTTATTTACTCTTGCAATCAAAGGTGAGATCATAGTCCCACTTTTACTCTTTTTGAACTTATATTGGGATGAGAAAACATAAACGATTCTTTTGAACTAAGTGAACACAAGAACGGGAAAACAAACATTCTACATACGAGTTTAGAACAAAAATCCTCAATTCGATTATCATTAGTTACACTTGCCGGGTGTAAGCGAGAACTTATGTTATATGGCCATATGGGTTGACAACCCTCATCTTTGACGGTTAGCTACCGTCTACGGATGAAATATATTTTCGAGAATCAGTGTTTGTTCTAGCACTAAGTGATGGGGTATACAATGGAAGGAATGTTAAGCTTTGATAATTGGGTGCTCGTGAAACAAACTTTTGGAATGTATTACTATTATTTCATTGATGCAAATCTTGTGGTTCACTTGTACTTACTTACTTAAACCTATGATTTCACCAACGTTTTCGTTGACAGATTTCTATGTTTTTCTCAGGTCTTGCACGATATGTGAAACATGCTTCCGCTTACTATTTGATACTTGCATCCGATGTCGAGTATACATGCATTTCATGGAGCGTCTTTTGACTTTACTTTAAACCGTGTCGCCTAGATTTCAATCGTACTTATAACGTTGTAACTTAACTTTTGGTTGAACAATTCTTGTAAACTTTGAAACAATCTTTATTTTGAAATGAAGGCGACATATTTTGGTCAAACGTTATCTTAAAGACTTATAATCAGGTAATGGGACCCACGTAGCCGACGCCGTCACTTGACGATTTGTCGGGGTCGCTACAAGTGGTATCAGAGCCTTGGTTGTAGGGATTTAGAGTTCATTTGTGTCCACCCCGAGTCATAGGGTACATAGGTGAATCTAGACTACAACCGGCATATAGACTGAAGCAGGAATTATTTGACTAATTGTGCATTTATACTCGAACTCTTCTATCATATCTAACTCGTATTCGATCTTGATCTTACGTTGATAAATTTTGTTGATGCGCCACCTTGACTTTATGAAGTAATGTTAAATGCACATGAGAATCAGGGTAATATAATTTCCGGGATTATATTACGGTGATTCACGTGGACGTTCCGACATTATGACGTAAAGAATTTAAGGCGAGTCAAGGAAAAATTTCCTCTCTATCCTATTTCCATACTCCGGTTAGTATTGTTGAAAATACTAACCAACGATATTCTTGTCTCATGAAGGAACAATGGCTCACCAAGGTCAACACAATACTCCTCTCGAAACTCTGGAACAAGCTCTTCAACGAATGATAACCACCGCCGTGGGTACGGCCGTGGCCGATCACTTTTCTAACAACAACAATCATGGAGCCGGTAATTCAATCGAGGGTTGCTCCTATAAGAACTTCGTGAAGTACAATCCTCCCACTTTCGATGGAACCGGAGGACCGGTTACTCTCACCCGATGGTTTGAACAAATGGAGACCGTTTTTAACACAAGCGGTTGTCGAGACCAAGATAAGGTCAAGTTTTCCACCCTCACTCTTACCGGTATCGCTCTCTCATGGTGGAACACGTATGTACAATCAGTGGGTATTGATGAAGCCCTTACACTCTCTTGGACCGAATTAAGAGAAAGAATGATCACCGAATACTTCCCGCGCGATGAGACTCGAAGGCTCGAGCAAGGGCTAAGGAATTTAAGAACGGTCGGGAATGACCTCGGAGCTTATAATCAACGGTTTACCGAACTAGTCTCAATGTGTCCAAATCTCATGACTCCCGAATTCCTAAGAGTCGAACTTTACATGGATGGCCTCCCTAAGAGCATTCAACACGGGGTAATGGCATCCCAACCCACTAACCTACAAGAGGCTTTAACAAAGGCCCACCAAACTTTAGAAACGGCGAATGAAATGGAAGCACCGGTACGAATGGTCGAGAACCACCCGGGTAACAACAAAAGAAAATGGGAAGCCTCGCAACCAAGCAACCACAACAATAGCAACATCTCCAAGAAGCCTTTCACCCCCGGCGGCAAGAAGGGGTATGCCGGAACCCTACCTCACTGTAACAAGTGTCGCAAACATCATTTTGGTGAATGTGGCAAACCATTTTGCGTCAAGTGTCAAAGAAGTGGCCATGTGGCCCATGTCTGTAAGGGTACCGTTACCGTCGCTCGAAGGGTGCCCAACGCACACAGGACGGGTGCATGCTTTGAGTGTGGCCAACTGGGTCATTTTAGGAATGTGTGCCCAAAGAAGAAATCAACCCCAACGCACGCCATTGAACTTTCAACATCGACACCTAGGATGCCCGGAACGACGATGGACTAGTAACGGGTACGTTTCTTCACAACAAACCGTATACTTCATACTTATTCGATTTCATTACCGTTAGACGTTTTATAACCAAGTCTTTGACTCGTGCTCTTTGCACTCCACTTTTTCCCTAGACACTACTTAGGCAATTTAAGTGACCAACGGAATATATTGTGTGCCTATAAATTTTATCAGAGGATATACGTTAAGAATTATGACTTGACACCTATAGAACTAAGGAGCTCAAAACCTATCCGTTAAGGAGAAAATTTTTTTTTTCTCTTTCTTTCCTACAATTATGTATGGATTTTTGTGAACTAAATAATTTTCGGTTGGAAACCGATACCCACTTCCTCGTATCCATGACCTCATGATTATTTGCGTAAAATTCGTGTGTATTCCAAATCGACCTCCGTTCCGGTTATCACCAATTGGGGGTTAAGGGAGACGATGTCTCCTAAGCCATTTTTCCGAACTCGCAACGTTAGTTGTAAATCTCTCTTAGTACCGTTCGATTCACTTAGGACTCCGTCCGTATTCATGAACCTCCTAAACCACGTATGCAAACTTATCTAGACAAATCTGTTATCGTATTTATAGATGACACCTTAACCTATTCAAGTAAAGAAAGAAAAACGAACAACATCACCATCTTACGCTCGAACTTTTGGAGAAAAGAGCAACTTTATACCAAATTCTCCTAGTGAGAATTTCTGTTGAACGAAGTCCAATTTTCTAGACCATGAGGTTTATGGTCAGGTCATTACAATCAATCTCGAAATCAAGCCACATGTAATCAGGAAACTCTCCCAACTCAGACTTGTATTCGAAAAATCTTGAGATCTCGCCTGTTATTACCGAAGATTCATTTCTGACTTTCCTCGTGTTACACGA
Organism: Rutidosis leptorrhynchoides; assembly: GCF_046630445.1. Taxonomy (NCBI): domain Eukaryota; kingdom Viridiplantae; phylum Streptophyta; class Magnoliopsida; order Asterales; family Asteraceae; genus Rutidosis; species Rutidosis leptorrhynchoides. Next base: position 554,363,463 of record NC_092334.1, read on the forward strand.
CTCCAACCTCGTTAACTCACTAAGGGAAAAATTTAAACCTCTCTGTGTTCGAACCTTGAGCGTGATTCTTCACACCAACATTTCTAGTTAAAATTGTATAGCAACAGATGGAACTCAAATATGGGAATATTTCTACTTGAATGCCGAAAGGCATACTCTCTCGACTCAAATTCAACGTAACTGAAATTCGTTATTTTGCACGAAGAATTCTAATACTAAATTGTGGATCCGATCAATTTTCTCGTCATCACGTACCACACTACATACCTCTGTTATTTCACCGTTACCGTCTGATATTACTGGGACTTAAGATAACACACAATCCAATGATACTTCACTCTTCTTTGACTTAATGTCATTGTGTTCCTGATAATCGGCCAACTATTATTCAACCCCGAACTATACAACTACGTGTACTATCTCGTTTCTCTTTCAAACCTCAACTTTTGACAACTAGAGGCACGATATGGCAACCTCGATGTGTAAACTCACTCTACTCTAAGTTCTCATTTCACTCCTATCTTTATCGCTCGCACTTCCGTATAAGAAAACTTCTTGTAACATTTCCCAATGGATAGAGAAACTCTTCATATTACATTAGTATTCGCCACGAGGGTGGATAGCCCTAACGAACACTTACGAACCCTAACTATCTTGTTCAAGCACATCTTAAAGAGATTCTATTCCAACACGGTGTATCTTTGTCAATTATCCCGTATCGAAATACTCGCTTCACTTCTAGAAATCTTGGAGACCCGCTTAGACATGAGTACCGCGTACCACCCACAAACCGACGAACCGAGAAAACGAACGATTTATGTCTTGGAAAGACATGTCACAAACTCGTATTGTCACCTTTAGTAGATCACTCTTACAACAGTAGTTACCACTCGTGTGTTCACACGCACTTTCCGAAACCCCATATGACCGCTAATGTCATACCCCTGTTCATTTAACCAAAGCATCAACCACCGAAATCTGAACTCCATCAAGAAACAACAATTGAGATCGTTCAAGTCCGAGAAGGGCTCGAGGCAACCCATTGTCGCCAGAAGAGTTATACCAAACTTAGATGAAAACCTCACAAAATCCCTGTGTGTAACAGTGTAATATTGAGAAACCGCACCTTGGAAGGGTGTAATTCATTTTGGGAAATCGAGAAAAGGATATATCCGCAATATTGAACTTTATGAAACCTTGGGGCGTATTGGAACCGCTTCCTACCGTTTAGAACTTCCGACTCAATTAAATTTCCGTTTACCCTACATTTCGTGTAACAAACTTAGAAACGTGTCCTGCGGAACAGGAACGTGCAATCCTTCTAGATGCACCAACTATTGATGACAAACTCCTCCTCATAGGAAAAACCGGCTGAACTTGTGGATCGTAAAACCAAGCCCTAATACAACGTAACACCCCGACTATCCGGATTCGTGGAATGTCTAAGAAAGTACCTTCAATCATTCGTAGAGTTACTACACTAGGTCCCGAGTAAGAGATATCGACTATTACTTCCAACTAAATTTCGGGACGAAATTTCTTTTGAGGTGTGGATAATGTAACATCCCGCATTTTTTTTTCTTTTCGTTAAATTATTTTAATGCCCGTCTTTTTCTGTTTAAATAATACCCTTCGTATCTAGATTCGTATCCTCTGTTATGTAACATTTTAAATATTCTCGTTATCGGATTCTAATATCTCCCGTACTCCCGTGTAACTTAAAATATTCGTTTGGTCAATTCCCGCACCCGCACCCGAACAAGAGGGACTAGTTTTGCCAAAAAGACAAAGAAGTGACTAGCACTTTGACTAGTCAACTACCTCCCCATCTTCTTTTTCATTTCATTTCTCTTTTTCTTTCATACTTCTCTATTTTCTTTCAATTCTTCAAATCAAAGAATCATCATCTAAATCACATCTAGCAAGCTTCAATCAAAACAAAATACATATTTGGAATCCTCTCTTCATCCTCTTCAATTTGATACGAACTTCATCTCATTTGGGTAACGTTCTAAAATCACTAATTTTATGTGTTCTTGAGATTTTTGAGTTATAAAGTTGTTAATTAGTGTCTATGGCTCATTGTGATGTCGTGTATGTAATTTGTATGCTCGATTCGTTATTTTTGGTGTAACTAGTTCAATATGAAATTACTTGCTAAATCCTTGATTTTGGATGAACAAATGTTGTTAGATTGTTAAAGTGCATGTTTTAAAAGTGTTACTAGTATCATTAGCTTCATTTTGATGTATAGGTTGATTAAGGAAACTCCAAAAACATGATTATTGATTTTGAGATGTTTGACTAGGGTTTGATAGTTCTTGACATGAAGTTTTGGATGCTTGAATGCCATGGAATGTTAATTATTAGTGTTTAGTTGTAATGTATGTTTCATTACCTTCAAAACGGCATATTATATGTGTGAATTGGTTTCCCGAAACTCAAATTGCATTTGAAGAACTTGAAACCTTAAAAATGAACGTTTAATGATCACTTGATGAGTTTTCGGCTATTATAAATGATGTTTTTGTTTGGTGAAACATGTTTAGTTGTGTTCCTTGTCAAAAGAGCTTTCCAACTGTATAAGATACGTCTTCTAGTTGTTTACGGTTTGAGTTTTGCGTTTGTTTGAAAATTGACCAAGTCTTGAACAAGTGAAACAGGCCTGGGACCAGGCCACGGCCATTGTCGCGGCGCGACAGGCCTGGCCGCGGCGCGGCATAAGCCGTGCCCAGCTTCTGTCTCCAATGTCCGTTTCACGTGAAATGTTTGCCATGTTTTAGACTTCCAATTCGCATGCAACTTGTTCTAACATGCTTATATATGAATAACTAGCATAGAAAATTTGTCCGAGACCCGACCCGAACATGTTGACTTTTTCGTTGACTTTGACCCGACCAAGTTTAACTTTTTGTCAAACTTAATCAATTAATTATGCAATCTTCCTAACATGCTTTTATACTTGTATCTTGCATGAAACTTGACAATTTGCTTCACATGCTACATAATCGAGTCGTGTCGAGCCATAGGACTAATTGAACAACTTTGACCCTTCGTGACTACCGTTATTGATACAACCTATTTGTTTAGGTCGAGACTAGCGTTGTTCTTTACGCACGTTACTTGTTGAAGTACTTATTTACTCTTGCAATCAAAGGTGAGATCATAGTCCCACTTTTACTCTTTTTGAACTTATATTGGGATGAGAAAACATAAACGATTCTTTTGAACTAAGTGAACACAAGAACGGGAAAACAAACATTCTACATACGAGTTTAGAACAAAAATCCTCAATTCGATTATCATTAGTTACACTTGCCGGGTGTAAGCGAGAACTTATGTTATATGGCCATATGGGTTGACAACCCTCATCTTTGACGGTTAGCTACCGTCTACGGATGAAATATATTTTCGAGAATCAGTGTTTGTTCTAGCACTAAGTGATGGGGTATACAATGGAAGGAATGTTAAGCTTTGATAATTGGGTGCTCGTGAAACAAACTTTTGGAATGTATTACTATTATTTCATTGATGCAAATCTTGTGGTTCACTTGTACTTACTTACTTAAACCTATGATTTCACCAACGTTTTCGTTGACAGATTTCTATGTTTTTCTCAGGTCTTGCACGATATGTGAAACATGCTTCCGCTTACTATTTGATACTTGCATCCGATGTCGAGTATACATGCATTTCATGGAGCGTCTTTTGACTTTACTTTAAACCGTGTCGCCTAGATTTCAATCGTACTTATAACGTTGTAACTTAACTTTTGGTTGAACAATTCTTGTAAACTTTGAAACAATCTTTATTTTGAAATGAAGGCGACATATTTTGGTCAAACGTTATCTTAAAGACTTATAATCAGGTAATGGGACCCACGTAGCCGACGCCGTCACTTGACGATTTGTCGGGGTCGCTACAAAGATGATAATGGATGAAGAAGAGTAGTCGACTTACTTGTTCATCACAATTAAAGGATTCAACAGATACCACCGGGAAAATTGAGATGGAATTGAAGATGATAATGGAACGATTCCATTCACGTTGCAATCGACTGCAGGTGGATTAGAGCAATTGAATGAATCGAGATGTTGTTATACTGGTAATCGATTAATATTTTGTCTAATCGAGATCATAGATTTCTAGCACCGGAGTCAGGATCTCTTTGAATCGATGGGTTCAAGTGAACGGAACCCTAATTTTGTTAGAAGGCATCGTGTTCTTTTTTATTAGAAGGAAGGGTATTTCAGGCATGGAGTTATGTAAAATTGATTTATTAGCTAATTTTTTTAGTAGATGATTAAGGACCGTTGGATTAAGGGGTATCATATCATAATTTTCTAATCTAATGGTAATTAAGGGGTTTTTGAAAATATTTATTAGCTAATTGAGACTCTCTTTTAATGTATATAGTGAAGTGATACTGATAGTGATAGTGATAGTGATAGTGATAGTGATATATAAATAAAAAAATGATGGAATGTATTTTTGAGTTAGAAGTAAGTAAAAGAAAAAGAAACTTAGAAACATACAAGTAATAATGAATGTTATATTTAGAAAAACATCTCACGACACAATACAAACAACTCTAATATTTACATTTACATTACACAAATATTAAACGTACAAAACGCAAAGGGCTCATATTTAAAGTCAACTTCGAAAAAGCCTTTGATTGCATTGATTGGGACTTTCTATTTGACATCATGCATTAAATGGGATTCGGGTCAAAATGGATTTGTTTCATCCGTGCATGCCTCTCATCGTCATCTATTTCTGTCCTCATCAATGGCTCCCCTACAATGGAATTTGATCCCGAAAGAGGTATTCGTCAAGGAGATCCTATTTCACCTTTACTTTTTATCATAGTTACTGAAGGACTCAACATCTTAACCAAACGTTCACTATCTAATGGCCATCTCATTGGTTGGTAAGGATAATATTACAATAACTCACCTTCAATACGCCGATGATACAATTTTTTCGGTGAATGGAGTAAAAGAAACGCAAAATATATATCCAAACTCCTTAAATGCTTTGAAAAAATATCCGGACTCGGGGTTAATTTTTAAAAAGTAAACTCTATGGAATTGGCGTATCTAAACAAGAAATCGAACATATGGCCGAATATATCAATTGCTCTACCAGAACCACTCATTTCTCGTATCTTGGACTTCCCATTGGGGTTCCCACTTCTCACGCTTCCTCTTGGAAGCCGATTGTCGAGAAATTCGACAAAAAACTCTCTGGTTGGAAAGCTAAATCCATCTTTGGCAGTCGACTAACACTCATTAAATCCATCCTAAGTAGTATCACCCTCTACTACTTCTCTCTTTTTCATGCACCATCCAACATCCTTAATTTTCTCGAATCTAAAAGACGCAAATTTTTTTGGGGCGGGTCCACAGCGGAAAAAAAATTAATTGTATTAAATAGGATCAAATACTTCTTCCTTATGACAAAGGCGGGTTAAATGTGGGCTCTCTTTTCAGTAAAAATATATCATTACTATGTAAGTGGTGGTGGCGATTCAAAAACGAAAAAAATTCTTTATGGGTTAAAATTATTACTAGTATTTATGGGACGGGGGGCGGGCTAGATACTAACAATGCTTGCAGGAACGTTTCTGGGAGAACTGTTTGGAAAGAAATTTTAAAAGCAGGTAGAATTGCGGATAATACTGGCGCCTCATTTTCCACATCTATCTCAAAACAACTAGGTAACGGTGAATCTATAAAATTTTGGAAAGACATCTGGTGCGGCTCAGAATGTTTTATATTTTATTCCATAGATTATACATGCTGGAATCTAATAAAGATGCTTATATCGCGAATAGAATCACACAAAATGAATCATCGGCTTGCGGCAATTGGTCTTGGATAAGACCTCCTACCGGTCGGGCCCTTAATGAACTTTTGGATATCAACAACATTATATCATCCGTCACCTTGTCCGATAGGCCCGACGATTGGAAATATGTTCACGACCCATCCGGAATCTACACAACTAAATCCTTAGCTCATATAATTAATAGCTTATAACTCGAACAACGCGCTTCAAATATTTCGGTCATGCGCAACAAATATATTCCACAAAAAGTTAACATATTTGCTTGGAGAGTTGTTCAAAAGAAAATATCGGTAAGGGTTGAATTAGACAAATGGGGCATCGATCTTGACACCATCCTTTACCCACTTCGCAACATGGACATGAAACATCCAATCATATCATGGTACTTTGCCCTAAAGTATCTCAAATTTGGACACTTATACTTAATTGGTGGAACCTACATAACTCCTCGATTGCTAATATTGAAGATGCCTTAATCAATAAACAATCCTTCGCAAGTAATAACATCGGCTCTTATTATGGCAAGCAACCAAATGGACCGTTTGTTATACAATATGGAAATATAGAAACCTAAATCTCTTCTCAAAAAAAGAATGGAATCCCGCAACAATCCAATCCGAAATCCAATCCCAAAGTTATAGTTGGATTTCAAATCGCTCAAGAAAAAAGAAGCAAATAGAATGGCATCTATGGTTAATCAACCCTTATTCTTATGTCGTGGATCCCCCCATCGTGTAGGGTCAGTTAATGTTTACATACGTGTTGGTGGATGACCAATTGATCCTATTTTATTTCTTGATGTGTGCGAGGGGTAGTACGAAATAGATTATATTTTACTACAAAATACTATTAAATATGATACAATTTTACACAAGTTATTTATTTAATTTATTTACAGATGGATATACCTAAACATTGCTACAACACTATAGGCAGTGTATCTAATCGTAGAGTAGTATAGTTTTTAGTTAGTCCGGTTCGTTCCACATGGAGACGGCTTATTTTACACTATATTTTTATATAACTATATTTGTATAAAATATAAATATATATATATATATATATATATATATATATATATATATATATATATTACAATTATTATTATTATAAAAGGGGGGTTTTACCGTTTGATGACTGGTTTGTCGATTTTATATTTTAAGCGAAGCGTAAAGTAAATGACGATATTTAACTAACGATAAAATAAATAACAATAATTAAAATAACAATAAATAAAAGTACGAGGAAATATAAAATAAAATATATTATGCTTATTTAAACTTCCGTACTCATGATGTTTGACGTTTTGATTTTAATTTATTACCCTGGGTTAATTGTCCTTTGTCCTGGATTATTCGATAAGTCCATCTGGTTTTGTCCATAATAGTCCATCGGTCATAATTATAAAGTGCGAGGGTCTTCGCCAAATTAACCTTATATCCGAAGTCAAATATTCCAACTAATTGGGGACTTAAACTGTAATAAGGTTTTAATACATTGTTAATGATTACACTAGGTTATCGACTGTGTGTAACCCAATGTTTTAATACTTTATTAACAATTACACCAATTTCCCTTGAATGTAATCCACCCCTGTTTTAATGAGTCCATTGACTATTAATCCATCCCCGTGTCCGGTCAAATGAACAATTATTCGTATTTATAAATATCCCGCCCACCGTACCCAGTCAAGCGTATGTGGTTATATATAAATACGTCAAATTATAAATCTCTATATTAATTTAACGAGATATCATTTAGTTAATATAAAGCCCATTAATAGCCCATAGTCTAATTTCCACAAGTGTCGGTCTTTTGTTCAGACCCTAATTATGGTCCAAAGCCTAATAACCACATCTTGAATATTTAGTCCAACATCACGATTACTTCGGCTTAAATAAGCATAATAATAACTTAAGTACGATACATAATTAAAAAGGGAGAATTTAGCTTACAGTGATTATTAATCGCATAGTGTTACAGAGACAGAGTTCCGACTTTAAAACCCGTAAAATAACTTTTACATTACCCAAACTAACTAATATAAAACTAAACTAATATTTATTTATATATATATATATATATATATATATATATATATATATATATATATATATATATATATATATGTATATATATATATATCTATGTATATATATATATGTATATATATATATATATATATATATATATATATATTATACAGAGAGGGAGAGATATGATTGTGGTGTGTGAAACTCGTCCGAAAAAGGCCAATTTATAGACCTGACCACACTTTTTGAGCCATGCGATCGCATGGGATTTGTTCCTCCTGGCCATGCGATCGCATGGCCAGCCTGTCCAGCAGCCATCCTTCATTTAAACGTGGGCGGCTTGATTAAATATAATATATAATATAATATAATATAATTTTATATAATTATATATATATTATATTATATTCTTGTGCATAGTTGACTCGTAATTTTAGGTCCGTTGTCTCGCGCGTTGATGCTCGGTTTATGTCGCGGTTCCGGATTTTTGAACGTCTTTTAGTACGCGTAGATATCTTGTACTTTGCGTTCTGCGATTTGTAATTTGCACAAAAAACTCCCAAAATTCGCGCAAGTCTTTAACTCACTTTTAGTGGCACTTTTGAGTGCACTATGGCTTTAGTGGCACTTTTCAGGCTTTAGTGGCACTTTTCAGGCTTTAGTGGCACTTTTTCTTCAATTCTTCAATCCTCGTGCTTCGTATTCACATTTATTTATTTAAACGATTACAACTTAAAAATATAATAATTACAACTGAAAACTTTACATATTGGGATGATATTGCGACTAAATATATGTTCTTTTGGAGTACTATCAAATATCTCCACACTTGAACGTTGCTTATCCTCAAGCAATACAGAACTTGAAATTAAATCACACTTCACTCGAATCACTTTTTTATTCTCACACTTTATACATCAGTGATTTTGATACGGCGGTCTAAACAATGATAGTAACGATGTGGTTTACAGTCCCACATGACTATGAAAATGTAGATCCTTTAAGGAAATTGGATCTTTATGAAAACATTTAATCTTTTGAAAATTCATTCTAGCTTTTACCCTAGATAAGTTTTCCGGAATAACCCTTCACCGGTGTTTGTAAATTGTTTTTGTAGGTTTTGTGGGTTTCAGATTTGAAAATTTTAGCTCAAAACTTGTGATTTTGTGTCACCCACTTGCTAACCTTGTATTAGGAAAACACACGTCCAGTATAATTGCTCCGTATATTACCTTTCGGTAAACTACCATCCGGTTGTAAAGGAAAGTGTTGAACAAGCAACTGTTAAGGCAATGTCTAATGACATGCAGATGTTCATGGTCCACAACGTTTCGGATGCAATTACTATCCTTTGTAGGAGAAATAGTAAAGATCACCTTATAATTTTTCGGTCTGGCACAAGGTCCTGTCTTCGACCATGCTATGCAACCACCGTTCTTATGGTTGACACCCGATTTGGTTCAGGTGACCTAATGAATTCCAGGTGAATTCTTAGGATTTTACGTTCAATGGTAATGAACGCATTGAAAATAGGTTTTCAGAAAACAAATCGGTTTTAATTTGATCAAAATATTTACTCGTTCAAGCTCGAGTTTAGATATCATCGAATTCCATGAGTTTGTAATTCTCAATCTTTAAAGTCAATCTCAAGGATTGAGTAATATCAGGCTTAAAAACTGATTTTTAATCTTTAAGGAGATTATCCTTTCTGGGGGTCCGATTCATTAGTCTTATCAAGCTAATTTGCACGACGCCCTCCCCATTTTATGAGACAGATCCTCTCATGGTTAGGATAAGTCTGACCACTTGGCGACCCTGTTTGATGCTGAGGACCGTGGATTTCCTGCTGATTTTAGAGATGATTTTTCTAGATTTTTCGTCAACCTACAGCTGGTCTGGACGACAACTTCCTTACCTAAATCAAGAAGCGCGTGTCTTTTTCGGAAGACTTTACTTACTTTTTATGATGGAATTGATTCATCGTGTAGATCCATCTTTTCATTCATTTGTATTCAATTTTACGGGTAAAACAGTTAATTTAGTCCAAAACAAAAGCACCTGCAATAACTTTACAGAAACATGTGATAGATAGTTTTTGATTGAATAACTTGGTATATTCTCCCCACACTTGGCTTTTATTTATTTCTTTCTTTGCCTTTTTATTCTCCTTTTTTCCATTTTAAATTAATTCAAGTATTTTAGGTTGTTTCTCAATTTATGTCCTTTCAGAGGTAACGATAATTTCGGTATTAACACCTAGTTTTTATCGTTCATAAATATGTATAAACATGATTTTGAATTCATTTAGTTGAAAATTTTTTAAATTTTCACAAAATTTGGCAAATAAACCAAGTGCAAACCCGAGAGAATTTATAACCCTTCCCCACACTTGAGATCATGCAATGCCCTCATTTGCATGAAATCAGACTATAATAATAAATTTATGAGGGTGATTAGTGTAGTAAAGTGATTAAAAATATACAGTTTGTAATTACAAAGCTCGTCGAATGATAGATGGCGCGCCTCATCGTTCATTACTTTTGTTGTTTTATCACAAATATTTTTCTTAAAAAATGGTTGCTTTTCTGAACTGTTTGCTAAACTTTGAAAATGCGTCTTTTACCCTAACTTATCATGCATGTTCATTAACGAGTTATGCATTAACTCGAACCCCGTATTTAACGTTAAGTGAGGTTAGACTTCACCACACTTAGCTGACGACATGTGAAGTCGGTAGAATAAGTTCCATGAATTAAAATAGTGAGCCAGTTATTTACATCTCGGGTGGTGTATAATATATCAATGGGTTTAAAGTTTAGACTCACCCGATGTAGTGACCCGAACTTTTCCATGATTATATATTAAATGAAAACTATATTTGCATGATTAAATGTTTCCAACATGTTAAGCAATCAAACTTGTTAAGACTTGATTATTTGAAATGAGTTTCATGTAGACAATTGACCACCCAAGTTGACCGGCGATTCACGAATATTAAAACTTGTAAAAATTATATGATGATATATATATATATATATATATATATATATATATATACATATATATATATATATATATATATATATATATATATATATATATATATATATATATATATATATATATGGATATATATATATAGTTAACATGATATTATGATAAGAAAGTATCTCACTAGGTATATTAACAATGAGCTATATACATAAAATGAGACTATTGAATTAAGAAAACTCGAAACGATAAATATAATGATTATCGTTATAACAACGTCTTACTAAATACATATGTATCATATTAAGATATTAATACACTATGTTTAACATCATGAAATGATAATTACATATATCATTAAGCGTATTAACAATGAACTACACGAGTAAGATGAGGCTACTAACTTAAGGATTTCGAAACAATACATATATGTAACGATTATCGTTGTAATAGTATTTTACACACATATATATATATATATGATATTAAGATATATTAATACACCATGTTAACATAACAATATAACATCTCATTTAAGTGTAATAACAATGGATCAATTACATTTAACAAGATCGTTAACTTAAAGGTTCCGAAACAACACTTACATATAACGACTCAGTTAAATGTATATACATATAGTGTATTAAGATGTATTGATACACTTTTGGAAGACTTCATGACATATATAAAAGTTCTTATACTTAACAAAAATGCTTACAATTACATCCTCATTCATTTTCATCAACAATTCTACTCGTATGCACCCGTATTCGTACTCGTACAATACACAACTTCTAAGATGTATATACTATTGGTATATACACTCAATCATCAGCTCCTTAGCAGACCATGTGAGTCATTAAACGTGTGGGAACCATCATTTGGCAACTAGCATGAAATATCTCACAAAATTATAAAAAATATTATAAATCATTCATGAATTATTTACATGAAAACAAACTTACACATCCTTTATATCTAATCCATATACCAACGACCAAAAACATCTACAAACACTTTAATTCTTCAATTTTATTCATCTAATTGATCTCTCTCTAGTTTTATCTTCAAGTTCTAAGTGTTCTTCATAAATTCTATAAGTTCTAGTTTCATAAAATCAAGAATACTATCAAGTTTGTAAGATTACTTCCAAGCTTTCTAATCCAATCCAAGTAATCATCTAAGCTCAAGAAATCTTTCTTATTTACAGTAAGATATCTTTCTAATACAAGATAATACTCATATTCAAACTTTTATTCAATTTCTATAACTATAACTATCTTATTTCGAGTGAAAATCTTACTTGAACTTGTTTTCGTGTCATGATTCTACTTCAAGAACTTTCAAGCCATCCAAGAATCTTTTGAAGCTAGATCAATTTTTGTTACTTCCAGTAGGTTTACCTACTAAACTTTAGGTAGTAATGATGTTCATAACATCATTCGATTCATATATATATAACTATCTTATTAGAAGATTTAAACTTGTAATCACTAGAACATAGTTTAGTTAATTCTAAACTTATTCGCAAATAAAGTTAATCCTTCTAACTTGACTTTTAAAATCAACTAAACACATGTTCTATATCTATATAATATGCTAACTTAATGATTTAAAACCTGGAAACACAAAAAACACCGTAAAACCGGACATACGCCGTTGTAGTAACACCGCGGGCTGTTTTGGGTTTGATAATTAAAAACTATGATAAACTTTGATTTAAAAGTTGTTCTTCTGGGAAAATGATTTTTCTTATGAACATGAAACTATATCCAAAAATCATGGTTAAACTCAAAGTGGAAGTATGTTTTTCAAAATGGTCATCAAGATGTCGTTCTTTCGACGGAAATGACTACCTCTTTAAAAAAATGACTTGTAACCTGTATTTCCGACTATAAACTTATACTTTTTCTGTTTAGATTCGTAAACTTAAGTTCAATATGAAATCATAGCAACTTTAATCGCTCAAAACGGATTTGAAACGAAGAAATGAAGGGTAAAACAAAATTGGATAAATTTGCTAGTTTTAGCTACGAAAATTTTGTAACAAATCTAGACTAAACATATCCTAACTAATTTATATTGTATTATACATATTATGAAATCTTGGAATACCATAGACACGTATACAATGTTTTGACATATCTTATCGACCCATCTATATATATATTTCGGAACAACCATAGACACTCTATATGCAGTAATGTTTGAGTTAGCTATACATGGTTGAGGTTGAATCCAAAATAATATATATACTTTGAGTTGTGATCGAGTCTGAGACTTGTAGACACTGGGTCGTGGATTGATTCGAGATAATATATATTGCTTTATTTTTGTACATCTAACTGTGGACAACTAGTTGTAGGTTACTAACGAGGACTGCTGACTTAACAAACTCAAATCATTAAAACGTAATAAATATGTTGTAAATATATTTTGAACATACTTTGATATATATGTACATATTTGTTATAGGTTCATGAATCTACCAGTGGCCAAGTCTTACTTCCCGACGAAGTAAAAATCTGTGAAAGTGAGTTATAGTCCCACTTTTAAAATCTGATATTTTTGGGATAAGAATACATGCAGTTTTATAAATGTTTTACGAAATAGACACAAGTAATCGAAACTACATTCTATGGTTGAATTATTAAACTGAATATGCCCCTTTTAGCTTGGTAGCCTAAGAATTAGGGAACTGGCCCCTAATTGACGCGAATCCTAAAGGTGGATCTACGGGAACTAACAACCCCCATTCTGGAATTTGGAATGCTTTAGTACTTCGAGTTTATCATGTCTGATGGGTGTCTCGGAATGATGGAGATATTCTATATGCATCTTGTTAATGTCGGTTACCAGGTGTTCACCATATGAATGATTTTTATCTCTATGCAGTTTGCGAAATGCCTGATATGAGATGTGTTATTAAAATGAAATCTTGTGGTCTATTATTTTGATTTGATAATATATAGGTTAAACCTATAACTCACCAACATTTTTGTTGACGTTTTAAGCATGTTTATTCTCAGGTGATTATTAAGAGCTTCCGCTGTTGCATACTAAAATAAGAACAAGATTTGGAGTCCATGCTTGTATGATATTGTGTAAAAACTGCATTCAAGAAACTTATTTTGATGTAATATATTTTTATTGTAAACCATTATGTAATGGTCGTGTGTAAACGGTATATTTTAGATTATCATTATTTTATAATCTACGTAATGTTTTTTTTAAACCTTTATCGATAAAATAGAAGTTATGGTTGTTTTAAAAATGAATGCAGTCTTTGAAAAACGTCTCATATAGCGGTCAAAACCTCACGACGAAATCAATTAATATGGAACGTTTATAAACTATATGAACGGGACATTTCAGTTGGTATCCGAGCGTTGGTCTTAGAGAACCAGAAATTGCATTAGTGTGTGTCTAACCGAGTTTGTTAGGATGCATTAGTGAGTCTGGACTTCGACCGTGTTTTCTATAAAAACGATTGCTTAACACTTTTTGTTGGAAACTATATATTATTTACATGTAAATATTATGTGATATATTAATCTCTTAACGTGTTTGATATTGTGTAATAGATGTATACCTCTAGTACAAATCTCATCGACTCACCTAATAATAATGAAGAGTCGAATATATTTTGGGAAGATTCACAAATTCCTGAAGAGGAACGGCAGAAGAGGAACTGGAAGAGGAGGAACCGGAAGAAGAGGAACTGGAAGAAGAGGTTCCAGAGGAGGAAATATTAGGAACCACAGAAAAACAGATAAATAAAATAAAATCCTCAACCAATGGACCAAATTTAATAATGGTCAATGGTGTTTCCGCCGAGGAAGCAAAATATTGGGAAGATTACCAATTTTTCGATGAATCGGATCCCGATGAGGATTCCGATGATGTTATAGAAATTACCTCGACCCAATTTGAAAAAGCAAAAGAAAATAATAAGGGAAAGGGCATCAAAATAGAGAAACCTGATTCCAACCCCGATGAACTTTATATGTATCGTCAACACCCGTATTTCTTAAGTTGTAATAATAACCCGGGAACCTCTAAGCCACCAGGTTTTTCTAAACCATTTGTGAAGACAACGACTCGTATTAGAGGAACATCATATATCCCTAGAAAATTAGCAAAACGAAACAGGTCCGAAGAAGAAGAAACTAGTGAGTCGGAATAAAGAGTTGCAATCATGAGGTATAAAATATGTAAAATAAGTGTGCTTATATTTTTCTTGTTGTATGTGAAAATTGCTTGTATTATTTGATTATTATCTTTTACAAATCTAACTCTCATCTATTTTTACAGTATAAAAACAAAAAATGGATGTTAAGGATAGACAACCAAAAAATTTAGAAGACCTATCCGGGGACGTGATTGATGAAATCTTGTCTAAAGTTGGTCAGAATTCTTCGGCACAATTATTTACGGCAAAATTAGTTTGTAGAACATTTGAAGAACGTTCCAGGCATGCCTTAGTTTATAAAAAGGCTTTCATTTGAAAGATGGGGTATATCACATTGGGGACACCGTAAGTTACGTCGTGTTTTCTTTAAAGCGTTAAATGCGGGGAACTCAAATGCAATTTTACGCTACGAGTTAAGAACCTATTTTGACTCAACATATCCCAACGTAGGACTTCGTGAGTTAGAAAGAGCTTCTAACATGCAACATAAAGAAGCATGTTATGCTTACGGGTTAGTGATGTTCGCTTCTCACCAAAGTGAGAAAAAGAACATCGGATTACAACTTTTAAATAAAACCTTCCCACAAGTGACGGATTCAGTAGTTGGGGTGATAAACAAGGTTTTTAGATTATTACGGGGCTATTGGGCATTACGAAACCCTCGTCCCTTTGACGACGTTACAACATGCTGTCTTGTCAACGGCCACAACGGTTATGTTTCACAAGACCAAGGATGGGAAGTAGTCTTAGTAAAACCAGAATGCATGACTTATTTCTGGACTTATGAATTACGTGTTTTTATTGCCTTTGCTGAACGACTTGCGTATTAACTAGGAATGTTGTCACAACTATTTTGTATCAAAGTGATTATGTGCTATATTTCATGCTTTATGTATAATAGCGGTATTGTAAGTTTGTAAATTTTTGTATAAAAGTTTGAACGCAAAATATTATTATAATCAGTTTTTCATATAGAATTGTAGTAGTTGAATGGTATATTAGCTACTAAGTATATAATTAACGGGTAGGTACTACCCGAATTAAAACTATAAAATGCTAATATGAAGAAAAATCTTTTATAAATGAGTTCATATTATGCTACGAAATACTATTGACTACTCTTAATATTCTATATGATTAACTTAATTCTTTTGGGCTATTTTTGAAGGAAATGGCACCGACGACTCGTCAGAATTTGAACATGAGCGAGGAAGACTTCCGTGTTTTCCTTGCAGCAAACATAGCCGCAGTACAGGCTGCAATGCAAAACAACAACAATAACTCTGAATCTAGCAATGCAAATAACGCCACAAGAAATCGGAATTCATTGCCTGTAAACCTCTGGAATTCAATGGAACCGAGGGTCCAATCGGATTGAAACGGTGGACCGAAAAGGTTGAATCGGTGTTTGCCATAAGTAAGTGTACTGAAGAAGACAAAGTAAAGTACGCTACGCATACTTTCACAGGTACTGCGTTAACATGGTGGAATACCTATCTAGAACAAGTGGGACAAGATGTTGCGTACACACTACCGTGGTCAGCATTCAAACATCTGATGACTGAGCAGTATCGTCCCAGAAGCGAGGTCAACAAGCTAAAAATAGAGGTTAAGGGATTACGAACACAAGAATTCGATATTACCACGTACGAACGACGATTCACGGAGTTGTGCTTATTGTGCCCGAGAGCGTTCGAAGATGAAGAGGAGAAAATCGACGCATTTTTAAAAGGGTTACCAGAAAGGATCCAAGAAGATATAAGTTCACACGAGCCGGCTTCCATACAAAAGGCGAGTCGAATGGCCCATAAACTCATAAATCAGATTGAGGAAAGAGTTAAAGAGCAGACGACCGAAGAAGCCAACACGAAACAAATCAAAAGAAAGTGGTTAGAAACTAGTGACAAGGGTCACAATTTTAACAATCAACACAACAATCACAACTTCAATCGCACCAATTATCGCAACAACAAATGCAACAACAATCGTTCCAACAACAACTACAACAACCATCATAACAACAATAACCACCACAACAATCGTCCCAACATCAATAACAACCGCAACAACAACAATTCCTATAACAATAATAATCAGACAAAGCCATGCCAAAGGTGTGAAGAGTACCACCCGAATGAGTTCTGCACGACATTTTGCACCAAGTGTAAAAGAACTGGCCATGGTGCGAGAAAGTGTGAGGTCTACGGACCAATGAATAACAGGAATAAAAGAACAGATAATGTCGGAACAAGTAATGCCGCATTTGTTTGTTATAGATGTAGAAAACCAGGCCACATTAGGAGTAATTGCCCGAACCCAGAGAAAAATAATGGGTAAAGTCGTGGAAGAGTTTTCAATATTAATACGGTAGAGGCGCAGGAAGACCTGGAGCTTATTATGGGTACGTTTCTCATTGACAATAAATCTGCTTATGTTTTATTTGATTCGGGTGCGGATAGGAGCTATATGAGTAGAGATTTTTGTGCCAAATTAAGTTGTCCATTGACACCTTTAAATAATAAATTTTTACTTGAATTAGCAAACGGTAAATTAATTTCAGCAGATAATATATGTCGGAATCGAGAAATTAAACTGGTTAGCGAAACGTTTAAGATTGATTTGATACCAGTAGAGTTAGGGAGTTTTAATGTGATAATCAGCATGGACTAGTTGAAAGAGGTGAAAGCTAAGATCGTTTGTTACAAAAATGCGATTCGCATCATACGAGAAAAAGGAAAACCCTTAATGGTGTACGGAGAAAAGAGCAACGCGAAGCTAAATCTTATTAGTAATTTGAAGGCGCAATAACTAATAAGAAAAGGTTGCTATGCTGTTCTAGCCCATGTCGAGAAAGAACATCAATGATGTTCCCGTCGCAAAAGAGTTTCCCGATGTATTTCCAAAAGAATTACCGGGATTACCTCCACATCGATCCGTTGAATTTCAAATAGACTTGGTACCAGGAGCTGCACCAATACCCCGTGCTCCATATAGACTTGCACCCAGCGAAATGAAGGAACTCCAGAGCCAATTACAGGAACTTTTAGAGCGAGGTTTCATTCGACCAAGCACGTCACCGTGGGGAGCCCCTGTTTTGTTTGTCAAGAAGAAAGATGGTACATTCAGGTTGTGTATCGACTACCGAGAGTTGAATAAACTTACCATCAAGAACCGTTACCCACTACCAATAATCGATGACTTATTTGATCAATTACAAGGTTCGTCAGTTTATTCGAAGATTGATTTACGTTCCGGATATCATCAAATGCGGGTGAAGGAGGATGATATTCCGAAGACTGCTTTTAGAATGCATTACAGTCATTACGAGTTTATGGTTATGCCATTTAGTTTAACTAACGCACCAGCTGTATTCATGGACCTCATGAACCGAGTGTGTGGGCCATATCTTGACAAGTTTGTCATTGTCTTCATTGATGACATACTTAACTACTCAAAGAATGATCAAGAGCACGAAGAACATTTGAGAAAAGTGCTAGAGTTGTTAAGAAAACAAAAACTGTACGCTAAGTTTTCAAAGTGTGCATTTTCGTTGGAAGAAATTCAATTTCTCGGTCACATAGTGAACAAAGAAGGTATTCAGGTGGATCCGGCAAAGACTGAAACCGTTGAAAAGTGGGAAACCCCTAAAACTCCAAAACACATATGCCAATTTTTAGGATTAGCTGGTTACTACAGAAGATTCATCCAAGATTTTTCCAAAATAGCAAAACCCTTGACTGCATTAACACATAAAGGGAAGAAATTTGAATGGAAGGATGAACAAGAAAAAGAATTTCAATTGTTGAAAAAAAAGTTAACTACGGCACCTATATTGTCATTGCCTGAAGGGAATGATGATTTTGTGATATATTGTGATGCCTCAAAGCAAGGCCTCGGTTGTGTATTAATGCAACGAACGAAAGTAATTGCTTATGCGTCTAGACAATTGAAGATTCACGAGCAGAATTATACGACACATGATTTAGAATTAGGCGCGGTTGTTTTTGCATTAAAGACTTGGAGACACTACTTATATGGGGTCAAAAGTATCATATATACCGACCACAAAAGTCTACAGCATATATTTAATCAGAAACAACTGAACATGAGGCAGCGTACATGGATTGAATTGTTAAATGATTACGATTTTGAGATTCGTTACCACTCGGGGAAGGCGAATGTGGTAGTCGAAGCTTTGAGTAGAAAGGACAGAGTGAAAGGACCCGTTCATATACATTATAAACGATTCACAATAGTTGATTACATTGTGAGGTATTTGACCTCTATATGATACATTTTACAAACATTGCATTCGTTTTTAAAAGACAAACTTTCTTTGCAACGAAAATTGATGGCATGCATACCATTTCATAATACATCCAACTATAACTGACTTAATAATAATCTTGATGAACTCAACGACTCGAATGCAATGTCTTTCGAAATATGCCATGAATGACTCCAAGTAATATCTTTAAAATGAGCTAATGCACAGCGGCAGATTTCTTTCATACCTAAGAATAAACATGCTTTAAAGTGTCAACCAAAAGGTTGGTGAATTCATAGGTTTATCGTAAACAATAAAATTCATCATTTTAATAGACCACCAGATTTAATATTCCCATTTCCAATAACCATTATGCATAAAATTCATTCATATGGATTGAACACCTGGTAATCGACCTTAACAATTTGCATATAGAATATTCTCATCATTCCGGGATAACTTCGGACATGATAAATTTGCCATCATTCCGGGAAAACTTCGAACATGATAAATTCTCCATCATTCCGGGAAAACTTCGGACATGAAAAATTCGCCATCATTCCGGGAAAACTTCGGACATGATAAATTCGCCATCATTCCGGGAAAACTTCGGACATGATAAATTCGCCATCATTCTGGGAAAACTTCGGACATGATAAAAAGGGCACATTCGATTTCGATAATTCAACCATAGAATGTATTTTCGATTACTTGTATCTATTTCGTAAAACAGTTATAAAAGTATTTCATGTATTCGCAGTTCAAAATATATTTCAAAATCATTTAACAAAACAGTTATAAAAACAATGCATGTATTCTCAGTCCCAAAAATGTAAAGAGTAAAAGGGAATCAAATGAACTCACTTAATGTATTTTGTAGTAAAAATACATACGACGATATTGAACAATGCAAGGTTGGCCTCGGATTCACGAACCTATATAAAGTGTATATTTATTAATACATATTGTGTAAATCACAAAATTTCATTTATTATTATGTATTATTTATATATTTATAGTTATATAGAATTTATACTAAATTTCATTTTGAAACGTATACTTATATTATGTTTTATATGATATTGCATATATTGATTTTGTGTATTAAAATGGTTAATATTTATACATTTAGTTATATTAATATACCTATATACCTATATATGTGATTAGTATTGTACTCATGAAATATCATTAGTTTGTTATATGAAATAATAATATAATCCTAGTATATGTAACAAGTATATATAATATACAAAAGATTTATTTGTTAAAATGATAGTTTCACTAGTAATTATTAAGTAAAAATGATAGCTTTAGTAAAAATAATATTTTTTAATGATAGTGGTAAGTTTAATAATAATTATAGTCTTATTAGATATTTTAAATGATAATAATAATAATAATAATACAAACAGTATGATATTGGTAATAATAATAATAATAAATAATACTTAAAATAATCAAATTGATAATAATGATAATAATAGTATTAATAATACTTACAAAAATACTAATGATAATAATGTTTCTAATACTTATAATTCTAAACATGATAATAATAGTAATAACAATTATAATACTGTTAATAATGATAATAATAATAATCATAATAATAATAATGGTAATAAATATAATAAATATAATGCTAATAACAATTATTATACTAATAATAATTAATGATAACAACTAGTAATAATAACTCTAATAATAATGATTATAATAACAATAATAATAAATTATCATTAGTCTTTATATTAGTAATAATAATAATTATAAAAATATAAACTACCTCAAAATAATCAGGTAAAAAAATGTCACCAGCTGGGTTTGAACCCGTAACTCCATGCTCACACTTAAACACACCTAACCAATCTGTTGTCTTTGCATTTCTATTTTATTACCCAGCTTAATTTTATTTAACAAGTAATATTGTATCCTCTTCTTCTTCAATTTTTCCTTCAACCAGAATTCTTACAGAATCGTAATATAAATACCACGTTTTGTTTTAAGTTTGTAAATAAAATAGAAACACAGTTTTGTGAGTACTCTAAACAGATAGAAACAGATAAGAAGTTTTAAATCGATCTGTACCTACTTCGTTTTGAAAAATAAGAACTCAGAACTCGATTTCAAAATTCAGACACAATTAGGTAATGATTTCTACATGGAATATATATTAAATCAATCATAGAAACTTTCTAAATCATCAATTTTATCAGAAACATCAAAACATTTGCGAATTTTGTGATGAACACCTAGTTTGACTTTTAATGCCGAAACTTTGACTCAGAAAATCGGATTCGTTATAAAGATTTGAAAACTCATCACTTGCAGAAAGATTAAATAGAACATTTCTAACAAAACTGTGTTAATAGATTTTGAAAAACTATATCAATTCGAGCTGTTTGATAATTTGAACCAGGAGCAGAGTGACGAGCTGTTTCCTTTGAATTTCAGTATTAAAATTAATCAAATTAAAACAGATAACAATGATAATTGATAAAGAGAATGTGAGGTTGATTGAATGTGATAACATCTCATTGAATGTGATAACATCTCAACGAAATTTTTTGTTTTGTAGCAAATTGGTGGTCGACAGAAGGATTCCCATCGTACATCAAAATAAATAAATAAAATAACTGATGAACGCGACGTCTAACAGCCTGGTAATATCGATTATGATATCTAACAATTTAGAAGATTCAAACAAAAGTTTAATACAGTGATTGATTGAGATAGCAACTAATTTTGGATTCTATATGTATTAATACGTGTATTCCTATTATTAAGTATTATATACTGTATATATACATATATCGTATCATGTATCTGTATAATTTAGTGTATATATATATGTTTATCTGTTTTTATATAGTTATGTATATATCTGTATTCATAATATGTATATATATCTGAATTAATAATTAATCTTATAAATATAACTACAATAATAATATTACTCTTAATATTATGAATAATAATAAATAATAATAATACTATAATAGTGATAATAATACTATTATTATTAATGATAACTATAAAATTTATAACCATAACATTATTAACAATAATAATATTAATTATAATAATACTAATCTTAATGATAAAAATAATTAATAACATTAAATAATACTAATAATAATAGAGATAAATGTAAAAATGACAATAATAATAACAATGATAATAACTAATATTAACAAGTACCAATGTATTTAATGATAATAATATTATTAACATTTATTTTAATAAGAATACTAGTATTAATAATAATAAATGATGATAATAAAATAGTAATAATAATATCATTACTAAATATGATAGATTATATAAAAATTCAATTAATAATTTTAATAATAATACTGTTATAATAATAATACTAATTATAATACTACTAATGTCAATAATCATATTTGTAATAATCAATACTATAACCATAAAATTCATATCTATAGATTATATATACATATTTAAATTAGTATTAATCCTAATAATACTATAATAGTTTGTACATAACAAATCTCATATTTGTATTGTAATATCATTAATACTGATATTAATATTTATAATAATAATGAAAGTAATGATATTATAACAACTATATTTTTATCCTGTAATATATATATATATATATATATATATATATATATATATATATATATATATATTATATATATTATTACTTATGTTATATTTAATATATTATATAATAACTTTTATTAAATATTCATTATTTATAAATTTCATATATATTACAATATAATAATAATTACACATAGAAATCTTATATATTTATATATGATTTTCTTTTTATTAATACCTTTTAATCTTATGTATTATTTTACATAATTAACTCAAATGTTTAACTTGTATTCTATTATTTCGATTTATTATATAAACTTATATATATATATATATATATATATATATACATATATATATATACATATATATATATATATATACACACACACACACACACACACACACATATATATATATACATATATATATATATACACACACACACACATATATATATACATATATATATATATATATATATATATATATATATATATATATATATATATATATATATATATATATATATATATATATATATATATATATTTACAACAATCGTTCGTGAATCGTCGGGAATAGTCAAAGGTTAACTAAATTCATGTAATCAGTTCAAAAATTTTAAGACTCGGTTTAACCGACTTTGCTTATCGTATTGAAATTATATAAAGATCAAGTTTAAATTTGGTCGGAAATTTCCGGGTTGTCACAGTACCTACCCGTTAAAGAAATTTCGTCTCGAAATTTGATCGAGATCATCATGGCTAACAATTAGAATGTTTTCCTGACAAATTTGAGTTGATAAATAGAGTTTTATTACCATTGAGTAATAAAGATAAAATAATTCGATTATTCGAAGAGTACGAATGAAGCTATTACAAAAGAGTGAAATGAGTAAATGCAGATTTGACTTAACCGGTGACGTAGTCACGGTTGATTTTCGGAATATAAGGGATTTAGAGGAAATATTCGTAATAAGATTTGATTCTTCGGTAATTAAGAAAATTAGGATTCTCTTTGGTGAAATGCGATGATCTGTCTTGATTGTTCTGTCGAATATTTCATTATAAATTCACCCCCTTCGTTTCCTTATTTTCACAGCTCATACTTTCTATTCTTTCTTTCTTTCTCATTTCATACTTTTGTTTTCTCTTCTCGACTTTAAGTAGCAAGTAATGGTCCAGAATTCGTAGGTATGGTGTTTCGAATGAACATGGCTAATGTTCTAAGAGAGAGATTGAAATGGCACGATCTTGATTGGTTAAATTACCATAATTCAAGAGAAAAGATAGAACTATCATAATGATATGTTCTTAATATGTTTGAAGATTGAGTAGAATGTAAGAGTCGTGTAACATGGCACATGATGACGTTATGATCTGTGAATCATCACGTTCCATTAGAAACTCAGCATGACTTACTATAATATAATCACATTGATCAAGTGTCATTATATTATACTAACTCATGCATCAATTTCCAACACTACTTCAAAATTATTCATAATTCAAACTAAAATTTTTAAAGAAATTTAGAAACTAAAGTAGTTTCCTTTATGATGTAATATAGATAGCACGAAGAGATAAATAATTTCGGACGAGAATATTTATGAAAATATCTTCAGAAATATCGAAGATATTTATGATGATATTTTGGAATTTCTAAGTTTGATGGTTGATAAAGAAAGATTTTCCGCAAGATTTTAACATGAGTACGGAGCTAGATATTCGTTGAAGGTTTCATCGGATCCAGAATTACCTGGTTTCTTTGAATATATGGTATGGTCCTTGTATTTGGCCTTGGTCTCCTTCATGGTTTGCTCAATCTGTTTTTCAGTACCAAATTTTCTATCGAACATTCCTAACACTCCTTTCTTTATCATCAACTTTTGGCCATTTAGACCATCTACAATTTTTCTGTTTCCTCTACATTTAATGCTACGATATCTGAATCATCGGTTATCAATCTGAGGTGGTTTCAGGAGAATTGTGTTTTTAGATGATTAAACGCTGATGGTAATATGGTGGAATATAAAAGGTTCCCCGGTAACAATAAAAGAGCACGCACATATATCAAGGTTATAATAAGGTTGTTTCGAACGAAAAGTCGAAGTTGACTTGTTGGAGCTGTGACAAAATTTGCTACTTTGAAAGGGATTATCAAGTTATTTTGGGTAATAATAACACTAAGGAATTAGCACATATACGTGTTAAACGTTTACTCAGTTTCCGAGAGTTTTTTAGATGCATAAATATATGCATCAATCTTTTCTTCCGTAAATGAAGTGCGGTTGGTTCATCCTATCGACTGAGGTGTTTTCAAGGATCATGAAAAGTTTGAACGTAGATTGTAATCGTCAAGATACAAACGAGGTTTTAGATGAAATCAAGTGGCAAACTTGAAGAAATGTTTAGTTTCATATGTTATAATCAATATTTTAATTCATTTTAATTGTCCAATGTTATTAGTCCACTGTCGATAGTCCACAGTTAACAGTCCAATAGTTCATATATAGTTTAATATATAATATTCGAATTAATTAATACGTATCGTGACCCGTGTACATGTTTCAGACTCGATCACAACTCAAAGTATATATATTATTTAAGAATCAACCTCAACCCTGTATAGCGAACTCGAACATTACAGCGTATAGAGTGTCTATGGTGATTCCAAATAATATATATAGATGCGTCGATATGATATGTCAAAGCCTTGTATGCGTGTCCCGATATTTAAAGTGCGTAAACTAAATAACAGAAATTAAATGACGATAAATAAAATTGCGAGAATTAAAATTGCGATAATTAAATTGCGATAAATAAATGTAATAAGGGATTAACAGTTAGCTAGGAACAGTTAGCTAGGATTTTGTTAGCGTGGATTCTTAACAAAATTTCTCATAGTTAATTTGTTTGTTTCTAACAAATTTTATTATGTCAAATGTTTTCTTCATTATGCCACTTGTTGGATTCTGGTAAGTCAAAATCCAAATATGAAATTGAATGAAAATGGTTATTTTGTGGTGAACGGATTCGTATATCTTGTGGATGTAAGTAGGATAGTAAATAACTGTTGAATCAGATTCGAAGAATGTACAATGTAACTTATTAATGTGAAATCTAAATATTCATCGGGTATTACCTACCCGTTAAAATATTTTCACCATTATCAGTTTGTACGAAAGAATTTTTAATTACAATCCTTATGAAAATATACTTACATATATATTTTCTTCAAATTTAATCATAGATTTAATGAGTTAATATAATATTAATCTCATTTGATTTACCGTTAGAACTAGAATACATAATCTCTAAGACATTAGAGATTACATAATCGTCATGTCGAATGAAGATAATTGATGTAGAACGATACGTAGAACGATGATTATACTCGAGGTATAGAATGAGATGTTGAGGCATGGATTGTTGATGGTACTGTTGGTGCCGATGATGTTGCTGAAGCTGGTACGTTTTGCACCATATTTTCCAAGGCTATAACTCGGGCGCGAAGCTCGTTGACTTCTGTTATTATTTCGGGATGATTGTCGGTCGGAACGAGTGAATGAATAAGGTTTAGAATTATGGGTAGAATATAATCGTGATGAGCTACCCTGGAAATGAGGCTGAAATTGGTGTTTCGAATAGGTTTGCCGGTAAGTGCATCAGGTTCTTCACCAAGAGGTGAATTCGGTTGGTTCATTCCGGTTACACTGCTTTCGGAGTTTGAGTGTAAATCCATAGCGGAATAGCTGTCGGAATCTGATGGACTCAGCTGGTTGAGGGATTCATCTCGTACGAGCTGATGAACGATTTTCGATAAGAAATAGATTATAGGGTGTAGGTTAGTACCCTGCAATATATAATTTACATATGCATATATAATACTAAAATCCCATAAGTTACGGAGGAATCTACGGAAGCTGTCAGGCAAAGGTAACAATAACAGATACGCTAAGATATGAATTTATCTATACACTGTCTATGCAATAGAGGCAGTAAGACGTGTCAAGACTAAGAGTGATAAGCAAGTGATCCCTAAGAATGATAAGCAGGCAATTTTCGACACGAAATGATAAGCAAAACTTTTGACATGCTGACACGGTCGAAGTCCAGACTCACTAATGCATCTAAGCAACTATCAGTTAGACACACTAATGCATGACCTGGTTTGCTAAGACCACCGCTCTGATACCAACTGAAAGGACCCGTTCATATACATTATAAACGATTCACAATAGTTGATTACATCGCGAGGTATTTGACCTCTATATGATATATTTTACAAACATTGCATTCGTTTTTAAAAGACAAACTTTCTTTGCAACGAAAATTGATGGCATGCATACCATTTCATAATACATCCAACTATAACTGACTTAATAATAATCTTGATGAACTCAACGACTCGAATGCAACGTCTTTCGAAATATGCCATGAATGACTCCAAGTAATATCCTTAAAATGAGCTAATGCACAGCGGAAGATTTCTTTAATACCTGAGAATAAACATGCTTTAAAGTGTCAACCAAAAGGTTGGTGAGTTCGTAAACAATAAAATTCATCATTTTAATAGACCTCCAGATTTAATATTCCCATTTCCCATAACCATTATGCATAAAACTCATTCATATGGATTGAACACCTGGTAATCGACCTTAACAATTTGCATATAGAATATTCTCATCATTCCGGTACAACTTCGGACATGATTAATTTTCCATCATTGCGGGAAATCTTCGGACATGATAAATTCGCCATCATTCCGGGAAAACTTCGGACATGATAAATTCGCCATCATTCCGGAAAAACTTCGGACATGATAAATTCGCCATCATTCCGGGAAAACTTCGGACATGATAAATTCGCCATCGTTCTGGGAAAACTTCGGACATCATAAATTCGCCATCATTCCGGGAAAACTTCGGACATGATAAATTCGTCATCATTCCGGGAAAACTTCGGACATGATAAAAAGGGCACATTCGATTTCGATAATTCAACCATAGAATGTAGTTTCGATTACTTGTATCTATTTCGTAAAACAGTTATAAAAGTATTTCATGTATTCGCAGTTCAAAATATATTTCAAAAGCATTTAACAAAACAGTTATAAAAACATCGCATGTATTCTCAGTCCCAAAAATGTAAAGAGTAAAAGGGAATCAAATGAACTCACTTAATGTATTTTGTGGTAAAATACATATGACGATATTGAACAATGCAGGGTTGGCCTCGGATTCACGAACCTATATAAAGTGTATATTTATTAATACATATAGTGTAAATCACAAAATTTCATTTATTATTATGTATTATTTATATATTTATAGTTATATAGAATTTATACTAAATTTCATTTTGAAACATATACTTATATTATGTTTTATATGATATTGCATATATTGATTTTGTGTATTATAATGGTTAATATTTATACATTTAGTTATATTAATATACCTATATACCTATATATGTGATTAGTATTGTACTCATGAAATATCATTAGTTTGTTTTATGAAATAATAATATAATCCTAGTATATGTAATAAGTATATATAATATACAAAAGATTTATTTGTTAAAATGATAGTTTCACTAGTAATTATTAAGTACAAATGATAGCTTTAGTAAAAATAATATTTTTTAATGATAGTGGTAAGTTTAATAATAATTATAGTCTTATTAGATATTTTAAATGATCATAATAATAATAATAATAATACAAACAGTATGATATTGATAATAATAATAATAATAATAATAATAATAATAATAATAATAATAATAAATAATACTTAAAATAATCAAATTGATAATAATGATAATAATAGTATTAATAATACTTACAAAAATACTAATGATAATAATGTTTCTAATACTTATAATTCTAAACATGATAATAATAGTAATAACAATTATAATACTCTTAATAATGATAATAACAATAATCATAATAATAATAATAATGGTAATAAATATAATAATTATAATGCTAATAACAATTATTATACTAATAATACTAATAATAATTAATGATAACAACTAGTAATAATAACTCTAATAATAATGATTATAATAACAATAATAATAAATTATCATTAGTCTTTATATTAGTAATAATAATAATTATAAAAATATAAACTACCTCAAAATAATCAGGTAAAAAAATGTCACCAGCTGGGTTTGAACCCGTAACTCCATGCTCACACTTAAAGACGCCTAACCAATCTGCTGTCTTTGCATTTCTGTTTTATTACCCAGCTTAATTTTATTTAACAAGTAATAATGTATCCTCTTCTCCTTCAAATTTTCCTTCAACCAGAATTCTTACAGAATCGTAATATAAATACCACGTTTTGTTTTAAGTTTATAAATAAAACAGAAACACAGTTTTGTGAGTACTCTAAACAGATAGAAACTGATAATAAGTTTTAAATCGATATGTACCTGCTTCGTTTTGAAAAATAAGAACTCAGAACTCGATTTCAAAATTCAGACACAATTAGGTTATGATTTCTACATGGAATATATATTAAATCAATCATATAAACTTTTTAAATCATCAATTTTATCAGAAACATCAAAACATTTGTGAATTTTGTGATGAACGCCTAGTTTGACTTTTAATGCCGAAACTTTGACTCAGAAATTCAGATTCGTTATAAAGATTTGAAAACTCATCACTTGCAGAAAGATTAAATAGAACATTCCTAACAAAACTGTGTTAATAGATTTTGAAAAAACTATATCAATTCGAGCTGTTTGATAATTTGAAGCAGGAGCAGAGTGACGAGCTGTTTCCTTTGAATTTCAGTATTAAAATTAATCAAATTAAAACAGATAACAATGATAATTGATAAAGAGAATGTGAGGTTGATTGAATGTGATAACATCTCAACGAAATTCTTTGTTTTGTAGCAAATTGGTGGTCAACAGGAGGATTCCCATCGTACAACAAAATAAATAAATAAAATAACTGATGAACGCGACGTCTAACAGCCTGGTACGATCGATTATGATATCTAACAATTTAGAAGATTCAAACAAAAGTTTAATACATTGATTGATTGAGATAGCAACTGATTTTGGATTCTATATGTATTAATACGTCTATTCCTATTATTAAATATTATATACTGTATATATACATATATCGTATCATGTATCTGTATAATTTAGTATATATATATATATATATATATATAAAATATATATATATATATATATATATATATATATATATATATATATATATATATATATATGTTTATCTATTTTTATATAGTTATGTATATATCTGTATTCATAATATGTGTATATATCTGAATTAATAATTAATCTCATAAATATTACTACAATAATAATATTACTCTTAATATTATGAATAATAATAAATAATAATAATACTATAATAGTGATAATAATACTATTATTATTAATGATAACTATAAAATTTATAATCATAACATTATTAACAATAATAATATTAATTATAATAATACTAATCTTAATGATAAAAATAATTAATAACATTAAATAATACTAATAATAATAGAGATAAATGTAAAAATGACAATAATAATAACAATGATAATAACTAATATTAACACGTACCAATGTATTTAATGATAATAATATTATTAACATTTATTTTAATAAGAATACTAGTATTAATAATAATAAATGATGATAATAAAATAGTAATAATAATATCATTACTAAATATGATAGATTATATAAAAATACAATTAATAATTTTAATAATAATACTGTTATAATAATAATACTAATTATAATACTACTAATGTCAATAATCATATTTGTAATAATCAATACTGTAACCATAAAATTCATATCTATAGATTATATATACATATTTAAATTAGTATTAATCCTAATAATACTATAATAGTTTGTACATAACAAATATCATATTTGTATTGTAATATCATTAATACTGATATTAATATTTATAATAATAATGAAAGTAATGATATTATAACAACTATATTTTTATCCTGTAATATGTATATATATATATATATATATATATATATTATTACTTACGTTATATTTAATATATTATAAAATAACTTTTATTAAATATTCATTATTTATAAATTTTATATATATATTACAATATAATAATAATTACACATAGAAATCATATATATTTATATATGATTTCCTTTTTATTAATACCTTTTAATCTTGTGTATTATTTTACATAATTAACTCAAATGTTTAACTTGTATTCTATTATTTCAATTTATTATATAAACTTATATATATATATATATATATATATATATATACAACAATCGTTCGTGAATCGTCGGGAATAGTCAAAGGTTAACTAAATTCATGTAATCAGTTCAAAAATTTTAAGACTCGATTTAACCGACTTTGCTTATCGTGTTGAAATTATATAAAGATCAAGTTTAAATTTGGTCAAAAATTTCTGGGTTGTCACACAGAGAACCTATGCGGGTAAAAGCTATGAATATAATTATTCGTACTAACCTTACTACTCAAATAAAGGAGGCGCAGCAGGGAGTTGTAAAAGAAGGAAAGTTGAAGAATGAAATACCTAAAGGATCGGAGAAACATCTTAATATTCGGGAAGACGGAACCCGGTATAGGGCTGTAAGAATTTGAGTACCAAAGTTTGGAAATATGAGAGAAAAGGTACTTAAGGAAGCACATAAAACCAGATATTCAATAAATCCCAGAGCGGGGAAGATGTACAAAGATCTCAAGAAACACTTTTGGTGGCCGGGTATGAAAGCCGATATTGCTAAATACGTAGGAGAATGTTTGACGTGTTCTAAAGTCAAAGCTGAACATCAGAAACCATCGGGTCTACTTCAACAACCTGAAATCCCAGAATGGAAATGGGAAAACATTACCATAGATTTCATTACTAAATTGCCAAGGACTGCAAGTGGTTATGATACTATTTGGGTAATAGTCGATCGTCTTACCAAATCAGCACACTTTTTGCCAATGAGAGAAGATGATAAAATGGAGAAGTTGGCGCGATTATATTTAAAGAAAGTTGTCTCCAGACATGGAATACCAATCTCTATTATCTCTGATAGAGATGTCAGATTTGTTTCAAGGTTTTGGCAGACACTGCAAAAAACATTGGGGACTCGTCTAGACATGAGTACTGCTTATCATCCACAAACTGATGGGCAAAGTGAAAGGATGATACAGACCCTTGAAGACATGCTACGAGCATGTGTTATCAATTTTGGAAACAGTTGGGATCGACACCTACCGTTAGCAGAATTTTCCTACAACAACAGTTACCATTCGAGTATTGAAATGGCGCCGTTTGAAGCACTTTATGGTAGAAAGTGCAGGTCTCCGATTTGTTGGAGTGAAGTGGGGGATAGACAGATTACGGGTTCGGAGATAATACAAGAAACTACCGAGAAAATCATTCAAATTCAACAACGATTGAAAATTGTCCAGAGTCGACAAAAGAGCTACGCGGACAGTAAAAGAAAAGATATAGAATTTGAGATTGGAGAAATGGTTATGCTTAAGGTTTCACCTTGGAAAGGCGTTATTCGATTTGGTAAACGGGAGAAACTAAATCCAAGGTACATTGGACCATTCAAGATTATAGATCGTGTCGGACCGGTAGCTTACCAACTTGAGTTACTTCAACAACTCGCGGCTGTACATAGCACTTTCCACGTCTCGAATTTGAAGAAATTTTTTGTTAAAGAAGATCTCACTATTCCATTAGACGATATCCAAATCAACGAAAAACTTCAATTCATTGAAGAACCCGTCGAAATAATGGATCGTGAGGTTAAAAGACTTAAGCAAAACAAGATACCAATTGTTAAGGTTCGATGGAATGCTCGTAGAGGACCCGAGTTCACCTGGGAGCGTGAAGATCAGATGAAGAAGAAATACCCGCACCTATTTCCAGAAGATTCGTCAACACCTTTGATGTGTGCAACGGGGTGTACGAAATATTAAATATTTTTATTACGAAATACTATTAAAAACTACACAAGTTTTAATTATTTATTTACAGATGGGATATACCTAAACCTTGCTACAACACTATAGGCAGTGTACCTAATCGTAGAGTAGTATAGTTTTTAGTAAGTCCAGTTCGTTCCACAGGGAGACGGTTACACTATATTTTTATATAACTATATTTGTACAAATATATATAATTATATATAATAATATTTATTATTATAAAAGGGGGTTTACCGTTTAATGACTGGTTTGTCGGTTTTATATCTTAAGACACAATTAAAACCTAATGCAAAATATAAATGACGATAATTAAAAGTACGATGAAATATAAAATAAAATAATTATGCTTTATGACATGCAGATACGGTCAAAGTCCAGACTTACTAATGCATCCTAACGACTATCAGTTAGACTCATTAATGCAAGACCTGGTTCGCTAAGACCACCGCTCTGATACCAACTGAAAGGACCCGTCCTAATCTATCCGGACGAAGTCCATATTGATTACAAACGATTCACAATAGTTGATTACATCGCGAGGTACTTGACCTCTATATGATACATTTTACAAATATTGCATTCGTTTTTAAAAGACAAACTTTCATTTACATCGACAGTTAACAACATGCATACCATTTTATAATATATCCATCTATAATTGACTTAATAATAATCTTGATGAACTCAACGACTCGAATGCAACGTTTTTTGAAATATGTAATGAATGACTCCAAGTAGTATCTCTAAAATGAGCAAATGCACAGCGGAAGATTTCTTTCGTACCTGAGAATAAACATGCTTTAAAGTGTCAACCAAAAAGGTTGGTGAGTTCATTAGTTTAACATAAATAATCATATCATAATTTTAATAATCATACTCATGATGTTTGACGTTTTGATTTTAATTTATTACCCTGGGTTATTTGTCCTTTGTCCTGGATGTAATTGAAACCTATCTGGTTTTTTGTCCATAATAGTTCATCGGTCATAATTATAAAATGCTCGGCAAATTTAACCTTATACCCGAAGTCAAATATTCCAACTAATTGGGGATTCGAACTGTAACAAGGTCTTAATACATTGTTTAATGAATACACCAGGTTATCGACTGTGTGTAATCCAAGGTTTTAATACTTTGTTAACAATTACACCAATTACACTTGAATGTAATCCACCCCTATTTTAATGAGTCAATTGACTATTAATCCATCCCCGTGTCCAGTCAAATGAACAATAATTCGTATTTATAAATATCCCGCCCATCGTATCCGATTAAGCGTGTGTGGTTATATATAGATGCGTCAAATTGTAACGTTTATATTAAATTAACGAGGTATCGTTAATTTAATATAAAGCCCATTAATAGCCCATAGTCTAATTTTCACAAGTGTCATTCTTTTGTTCAAACCCCAATTATGGTCCAAAGCCCAATTACCCCATCTTAATATTTAGCCCAACATCACGATTACTTTGGCTCAAATAAGCATAATAATAACTTAAGTACGAGACATTAATTTAAAAAGGAGAACATAGCTTACATTGATTATTTATCGCGTAGTGTTACATGGATAGAGCTTCGACTTCAAAACTCGTAAAATAACCGTTACATAACCCAAACTAACTAATATAAAACTACCCTATACTATATATATATTTTATATATATATATATATATATATTATATTATATTATAGACAGAGAGATAGATTGATGGTGTTTTAAATATATCGAATTCGCTGGCTTTTATAGGAATGTGGCCAGCCTTTTTGGCTCATGCGATCGCATGAGATTATCTCATGCTGGCCATGCGATCGCATGGCCTAGTTTTCCAGCTCAGGATCCTTTGTCTCATAGCTTGTCGACATGATTTAATATATATTTATAATATATAAATAATTTATATAATTATTTATATATTATATTTTATTCTTGTGCATAGTAGACTTGTAATTTTAGGTCCGTTGCGTCGTGCGTTGATAGTTGGCTCAGGTCCCGGTTCCGGATTTTCGAACGTCCTTTCGTACTATTTAATATCTTGTACTTTGCGTTTTGCAATTTGTAATTTGCACAAAAAATTATTTTCCTTAACTCCCAAAATCCGCGCAAGTCTTTAACTCACTTTTAGTGGCACTTTTGAGTGCACTATGGCTTTAATGGCACTTTTCAGGCTTTAGTGGCACTTTTTCTTCAATTCTTTAATCTTCGTGCTTTGTCTTCACATTTATTTATATAAACGATTACAACTTAAAAATAGAATAATTACAACTAAAAACTTTACATATTGGGAAGATATTGCGACTAAATATATGTTCGTTTGGAGCATTATCAACCTTCTACAGCTTAAAATTTCGGGACGAAATTTATTTAACTGGTAGGTACTGTAGTGACCCGAACTTTTCCATGATTATATATTAAATGAAAACTATATTTGCATTAAATGTTTCCAACATGTTAAGCAATCAAACTTGTTAACACTTAATTATTTGAAATGAGTTTCATGTAGACAATTGACCACCCAAGTTGACCGGCGATCCACGAACGTTAAAACTTGTAAAAATTATATGATGATATATATATATGGATATATATATAGTTGTCATGATATTATGATACGAAAGTATTTCACTAGGTATATTAACAATGAGCTATATACATAAAATGAGACTATTGAATTAAGAAAACTCGAAACGATAAATATAATGATTATCGTTATAACAACGTCTTACTAAATACATATGTATCATATTAAGATACTAATACACTATGTTTAACATCATGAAATGATAATTACATATATCATTAAGCGTATTAACAATGAACTACACGAGTAAGATGAGACTACTAACTTAAGGATTTCGAAACAATACATATATGTAACGATTATCGTTGTAATAGTATTTTACACATATATATATATATGATATTAAGATATATTAATACACCATGTTAACATGTTAACATGTTAACATAACAGTTTAACATCTCATTTAAGTGTAATAACAATGGATCAATTACATTTAACAAGATCGTTAACTTAAAGGTTCCGAAACAACACTTACATATAACGACTAACGATGACTTAACGACTCAGTTAAATGTATATACATATAGTGTATTAAGATGTATTAATACACTTTTTGAAGACCTCATGACATATATCAAAGTACTTCTACTTAACAAAAATGCTTACAATTACATCCTCATTCATTTTCATCAACAATTCTACTCGTATGCACCCGTATTCGTACTCGTACAATACACAGCTTCTAAGATGTATATACTATTGGTATATACACTCAATCATCAGCTCCTTAGCAGCCCATGTGAGTCATTAAACATGTGGGAACCATCATTTGGCAACTAGCATAAAATATCTCACAAAATTATAAAAAATATTATAAATCATTCATGAATTATTTACATTAAAACAAACTTACACATCCTTTATATCTAATCCATATACCAACGACTAAAAACACCTACAAACACTTTCATTCTTCAATTTTATTCATCTAATTAATCTCTCTCAAGTTCTATCTTCAAGTTCTAAGTGTTCTTCATAAATTCTATAAGTTCTAGTTTCATAAAATCAAGAATACTATCAAGTTTGCAAGATTACTTCCAAGCTTTCTAATCCAATCCAAGTAATCATCTAAGCTCAAGAAATCTTTCTTATTTATAGTAAGATATCTTTATAATACAAGGTAATACTCATATTCAAACTTTGATTCAATTTCTATAACTATAACTATCTTATTTCGAGTGGAAATCTTACTTGAACTTGTTTTCATGTCATGATTCTACCTCAAGAACTTTCAAGCCATCCAAGAATCCTTTGAAGCTAGATCAATTTTTGTTGCTTCCAGTAGGTTTACCTACTAAACTCGAGATAGTAATGATGTTCATAACATCATTCGATTCATATATATATATATATATATATATATATATATATATATATATATATATATATATATATATATATATATATATATATATATAACTATCTTATTCGAAGATTTAAACTTGTAATCACTAAAACATAGTTTAGTTAATTCTAAACTTGTTTGCAAATAAAGTTAATCCTTCTAACTTGACTTTTAAAATCAACTAAACACATGTTTTATATCAATATTATATGCTAACTTAATGATTTAAAACCTGGAAACACGAAAAACACCGTAAAACCGGACATACGCCGTTGTAGTAACATCGCGGGCTGTTTTGGGTTTGATAATTAAAAACTATGATAAACTATGATTTAAAAGTTGTTCTTCTGGGAAAATGATTTTTCTTATGAACATGAAACTATATCCAAAAATCATGGTTAAACTCAAAGTGGAAGTATGTTTTTCAAAATGGTCATCAAGATGTCGTTCTTTCGACGGAAATGACTACCTCTTTAAAAAATGACTTGTAACCTGTATTTTTGACTATAAACTTATACTTTTCTGTTTAGATTCATAAACTTAAGTTCAATATGAAACCATAGCAACTTGAATCACTCAAAACGGATTTGAAACGAAGAAATGACGGGTAAAACAAAATTGGATAAATTTGCTAGTTTTAGCTACGAAAATTTTGTAACGAATTTTGACTAAACCTATCCTAACTATTTTATATTGTATTATACATATTATGAAATCTTGGGATACCATAGACACGTATACAATGTTTTGACATATCATATCGACCCATCTATATATATATTTCGGAACAATCATAGACACTCTATATGCAGTAATGTTTGAGTTAGCTATACAGGGTTGAGGTTGATTCCAAAATAGTATATATACTTTAAGTTGTGATCGAGTCTGAGACTTGTAGACACTGGGTCGTTGATTTATTCGAGATAATATATATTGCTTTATTTCTGTACATCTAACTTTAGACAACTAGTTGTAGGTTACTAACGAGGACTGCTGACTTAACAAACTCAAATCATTAAAACGTAATAAAAATGTTGTAAATATATTTTGAACATACTTTGATATATATATACATATTTGTTATAGGTTCATGAATCGACCAGTGGCCAAGTCTTACTTCCCGACGAAGTAAAAATCTGTGAAAATGAGTTATAGTCCCACTTTTAAAATCTGATATTTTTGGGATGAGAATACATGCAGTTTTATAAATGTTTTACGAAATAGACACAAGTAATCGAAACTACATTCTATGGTTGAATTATTAAACTGAATATGCCCCTTTTAGCTTGGTAGCCTAAGAATTAGGGAACTGGCCCCTAATTGACGCGAATCCTAAAGGTAGATCTACAGGAACTAACAACCCCCATTCTGGAATTTGAAATGCTTTAGTACTTCCAGTTTATCATGTCCGATGGGTGTCCTGGAATGATGGGGATATTCTATATGCATCTTGTTAATGTCGGTTACCAGGTGTTCACCATATGAATGATTTTTATCTCAATGCAGTTTGCGAAATGCCTGATATGAGATGTGTTATAAAAATGAAATCTTGTGGTCTATTATTATGATTTGATAATATATAGGTTAAACCTATAACTCACCAACATTTTTGTTGACGTTTTAAGCATGTTTATTCTCAGGTGATTATTAAGAGCTTCCGCTGTTGCATACTAAAATAAGGACAGGATTTGGAGTCCATGCTTGTATGATATTGTGTAAAAACTGTATTCAAGAAAATTATTTCGATGTAATATATTTTTATTGTAAACCATTATGTAATGGTCGTGTGTAAACGGTATATTTTAGATTATCATTATTTGATAATCTACGTAATTTTTTATTTTTTTAAACCTTTATCGATAAAATAGAAGTTATGGTTGTTTTAAAAATGAATGCAGTCTTTGAAAAACGTCTCATATAGAGGTCAAAACCTCGCAACGAAATCAATTAATATGGAACGTTTATAATCTATATGAACGGGACATTTCACCCGATCGTCACTACTTAATTCTTTTTCAAGTGTAGCTTTTAGTAAATAGATATGTCTCTCTTCTGGTTCTTGTTCAAATGGATCGTTATACACCGACATACATACTTCTATAGGGTGGACAATTCCTAACATTTCCTTCCGTTCATTCTCGAGATCAAAGGTTTCACCTCTATTACCCAATTGGGTGAAATTCGAGGTGTCAATATCTATTACAGCTCGTAGTTCATCTTCGGTAGATGACTCGTTTATTGAGATTATTGGGTTGGAAGGTTGTGGAATTGTGAATTTCGGGATCGAAGCAAATTTTTCTTCATTAACGGTCCCACCACTTTGGTCTCAGGGGTAAAATTTTCAACGTTATCATTCTCCCAAGAGTACCAATTTGTCACCCTTACTTCTTCTTCATCCATTGATGGATCGATGATTTCGTCGGTAGAGGCTAATGTGTCGATATGTTGTGAAATTGGTAAAACTGAATAAAAAGTATCATCGGGATAATTGGTGATTTTGGAGCTCTCGAATTCATCAAAATTTGATGATATGATATTTTCTTGCACACGACTCCTCAGATCAACAGGTGTGTAGTCTGAAAGAGTTTCAGCTTGCCAATTTGCAAACTCTCTCATTTGTTCATTTTGAGCGTCAAATTCTTCGAGTTTGATTTTCATATAATCTAAAAAAATTTCAGACACATAATTTTTCTCGTCCTCTGGTTGTTGAGTTTGGATATATTCTTGGGAATAATCCCAATTTGAATCTTCATAATCGTTCCATTCAGGTTCTATGGGTGAATAATTTTCCATAGGAACGTAATAATAACATTCCCATGTTGAGTGATAATCTCCACAGATTTCACAACCAGTTATTGTTTCGTCATTCGTGATCCAAGATTGACCGAATGAATTTTCATCAACACTCGTTTGAGAGTATTGATTTAATTGATTTCGCATGTCAGAAAGAGTTTCCAACATATTCTCGAAATTTTCCATAATACACTTTTTACCAAATTTTAGCTACAATGTGGTGCATTTACTAATTATTCTATTAGTTATAAAACTAAAAATTATATAAGTTATCAAATTAATAGACTTTTCTATTTTTGCCCACATTTCGAATAGCCAATAGATGCAGCAGGTAGCCAGGACCCTTTAAATCGGAAGCCCACAACTCGCCACTAACAAATCCAACTATTACTACGAACCAAAAAATTGGCGTCTATTAATTTAATCGCTTAAAATAATTTTTTCGTCGAAATTTAAAGATTAAAAATTCTATGTCCTAAAACTAGCGCGTAAAAAAGAAAAAGAGCGTCAAAAAATAAGAAGTCGAAAAACAAACGTCGAAAAACAAAAAAAAATCGAAAAATAATAATAAGAAATTAAAGCGTCGTAACTTAAAAGTCTAAAAAATTAAAAATTTCGTCCAAAGGTATTAAAGCTTAAAAGGAATTCTGAACAAAAAACGGCAATTACTTAAAAAGTACTAAAATCTATAAACTTAAAACGGCGTCGCAAAATTCTAAAGCGCCTAAATCTTAATCTAAAGAAAAAGCACTTAAGGGATTTTACGGCAAAGCCTAAAAATAAAGAAATATAAAAATTCTACGGCAAAAACTAAGCTTAAAACTATATAACGAACGATAAATATACAATTTACGATTTAAACGAATAAAAGCTACAAAATATAAAAATAAAACTAAAGTTGTAAAAATACAATTTTTATAAAAATATTATTTTTATATTATTTATATAAAAGGATAAAATTTATATAATTAATAAAACTAATAAAACTTAAATTATAAATTAAAACTAAAAACTAAACTAATTAATATTTTAATTAAACCCTAATTGATTTAAATATTAATAATTAATTTAACCTAATTCGTATTAATTGCATCCGAGGTTAGGTCTGTCAGCACAAACCATGCGACCACATGGTTTTATGGTGATGGTGTCATGCGATCGCATGGCCCAGTAAACCAGAAATGTTCTCGGGTTGGAACCAGTTTCGGCCCAATTTAATTTTTAATTATTGATTTTTGATTTTAATTATACAAATAATAGTATAAAGAAAATTTATAAAAATAAACTTATATTTTTTTAAAAACTTAAAATAAAAATACTTTTTAAAGACAAAATCTTAAAATATATATATATATAATTTTTTTTTCTTTTTTCTAATTTTTATATATATTTTTTTCTAATTATATTTTTACAAATATAAATTAAAAATATAGCGTTTTGCCGAGTCCCCGGCAGAGGCGCCAAAAACTTGATGTGTGCGAGGGGTAGTACGAAATAAATTATATTTTACTACGAAATACTATTAAATATGATACAATTTTACACAAGTTATTTATTTAATTTATTTACAGATGGATATACCTAAACCTTGCTACAACACTATATGCAGTGTACCTAATCGTCGAGTAGTATAGTTTTTAGTAAGTCCAGTTCGTTCCACATGGAGATGACTTATTTTACACTATATTTGTATAAAATATAAATATATATATTACAATTATTATTATTATAAAAGGAGGTTTTACCGTTTGATGACTGGTTTGTCGATTTTATATTTTAAGCGAAGCGTAAAGTAAATGACGATATTTAACTAATGATGAAATAAATAACAATAATTAAAATAACAATAAATAAAAGTACGAGGAAATATAAAATAAAATATATTGTGCTTATTTAAACTTTCGTACTCATGATGTTTGACGTTTTGATTTTAATTTATTACCCTGGGTTAATTGTCCTTTGTCCTGGATTATTCGATAAGTCCATCTGGTTTTGTCCATAATAGTCCATCGGTCATAATTATAAAGTGCGAGGGTCTTCGCCAAATTAACCCTATATCCGAAGTCAAATATTCCAACTAATTGGGGACTTAAACTGTAATAAGGTTTTAATACATTGTTAATGATTACACCAGGTTATCGACTGCGTGTAACCCAAGGTTTTAATACTTTATTAACAATTACACCAATTTCCCTTGAATGTAATCCACCCCTGTTTTAATGAGTCTGTTGACTATTAATCTACCCCCGTGTCCGGTCAAATGAACAATTATTCGTATTTATAAATATCCCGCCCACCGTACCCAGTCAAGCGTATGTGGTTATATATAAATACGCCAAATTATAAATCTCTATATTAATTTAACAAGATATCATTTAGTTAATATAAAGCCCATTAATAACCCATAGTCCAATTTCCACAAGTGTCGGTCTTTTGTTCAAACCCCAATTATGGTCCAAAGCCCAATAACCCCATCTTGAATATTTAGTCCAACATCACGATTACTTCGGCTTAAATAAGAATAATAATAACTTAAGTACGATACATAATTAAAAAGGGAGAATTTAGCTTACAGTGATTATTAATCGCGTAGTGTTACGGGGACAGGGTTCCGTCTTTAAAACCCATAAAATAACTTTTACATTACCCAAACTAACTAATATAAAACTAAACTAATATTTTATATATATATATATATATATATATATATATATATATATATATATATATATATATATATATATATATATATTGATAGTTAAAGCTAAGGGGTATAAAATACTATTAAATTTTACAAGAAAATACTATTAAATACGATACAATTTTACACAAGATATTTATTTATTTATTGAATGGATAACTTAAACCTTGCTACAACACTTATAGGCAGTGTACCTAATCGTACAGTAGTGTAGTTTTTAGTAAGTCCGGTTCGTTCCACAGGGAAAATCTTTAAACAAAGCTTAACGCTATATTAGTTTACTTTTATAAAAATACAAATATATATATAAGTAATATTATTATTATAAAGGGGGGTTTTTACCGTTTAATGACCGGTTTGTCGATTTTAAAACTTTAGTCGCAGTTAAAACCAAATGTAAAATATCAAATAAATAAAAGACTTAATTTAAAGCATAAAGTAAATAACGGTAATGAAATTACGATAAATGAAAGTGCGATAAAATAAACTTGCGATAATTAAAAAGTACGATAATTAAAAGTGCAATTAAATACAATAACAATAAAAATGCGATAATTAGAAGTGCAATTAAATATAAAATAAAGGAAATTAAATATGAAATAAAAGAATTATGCTTATTTAAACTTCCGTAATCATGATGTTTGACGTGTTGATTTTAGTTTTATGCCCATGGGTTAATTGTCCTTTGTCCTGGATTATTTAATATGTCCATACGGATTTATCCATAATAGTCCATCAGTCATAAATATAAAGAGCGAAAGCCTTCGTCAAATTATTCTTATTCCCGAAGTCAAATATTCCAACTAATTGGGGATTCGAATTGTAACAAGGTTTTAATACTTTGTTTAATGAATACACCAGGTTATCGACTGCGTGTAAACCAAGGTTTTACTACTTTGTTAACAATTACACCAATTACCCTTGAATGTAATTCACCCCTGTTTCAACAAGTCTATTAACTATTAATCCAGTTCCGTGTCCGGTAAAATGAATAATTATTGGTATTTATAGATATCCCGCCCACCGTACCCAGTCAAGCGTATGTGGTTATATATAAATACGTCGAATTATAAGTTTGTATATTAAATTAACAAGGTATTGTTTAGTTAATATAAAACCCATTAATAACCCATAGTCTAATTTCCACAAGTGTCGTTCTTTTATCCAAACCCCAATTATGGTACAAGGCCCAATTACCCAATTTTAGTAATTAGCCCAACATCATGATTACTTCGGATTAAATAAGCATAATAATAACTTAGCTACGAGACATTAAATTAAAAAGGTTGAACATAACTTACAATGATTAAAAATAGCGTAGCGTTACACGGACAGAATTTCGACTTACACCCTTACAACATTCGCTAACATACCCTTATTATTAGGATTAAAATTAAAATTAAAATTAAAATATAAATTATAAATATAAATATTACGTTTAGATAGATGGATGGATATATATGTTGATTTTTTTACGATCAGAATGCACGAGCTTTATAGGCAGTTTCAATATTTGGGGCTCCGCGACTCGCGGCCTTTTTGCTCTTCAAACTCCGCGAGTCGCGGAGTTTGTAATTACAGCTCACTCCATTTTGGCTCTTTGTTTACCGACG
Organism: Rutidosis leptorrhynchoides; assembly: GCF_046630445.1. Classification (NCBI taxonomy): domain Eukaryota; kingdom Viridiplantae; phylum Streptophyta; class Magnoliopsida; order Asterales; family Asteraceae; genus Rutidosis; species Rutidosis leptorrhynchoides. The sequence goes on from NC_092334.1 coordinate 554,407,429, forward strand.
GTTTATTATATAAATATAATATATATATATATATATATATATATATATAATTTATATAATTAATTATATATTATATTATATTTATATACATAGTTAACTTGTAATTTTTAGTCCGTTGCGTCGAGCATTGAGAGTTGACTCTGATCCCGGTTCCGGATTTTCGAACGTCCTTGCGTACAATTTAATATCTTGTACTTTGCGTTTTGAATCTTGTACTCTTGTAATTTCGAGACGTTTCTTATCAATAATTGGAACCTCTTTGATTGTATTTTGTACTTTTGATCTTTTTGGTCGTTTGCGTCTTCAATTCGTCGAATCTGTCTTTTGTCTTCACCTTTTATTATTTAAACGAATATCACTTTTAAATAGAACAATTGCAACTAAAAGCTTGTCTTTCTTGAGGAATAATGCTATGAAATATATGTTCGTTTTTAGCATTATCATATATATATATATATATATGGTGAGGATCCATGGAGAACCAAAGGTAGTAGAGAACCCATGGAACTCGTGTAGATTCAGTAAATCATCTGCAGATTGACAATTTTTTTTTTTTTGCAGATTTTTTTTTTGCAGATTTTTTTTTTCAGATTGAGTCAATCTGCGTGCAGATTGACGTTTTTTCCATTTTTTTTTTTATTTTTATATATTTTTTTTACAGATCGACTTTTTTTTTTGTTTTTTTATGCAGATTGAGTCAATCTGCGTTTTTTTTTTGCAGTTTTTTTTTTTTTGCAAATTGACTTTTTCTGTGCAGACTGACTTTTTTTTGTGCAGATTGACCTTTTTTTGCAGTTTTTTTTTGCAGATTCACTTTTTTTTTGTGCAGATTGGCTGTTTTTTTTTAAAAAAAAAAAACTGGAAAAAAACGTCAACCTGCACGCAGATTTACTCAATCTGCAAAAAAAAAAAATCTGCACAGAAAAAAAAACTGCAAAAAAAAAAAAAAATTGTCAATCTGCAGCAGATTTACTGAATCTACACGAGTTCTATGGGTTCTCTACATACCCTAGTTCTCTAGGGATCCTTTAACTATATATATATATATATATATATATATATATATATATATATATATATATATATATATATATATATATATATATATATTGTAACGTCCTCCCAATAGGGTCTGGAAGAAACGTTACTAATATCAAATAAACCAACATATTATAATACGAGAACAATACTAAATGAGAAAATTTAACTTTATTGAGTACGCAGCGGAAAATGAAATGTCATTACAATAATGGAAATAACGATAAAGTAATTGTTCATATGCAGAAGTAATAAATGCGATATCTCTTGATCCTAAGTCCAAGTAGCATCACATAAGTAGTAGATAAGAAAGCTTGAATCAAACGGCACCTGAGACAAAACATGCTAAAGTGTCAACCAAAAAGGTTGAGTGAAGTTCATAGGTTTAACAAAAGTAGTTATCGTTGTTTTAGACCACAAGATTTAGTTTGTAACGTTGATCTCTCGCAGGATCAAAAGTTATGCCAGTGCGTGATATTTAGACTAAACGTTCAAGTTTGCCCCATGACAAGTTGTGTCTGTCCTTGTCGGTTTAAATTTCATTATCAAGTAATACAAAGACTGAGTCAAATGTATCGGGGACGTTACTCCCGATAGGCCTACCCCCAATAAATAAGCATGCCGCAGCACTTAAAAATATCACTGTAGGGACTTAGTCGGACATAGCCGGGTATAGCATAGTTTTAGCAGTTGGTACTTGTGTCTAGATTGTAAATAGTAAAAGCATGTGTCTCACCCCAATAAAAGTAAGTAAGTTTGCTAGCAATAAAGAGTGGGGCTATGAATTCACCTTAGTAAGTAGAGAGAGAGTTATTCCTCGGAATAAAGAGTTGAACGAGTGAGCAGGAAAGTCAACCTATTGACATTTAAGAGTAGTTAAGTGTTTTGCCCATGTTTAAGTTTAAGTATGTGTTTAATTATAGTTTGTTTTACTAAGTTTCTATTCCTAGTAAGTTACTATTTTTATAAAGTTTCCATTTTTAGAAAGTTTCTTATTTTACTAAGTTTATATGACTAGAGAGTTTCTACTTTTATGAGTGTTTTCCATTTTAGGATACTTGCCGTATTAGATAAGCTTCCAATCACCCCTTTCCCTTCGAATGGCTAATTTAGATCTAGAGGCTTGAGCCATAGGACCCTTTAAATCGGAAATCCAAACCCTCTGCCTAGAATCTCGTAGAAACCATTCGTCAAGAAAGTTCGAAGATCTATACATCTCTAATACATATCCCAAAATGTTTGTGTGCTACAATATAAGTAGTAGGTTATAGGTGCTAGTAATAGTAATAGTGTATACATGTTAAGTACTAGTATAAGTAGTATTAGGGTTTAAGGTTTTAATATGTATATGTATATATAATTTATATATATATGTATATATATATATAAATATATATATATATATATATATATATATATATATATATATATATATATATATATATATATATATATATATATATATATATATATATATATATATATATATATTTTACATGTATATATGTATATATAAATCTAGGTGTGTTTATGGATAACAAGTTTATAATATGAATATGAATTAACAAAGATTAAAGTTTATGTAAATAGTTTAGGGTTTATGTTATACCTTTGAAGATTCAAGATAATTAACAAAGAAAAGATGAACACGATGAAGATGGAAGATCAAAGCCTTGAAAATCTTAAAGAACTCCTTGAAGATTCTTGAAGAACACGAAGAACAAGCTTGAAGATCCGAATACCACAAGAGAGGGAGAGGGAGAGATTGTTTTTTAGAGAGGATTTGGTGTGATTTGTGAATGAGAAACTAAGAGTTTATATAGTGCAAGTATTAGAGTGTTAGTCAACATAAGGATGTTCTAATTAATGATTTTATTTTGTTTTATATTTTTTAGTCAACAAAAGGTGGTACTAGTTTATAATTAGTCAACATAAGGATGTACTAGTTTATACTTTATTTTTAGTCAACATAAGGATGTAATTGTTTAAGATTCTTTAGTCTCATTATTATTACTATTATTATTATTATTATTATTATTATTATTATTATTATTATTATTATTATTATTATTATTATTATTATTATTATTATTTTTACATTTACTACATGATAAGTATTATTTTCTTTTTACTAATTCATGACTTGTATTTATTTTTATTTAGTTCCCAATGGTTTTATTATTTATATAAATGACACTTTTTATTTATTACTTATAGATTAATAGTTATAAATAATATTACTGAAATTAATAAATTTTAATTAGCAGTGAGTGTCGAATAAAAGTTTATTATTTGGTCAACGTTAAATTGATTGTGTATATAACAACCCTTAAATAATTAATACGTATAGTCAGACAGTAAACCCTAGGGTTATTTCAGTAATTTCAGAAGTCAAAAAGTGAGGGTTGTTATAGTACCTCCCCGTTAATAAAAACTTCGTCCCGAAGTTTTAGGTAGACTTCTCGGATGCATCAACAGTTGAGAAGAGATGGGGATATTTCCGTTTCATATGGTCTTTGCGTTCCCAGGTATATTCGGGGCCTCTACGCGAATTTCAACAGACTTTAATGATAGGTATGTTGCTTTTACGCGTTTGTTTGACCTCTCCTTCCATGATTTCTATAGATTCTTCAACGAAGTGCATTTTATCATTAATGCGAAGATCATTCAAAATGATGATGTTATACAAGTCATTTCAGTAAATTGGATACATGAAATGTGTTATGAATAGTATTGAGCTCATTTAAAACCTTGAGCATTTTATGCCACAATATTAGGGCAGACAAACACAGAGGAGTTCGTGAAAACCACAGTCATGAAATTTGATAGAGATCTTCATTGTTTACAACAAGAATATTTTAATGATGAATATAAGTTGAAAAATAAAGTTTTATCACTATTGAATAATATGGATAAAACGATTCGTTTATAGGAAGAGTATAAACGAAGCTATCATAAAAGAGTGAAATGAGAAAATTAAATGTTCGTCTTAACTTTTGACGTAGTCACGATTGATTTCCTGAATTCAAGGAATTAAAAGAAATCTTCGTAATCTATAAGATTTGATTATCCGGTAATTAAGGAATTTGAGATTTTCTTTGATTAAATGCGGTGGATTGTCTCGATTGTTGTGTTTGGAATTTTTCTATAAATTAGCTTCTTCCGTTTCATTATCTTCACCACTTCTATACTTTCTTCCTCATTTCAAACTTCCAAAAGATTAAGAAAATGCTTAATCCAGTTCTGATCCTGGTTATTATATTGACCATATTTGCAGTCATTCTTCTTTTTCTTTTACCGCCAGAGGAATCTGTTTACTTCTACTATGCTCTTGGGGTTATAGTGTTTTTAATTATCCCGTGTCTTTATATTGCTATACATATTGATATACACGGTTTGTAATTTCGGAGTCGTTATCGGGCTTTATATTTTCCCTTATATGTCGGAGCTTTATGCTTTTGTTTCTTCTTCCCGACTTCAAGTCAAGCGAGTAATGGTCCAGAATTCATAGGTATGAAGTTTCGAATGATCATAATATATAAAGTAGAAAGGAAAGGTAATAGCACGATTTGATTTGTCATATTACCAGAATATCCGGAAAAGACCGAATCATCAAGAAAAATATTTTCTTGATATGTTTAGAGGTTAAACAGAATGTAAGAGTCGTGTAACATGGCAAATGATGATTATAAAATCTATGAATCATCATCTTCCATTAAAAACTTAGCATGACTTACTGTAATATAATCACGTTGGCCTGACGTCTTTATATTATACTAACTCATGCTTCAATTGCCAACACTTCTTCAAAGCATTTATAATTTAAACTCGAATTTTACAGAATATAGAAACTAAAACAGTTTCCTTTATAAATATATCGCAAAGAGATACTTAATTGCGGACATGAATCGTTATGAAGATATCTTCCGAAATATAGAGGATATTTATGATGATATTTTGGAATTTCTAAGTTCGAAAGTTGATGAAGAAAATTTTTTCGCAAGCTTTTAACATGACTTCGGAGCAAGATATTCTCTAAAGATTTCACCGGATCCAGAATTACCTGGATTCTTTGAATATAGGGTTTGGCCCTTGTGTTTGTCATTGGTCTCCTCCATGGTTAGCTCAATCCGTTTTTCAGTTCCAAATTTTCTTTTGAGCTTTTCCAACGTACCATTCTTTATTATCAAACTGTTGGCCCTTAAGACCATCTACAATTTTTCTGTTTCCTCTGCATTTAATGCAGCCATATTTGAATCATCGGTTATCAATCTGAGATGGTTTCAAGAAATTTCTTTTTTAGATGATTAAACGCTAATTATGATCGTCAAGATTCAAAGGATGTTTTTAAGAATTTTGAATTTGAAGTGTTTAAGTGTAAGATGCATCCATCAATGGATCTAACGGTTGACGAAGAAATGTTGTGATTTTCAAAAGTAAGGAATGGTAAGTTCGGTGGTTTGATGTGATAATTCATCATAGAATACGAATGAATATAATTCATGAATGTAGTGATCTTTAGGAAGATAACACTTGCTAAAGCTTTACTTAAGTTCCGATATGTCAAAATCAGAATATGTAACTGAATTTGTATGAAAATGGTTGTTCTTTGGTGAACATATACATATATCATGTGAATGTAAGTAGTATAGTTAACAACTGCTGAATCAGAATGGAAGAATGTACAATGTAACATATTTATATGAGATATGAATATCTCTCGGGTTTTACCTACCCGTTAAAATATTTTTCACAATTAACAGTTTGTACAAAAGAGAAGATATACATTCATATATGTATTCTTCAGATGTAATCATGGTTTTAATGAGTTAATATAATATTAAACTCATTTGATTTGCTGTTGAAACGAGAATAAATAATCTCCAAAACCTTTAGAGATTTCATAATTGTCGTGAAATATTTCGCTAATGAAGTTATGAATCAATACTTCATCATTCATTGTTATTGATATACTTCGGTATATGATGTTGGTGCTCGTGGAATTCTTGTGAAATTCATAAGGCACTAATGATGTTTTCTAGAAAGTTTCGAGTACATCAAAAATTAAAGTATACAATCAATCATGTATTTGAGTAATACACTTGGTTTATTACGAAATGAAGTTTATTGTGTTGAAGCAATGATTAACGATTGTTAAGTTATTAATAAAAGATGTACATCATAGCATATTGTGATATGAATTAACCATGTAGTACATACTAGTTAAGATTCACACGTAATAGCTTAGCACGAAAAGATTTATTATTGTTCCAACCCATATATATAAAGTATACATATGTAATTCTTCAGGAAGAATGAGTCAATACATCTTAACTCATTATTACTAATATTCCTTGGTATCTATGGGGCGTATGATGTTGATGTTTGAGGTACTGAGTGTGATGTTGAGGCGTGGAATGCGGATGTTGTCGTTGGTGAAGCTGGTGATGTTGGTGGTGATGCCGATGGTACTGGTGGTACTGGTTATGCTGCTGGTGCTACTGCTGGTGTTCGTAGGTTTCGCACCAAATTCTCCAGAGCCACTACTCGAGCGCGAAGCTCGTTGACTTCTTCTATTATTCCGGGATGATTGGCGGTTCGGACAAGTGGATAAATAAGATCTAAAATTTTAGATATTATATATTCGTGACTGGATATCCTGGAAATGAGGGTGAAAATAGTGTTCCGAACGGGTTCGCCAGTAAGTGCTTCAGGTTCTTCACCAAGATGTGAATTCGGTTGGTGGAAGGGATTACCTTCTTCTTGTCTCCATTGATTAAGTTTACTACGAACCCATCCCCAATTCATCCAAAATAGATGATGGCTGATTGGTTGGTTCATTCCAGTTACGCTGCCATTGGAGCTCGAAGAGTTCGAGGAATCCATATTATGTGTTTGGAATTAGGGTTTTTGATATGAGATTAGTGTTGAATACTGGATGATATATTCGTCTCCTCGAATACGTGTATATAGCAAAAAGATTTCCGTAATTTACGGAGGGAATTTAGGAAAAGTGTTTAGACAAAATCTATTGGGATAGATACGATAAGATATAATAAGATATGATGTGTCTATACTTTAATAATGGCAGTAGGACGTGTCGAGATCATAAAGTGATAAGTATGTAATCTAATAATCTTTTGATTAAAGACTTTCAATTCGTATACTGTGATAACCCAATGACATTTTTTGATTCGTAAACCGATGCATAAAGGCATAAGGCATATAAGTACGTGATATAACAGAAAGTTATATACGTTTGAGTGTGAGTAGTAACAATTATAAGAGTTTCAAAATCATGGATAATATTTCATGTAATACATATGTAATACACATAACCATGATAGATGACTTATGAATGTCAAGAATTTCTGAAATCATTGTGTCGCATTTAGATGCGGTGGTATAATTGGATAGTACTCAGGAAAGTGAGCAGAGTTCTTAGAATAGCTCGGCATTCTAAGATAAGTAAAGTTTCTAAAATATAGTGTAGCATTTAACAGTTAAAGGCAACAATTAAAGGCACTATGGTCAAGGAAAGTTGTAGTCCTACATTAGGAAAGAGACTTTGATTAGAATCTTTAAGTCAAGTTTGGTAAAGCATGATTGTTAAGATTATAAGGCAATCCTAAGTGCTTTAAGTCTAAGGAAAGGTTATAGTTTCCTAGATTGTTAAGGCACCCTAGCTAGCAAGTAAGGCACACATAAAAATGCAATCCTGGTTCTCTATAACAGCCTGGTTATGCTCTGATACCAATCTGTAACGTCCTCCCAATAGGGTCTGGAAGAAATGTTACTAATATCAAATAAACCAACATATTATAATACGAGAACAATACTAAATGAGAAAATTTAACTTTATTGAGTACGCAGCGGAAAATGAAATGTCATTACAATAATGGAAATAACGATAAAGTAATTGTTCATATGCAGAAGTAATAAATGCGATATCTCTTGATCCTAAGTCCAAGTAGCATCACATAAGTAGTAGATAAGAAAGCTTGAATCAATCGGCACCTGAGACAAAACATGCTAAAGTGTCAACCAAAAAGGTTGAGTGAAGTTCATAGGTTTAACAAAAGTAGTTATCGTTGTTTTAGACCACAAGATTTAGTTTGTAACGTTGATCTCCCGCAGGATCAAAAGTTATGCCAGTGTGTGATATTTAGACTAAACGTTCAAGTTTGCCCCATGACAAGTTGTGTCTGTCCTTGTCGGTTTAAATTTCATTATCAAGTAATACAAAGACTGAGTCAAATGTATCGGGGACGTTACTCCCGATAGGCCTACCCCCAATAAATAAGCATGCCGCAATACTTAAAAATATCACTGTAGGGACTTAGTCGGACATAGCCGGGTATAGCATAGTTTTAGCAGTTGGTACTTGTGTCTAGATTGTAAATAGTAAAAGCATGTGTCTCACCCCAATAAAAGTAAGTAAGTTTGCTAGCAATAAAGAGTGGGGCTATGAATTCACCTTAGTAAGTAGAGAAAGAGTTATTCCTCGGAATAAAGAGTTGAACGAGTGAGCAGGAAAGTCAACCTATTGACATTTAAGAGTAGTTAAGTGTTTTGCCCATGTTTAAGTTTAAGTATGTGTTTAATTATAGTTTGTTTTACTAAGTTTCTATTCCTAGTAAGTTACTATTTTTATAAAGTTTCCATTTTTAGAAAGTTTCTTATTTTACTAAGTTTATATGACTAGAGAGTTTCTACTTTTATGAGTGTTTTCCATTTTAGGATACTTGCCGTATTAGATAAGCTTCCAATCACCCCTTTCCCTTCGAATGGCTAATTTAGATCTAGGGGTTTGAGCCATAGGACCCTTTAAATCGAAAATCCAAACCCTCTGCCTAGAATCTCGTAGAAACCATTCGTCAAGAAAGTTCGAAGATCTATACATCTCTAATACATATCCCAAAATGTTTGTGTGCTACAATATAAGTAGTAGGTTATAGGTGCTAGTAATAGTAATAGTGTATATGTAACGACCCGACCAAAACCGTTATTGACGGCGCCGTTAACTTAGGTCCCGTTGCGTGGTCGTAGTCCCTATATGAGACTCGTTTGACCAAAATTATGTCGCATTCATTTGAAAGGTACAAGACTTGCAAGTTTAGTTTACAAAACCGTTCGACAACAAGTCTAAGTTTACAAAAGTCATAAAGTATAAATGAAATAACTTGCGACATAATATAAGTTGAAAAACACAGTTGCTATAAATAGCGTAAGTATGTAAACAAAAGTTTGAATCCAAAAGTGCTATCACTAGCGTATGTATGTGTGTATCTTGACTCCAAGCAAATAATCAGAGTGTATGCATGTATGCTTGACCCCAAGCAAGTATGAGTGTACGCGGAAGCATGTATCAAATAGCCAAGTATGAACCTGAGAAACATATAGAAAAATGTCAACGAAAAACGTTGGTGAAATCATAGATGTATTTGTAAACGTTGTTTTTGAACCACAAGATTTAGTATTCCCATAGTTGATTATCAAAATCGTTTGCATTCCAAAAGTATTGTTCGCGAGCACCCAATTATCAAGACTTAACGTTTCCTTCCATAGAACCCCATCACAATAGTGTTAGAACATACACTGTTTCCCGAAAATATATTTCATCCGTAGACGGTAGCGAACCGTCCGTAATGAGGGTTTGTCAAACCCGTATGGCCACACAATATAAGTTCTCGCTTACACCCTGCAAGTGTAACTAATGATAATCGAATTGAGGATTTTTGTTCTAACTCGCTGTGGAATGTTTGTTTTCCTTGTACTTGTGTTCAAAGTATAAAAGCAAGTAGTACAAAATGTAACAAAGTATATGTTTCTCAGCCCACAATTTAAAAGTATAAAAAGTTGTTGAAAAGGTGGGACTATGATCTCACCTCGAGTGCACGAGTATAAAAGTACTTCACAAAGTAACGTATGCATGAAAGTTGCTTAGCCTTGACCTAAACAAGTAAGTTGTATCAATTAACCGGTTACGACACAAGGTCGGGTGAAATGTGTTCAATTAGTCCTATGGCTCGTTACGACTCGATTAAGTATAGCATGTGAATCACGTTGTCAAGTTTCATACAAGAAACAAGTATAAAAGCATGTTAGAATGATTGTATAAAAGTTTGGTTAAGTTTGACTAAAAGTCAAACTTGGTCAAAGTCAACGAAAAAGTCAACGCGTTCGGGTCGGGTCCCGAACTATTTTTCTATGCTAGTTATTCATATATAAGCATATTAGAACAAGTTTCATGTGAATCGGAGGTCGATAGCTAGTCAAACATTTCGCGTGAAAAGTGACAAAGTGAGCAGAATTCTGGCCAGGCCAATCCGCGCGCCGCGCGGGGATGGGGCGCGCCGCGCCACCATCTGGGCAGACACTTTTCTGTTTTTCAAAGTATGCACGAGCTAAAACCAAATAACCACATCTTATGATCCGCAAACAATTAGAACATGTATCTTATATCATCGGAAAGGTAATTTGACGAAGAAAACACCTAGACACATTTCATCAAGAAATTCAACACTTACAACAACCCAAAACCGCATTAAACGTTCATAATCAAAGTTTCAAGTTTGTAAAACGCATTTCATGATTCGGGCAACCAATTTACATGTATGATATGCCGTTTTGAAGGTAATAACGCATACATTGCAACTAGACGCATATTCCAAGTTTCAATAAACATTTATTACGTCAAAATCACTAGCCACGTTATCGTTTCAAAATCAATTTCGACACAAATGAGACTTATGATTCACTAATCAAACGCTAGCATACATCACACCATTTCGAAGCTATTTACGCATACAATTTAACTAGTTAACTAACATACATTCAAACAAGTGTCTCAACTAGCATTCAACCGCATCAAGTTCCTACCAAAACGATAATCGATTCACCAAAAACACATTTCATGTTATTGAGCTAGTTTTTCATCATCCAACATATCAAAACGAAGCTAATGAAGTAACTAACACTTTTAACACATACACTTTATCTTATAACATCATTTGAGCAACCAAAACTCAAGATTAAGCTAGACCCATTTGGGTGTTCATGTCATATTTTCAAAACACGAAGAACGAGCATACAAATTACATACACGACATCCCTACGAGCCATAGACACTAATTAACCACTTGACAAGTCTAAAAACGAATTTAACAAGTTAGGGTTTCATGAGAAATTCTTACCCCATGCCATGAGAGTAGTATCAAATCGAAGAGGATGAAACGAGGATTCCAAAAGTACAATTTGTTTTGATGTTTGATTCCTTGCTTGAATTTGGATGATGATTGAAGATGATGAAGAATTTAGGATGGGAGTTCTTGGTTGAGAGAAAAGAAGAAAGAAAAGAAATGAGGGGATAATGGTGGGAGGTGGTGACTAGTTGTTCCAATTTGGCCAAGTGACAAGATTTGTCCCTCAAGTTTCAAAGCGGGTGCGGGAATTAACCAAACGAATATTTTTAAAACGCTCGAGTAAACGGGTGATGTCAAAATTAAATAGCGGAAATATAATGAACGTTACTCACGGAAACTATTAATTTAAATACGAAAGATTATGTTTAAAAAAAAAGACGGTGTTAAAATTTAATTTAACGAAAAAACGCGGGATGTTACATTATCCACGCCTCAAAAGAAATTTCGTCCCGAAATTTAGTTGGAAGTAGTAGTTGTTGAATCTTCCTCGAGATCTTGCGTTGCCAATTCTACGAGTGAGGGAGAAGTACGTCCTAGGGTATTTCAACGAATTTTTGACGGTCGGGATCATATGTTGTTTTAAGGTTTGGCTTCCATGATTCATGGTTTCAACCGGTCCTCCTAGGAAGTGAGGTTTATCGTCGATAGTGAGTTCATCAAAGGAGATAACAAGTTCTCGTTTCGCAAAACACGTCTTTGAGTTGATACATCGAATGTAGGATAAACGGAGACCCAAAATGAGTCGGAAAAGTCTAAACGGCTAGCGACGGGTCCAAAACGCCCCAAGAATTTAAAGGATCAAAATATCGCGGATTTAGCTTCCTACGTTTTCCCGAAACGGATTGCACCTTTCCAAGGTGCGACTCTTAACGTGATGCGGTTTCCCACGTGGAATTTGAAATGTTTACGTCTAACATCGGCGTAGCTCTTGGTGATTACGAGTCGCGTAGGGTTTTACCTGAATATGAATAAATTTTCTCGGTTGCTCATGAATAACCTCGGCCCCGGTGAATTGATCATCGTTTACTTGGTTCGACAAAGGAGAATGACGTTTCCGGTCACATGTGGTTTCAAAAGGAGTGACGTTAAAACTCGAATGAAAATCATTGTAGTACGAGGATTCGGTCAAAGGAAAATACTTTTCTCAAGTAAATTTGAAGTTGGTAATACAAACTTGTATTATGGTTTCCAAGGTTTAAATCGCATGTTTGTTCGGTCCGTCGGGTTGTGGATGGTACGCGGTACTCATGTCTAAACGCGGTCCCGAGGCTTTTTGTAAGGTACTCCAAAATCTAGAAGTGAAACGAGGATCTCGATCCGAAACGGGGTACATTTCCCTAAGGCATATTGAACAAGTTTGCTAGGAATTGAAAACGTTAGCTAGAACAAGTTTCTCAAGAAAATTCGCGTCGCGGAAGATTTATCGGTTTCCAAAAACGTTCGTCGGGGCAAGTTCTTATCGGGTTTTGAAAACGATTGTTAGGACTATCCACCCTCACGGCGAATACTTGTATGACGTGAAGAGTCGCTCTCCATTGAGAATTTAGAATAAGGACCTCCTGAACCGGAAGTACGAGGGTGATGCAAGAGAAGTTTCCGCCCCGATGTGAGCATAACGAGTAAATTGTAGTTAGTCAATAAGACTGCGCGAGGACGAGCTAGTATACCCGTGTGACATACGGTTGAAGTCGAATGGAATCGGTAATTCATTCGGAAGCATAAATATAATTTGACAATAATTGAAGGTGTGTCCCCGGTATGGTTGTTATAAATATTCTCGGAGTTTTCGGATGTCCAAACCTGAAAAGATGAAGTCATGTACATGGCACATGGTGGTGTTTAGGTTGATCGAGTCTAACCACCATCACGCGTCACTAGAACTTTGGTATGTCTTACCGTAATATAACCACGTTGATCGAGTGTCGTTATATTACGCTAACTCATACCTCCATTCCCACATCACTCTATAGATTCAAGTTCGTGTCATCGCGAAAATCTAAAATGAACAAAATGTAACGACGTCTCAAACGTGACTCGTATTAAATCGAAATAGTTTCTACAACTCTAAAGAAGCGTTTCCCCGCGGGAAGTGTATAAACGATTGTTAACGTCAAATCGGTTCGATTCAAACAATAATGTATTTAGGTATGAAAAGAGTAACGAGTCATGATAACGAGTAGCACGCAACCGTAGTGATAAATGTTGATGACGATACTCACCTAGAGTAGTGATGGTAGTAACACCAAAAAGTAGATAGTAAGAAACACCAGTGGGAAACCGATAGTAAGTTGAAACGGTGGCGAATCATAATCTGGGAGACAGGGTTCCCGGACAAATGTGACCAATGAAGTCGTTGTCATCCTTACGCGCATGAATCTTGAATTTACGTGTATTACCAGAAAGTGGCGGAATACGAGTTCATATGATGAAGGTTGGGTACCATTAAAAAGTTTGCCTAAGAATGATTCAAGTATAATGCATAAGTAGTCAAGTAAGTGCTATCTATAGCAAATGTATGTCAGAATGCAATGGCTAACTATCCGGTTGTAGTCTAGACTCACTAATGCGTCCTAACGACTCTGTTAGACACACTAATGCACGTCCTAGTTCCCTACAACCAACGCTCTGATACCACTTGTAACGACCCGACCAAAACCGTTATTGACGGCGCCGTTAACTTAGGTCCCGTTGCGTGGTCGTAGTCCCTATATGAGACTCGTTTGACCAAAATTATGTCGCATTCATTTGAAAGGTACAAGACTTGCAAGTTTAGTTTACAAAACCGTTCGACAACAAGTCTAAGTTTACAAAAGTCATAAAGTATAAATGAAATAACTTGCGACATAATATAAGTTGAAAAACACAGTTGCTATAAATAGCGTAAGTATGTAAACAAAAGTTTGAATCCAAAAGTGCTATCACTAGCGTATGTATGTGTGTATCTTGACTCCAAGCAAATAATCAGAGTGTATGCATGTATGCTTGACCCCAAGCAAGTATGAGTGTACGCGGAAGCATGTATCAAATAGCCAAGTATGAACCTGAGAAACATATAGAAAACTGTCAACGAAAAACGTTGGTGAAATCATAGATGTATTTGTAAACGTTGTTTTTGAACCACAAGATTTAGTATTCCCATAGTTGATTATCAAAATCGTTTGCATTCCAAAAGTATTGTTCGCGAGCACCCAATTATCAAGACTTAACGTTTCCTTCCATAGAACCCCATCACAATAGTGTTAGAACATACACTGTTTCCCGAAAATATATTTCATCCGTAGACGGTAGCGAACCGTCCGTAATGAGGGTTTGTCAAACCCGTATGGCCACACAATATAAGTTCTCGCTTACACCCTGCAAGTGTAACTAATGATAATCGAATTGAGGATTTTTGTTCTAACTCGCTGTGGAATGTTTGTTTTCCTTGTACTTGTGTTCAAAGTATAAAAGCAAGTAGTACAAAATGTAACAAAGTATATGTTTCTCAGCCCACAATTTAAAAGTATAAAAAGTTGTTGAAAAGGTGGGACTATGATCTCACCTCGAGTGCACGAGTATAAAAGTACTTCACAAAGTAACGTATGCATGAAAGTTGCTTAGCCTTGACCTAAACAAGTAAGTTGTATCAATTAACCGGTTACGACACAAGGTCGGGTGAAATGTGTTCAATTAGTCCTATGGCTCGTTACGACTCGATTAAGTATAGCATGTGAATCACGTTGTCAAGTTTCATACAAGAAACAAGTATAAAAGCATGTTAGAATGATTGTATAAAAGTTTGGTTAAGTTTGACTAAAAGTCAAACTTGGTCAAAGTCAATGAAAAAGTCAACGCGTTCGGGTCGGGTCCCGAACTATTTTTCTATGCTAGTTATTCATATATAAGCATATTAGAACAAGTTTCATGTGAATCGGAGGTCGATAGCTAGTCAAACATTTCGCGTGAAAAGTGACAAAGTGAGCAGAATTCTGGCCAGGCCAATCCGCGCGCCGCGCGGGGATGGGGCGCGCCGCGCCACCATCTGGGCAGACACTTTTCTGTTTTTCAAAGTATGCACGAGCTAAAACCAAATAACCACATCTTATGATCCGCAAACAATTAGAACATGTATCTTATATCATCGGAAAGGTAATTTGACGAAGAAAACACCTAGACACATTTCATCAAGAAATTCAACACTTACAACAACCCAAAACCGCATTAAACGTTCATAATCAAAGTTTCAAGTTTGTAAAACGCATTTCATGATTCGGGCAACCAATTTACATGTATGATATGCCGTTTTGAAGGTAATAACGCATACATTGCAACTAGACGCATATTCCAAGTTTCAATAAACATTTATTACGTCAAAATCACTAGCCACGTTATCGTTTCAAAATCAATTTCGACACAAATGAGACTTATGATTCACTAATCAAACGCTAGCATACATCACACCATTTCGAAGCTATTTACGCATACAATTTAACTAGTTAACTAACATACATTCAAACAAGTGTCTCAACTAGCATTCAACCGCATCAAGTTCCTACCAAAACGATAATCGATTCACCAAAAACACATTTCATGTTATTGAGCTAGTTTTTCATCATCCAACATATCAAAACGAAGCTAATGAAGTAACTAACACTTTTAACACATACACTTTATCTTATAACATCATTTGAGCAACCAAAACTCAAGATTAAGCTAGACCCATTTGGGTGTTCATGTCATATTTTCAAAACACGAAGAACGAGCATACAAATTACATACACGACATCCCTACGAGCCATAGACACTAATTAACCACTTGACAAGTCTAAAAACGAATTTAACAAGTTAGGGTTTCATGAGAAATTCTTACCCCATGCCATGAGACTAGTATCAAATCGAAGAGGATGAAACGAGGATTCCAAAAGTACAATTTGTTTTGATGTTTGATTCCTTGCTTGAATTTGGATGATGATTGAAGATGATGAAGAATTTAGGATGGGAGTTCTTGGTTGAGAGAAAAGAAGAAAGAAAAGAAATGAGGGGATAATGGTGGGAGGTGGTGACTAGTTGTTCCAATTTGGCCAAGTGACAAGATTTGTCCCTCAAGTTTCAAAGCGGGTGCGGGAATTAACCAAACGAATATTTTTAAAACGCTCGAGTAAACGGGTGATGTCAAAATTAAATAGCGGAAATATAATGAACGTTACTCACGGAAACTATTAATTTAAATACGAAAGATTATGTTTAAAAAAAAAGACGGTGTTAAAATTTAATTTAACGAAAAAACGCGGGATGTTACAGTATACATGTTAAGTACTAGTATAAGTAGTATTAGGGTTTAAGGTTTTAATATGTATATGTATATATAATTTATATATATATGTATATATATATATATATATAAATATATATATATATATATATATATATATATATATATATATATATATATATATATATATATATATATATATTTTACATGTATATATGTATATATAAATCTAGGTGTGTTTATGGATAACAAGTTTATAATATGAATATGAATTAACAAAGATTAAAGTTTATGTAAATAGTTTAGGGTTTATGTTATACCTTTGAAGATTCAAGATAATTAACAAAGAAAATATGAACACGATGAAGATGGAAGATCAAAGCCTTGAAAATCTTGAAGAACTCCTTGAAGATTCTTGAAGAACACGAAGAACAAGCTTGAAGATCCGAATACCACAAGAGAGGGAGAGGGAGATATTGTTTTTTAGAGAGGATTTTGGTGTGATTTGTGAATGAGAAACTAGGAGTTTATATAGTGCAAGTATTAGAGTGTTAGTCAACATAAGGATGTTCTAATTAATGATTTTATTTTGTTTTATATTTTTTAGTCAACAAAAGGTGGTACTAGTTTATAATTAGTCAACATAAGGATGTACTAGTTTATACTTTATTTTTAGTCAACATAAGGATGTAATTGTTTAAGATTCTTTAGTCACATTATTATTATTACTATTATTATTATTATTATTATTATTATTATTATTATTATTATTATTATTATTATTATTATTATTATTTTTACATTTACTACATGATAAGTATTATTTTCTTTTTACTAATTCATGACTTGTATTTATTTTTATTTAGTTCCCAATTGTTTTATTATTTATATAAATGACACTTTTTATTTATTACTTATAGATTAATAGTTATAAATAATATTACTGAAATGCATAAATTTTAATTAGCAGTGAGTGTCGAATAAAAGTTTATTATTTGGTCAACGTTAAATTGATTGTGTATATAACAACCCTTAAATAATTAATACGTATAGTCAGACAGTAAACCCTAGGGTTATTTCAGTAATTTCAGAAGTCAAAAAGTGAGGGTTGTTATATATATATATATATATATATATATATATATATATATATATATATATATATATATATATATATATATATATATATAAAATATATTAAACAGAGAGAGATATGATTGTGGTGTGTGAAACTCGTCCGAAAAATGGCCAATTTATAGACCTGACCACACTTTTTGAGCCATGCGATCGCATGGGATTTGTTCCTCCTGGCCATGCGATCGTATGGCCAGCCTGTCCAGCAGTCATCCTTCATTTAAACGTGGGCGGCTTGATTAAATATAATATATAATATAATATAATATAATTTTATATAATTATATATATATTATATTATATTCTTGTGCATAGTTGACTCGTAATTTTAGGTCCATTGTCTCACGCGTTGATACTCGGTGTATGTCTCGGTTCCGGATTTTCGAACGTCTTTTCGTACGCGTAGATATCTTGTACTTTGCGTTCTGCGATTTGTAATTTGCACAAAAAAATATTTTCCTTAACTCCCAAAATTCGCGCAAGTCTTTAACTCACTTTTAGTGGCACTTTTGAGTGCACTATGGCTTTAGTGGCACTTTTCAGGCTTTAGTGGCACCTTTTCTTCAATTCTTTAATCCTCATGCTTCGTCTTCACATTTATTTATTTAAACGATTACAACTTAAAAATATAATAATTACAACTAAAAACTTTACATATTGGGATGATATTGCGACTAAATATATGTTCATTTGGATTACTATCATTTCTTATGAGGGTCGATTAATCGGGTCATCTGTTGGAAACTTTGTAGTCGCTTGATCGACATTGTTTCTCTCATTCTCCCGGCTTGAATTTTCAAGTTCGTTCCCCCTCATTTAAATAAATTAGATCTTTTCGGTTATCCTTTAAGGTTAACTGTTTCCTATCACTTGTATTTCCGATTGTCAATTGTATAGTCCATATAGGTCCATGCAATTATACCACCATTATTAATAAAATTACTTTCTTGTTTTTCAAAAAAAAATAATAATAATAATAAAAAAAAA
The DNA here is from genome assembly GCF_046630445.1 of Rutidosis leptorrhynchoides. Classification (NCBI taxonomy): domain Eukaryota; kingdom Viridiplantae; phylum Streptophyta; class Magnoliopsida; order Asterales; family Asteraceae; genus Rutidosis; species Rutidosis leptorrhynchoides. The sequence continues at coordinate 554,426,044 of NC_092334.1, forward strand.
AAAACAACAACAAGTCCAATTGAACAATAATAGCCGTTGATGTCAACTTTTTTGTCTTCTTCATGTTTTTATACAAACAGTAATTTTATTAATATAACAGAGAATTTACATTTACATTGTATACATCATCGATAATCAGGAACAATAAATATGATTGAATGATCAACAAGCATATCAAAAGGCCGGAGGACATCGAATATCAACTTGGATAACCAAGCCAACCGAATAGTAATAGCGGTTGACATCAACTTTTTTGTTTTCTTCCTATATAAAAAAAATATTACTTGGTCGGAACGTGCGAACTTCCTAACTCTTTTAGATTGATAGTTGAAAATTAATTAATACTATATTATTTGTTACTATTATACTTTATATGTTTCAATTTAAAGTATAATAGTCGAGCTTGACAAGAGGGGGATTGACATGCATAATATACGATGCCCGAAGTGTGATGACGACCTAGAAATTTTGTCACATGCTTTGGTTTCGTGTAAGGATGTTTTTGATATTTGGATTCGGGTCTTCAAATGGTGCGGGTTGGGGGTTCCTACTACCCTTGACCTCAATACTCTTGTGTCGGATAACGATGTCTCTTCCTTCTCGAGTGATGGTCGGGTAATTTGACAAGCGTTGAAGTGGATTTCGTTGTACCTTATTTGGAAAAATCGCAACCTTTTAGTGTTTCATGGCAAAGCTTGGAGTGCTCCTATGGTTTTAAGTGAGATTCAAGCTAAAGCTTTCGAGTGGATTTCGAGTCGTCATTCAAAGGAAAAATTGGAGTGGCTCTCGTGGTTCGCAAATCCGAGTGTTTTTCTCAAGTAGATGCAAAAATGTATAGCATGTTGTCGAGTTTTGCATGTTCTGTTCGAGTTTGTTTAGTATTTTTTGTATGTAATTCGAGGGTTTGGCGTGTTTCCAAGGTTGTTTCCTTTGCAACCGGGTTCATGTCAATCCTTCCTTGTTTCGTTGTTTTGGCTTGGCTCATTTCATTGTAAGGACCAAGCTGTGTTGTATCTCGAGTTAGTTATATATATTCTTGCTTTTCAAAAAAAAAAAATATATATATGTTTCAATTTAATAGTTAACATATAAAAATACACCACTTTAAAAAAATCATTATTACAATACTTATTGTTTAGTTTATAGTTTATTCTTTACTTTTTACCTAAAAAAAAAAAAGATAAATTATTAAATTGGGACGGAGGTATTGTTATTACCATCCATATTATAGGAGTCTTAAGCTCAATATTCACTACTGATCTTACATTTTGAAAGATACCCTATTTTTGAAAAAACAAAAGAAATTTCTTTTATCACATATGCATAGTAACTTTGTATATGGGTAATTATTGACATTTGTACACTAAAATTATTATATACAATGTAAAATTTAATATTTTTTTATAACTATTTAGTAACAACTAACAACTATATAAGAAGCAAAATAATATCTTCAAAAATCATTACTTCCTTTACCTTTTCATGTTGTTCTAAATTAAATATACACTTTTTAAAAATAGATTAAAAAAAAATTAAGCAATTAAAGTTATTTTATATAAATACCCTCATATTTTAATTTTCAAGTATTCATTGGACTATAGCAAATTAATGTTCGTTTCATGTCTTTTATCTTTTGTGCAGCTCTTGGGCGTTGTATATATGTATAGTTTCAGTATGCTCATTTGCCGCGTGGTCAGTTGTATGTACAAATACTCTTTCGGTTGGATATATATAGTTTTGCTTGCTTTTTTTTAAAAAAAAAAGATGATTGTCTCACCATTCGTTGTACCAACAAGCGACCAATCTTTTACTGGGTTTTTTTCAATATAAGGTGACTGTTGACCTCATTAAATTGATAAATGAAAAAAGAAAAATAGGATAATTTTGGTAAACAAATATAAATCACATAACCATAAATAACCATTTACGGAGTATATAATTTGGATTTGGCTAACAGGGCTGTCGCTAACAGGGCTGTCGCTAACGTACTTTGAATGGTTATACATTCATGACCCTGCTACCATAAAGTAGTAATAATTTAAACATACAACTATTTAAAGCGCGTTAATGATAACTCTAAGAGATGTCGCTAGCAAAATTCATATAATTTACTTATCTATATTTGATTATGATAGCCGAATAAATAAACAGTTACGTTTTTTTATCTCTTAACGTGTTTAGTATATATACCTTTAGCTTTTCTTATTATAATTAAAAAAATTTACTTTTCATCATTTAGAGTAATGTGACATGTTAACCACCATAAAAAACAGTGTATCTTTTTGAAAATTCTTGGTGTTCTACTGAATTGAAATTTTTGGAGTACATGTTTGTTGACGTGGTAAAGTGACATGACCTTCAATTAAAACTTACCATATCCCTTTCTTTAATTAGGTGATATTTTTTACTTGATTATGCTTTGTGTATTTTAGGAATGGGGGAGGATTCTCACACACACTTTTTTGATCCTCACATACCAATTGAGTATTATTAGAAGAGTAAAAGGTTAAAATAAGTGTATGAGGATTAAAAAAGTGTGTGTGAGAATCATCCCCCTTTAGGAATAAGAGGACGTTCTCTCTCTTTTTTATCTGAGTGTTCACACTACATCTGAGATTCACGAACTTCGGCTACCGTCGGCGGGATCAAACGCCACCTGTTTCCTCATGCCGACTCGAGATGATTACATTAACACGGAGAAGATCTCTACAACGATGTTTGTAACGAATTTCCCACATACTTTTGGTATCAACGATTTAAGGAATATTTGCAAGGAACATGGAACGGTGCTGGATGTGTATATTGTAGTGACCCGAACTTTTCCATGTTTATATATATTAATTGAGATTGATATTTACATGATTAAATGTTTCCAACATGTTAAGCAATCAAACTTGTTAAGACTTGATTAATTGAAATATGTTTCATATAGACAATTGACCACCCAAGTTGATCGGTGATTCACGAACGTTAAAACTTGTAAAAACTATATTATGACATATATATGGATATATATATATAGTTAACATGATACTATGATAAGAAAACATATCATAAAGTATATTAACAATGAACTACATATGTAAAAACAAGACTACTAACTTAATGATTTTTAAACGAGACATATATGTAACGATTATCGTTGTAAAGACATTTAATGTATATATATCATATTAAGAGATATTCATACATGATAATATCATGATAATATAATAATTTAAAATCTCATTTGATATTATAAACATTGGGTTAACAACATTTAACAAGATCGTTAACCTAAAGGTTTCAAAACAACACTTACATGTAACGACTAACGATGACTTAACGACTCAGTTAAAATGTATATACATGTAGTGTTTTAATATGTATTTATACACTTTTGAAAGACTTCAATACACTTATCAAAATACTTCTACTTAACAAAAATGCTTACAATTACATCCTCGTTCAGTTTCATCAACAATTCTACTCGTATGCACCCGTATTCGTACTCGTACAATACACAGCTTTTAGATGTATGTACTATTGGTATATACACTCCAATGATCAGCTCTTAGCAGCCCATGTGAGTCACCTAACACATGTGGGAACCATCATTTGGCAACTAGCATGAAATATCTCATAAAATTACAAAAATATGAGTAATCATTCATGACTTATTTACATGAAAACAAAATTACATATCCTTTATATCTAATCCATACACCAACGACCAAAAACACCTACAAACACTTTCATTCTTCAATTTTCTTCATCTAATTGATCTCTCTCAAGTTCTATCTTCAAGTTCTAAGTGTTCTTCATAAATTCCAAAAGTTCTAGTTTCATAAAATCAAGAATACTTTCAAGTTTGCTAGCTCACTTCCAATCTTGTAAGGTGATCATCCAACCTCAAGAAATCTTTGTTTCTTACAGTAGGTTATCATTCTAATATAAGGTAATAATCATATTCAAACTTTGGTTCAATTTCTATAACTATAACAATCTTATTTCAAGTGATGATCTTACTTGAACTTATTTTCGTGTCATGATTCTGCTTCAAGAACTTCGAGCCATCCAAGGATCCATTGAAGCTAGATCCATTTTTCTATTTTCCAGTAGGTTTATCCAAGGAAATTAAGGTAGTAATGATGTTCATAACATCATTCGATTCATACATATAAAGCTATCTTATTCGAAGGTTTAAACTTGTAATCACTAGAACATAGTTTAGTTAATTCTAAACTTGTTCGCAAACAAAAGTTAATCCTTCTAACTTGACTTTTAAAATCAACTAAACACATGTTCTATATCTATATGATATGCTAACTTAATGATTTAAAACCTGGAAACACGAAAAACACCGTAAAACCGGATTTACGCCGTCGTAGTAACACCGCGGGCTGTTTTGGGTTAGTTAATTAAAAACTATGATAAACTTTGATTTAAAAGTTGTTATTCTGAGAAAATGATTTTTATTATGAACATGAAACTATATCCAAAAATTATGGTTAAACTCAAAGTGGAAGTATGTTTTCTAAAATGGTCATCTAGACGTCGTTCTTTCGACTGAAATGACTACCTTTACAAAAACGACTTGTAACTTATTTTTCCGACTATAAACCTATACTTTTTCTGTTTAGATTCATAAAATAGAGTTCAATATGAAATCATAGCAATTTGATTCACTCAAAACGGATTTAAAATGAAGAAGTTATGGGTAAAACAAGATTGGATAATTTTTCTCATTTTAGCTACGTGAAAATTGGTAACAAATCTATTCCAACCATAACTTAATCAACTTGTATTGTATATTATGTAATCTTGAGATACCATAGACACGTATACAATGTTTCGACCTATCATGTCGACACATCTATATATATTTCGGAACAACCATAGACACTCTATATGTGAATGTTGGAGTTAGCTATACAGGGTTGAGGTTGATTCCAAAATATATATAGTTTGAGTTGTGATCAATACTGAGATACGTATACAGTGGGTCGTGGATTGATTCAAGATAATATTTATCGATTTATTTCTGTACATCTAACTGTGGACAACTAGTTATAGGTTACTAACGAGGACAGCTGACTTAATAAACTTAAAACATCAAAATATATTAAAAGTGTTGTAAATATATTTTGAACATACTTTAATATATATGTATATATTGTTATAGGTTCGTGAATCAACAGTGGCCAAGTCTTACTTCCCGACGAAGTAAAAATCTGTGAAAGTGAGTTATAGTCTCACTTTTAAAATCTAATATTTTTGGGATGAGAATACATGCAGGTTTTATAAATGATTTACAAAATAGACACAAGTACGTGAAACTACATTCTATGGTTGAATTATCGAAATCGAATATGCCCCTTTTTATTAAGTCTGGTAATCTAAGAATTAGGGAACAGACACCCTAATTGACGCGAATCCTAAAGATAGATCTATTGGGCCTAACAAACCCCATCCAAAGTACCGGATGCTTTAGTACTTCGAAATTTATATCATATCCGAAGGGTGTCCCGGAATGATGGGGATATTCTTATATATGCATCTTGTTAATGTCGGTTACCAGGTGTTCACCATATGAATGATTTTTATCTCTATGTATGGGATGTGTATTGAAATATGAAATCTTGTGGTCTATTGTTACGATTTGATATATATAGGTTAAACCTATAACTCACCAACATTTTTGTTGACGTTTAAAGCATGTTTATTCTCAGGTGAATATTAAGAGCTTCCGCTGTTGCATACTAAAATAAGGACAAGATTTGGAGTCCATGTTTGTATGATATTGTGTAAAATCTGCATTCAAGAAACTGATTTCGATGTAACATATTTGTATTGTAAACCATTATGTAATGGTCGTGTGTAAACAGGATATTTTAGATTATCATTATTTGATAATCTACGTAAAGCTTTTTAAACCTTTATTTATGAAATAAAGGTTATGGTTTGTTTTAAAAATGAATGCAGTCTTTGAAAAACGTCTCATATAGAGTTCAAAACCTCGCAACGAAATCAATTAATATGGAACGTTTTTAATCAATAAGAACGGGACATTTCATATATCGCTCGTAAGTTATCCAAACAAGGTTCAAGATTTGCGTTCGTTAGATTTTTGAATGTTGAATCTGTAAGATCTCTTGCGCTAAAGCTTTCTGCTGTATGGATTGGTAACTTCCATGTTTATGCAACACAAGCACGATTCAAAAGGGACGATCTTCCCAATAGATCGGGTAAGTCAACGACGCAGCCTGGAACCCCTTTTGTCCACCCGTCTAGGGCCCAAAATTTTCAGGAATTCCCACCGCTTCAAGGTAAATCGTTTGCTTCTGCTGCACATGGATCTATGAATAACGAACCTCCTAAAACGTTGATTATTAATGATGACGAACTTGTGTTTAATAAAGACGTACCTAACACCTTGTTCGTTAAACTGAATTGTCCCGATCTCATTCCTCTTATTAAGAGAATTTGGTATGTGGAAGGTTTTTCGGAATTAGACATCCATCATCTTGGTGGTTCTTGGATTGATGTTGCCTTTTCGGATTCTGTTACGCTGAACAAGTTCAAAACTCACGAAAAATTTTTATCGTATATTGAGGAGTGTAAACCTTTTGATGAAGCTTTTGTGGTTAAAGAACGTGCAGTATGGATAGCCATAGATGGCCTTCCAGCGGGTGCTTGGACCGAGACAATTTACAGAAAAGTTGCACTTTCCTTTGGCTACAAATCGTTCTCCTTAGAAGCGGAGGGTCAAAACGGGTGTGGCAAGATTTGCTTACTCACGAAAAGAATGGATTACATCCACCATGTAATCACTGTTAGTGTCAAAAAAAAACTTTACAAGGTGTTGGTTAGAGAATCATCTTCTTGGAATACCCCTGTTCTCGAATTGGAAGAGGATGATTGCTCTGTCAATTCTGGAAGTTATGTTGATTCAGAAGATATCCTTAGTGACCAGGAGAACGGACAGGTAAAAGGAACTCCTATTTATGTTGGTGTCAAGTCAAATGATAATAAGGATAATGACTTGAATGTAGAAAGTGAAACGGCTACACACATTCCTGACACGGTTCTGGAAGAAAATAACAACATGAATGTTGATAGTGGTGACAAGTCTATATCTTTATCACCTTCTGAAGCCCCGGGCTTTAATGGTATAAGGCATCACTCGCCCGGTTTTAGTGCAAATTTTGTTAGCAGTGGCAGTCGAGAGCAACTTCAGCAAGTGGGGAAAATTCTCGGGTACGATTTAAATGGATGTACGGATGTCAAAAATAAGGTTGTCTTAAGTATGAGGGGTTTCAAAACGGTCTTATGAATCTATTATCCTTAAACATTGGAGGAGGGATGTCTTTTAGAGAAAAACATAAATGGGTTAACAAGATTTGTAGAGAGCATTCTATTTCGATTTTCGGTTTACAAGAAACAAAAATGAAAAGTTTAAATCATTTCGATGTCAAAGCTATGTGGGGCAACTATCATTTCAAAGTTGCTTCTTCTAGTTCTCGCGGTCATTCAGGTGGTATAATCATGGTGTGGGATCCAAGCATTTTTGTGAGTTCAAGGATTATTTCTTTCAATAATGTTCTTATTGTTGAAGGATGTTTTTCAGGAAATGGTACTAAGTGTTTTTTGTTGAACATTTATGCTCCTCAAGCTCGTTCTCAAAAGCGAACTTTATGGAACTTTATTTCTTCTTTTATGATCAATAATGTGGGTGAATTCATCATTTTCGGTGATTTTAACTGCGTTCGATTTCCTCATGAAAAGGAGGGGATGCATTTTTGTAGCGCTGAGGCAAATGATTTCAACGATTTTATCATGAATGGCAGCCTGATAGATGTGCCTTTAGGAGGTCGTTCGTTTACGAGAGCGAATAAACAATTTACTAAACGATCCCTGCTTGACCGTTTTCTCGTGTCTAATGGAATCTTGGGTCTATTCCCCTCACTTACGGGTAATATTCTCTCGAATATTTGGTCCGATCATTGCCCCATTATTCTAAAGAACGAAGTTGTAGACTATGGCCCAACTCCTTTTCGTTTATTTCATTCTTGGTTTAAGGAAGAGGGTTTTGAGGAGGTGATTCTTAATGCTTGGAATGATACTAATCAAGATTGGAGCAATAATTCTCAAATAAAGTTTAAAGAAAAACTTAAAAGTGTCAAGATGGCTTTGAAGTATTGGAGTAAAGAGGCAAATACTAGCGCAAAATTGAAAAAAAATGCTTTGCTCAGTAGACTTGATGATATTGATTCTGATATTGTTAATGGGACCATTTCTAATACTATAGCCTCTGAAAGAACTTCGGTGATTAAAGAATTGGATACTATAGAAGGGATTGAGGCAACAAATTTGGCACAAAAAAATAGGAAGATGATTCATGCTCTTGGTGATGAGAACTCCAGTTTTTTTCACTCGGCTATAAACCGAAAGAGAAAGAAAACGCAGATTACAGGCATTATGAACGATGGCACATGGATCACGGAACCTGCTACTGTAAAACAGGTGTTTCTCGATTTCTTCAAAAAGAAATTCCATGCTACTGATCACGGCTGCATTACCTCGCCAAGTAACCACTTTTTAAAGCTTGACGAAAATCAGGTAGCTTTTATTTCTTCTGACTTTACAGAGGACGAAATCAAAGAGGCGGTTTGGTGTTGTGGCAATGATAAAGCTCCGGGTCCGGATGGGTTTTCTTTTAAATTCGTTAAACATTTTTGGGAGACTATAAAAGATGATCTGTTTGCTTCAGTTTTCGACTTCCAGAATACTTGTATTATTCAGAAAGGTTGTAATTCTTCGTTCTTCTCGCTCATCCCGAAGAAGGATAAACCGGCCCACGTTCATGATTATCGCCCGATTAGCCTCATTGGTGTTCAATACAAAATCATTGCTAAACTGCTTGCAAATAGAATGGCAGCTGTGATTGATGCTGTGATTGGATCGGAACAATCTGCCTTCATCAAAGGAAGACAAATCTTAGACGGTCCTCTCTTGTTAAACGAAGTAGTAGATTGGTGCAAGAAGAAGAGAAAAAAAGCCATGTTTTTTAAGGTAGATTTTGATAAGGCGTTTGATTCCATACATTGGGATTATGTTTTAGCTATCCTTACGCTCATGGGTTTCCCGGCTCGGTGGATCCAATGGATTAAAGCTTGTCTTCACTCATCGATGGCTTCGCTTTTACTTAATGGTAGTCCTTCTTCGGAATTCTCTATTGAACGGGGTCTAAGGCAAGGAGACCCGTTGTCTCCTTTTCTTTTCATTATTGGCATGGAAGGTTTAAAAGCTGTTATGAATGATGCAATGCACGCAGCTTTATATTCCCCGATTCGTGTCGGTTCGCGTGCAAATGCTACGTCCTTAGCATTATGTTTGTATGCTGATGATGTCTTATTTTTAGGAGAATGGTCTCAAATTAATGTTACGAATCTCAAGCTCATCCTTGAGTGTTTTTTTCGTATTTCGGGGCTAAAAATAAACCTGCAAAAGTCTTCTCTCTATGGGGTTGGTGTTAATCAATCTGAAGTGAATACCTTAGCAAGCTTCATTGGTTGTTCTCCGTCTTCTCTTCCGTTTCATCATTTGGGTTTGCCGGTTGGTTATAACATGAATAAGACAGAGAGTTGGAAAAGTGTGATTGACAAAGCTAAAAGAAGACTTGCTTCCTGGAAGGCGAATATGATCTCGATGGGTGGTAGACTCACACTCATCAAATCGGTGTTAGGGGCGGTCGGTACGTACTATATGTCATTATTTAAAGCTCCGGTAAAGGTCATAAATAAACTCGAATCTTTGCGTGCGAATTTCTTTTGGGGCGGTAAAGATGATGCCCGCAAAATTCATTGGATTAAATGGCGGGTAATTTTAAATCCAATTGATATTGGTGGTTTGGGAGTTGCTAGCCTCAAGTCTCTTAATTTAGCTCTCGTTAATAAATGGAGATGGAGGTTAATTCATAATTCGAATGCAACCTGGGTAAAAGTAATTAATGCTATTCATGGGCCTTGTTTAGGAGTGAATATCCCTTGCTCAAGTAATGCTTCAGGGGTATGGAGCTGTATAAAGAAGTGTATTGATCATGGTGACTCTAATCAAGCTCTAAACATTTCTAAATTGCACTTGTGTATTGGCAATGGTATTACTGCAAATTTTTGGTATGATCCTTGGAATGATGGTGACACTCTCGCTTTGAGATTTCCCAGGTTATTTAATCTTGAGTCTAATAAACTTTGCAAAGTTGCTGATAGAGTGAACGTTCCGATCGAGAATTACGGTTGGCGTAGGTTGCCAAGAGGTGGCGTTGAGTCTTCTCAAATGCAGCAGCTCTTGAGCATCATGAATCATATTCAGCTTGTAAATGACCGGGATCAATGGTGCTGGGAAGGTTTCAGATACGGGTTGTATTCGGTCTCAAAAGCAAGGCAAATGATAGACAAATTTGATCAACATGAAACATCCCATCCCACTTTTTGGTATAAGTTCGTTCCGATTAAGATAAATGTTTTTATTTGGCGTTTAAGGTTACGACGTCTGCCAACCAAGTCCAACTTGTTGGCGAAAGGAATGGAGTTTGAAAATGATAATTGTTGTGTATGTGACAATGGGCTAGAAGATGATCTGCATGCTTTTGCAAACTGTGTTAATAGTAAGTTAATTTGGCTTAAAGTTGCAAGCTGGATAAATTTGGATATCCCTTCATGGAATTCGTTAGATGGTTTATGGTCATGGGTGGACGGTGTTCCCATTATTGGCAATCATAAAACGATTGTTACTGCGATTATATACTCTACTCTTTGGAACATTTGGCGGCTTCGAAATAGTACTACTTTTAAGGATTCAAAATTTCGCAAGTGTCATGTCTTAGATAGCATTGTTGTTGACAGTTTTAATTGGTTGTATGCTAGGTTTAAAAAGAGTAGAGTGAACTGGACGGTGTGATTACAAAACCCACTGAATGCTTTGTAATTCTTTTTTTGCTTCTAGCTTCTCGCTAGTTGCTTTTTAATATTATTTGCTGCCGTTCCAAAAAAGGAATAAGAGGTTACTTATTTAAAAATACAATGTTTATTAACTCTTATATTTATTAATTATTATTAATTAATTAATTAACTCTCACATGCTAAAATTCATGGCCAAATGTGTAGTTTTAGTTGTTTAGGATTGTAGTTTTAAGTTTGCGTTCACACTACAATCGGTCCCTCAACTTCGGCTCAATTTACACAACAACCCCTCATGTTTACACTTTTTCAGGGGTAGAAAGTGTAAACATATAATTTTATTAAAATGAAATAAACTAATTCCTTAGAATTTATAACGGGCCCTATCTTCTCGCTCGGTGCGAGTTAAATTTTTCCGAGTCCACCGTTCAACTCAAAAAAGTCTCACGAACCCAACGAGACTAACTATACGCGAAACAGACACTTTTTAAAAAAACGCTTAACACAACGACAGCCCGTATCTTTCTGTTCGCCTCAAGTTAAATTTTTCCGAAAGCACCGTTACACTCGGAAAATTTTTATGAACAAAACGAAACTAACTACTTTCGAAACAGACACTTTTCAAAAAACGTTTAAGACAACGACATCTAAAACGGCGCTTAAGACATGAGCCGTTTTTCCCTCTGTAAATAAACAACGTTACGTTAAATATGAATACACAGGCTGAAAGCCCCCACCGCATCCCGCGGGCCGGATCCGGACTAGTTTTAACTATTGTTCACTATGTTATAAATTCCAACTCGTCACTTGTCTTTTCGATTTACACTAGTGTTGAAAGATCCGTAGGACTACGAGGTTTTTGTTTTTGTTTTTTTTTTTTTGTTTTTTGTTTTTTTTTTAATCATTTGAATGAGTTTTTAAAGAAACATGTAGATTTTCATATAAATATACTAACCCTTGTTTTCGCTATATTAAACACAAAAATGCATTCAAAATGACTGTATATTGTTTCCTGATCTACGCCCGATAGACTTTTGTGATTTTTTTTGAAAAGCAAACACACAAACACACACACCATTTAACACGAATATTTATAACTACGAATATGTACCAAGTGGAACTTGAACCCTCAACTTATTGGTTGGAGGGTCACCACGATACCACTGGGCCAAATGCCCTTTGGTAATAGACTTCTTTGATATTTGTAGAACTTATGCACCGCATCTAATAATTGTCTAATGTCAAAATTTATACAATAAAAAATGTGCATCATGGATCGAATTGCATTATTGCCAATTTGCCATATTGTTCATGTTTTTCCACACAAAATAAGCAGTGACCCAAATTAATACTAATCTAAAATTCGTTGAAAGTTTCGAAAGTGCGGGTTGTAAAAGATAATCGATCAATAGTAGCTAAGAAATCACTAAGTTCTTATAAAAAATGTCACCAAGTGATGAGTAACATAACTACATTGAATATCTGAATAATTCACCTAATAAAATTTGATTGAATAATGGTCACAACTAATTGATTAGTTTTATTAGCTATACAAGTAATACTTCTTTAGCTTAAAATCATTTTGTGAAACACAATAACATTATTCCAAGTTATAATTATACATTGAATTAATAAAGGATTAATAGTAACAGGGTGCAAACACATCTTAAGGATATATAACAATACCACCAATCGGTTTAATTGGAGTGCATGAGAACATAGCAAACCATCTACATGGGTCACCAGTTGATTACCGATACCCACAACTACATCAAACAAATCAGATATAAGGGGCGTTTAGATTAGCATTTTGAAAATTATTATGTTTTTTAAATAATCATAAGTAAGTAATCAGTTGTATAAAAACGTGATTTAGGAAAATGATGTTTGGATTTGATTATGCTGATTGATATCGCAATAATCAAATAATCAATTTTTTTAGTGTTTGGAAAATCAGATAATTTGATAATTCATCATATAAAATTTCTAAAAGGGACATCATTTTAAAAAACAAAAAATTCTTCATTAAAGTAATCGAGAGACAAATAAACCACACTGTTAAAATGAACATTTATTAACGAAATAAAAAATTACTCGTAATAACAATAATGAAATAAGAAATAAACATTGAATTGTCATTTTATTTTCTATATAGAATAAATATTGAATTGAGATGGTGGCCAATAGAAAACAAAAGAGTAGAGCAACCTACCATAGGTTAGTAAAAGGGAAGCTCCGAAAAAAGAGTTTTAAGTAGGGGTGGTCAATATTTGGTTTGAAACCGTAGAACCCGAAAACCAAACCGAAACCAAACCGGAAAAAAACCAAACCGAATTTGATAATCGATTTTCGGATCATGTCAAACCGAAACCGAATTTGAATTTGGTTTTCGGTTCGGTTTTCGGTTTTGAAAATTCTGAATTCGGTTTAACCGAAAACCGATTTCAAAACCGAATTCAAAATTTTTATATATTTAATTTGTATAATTATGTTTTAGTGTCATTATAATTTGGGATCCAATCAATAAAATATATTCTCACGTATATGAAGATTTGGTAGCTCACATTATAATTATGTTACCTAATTATTATGTTCTTCTTCTCAATAACAGAAGCAGTAAACGTCATAATTAAGCTATAAATATTAATAAATCATCGAATTCTTGATAATTTAATAATACGTCATTGTTTTAAGATATAAATAACTAAGACATCAGTAAATGCCACAATTAAACTACCAACGTTCTCAGTTTTTTCATAAAATTCGATTTTAACCGAAAACCGAACCGAATCCGAATTTGAATTTGGTTTTCGGTTTGGTTCGGTTTTAACTTTGAATTCGGTTTTCGGTTCGATTTTCGGTTTTGCCTAAAAAAATTTCAAAACCGAATACACCGAACCGAATAAACCGAACAAACCGAAAACCGAACCGATGAACACCCCTAGTTTTAAGCTATATCCATGGGTGTAATATAAACTAATGTAACAAAGAATTCAACCGGGATCTGCGTTTTTCATGCAGTAAACCATACATCACTTCTCCATTTTTGTGTTTTCAACTATTCAAAACGTAAGAAAATCACTTTTTATATTTAATTTTTCAAACACTAAAAAGTGATTATTTGCGATTTCAAAACATGATAATTAAATAATCAAGTAAAGAAATTGTGATGTGGTCCAGCGGTTGGTGGCATGCCTCCTTTAGGGGAGGTCAGGAGTTCGACCCCCGTTAGCTACAATTGTGATGTGAACCAGCAGCTAGAGTAGGAGAAGACTGGCGAGAATGCACTTGCCACCTCCGGTAATAAGCGCAAGGCCGCCGTAGCCTCCCAATCCCAACAGAAGAAGAAGAAACTCACTCCCAAACAGAGGGAGGACAAGCGGAATGACAACTTCGTTCCCATCGAACCCCGTTCTGCGGATCTACCTCCCCCATCTTCTGGTAAGAGTTCTGCTTTCGCGCATACCGCATACTTAAGTTTGCATTTATTTAACCATACGGTATAATACGCAGAGCATGCTGAAGAGACGCATCACACCCCACCACGGGTCAATCCGGACCTTGAAGCTACCGCCGAGTTAAAGGACAAGACGATACACCTGGACTCCGAGTCTACACCAACCCCGCCACACGGTAGCTTCCGATTGGCGAACCTGGCGCAGCTCACCCAGTCATCGGCGGAAAACGCCGCAGAGCAATTCGCCTTCCTCCAACAAATCTTCCCGGCTGAGTTCCTCAACCAACTAGCCGCACTGCCTTTTAATCAGGCGCTCAACGCCTTCCTTCAAAACGGCCTCGTCTTTTTTGGCATGGTTGCGGATCAAGCCCGCCGTTCCACTAACTTGTATCAAGTGGCCGTGCGGAAAGAAACAGAATTAGGGCTGCTGCAAGCGGGAGTTGAGCAGGTGAAGAAAGACAGGGACGTCGCGGAAGAAGCGCGCAAGGCGGTAGAGTTAACTGCGGCGGAAACCAAAACCGCATTGATTGAAGAGAGAAAGAAAAACTGCGAGCTGGTTGGGGCGGTTGACCAGTCCAAGGGGGAGACTGAGCGTCTGCGGGTGGAGCTGGAAAAGGTTACTAGGGAGAAGGATGATGCGGTGACTGGCCGCGAGCTAGCGGAGGCGGACTTGACAAAACTTCGCACCGCTCTTCCTACTATTGCGCAGAAGGTGATGGATTCCGGGCCCGTGTCCGACAAGTTCAACGCCTATGTTGACGCGGTTAAAGACCACGAAATCAACAAGACAGTGCTAGAAGTGATCCAAGCATGCGGGCTCACACCGCCGTACCCCGACGTCGTGCAGAAAAAATTGAAGGAGGGTACGGCTGCGGTGCTCATGGAAGCGGAAGAAGCCATCACTGCCATCCCGATCCCCCTAATTAATGCGTTTGCGGCGGACCCGAACATGTCGATTGACGGGTTCCTCAAGGAGGATTATTAGGTTATTGTAATAGTTTGCGCCGTAAGTCCTATGCTTAGGCAGGCAATTGTAAATACAATTGTTGGGCCTTAAGTCCCGTGATGGGCAGGCGTTTTAAACAATTACCATTTGTAATAACTTTATGTATATATTATCGTGTCATGCGTAGTGTATTAATTTGTTTATATATCGCGAATCAAAACAAAGAATTAACCGCATGCACATGCGCATAGTTAACCAAAACTTATGCGTATGATCAGGTACTGCATAAAATAAACCAATACTTTAGCGATTTTACCTTGAACAACTTAGACTCAAAAGCTACCGCGTTATTGCTTTGTCATGTACTAGGGGTGTACTTTAGCTGTATGGTAAGCAACGCAACTAAAAACAAACCAATGCTTTTATGCTTAAGAGTTCCTCACGCAAACCAATGCGAGAGTAATTACGCACAAGCAAACCAATGCTTGTATTTTTAAGTCGACTTGGCAGCCATCTAGTCTGCGTGGCGCTTGGCTAGGGGAAAACCAATTCCCTTCGCCTGCCATTAATGTCTAGCCTTGTAACCAAACAGGCTTCTGCCGCACGGGGGCTAGAGGACACCCCTTAAGTAGGCAGGAACCGCATACAAAAAGAAAAACAATAAAAGTATGCGCGAGTAAATATTCAATTCGCATTAATAATGATTACAACCGCGACACATCCAAACGGACGGAAAATACATAGAAAAAATAATGCGCTAAAATAAATTAGAGTGATCAGGTCCATCCAGCTACATATAACATTTTTTCAACAATGTCACGTGCCAAGTGGGTTTCACAGGTTTTCCATCTAATGTCTCGAGATGGTATGCCCCGGTGTTGCTTGCTTTTGCTACCCTATACGGACCTTCCCATCGGGGGCCCAATTTTCCAGTATCCTCCGCATGACTTGCGTCATTCTGACGCCAAACTAAGTCCCCGCACTTATAAGAGCACGAACGCACACGCTGATTGTAGTACTTTGCAATTTTCTGCTTGTTATTGGCTTCGTTTACCGCCGCAGAGAGTCTGCGTTCTTCAAGCCGATTAAGATTTTCCCGCAAAGCTTCTGAGTTATTTTGTTCGTCAAAATTCTGTATGCGGAACGTTGGTACCCCAACTTCTGCGGGCACAACAGCTTCTGATCCATAGACCAAACTGAACGGAGTCTCACCAGTGCTTGATTTGGGCGTTGTTCTATGCGCCCACAAAACCTTTGGCAGTTCGTCCACCCAACCAACTCTACCATGGCCCAACCTAGCTTTGATTTCAGCCACTATGTCCCGGTTGGTGACTTCGCACTGGCCGTTCGCCTGCGGATGCGCAACGGATGTAAAAGTTTGCTTAATATTAAGCTCCGCGCACCAGCTGCGGAAAGGATCTCCCGCAAATTGCGTACCATTATCACTAACAATTTCGTTTGGTATACCGAATCGAAAAACTATGTCTTCCCATACTAAATTACGCACCCTTTTTCCTGATATTGTCGCCAGCGGTCGTGCTTCAACCCATTTCGTGAAATAGTCGATTGCAACAATCAAGAATTTGATGTTTCCTCGGCCTTTTGGAAATGGTCCGACTATGTCAATTGCCCATTTGCAGAATGGCCACGGTGAGGAGACCGGTATTATAGGATGCGCAGGTGTGCTGCTGATGGGTGCATGTATTTGGCAAGATTCACATTGCTTAACTATTCGCGCGGTATCTGCGTACATAGTGGGCCAATAATAACCTAGCCGCATAATTTTTGGCACAATAGACCTGTGCCCCGAATGAAGAGCGCATGCACCTTCATGCA
Organism: Rutidosis leptorrhynchoides; assembly: GCF_046630445.1. Taxonomy (NCBI): domain Eukaryota; kingdom Viridiplantae; phylum Streptophyta; class Magnoliopsida; order Asterales; family Asteraceae; genus Rutidosis; species Rutidosis leptorrhynchoides. Next base: position 554,443,223 of record NC_092334.1, read on the forward strand.
CCTCGCGTATAACCTCCTCTGCCTCTTTCGGGCCAATACACCTTAAGTGCGGCCCTAAATAATTTTTCCGATATAGGACATCACCCTCAAGGGCATATAGTGGTGCCTTGGTGCGGACCTTCTTCGCATCAACGGAGTCCGCAGGCGATGTGCCGTCTCGCAGGAAAGCAATAATGGGTGTCATCCATGTTGAGCTGGATTCCTTGACAGGTGCTACCAAAGGCATCATAACGATGGATTTTGCATGCAGTTCTTCTATAAGAACTTTCTTCCCCAGATGATCAAAAGCCAAAGCGGCCAATTTACTAAGCGCATCGGCTTTCTTATTTTGCCCTCGCATTACGTGGGAGATTTGAAAAGATTCAAACTGGTCAGCGAGGTTATGAACAAGCGATAAATATTGCTGCATGGCGATGTCGTGTGCTTCAAAGTCCCCGCTGACTTGACTACATACCAGCTTTGAATCCACATAAGCGTGCAGAATTTTAACATTCAATTTATGCGCAATACGCATACCCGCTAACACAGCCTCGTATTCTGCTTCGTTGTTTGTAACAGCAAAATTAAACCGTAGCGCATATGTATGCTCTTCGCCATCTGGACCAGTTAAAATTACACCCGCACCCGCGCCAGCTGCGCTGCAGGCACCATCGGTGTATAACTCCCATGGTGACAAAGTTGGTGCAGGCGTATCTTGATGTTCTGCTGATGCCTCGACATCCGCAGGTAACTCTGCTAGGTAATCCGCAAGTATTTGACCCTTAACCGCGCCGCGCGAAGAAAAATTTATTTCATGTTCTCCTAACTCAACTGCCCATTTAGCCATTCGGCCAGAAATCTCAGGCTTGTATAACACCTGAAAGAAAAATGATTGCGTTAGTCAATGCGGTAACCACGGACATTGCCGCAAATTAGGCATGTACCAACCTATTTGATCGGTTGATCAGTTAGAACCATGATTGGATATGCTTGAAAGTACCGGCGTAAACGCCGCGCCGTGTGGACTAGCGCATATACTAGCTTTTCTATTGGTGAATAGTTTACTTCGCTTGATGTCAGCGTCTTGCTTACGAAGTAGACTGATGTTATGCGAGGTGTATATAAAATAGCTTTATATTTTAGCAGGAAATACTATTAAATACGATACAATTTTACACAAGATATTTATTTATTTATAGAATGGATATACTTAAACCTTGCTACAACACTTATAGGCAGTGTACCTAATCGTACAGTAGTGTAGTTTTTAGTAAGTCCGGTTCGTTCCACAGGGAAAATCTTTAAACAAAGCTTAACGCTATATTAGTTACTTTTATAAAAATACAAATATATATATATAAGTAATATTATTATTATAAAGGGGGGTTTTTACCGTTTAATGACCGGTTTGTCGATTTTAAAACTTTAGTCGCAGTTAAAACCAAATGTAAAATATCAAATAAATAAAAGACTTAATTTAAAGCGTAAAGTAAATAACGATAATGAAATTACGATAAATGAAAGTGCGATAAAATAAACTTGCGATAATTAAAAAGTATGATAATTAAAAGTGCAATTAAATACAATAACAATAAAAATGCGATAATTAGAAGTGCAATTAAATATAAAATAAAGGAAATTAAATATGAAATAAAAGAATTATGCTTATTTAAACTTCCGTAATCATGATGTTTGACGTGCTGATTTTAGTTTTATGCCCATGGGTTAATTGTCCTTTGTCCTGGATTATTTAATATGTCCATACGGATTTATCCATAATAGTCCATCAGTCATAAATATAAAGAGCGAAAGCCTTCGTCAAATTATTCTTATTCCCGAAGTCAAATATTTCAACTAATTGGGGATTCGAATTGTAACAAGGTTTTAATACTTTGTTTAATGAATACACCAGGTTATCGATTGCGTGTAAACCAAGGTTTTACTACTTTGTTAACAATTACACCAATTACCCTTGAATGTAATTCACCCCTGTTTCAACAAGTCTATTAACTATTAATCCAGTTCCGTATCCGGTAAAATGAATAATTATTGGTATTTATAAATATCCCGCCCACCGTACCCAGTCAAGCGTATGTGGTTATATATAAATACGTCGAATTATAAGTTTGTATATTAAATTAACAAGGTATTGTTTAGTTAATATAAAACCCATTAATAGCCCATAGTCTAATTTCCACAAGTGTCGTTCTTTTATCCAAACCCCAATTATGGTACAAAGCCCAATTACCCAATTTTAGTAATTAGCCCAACATCATGATTACTTCGGATTAAATAAGCATAATAATAACTTAGCTACGAGACATTAAATTAAAAAGGTTGAACATAACTTACAATGATTAAAAATAGCGTAGCGTTACACGGACAGAATTTCGACTTACACCCTTACAACATTCGCTAACATACCCTTATTATTAGGATTAAAATTAAAATTAAAATATAAATTATAAATAAATATTACGTATATAGATAGAGAGATTGATATATTATGGATATGAAAATGATCAGAATTCGTTTGCTTTTATAGGAATTTTTGTCCAGGTAATCTCCGCGACTCGCGGCATTTTTTGCCTTCAAACTCCGCGAGTCGCGGAGTTTGTAATTACAGCTCACTCCATTTTGGCTCTTTGTTTACCGACGGTTTATTTTATAAATATAATATATATATATATATATATATATATATATATATATATATATATATATATATATATATATATATATATATATATATATATATAATTAATATAATTAATTATATATTATATTATATTTATATACATAGTTAACTTGTAATTTTTAGTCCGTTGCGTCGAGCGTTGAAAGTTGACTCTGGTCCCGGTTCCGAATTTTCGAACGTCCTTGCGTACAATTTAATATCTTGTACTTTGCGTTTTGAATCTTGTACTCTTGTAATTTCGAGACGTTTCTTATCAATAATTGGAACCTCTTTGATTGTATTTTGTACTTTTGAGCTTTTTGGTCGTTTGCGTCTTCAATTCGTCGAATCTGTCTTTTGTCTTCACCTTTTATTATTTAAACGAATATCACTTGTAAATAGAACAATTGCAACTAAAAGTTTGTCTTTCTTGGGGAATAATGCTATGAAATATATATTCGTTTTTAGCATTATCAAATATTCACACACTTGAGCGTTGCTTGTCCTCAAGCAATATCGTCTTGAAATACTAGAATCACTTCTTTATTGTTCACACTTTCTACATCAGTGATTTCTATACGGCGGTATAAACAATGGTAGTAACGATATGGTTTACAGTCCCACATGACTATAAAAATTTAGATCCATTAAGGAAACTGGATCTTTATGAAAATATTTGATCTTTTGAAAATTAAATCTAATTTTTACCCTAGATAAGTTTTCCGGAATAACCCTTTACCGGTGTTTGAAAATTATTTTTGTGGGTTTGGTGGGTTTCAGATTTGAAAATTTTAGCTCAAAACTTGTGGTTTTGTGTCACCCACTTGCTAACCTTGTATTAGGAAAGCAACACGTCCAGTTTACTTGTCCCGTATATTACCTTTCGGTAAACTACCGTCCGGTTGTAAAGGAAAGCGTTGAACAAGCAACTGTTAAGGCAATGTCCACTGACATGCTTTTAATTATGGTCTATAACTTGTCGGACGCTATTACTATCCTTTGTAGGAGCAATAGTAAAGATCATCCTATGATTTTTCGGTCTAGCACAAGGTCCTGTCTTTGACCATGCTATGCAACCACCGTTCTTACGGTTGACACCCGATTTGGTTCAGGTGACCTAATGAATTCCAGGTGAATTCCTAGGATTTTACGTTCAATGGTAATGAATGCATTGAAAATGGGTTTTCAGAAAACAAATCGATTTATAATTTGATCAAAATATTTTCTCGTTCAAGCTCGAGTTTAGATATCATTGAATTCCATGAGTTTGAATTCTCAATCTTTAAGGTCAATCTCTAGGATTGAGTAATATCAGGCTTAAAAGCTGATTTTTGATCTTTAAGGAGATTATCCTTTCTGGGGATCTGATTCATTAGTCTTATCAAGCTAATTTGCACGGTGCCCCCCCCCATTGTACGAGATAAATCCTTCTCATGGTTAGGATAAATCTGACCACTTGGCGACCCTGTTTGATGCTGAGGTCCGTGGATTTCCTGCTGATTTTAGTGATGACTTTTCTAGATTTTTCGTCAACCTACAGCTGGTCTGGACAACAACTTCCTGACCTAAATCAAGAAGCGCGTTTCTTTTTTTCGGAAGACTTTACTTTCTTTTACTGATGGAATTGATTCATCGTGTAGATCCATCTTTCTTACAGTAAATCAGGTAAAACTTTTTAGTTTAGTCCAAAGCAAAAGTATTTTCAATTATTTGTACAAAAATATGTGATATATGTTTAAAATATCTTGGTAAATTTTCCCACACTTGGCTTTTATTTTCCTTTTTATTGTCCTCTATTCCATTTTAAATGAATTTTAACATTTTGGTTTGTTTCTCAATTTATGTCCTTTACGAGGTAACAATAATTTCGGTGTTAAAACCTAGTTTTATCGTTCATAAATATGTATAAACATGATTTTGAGTTCATTTAGTTGAAAATTTTGAAAATTTTTACTAGAATTGGGTAGTCAGTATATAAGACTAGGGCTGTTCTTTATTATCAGAGAGCACTAGATTCTAATACAACTACTACTTTACTAGTATTTCTAATGGTAACCAAGTGTATAAAGTAAAAATTTTAAAATCCGAAAGAATTTAACCCCTTCCCACACTTAAGATCTTGCAATGCCCTCATTTGCAAGAAATCAGTAACAATTTAAATTATTGAGGGTGATTTGTGTGAAAATGATTAAATTTTACCAAAGTTTCCAAACATATTTGTGTTTGCTTGGTGAATGATAAATGATGCATATCATTTGTTCATTCCGTCTTGTTGTTATTTCACATATATCTTGCATCTTGTCGTCAAAATTAGTTGCTTTTGCTGAACTTAATGCCAGTCTTTGAAAATGCGTTGTTTTACCCTGTTGTGTACATAAAATAAACTGCAAACATATATACATATTTTTGAAGTTTGGTATATTACCCCACATTCAAAAATTATTAAAATCTAAGAATAAAAGTTAGAAAATTATAAAAACTATTACAATATTAACATAAGTATTAAACGTATCAACATTACAAATTACAAAATAAATAAAACTAAGTAGACTAGGGATGATACTGATACCAGTAGGGGTTCCATGCATAACCACAGGTGCTATAAAATGCTTCGGCTGGGTTATACGTAGGATACGGTGGTTGAATCTCTATAGACCAGGGAGGGAATATGGGCGATGGAGTAGGAATATAGTTTCTACATATATGTTGGCAATAAGCTATGATTTGGTTTTGATGAACTTGCCAATTTTCAAATGCTCTATGTCTAGCATTTTCATACTCTTGTGAAGCTATAAACCTTTGCATATCTGCCATTTCATTTCCCCCTCCTACATTACCTTGCTGTTGATTTCTCTCAACCTGTAGATGTCTACCATTATATCGTGCTGCGGCGTTATTTCGCCTCTTTAAAACTTTCGCACCATGGTATAAATTTAAACCTATTGTATCTCGGGGTTCTGGTTCTTTGATTAGTAATCCCCCCCGACTTACATCCACACCGAGATATTCAGCAATCAAAGTAATAAATATACCACCTCCTATTATGCTATGCGGTCTCATCCCCCTAACCATAGCTGATAAATAATAACCCACACAATAAGGTATACTTACAGCGCTTTGTGGGTCTCGAATACACATATGGTAAAACAAATCCTGTTCATTTACCTTTTCCTTATTCTTACCTCTTTGTGTAATCGAATTAGCTAAAAACCTATGAATTACTCTTAACTCTGCTCTATCTATATCCAAATAAGAGTAATTTCACCTTTTGAATCGGTGATGGCTTGTCATTTAACTCCATACACCATGCGTATCAAAATTTTCGTCTATCTTCCTACCGTTCAATATCAACCCTCTACAATCGGCAGATGCTAGCTCCTCAGGCGTATATATACGTAAAGCCTGAGCCATGTCTTGTAAAGACATGTGGCGCATCGAACCTCCTAACAAAAATCTAATAAAAGATCAATCGGTTAAACTAGCTACCCGATCATTTAATTCTATACTACATAACAATTCTTCACACCATACTTTATATACAGGTCTACGCATGTTGAATAACCGTACCCAATCGTTAAAAGTAGAATTACCATACCTTTGTGCAAGTAATTCCCTAATTGGCCCGGCCAATTCTACAGCTTCTAATGGTCCCCATTCTATGACCCTAGGTACCTCAACAGCTTTAGAATGAAGAGTATGCAAACCCCTTTGGTATTTTGGATAATCTATCCAAAGTTTGTCAAATCTCAGGTTCGGGTGCAAATCTTCCAAGTGCATATCAGAAAATGTCATGACTGGATGAGGTATATCTTGTTTGTAGTAGTTATCCACCTCCTGTTGTTCCGCATTCTCAGCAGGAGCATTGCGAGCTTGGGATGAAGATTCACCCCTTTCAGTCTGCAAAACATATCAAACACAATTTTTGTGCATCCAAATATGCATTAGTGTCAGCAAAATCATCAATCAAAATAATTACAATGACATGTTTAATTTATATCAAACTTAAGCTCATTTTCATATTTTCATCAAATCTACACTTTTTCAAATAAGCATATACGAAAATGTTCGCCAAGTTCATAAGCATTCAACTCAAATAACATGTCAAAATAATCATTACTAGCAATTAAACAAGTTTCAAATGGCATTATCTCTCAAAAATCAAGTTCATGAATTTTAGACTTGAAAAAGTCCACTTTAATTCTCAAAATCATGTTTAGGCTCAAAGTTTGGATCATTTAACTACCTAAACATGTTACACTACTTAATTTAGCAACAATTCATGACAAAAATCGGCCATAACCTGTTTATATCAAAAAGCCCCAAATTGCTCAAGAACACAAACCCTAGATTACTCAAAATTTGAAGTTTAAGGCTTCTAATCATGTTAAATAGCATCAATCTAGGTTATACAAGCATAATACATAAACAATTTAAGCATAATTACACTAAAAAGCATCAAAATCAAATTGGGGAAAAAATTGCTCAAGAACACTAATTTTCGAATTAAATGGTGTTTAGGTGTAGAAATTTACCGTTTTTCTTGAGTAATTCCTTGATAGCATCCTTCTCCACATGATTTTAGTAAAAGATTTGATGATTAACGGTCAAAAATTGTGAATTTGGGGGTGTTTTTTAGGGTTTTTGCGGGTTTTATCGCAGTATTTTCGTGGGTGTTGGGTTGGGGACTGATCAGTTCGTCCCTTATATTTTTTTTTCTGGATTTTAAGAACTCCGCGAGTCGCGGTATTTTACCCTTCAAACTCCGCGAGTCGCGGAGTTTGTATTTTTTTTTTATATATATCTTAACTAATTAAAACAATTAAGTAATTAATTTTAAAATTTTGTTTCCCTTGTTATTTAGGATGAGGTCGTTTCGGATCGATGTCCTAGTCCGTCCTTCGAAAAATTTTTAAAATTTGTCTTTTTGTAGCGATTGTTTTAAAAGCTAAGATTTTTAGTTTTTTTTAATGTTTTTGGCATACTTTAATTCAATAAGATTAAAAATAATGATAATAAAAGTTCTCGTCCCTCCCTCGGGTAAAGCAATTTTGGTTCAAATGACCTAGTCTTCAACTTACGACGAATTTTAAAAATCATATTTTTAACTTAATGAGATAAAGTAAATTTTTGTTTTTAAATTCACACCAACTTAAATTAAAAATACATAAAATTCAAAATTAATAAAAAAAAAATTCACACTAAATTTAAAATTTGAAGTGCATAAAATTAAAAATTCATATTTTAAAAATTAAAAATTCACACCAAACTTATATTAATTTTTTCAAATATTTACAATTTTAAATATATTGATTTTACAAAGTTTACAATATTAATTTAAGATTTATATATTAATTTTAAAAACATGGTAAAAATAAAATTAAAAATATTTTTGGCTTTTTATCCCACTTTAATCAATCAAATATTATCAAAAAAATACGCCCCTCTTTTCGGTAAAGTAATTTCGGTTCCATAACCTAATTTAACTCATGACGAATTTTTGAAATATTTTGGGTTGATTGATTAAAGATATTTATACCTTAAGAATAAACGTTAAATTTCGCAGTGATTTAATAAATTTTTGTATGATATCAATAATTTCGGTCGCCAAACCTAATTTTATTCAATACCAATTTAATACTTTATAGCGAACAAATTAGCGTTTATTATCAAAAGGTTAAAAATAAAAATAAAAATAAAAACTGTACAGACTTACCTGTGAGATAGTATTCTTAGTTATATGATCTATCCCATTCATAAGATAGTCGGTTTAATTGGTTTTCCATGGCTACATAGGCGTAACCTCGAGCATTCAGTGTTTTTTCTTCTAAACATATGAACGGTCCGTCTCTGCATAAAGTAACAAATTCGGTATTTGAATAGGTTTGATTATTTGAACATTTACCTCCATGTGACCATTTTCCGCATTTGTGACATCTTTCTAGGTGTCGTGCTCTTCTTTTCGCTGCGGATTTTGATTTTCCTTTACCAAATTGTGACTTATTATCTTCGTATCTGGATTCTTTTCTTACTCCGTCCAATCTTTCTCTGATTACTGATACTATTTCACTCGGAAGTGTGTCATTATTACGTTTAGTGATCAAAGCGTGTAGCATTAGACCATGGTTTAGTTCACAGGCAGTCTTCATTTCGTAAAAACCTAAAAAAAATAAAAATTCAGAATGGGGGGAGAAGACTTGTTCTTTAGGGTCTGCTAGGGAAAGACCATTCGGGTTCCATTTTCGAGAACTACACGAAAACAGACAATCTAACTCTAACATAAATACATAAACCCCCTATACATAGTTGAAATTGTGATTAACATTATTTTCAATTGAATCATCAACAATTTGTATATCTTTGACTTTTACTTCAATCCATTTGTTGATTTCCTCCGTAACTTTCACAAATTCAACTAACATTGCCTTTTCTTTTGACGATAAATTGGATATTAATCGGTTATATAACTTAAAGTTTCCTTTAATCTTAGCATCGTGAATCCGTTTATAAAGTTTCTTCGTTGAACTGTTAAAAATGGGTTCATCTAATTTCGTATCATCAACGGCATTCTTTGTGATTGGATCATCATTAAGTGTTTCTTCATCTTCCCCACACTTATGCGTTTTTATTGATCTAACAGTTTTGGTTTGTGGAGATCTAAACTTTCGGTTCACAAAGGTGATCGATGTATCACCATCCCTAAGTGTCATTCTACCTTCTCTTACATCAATGAATGCCTCAGTGGTTGCTAAAAATGGGCGACCTAGAATTAGTGGAATATCAAGGTTTTCCTCCATATTAATCACTATGAAGTTTACAACAAAGGTCAAACTTCCCACGTTAACAAGTAAATTATTTGCTATTCCAACCGGGTGTTTAATGGTTTGGTCAAATGATTGAACACCTATTTTGGTTGGTTTTAATTTACCCATGCTTAATCTTTTGTATAAGGAAAGAGGCATAATATTTGCACTTGCTCCTAAATCTGCGAGTCCATTATATATAGCACCATCATTAAGTAAGCAAGAAATGATAAATTCACCTGGGTCTCCTGCTTTAGTAAGTCGAGTTGGTTTGTAAACCTTTTTCGTGTGTTCTTTCCTTGGTTCTTTCACTTCTATTTGAATTTCTTGTTCACATTTTTCTTCGTTTCTTGGAATGGGAGGTTTGTATAAGAATTCTTCTTCATTACTCAAATTTGAATCCTCCTTATATTCTAATTTTGATTTTTCATATGTTGTTGATAACATATTTATGTTTTCATTTTGAAGGTTTTCTTTGGTGGTGAAATTATGATTAACTTCATTGTCAACTTCCATCGGACCATGTATGTAATTTTTAACTCTGTGACCATTAACTTTAAATTCAATCCCATTTGAATTTATTAATTCTATCGTTCCGTATGGGAAAACTCTTTTGACTATGAATGGTCCAGACCATCTTGATTTCAATTTTCCAGGAAATAGCTTGAATCGTGAATTGAAAAGAAGAACTCTGTCTCCTTCTTTAAATTCTTTTGAACTTCTGATTCTTTTATCATGCCATTTCTTCGTTCTTTCTTTATAGATTAACGAATTTTCGTATGCTTCATGTCTTAATTCTTCTAATTCGTTTAGTTGACTTAATCGTAGACGTCCGGCTTCATGTAAATCAAGATTACATGTCTTCAAAGCCCAAAATGCTTTGTGTTCAATTTCTACTGGAAGATGACATGCTTTTCCATAAACAAGTCTAAAAGGTGTGGTTCCAATTGGAGTTTTGTAGGCTGTTCTAAAAGCCCAGAGTGCATCCTCCAATTTAATGGACCATTCCTTCGGATTTGATCCTACGGTTTTCTCTAAAATACGTTTTAAAGCTCGGTTGGTATTTTCAACTTGTCCACTTGTTTGTGGATGATATGCGGTGGAGATTTTATGAGTTACTCCATATCTTTTAAGAACTTTTTCAAGTTGATTATTACAGAAATGAGTACCCCGATCACTTATTAAAGCTTTCGGTGTTCCAAACCTTACAAAAAGACGTTTTAAAAAGTTGACTACAACTCGTGCATCGTTAGTTGGGAGAGCTTGTGCTTCCGCCCATTTAGATACATAATCAATAGCTACGAGAATATATAGATTATTATGAGATTTTGGAAATGGACCCATAAAGTCAATACCCCAAATGTCAAATACTTCACATACTTGGATGACATTTTGTGGCATTTTATCACGTTGACTTATTTTTCCGGCCCTTTGACAAGCATCACAGGATTTGCAAAGAAGGTGTGCGTCTTTGTAAATTGTAGGCCAATAGAATCCAGCATCATAAACTTTTCTTGCTGTTAGTTGAGGCCCATAATGCCCTCCTGTTGGTCCTGTGTGACAATGGTTTAAAATTTTACTAGCTTCATCTCCGAATACACATCGGCGTATTATTCCATCGGGACAACTTTTAAACAGATGTGGATCTTCCCAGAAATAGTGTTTTATATCACTGAAGAATTTCTTTCGTTTTTGGTACGACAATCCTTTTTCAAGGAATCCACAAACTAAGTAGTTTGCATAGTCTGCAAACCATGGAATTTCATTATAATCTATCTTCAATAGATATTCATCAGGAAAGTTGTCTTGTATGGCCGATTCATTTAGAACTTCTAATTCGGGATTTTCAAGACGAGAAAGATGATCAGCGGCGAGATTTTCTGCTCCTCTTTTATCTCGGATTTCAATATCAAACTCTTGTAAGAGTAAGATCCAACGGATTAATCTTGGTTTGGCATCTTGTTTCGAAAATAGGTATCTAAGAGCAGAATGGTCGGTATAGACCACCGTTTTAGCTAGAACGAGAATTGATCGAAATTTGTCAAAAGCAAAGACAATAGCAAGGAGTTCTTTTTCAGTAGTTGTGTAATTTGTTTGTGCTCCTTGTAACGTCTTACTAGCATAATATATAGGTTGAAATCATTTTTCAATCCTTTGTCCTAAAACGGCTCCCATTGCAAAATCACTTGCATCGCACATTAATTCAAACGGTAGATTCCAATTTGGTGTTATCATGATCGGCGCATTAGTGAGTTTCTCTTTAAGAATATTAAAAGATTTGATACATTCATCTGAAAAGATGAATGGAGCATCCTTTTCTAGGAGTTTATTCATAGGAGTAGCAATTTTAGAAAAATCTTTTATGAAATGTCGGTAAAAACCGGCATGCCCTAGAAAACTCCTAACTCCTCTAACATTGGTGGGATGTGGAAGTTTAGCAATTACATCTACTTTAGCTCTATCCACTTCAATTCCTTCTTTTGAAATTTTATGTCCAAGAACGATGCCTTCTTTAACCATGAAATGTTATTTCTCCCAATTAAGTACTAGATTTGATTGTTCGCATCTAATAAGCATTCGTTCAAGATTAGCTAGACATGATTCAAATGTATCACCGAAGACTGAAAAGTCATCCATGAAAACTTCCATGCATTCTTCTATCATGTCATGAAAAATCGCCATCATACACCTTTGAAAGGTTGCAGGGGCGTTGCAAAGTCCAAATGGCATGCGTTTGTAAGCAAAAGTACCATAAGGGCACGTGAATGTGGTTTTCTCTTGGTCCTCAGGTGCTATTGGAATTTGAAAATATCCAGAAAATCCATCAAGAAAGCAATAGTAACTATTTCCGGCTAATCTTTCCAACATTTGATCAATGAAAGGTAAGGGAAAGTGATCTTTTCTGGTGGCGTCATTTAATTTTCTATAATCAATACACACACGCCATCCTGTTACAGTCCTAGTAGGAATAAGCTCATTTTTCTCATTTGTAATGACAGTCATGCCACCCTTCTTAGGCACGCATTGAACTGGGCTTACCCATGGACTATCAGAGATTGGATATATCAAACCTGCATCTAGTAGTTTAATAATTTGTTTCTTAACTACATCTTGCATATTAGGATTTAGTCTTCGTTGGCGTTGCACATACGTTTTATGACCTTCTTCCATAAGGATTTTATGTGTGCAATACGAAGGACTTATTCCTTTAATATCATGAATCTTCCATGCAATGGCTGGTTTATGAGCTTTCAACACAGAAATGAGTTGTGATTTCTCATTTTCAGTAAGAGAAGACGATATTATTACAGGTAATTCAGATTCACCATGTAAATAAGCGTATTCCAAATGGTTTGGAAGTGGCTTTAACTCTAATTTCGGAGGTTCTTCTATCGATGATTTATATCGATATATGTCTTCTTCTTTTAGCATTTGAATTTCTTCTGTTGTTGGTTCATATCCATTAGCTATAAGTGCAGCTAACATTTCAGATTCATCAATTGGTTCAGTTCCTTCTCCTAAAGAACATTCTCCTGTTCCTTGTAATTCTGGAAATTCTTCTAATAATTCTGCATGTGCATCTATAGTTTGAATATAATAACATGTATCATCTGCAGATTGTGGTTGTTGCATTGCTCTATCAACTGAAAAGGTAACACTCTCGTCCTCTATACTTAGGGTCAGTTTCTTACCAAACACGTCTATCATTACTTTAGCTGTGTTTAAGAATGGTCTTCCTAATATGAGAGGAACTTGAGAATCTTCTTCTATGTCCAGAACAACAAAATCTACTGGAAATACTAAAGTACCAACTTTAACTAGCATGTTCTCCATTATCCCTCTAGGATATTTTATGGATCGATCGGCTAGTTGTATACTTATTCTGGTTGGTTTCAATTCTCCAAGGTCTAGTTTAGCGTATAGTGAATACGGCATTAAATTTATACTAGCACCTAAGTCTGCCAGTGCTTCTATTGAACTAAGACTACCCAGAAAACATGGAATTGTGAAACTTCCTGGATCAGATAGTTTTTCTGGTATCTTATTCAACAGCACTGCTGAACAATTAGCGTTCATAGTAACTGTCACGACCCTACTTTTTCCGTTATCTTTTTCCGTTAATTATTTAACGACCGTTAACTGTTAGTGTGCCACGTCATTTCTATGACCTATATTATTATTTTTGTAATAATATATATATAATAATTATTATGTGTTATATGAATATATGTATTCATATTTTAATTTATACGTTTATACGTCTCGCGGATTTCTATCCGGCGAATCTTTTCGGTTTTAAAACCAACGGTCGAGCTTTCGGGATTTTTAAATCCTAAATATTTTAAATATAATATTTTATGATCATATTATTAATAGGTGTATTTATATTTATTTTTCGTCGCGCGTTTGTTATCTTTCCGGATTTTTAATCGCGTAAGCGTGTTTTCGCGTTTCGGGCTTCGTTCGGGATTTCGGGCCACAAGGAAATTAGCATTTAACAAATTTGGGCCATGGGGCCCACCCCATGACCCCATTCGGCCGAAGCTCCAAGGGGAGGGAGTAACACTCCCTTGATTTTTATTTTTTTGATCATTATCTCCATTCCATTTATTTTTAAAACCTAATTTTCTATTTTTGCTCTCTTCTCCCTCTTCCTCCCTCTTGTGCCGTCGCCACCACCACCATACATCACCAAAATCACCACTTTTTATTGCTTGGATCATCAATTGGCTTGCTTAATCGGATTCCTCTCGTCTTTCTCTACGCGATTACATTCTTTGATTCTCGATTTGGGTATAAACCCTAACCCTAGAACTTTTAATTTTTATTCATATTTCTGTATTTTGTGTTCATATTATTAGTATGATGTTTATTAGTTGTTGTAATGTTGTTTGGATGCGTAGAATTACTCGTTTGCATATGTTTTCGGTTTGTAAAATTTGGACAGCAGTTTGATTCGTGTTTTCTGACTTTGTAACTGATATAAATGTTAAAATAAAGTATATAAATGAGTTCCTCTCATCAATACATTAATTTTAGACTCCGGATTCATGTCGTTTCGATTCTCGGAGCCCTAGATATGCTTAATTTGGTTTTTAGTTAAAGATTGAAAGGTGTTCTTGGCATGAACAAGGTTGGGTCCGACTTTGTGACCATCCTTGGTGTCTTTAGGGTGTGTCATTTGGTTAGGACTGATGGTGGGATGAATTTTCATGTTCGGGTCACCTAAATCCGAGCCACGGTTCACCCGTTGTGCCTAAATTACTGTTTTGAGTAAATTGATTTTCCCAAGTGTGGTCATGGCTGATATCCATGACCTAGGGACTGTTCTTGGAGTGTTCTTAAGTTCATAATTGTGTTGGGTGGTTTGAGTAGGCGGGAATGCATCTGTGGCTCGCCCGAAACCGACACCCGGGGCTCAAGATACGACCCGATGAACTTTTAAACTTAAAACTTATGGTTAATGATTAAACTTATATTAAAATTAATGGATTTCATTATTAATTAATTACTTATGATAAAAGAAGTAATTATTATTATTTAAAACTTATGATATAAATATTTATTATATCATTTAATTATTAATTATGATTTAATTAACATTTTAATTAAACTTATGATTAATAATACTTTTATTATTAAAGGAAAATACTTATGATAAGTATTAAATTTGTTTTTGAGAAATTATTAAAAGACTTATAATAAGGATTAAATAATTATTTAATTATTATAAGACTTAATTATTATTTAATTATGATTTAATTATTAAATACTTATGATTTAATAATTTTAATTAGAAACTTATGATATAATTAATAATTCATTATTAATTAAAAATACTTATGATATAATTTAAAAATTATTATTATTAATAATACTTATATTATGATTAGTATTTAATTAATTTATTTAAATACTTATGTCATACTAATTATAACATTTCAACTTATATTAACTTTAATAATTCATTTTATTTAATTAAACTTATGTTAAGACATTATTATACACTTTTGACTTTAAATAACATTATAACCTATGTTATTATTATAACTTACACTTTTAAAATTAATGTTGACTATGTTTGGCCAAGGTTGACTTTTGAGTTGACTTTCGGTTGACTTTGACTTTCAGTTGACTTCTGTTGACTTTCTAAATAAGGAAACTTTCCTAACTTCAAAACTTTCTAAAAATAGAACTTTCTAAATTTGGAAACTTTCCAAAAATAGAAACTTTCAAAAATAGAAACTTTCCAAAAATAGAAACTTTCCAAAAATAGAAACTTTCTAAAAATAGAAAGCGTGTGTCCTTATGCTGTTCCAATCAAACCGATGCTTGCTGAGTAATGTTCTATGTCTACTTGCAACATGTACAATAGCTATTATACTAAGACTTGACCTAAGTTAGTTATTTATTTCGACCTGCTTTATTTATAGGTCGGCGTTGTGATCTTTCTTGATCACTTTACTTTACTTGCTGTTCGCTTGTTTGTGAGATTTCTTCAGTTGCTATTTAAGGTGAGTTATAGTCCCGTTTTTACATACTTTTCAAAGTATACTTTTTGGGATGTGATTACATGCATATTTTTATTTACGGTTAGACACAAGTAACAGTTAAATTTAATTATTCATTGTGAGTTGGACAAAAATATTCCCTAGTCTGGTAACTGTAATCATTGGTTTCTACCGGTGAACGCGAATCCTATGGATAGATCTATCGGGTTTGACAACCCCATTTTGAGCTAGTCGCGCTAGCAATTTATAATCGGAATGTTTAGTACTTCGTAATTTGTTGTAGATACACTGTCCAAGTGAATATTTTTATTGTGTTTGGCAAGGGTAAATAAAGGGTTAAGTGGTTACCAGGTGGCTCATTGATAATGGAATAATGTTTAATGTTTTCTAACATTTTTAAATCTTGTGGTCCAAGGTTTACTTATTTATTTAAACCTATAATTTACTCAACCTTTGTGTTGACAGTTTACTTGCATGTTTTCACAGGTACTTGAGTTATATGATGCTTCCGCTGTCTTTAGAAGAGTCTGCATGCATTTGGGCAGATTTTTATTGAAACAATTATGAAACTTAAGTTGGCATTCTATTTTTGGATAATTTAAATTGTGGGTTTGTTGGCAAGGTTTTGTGTCAACTTTTGGATTATTAATATGTTGGGTTGTTTTAAACTACATATTTTGGTTTGTTTCCTTTTTTTGGGAAAACTTTTGAAATAAAAGAATGCAACTTTGTTTATTTAATGCATTTAAGTCCGATCAAGCTGTGGGACCAACTGTCGGATCCGTTAAGTATTTTGACGGGGTCGTCACATGTGGTATCAGAGCTCTGGTTGTAGGGAACTAGGCGGTCTTAATGTGGTCAACCCGTGGTTATTAGGGTGCATTAGAGTCTAGTCTACAGCCCGACCTTTTTGCTATAGCATTATTATGCATTTCATTTCGTATAAGTTATATTATTAGCTTTCATATCTTTTTAGTAAATGGTTTGCGGTTTTGCTGTTTGCAGATGTCGACTTCGAGCGATAACTCTGTTGCTGCTCCTGCTCCACCGTCTCCTGCTAGACGTCGTGCTAATCAACCAGAGATCGATGATCCTGTTCATTACTATTTTTCTACCATTACTCATATGAACCGGGCTTATAATGAGGTGACACGTATTAACGCCCTTAGTGATTGTTTGCGCACTTTGCCACATAATGAAGTTATGGACGAGATCCGTGCCGACATGGGTAACTTTATCACTTTCAAGCATAGGGTTGAGGATGCGAACCGTAAGCGTGATCGAGAAGTTAATGCTAAGTTCGAGGCTCTCGAGAGCACTGTTCGTGTGTTGAAGGAAGAGTTGGATGTTGTGAAAGGGAAGTTGCGTAAGTATGAGGATCCTGCTGAGACTCATGCTGGACCAGCTTATCACACCCACTCTAAGCGAATGTGATGTGATTATTCATATTGATTATCTATTTCATCAGACTTAATGTCCTTTTTATACATACATTTTGGGTTATGTACGGCGTTTTGCCGAGGATTTTATTAAGATTTTGTTATGGGATATTTTTTCATTATGTATGGATGGTTATTTTTATGATGTCTATTATCATGTTTTATTTCTAATATTATGGCTCTTGGCATGTTATATTATGCGTAATATATGTTCATGTATGTTAGGTGCTATGTATGTTGTATGATGTTATCATAAAATATGTATGCATGTGATGGTTATTTCTATAACAATCATAACTGTCAAGTTATTACTCATAGTGTTAGTTGACTAATATCTTAATGGTTAGTCTTTTCGTGTTTTGATCTATTCCTTTATGACACTAGTATTATTCTTGGTACTAACGGATGTGTTATTCTATTTTGAAGATCATGCCTCCAAGAGAGTCCACTGAAGCGCGTATGCAATGCCTGATCAATGAAGGAATTGCTGCTGCTATGGCAGCAAATGCTAATCTTAACGCCAATGTGAACAACAACGTGGGATGCTCCCACAAAACTTTTATGGCTGGTCGACCCCAAGAATTCAGTGGTACGGAAGGACCAATAGGGCTTACTCGTTGGTTCGAGAAAATCGAATCTATTTTCAGGGTCAGTCGGGTCCGTGAAGAGGACAAAGTTAGTTTCGCTAGTTGCACTCTCAAGGATAGTGCCTTGACATGGTGGAACAATCTGGTTAGTAGTTTGGGAAGCGATGTAGCTTATGGTTTGGCCTGGAATGATTTTAAGGAAAGATTGATCACCCGCTATAGACCTCGGGGTGAGCTTAAGAAGCTAGAGGTTGAGCTCAAGAATTTGAAAATGCATGGCACCGAGTTAGATGCCTATGAACGAAGGTTTTTCGAGTTAACTTTGCTGTGTCCTAGGGTTTATGCGGATGAGGACAGCAAAATTAAGGCTTACATTGATGGTTTGTCCGAGAAGATTGAACACGGGGTTGAGTCCAGTGAACCCCAGACTATTGAGGCAGCTATGTCTATGGCCCACAAACTTAATGACAAGGTGTTGAGAAGAAGCAAGACTACAGTTGTTGAAAGTAGTGAGGAGGTTGTCAAGAAGGCTGACAATGGGAAACGAAAGTGGGATAACAACCGCAATCAAAACCAGGGTCAGCAGAAGAAACAGGATACCTCAGGTGCTAATAACAGAAATCAGCGTGTGTGTCCTCGTTGCTATAAAGCTCATGATGGTTACTGCACAGTTACTTGTAAGAGGTGCTCTAAGCAAGGGCACATTGCTAAAGATTGTACAGTGCTTTTGCCGGGGTCTGCTACTCCCGCGACTGGTGGTAATAATAATAATGTTGGTAATAGAGGTGGTAACGGTAACGGTAATGGGAAATCGAATAATGGAGGTAATCCAAGGGTTTGTTATGAGTGTGGGAAGCCGGGGCATTTCCGAGATGCTTGTCCCAACAAGAAGACTGCAGAGACTGCACGCGGCCGAGCGTTCAACATTAATGCTAAGGATGCGGAGGAAGATCCTAAGCTTGTTACTGGTACGTTCTCAGTCAACGATTTATCAGTTTATGTGTTATTTGATTCAGGGGCTGATTTAAGTTTCGTGTCGAGTAAATTAAGTCCGAGAATCAAAACGCCGTTAACTCTCTTAGACAATACTTATGTTGTTGAAGTAGCTAATGGTAAGGAACTTACTGCTAAGACTGTACATCGTAAGTGTAACATTAATCTGGGTGGTAGGGATTTCGAGATAGATTTGATACCGATTGAACTTGGTAGTTTTGATATTGTTATTGGTATGGTTTGGCTGTCTGCGAACCATGCTGAGATCGTGTGTTATGATAAGGCTATTCGTATTACTGATGTGATTGGAGAGCCACTGATGGTCTTTGGAGATAAGAAATGCACACAGTTAAACCTTATTAGCTGTATGAAAGTTCGTAAACATCTCCGCAAAGGCTGTCATGCTATCCTTGCTCATGTTGTTGATCCTAGTAAGGAAGTAAAGAACGTTGATGACGTTCATATTGTTAGGGATTTTCCCGAGGTGTTTCCCGATGACTTACCTGGCCTTCCGCCGCAACGCGCGGTAGAATTTCAGATTGATCTTGTTCCCGGCGCTGCTCCTGTAGCACGTGCTCCTTATCGTCTTGCGCCTTCTGAACTTCAAGAATTGTCAAGTCAACTCCGTGAGTTGTTAGACAAAGGTTTTATTCGTCCTAGTTCGTCCCCTTGGGGAGCTCCTGTTCTGTTTGTTAAGAAGAAGGATGGTTCTTTTCGTTTATGCATTGATTATCGTGAACTGAATAAGCTCACTGTTAAAAATCGTTATCCTCTTCCGAGAATTGATGATCTGTTCGATCAGCTTCAGGGTTCTTCTGTTTATTCAAAAATTGATCTTCGTTCTGGCTATCATCAGTTGCGTGTTAAAGAATCTGATGTTTCAAAAACTGCTTTTCGCACCCGTTACGGTCACTTTGAATTTCTTGTTATGCCGTTCGGATTGACAAATGCACCTGCTGTGTTCATGGACCTCATGAACCGTGTGTGTAGACCCTATCTGGACAAGTTCGTTATAGTTTTCATCGATGACATTCTTATCTATTCTAAGAGTGATGAAGAGCACGAAGAACATTTGAGGTTAGTGCTTGATTTGTTAAAGAAAGAAGAGTTGTACGCTAAGTTTTCTAAGTGTGCATTTTGGTTAAAAGAAGTTCAGTTCCTTGGTCACATTGTTAGCAAACAAGGAATACAAGTTGATCCTGCTAAAATTGAGGCGATTGAAAAGTGGGAAACTCCGAAAACTCCTACTCAAATTCGTCAGTTCTTAGGATTGGCAGGTTACTATCGAAGGTTCATCCAGGATTTCTCTCGTATAGCAAAACCTCTGACTGCTTTAACGCATAAGGGGAAAAAGTATGAGTGGAAGGATGAACAGGAGAATGCTTTTCAGATTTTGAAGAAGAAACTGACTACCGCTCCGATATTGTCTCTACCGGAGGGTAATGATGATTTTGTTGTTTATTGCGATGCATCACGACAAGGCTATGGTTGCGTTTTGATGCAACGAAAGAAGGTTATTGCGTATGCGTCACGTCAGTTGAAGGTTCGCGAACAGAACTATACAACTCATGATTTAGAGTTGGGAGCTATTATTTTTGCACTGAAGATTTGGAGACACTATCTTTTAGGTGTTAAGAGTACTGTGTACACCGATCATAAGAGTCTTCAACATATTCTCGATCAAAAACATTTGAACATGAGACAACGAAGATGGATTGAGACGTTGAATGATTATGATTGTGACCTTTTGTATCATCCGGGTAAAGCCAATGTTGTGGCTAATGCTTTGAGTCGTAAAGAAAGGGCTAAACCACGAAGGGTTAGAGCTTTGAATCTGACAGTTAGATCAAACCTCGTTAGGCAGATTCTTGAGGCACAACAAGAAGCCTTAAAGGAGGAGAATTTCGTGAAAGAGAATGTAGCCAAAGTAGCTAAGAAGTTTGAAGTTCGAGCTGATGGAACTAGATACTTTGCGGGACGTCTTTGGGTTCCGAAGTTTGGAGGTCTTCGACAGTTGATTTTAGATGAGGCTCATAAGTCTAGATACTCTATTCATCCTGGTTCAGGGAAGATGTATCAGGATCTTAAGGAGCTGTATTGGTGGCATAATTTGAAGGGTGACATAGCTAAGTATGTGTCTAAGTGTTTGACCAGTTCTAAGGTCAAAGCTGAACATCAAAAACCGTCCGGATTGTTGGTACAACCAGAAATTCCCGAGTGGAAGTGGGAAGGTATCACTATGGATTTTATCACTAAGTTACCAAGAGTTTCGGGTGGTTATGATGCGATTTGGGTGATTGTAGATCGACTCACTAAGTCAGCTCACTTTTTGCCGATTAAGGAAACCGATTCTATGGAGAAACTCACCCGTTTGTATTTGAAAGATATTGTTTCGAGGCATGGTGTTCCCGTTTCTATTATTTCCGACAGAGATAGTCGATTTGTATCGAGATTTTGGCAATCGTTGCAAGAAGCCTTGGGCACTAGATTGGATATGAGCACCGCTTATCATCCTCAAACGGATGGTCAAAGTGAGAGGACCATTCAGACATTAGAAGATATGTTGCGAGCTTGTGTGATTGATTTTGGGAATGGGTGGGATAAGTATTTTCCGTTAGCTGAGTTTTCTTATAACAACAGTTATCACGCAAGTATTAAAGCCGCACCGTTTGAAGCTTTGTACGGTAGGAAATGTAGGTCTCCTATTTGTTGGAATGAGGTTGGGGATGCTCAACTTACAGGTCCAGAGATTATTCACGAGACTACTGAGAAGATTGTGCAAATTAAAGAAGGTTGAGAACTGCTAGAAGTCGGCAAAAGAGTTATGCCGACAAAGGAAGGAAAGATGTTGAATTTCAAGTTGGTGATCGTGTTATGTTAAAAGGTTCGCCTTGGAAGGGTGTTATTCGTTTTGGTAAAAGAGGGAAGTTAAGTCCTCGTTTCGTGGGACCGTTTGAGATCATTGAAAGAGTTGGACCGGTGGCTTATCGTTTGAAGTTGACACAAGAACTCAGTGCTGTTCACGATGTTTTCCATATTTCGAACTTAAAAGTATTTGGCTGAATTTGATCAGACTATTCCTTTGGAGGAACTTCAAGTTGACAAGCAATTGCATTTTATTGAGGAGCCAGTTGAGATCATGGACCGAGAGGTTAAGACTCTTAAACAGAGCAAAATTCCTATTGTTCGGGTCCGATGGAACGCTAGACGCGGTCCCGAGTTCACTTGGGAGCGTGAAGACCAAATGAAGCAGAAGTACCCGCATTTGTTCTCAGATGCCGAGTCAACCCCTGCGCCTGCTTAAATTTCGGGACGAAATTTCCGTAACGGGGAGGTACTGTCACGACCCTACTTTTTCCGTTATCTTTTTCCGTTAATTATTTAACAACCGTTAACTGTTAGTGTGCCACGTCATTTCTATGACCTATATTATTATTTTTGTAATAATATATATATAATAATTATTATGTGTTATATGAATATATGTATTCATATTTTAATTTATACGTTTCTACGTCTCGCGGATTTCTATCCGGCGAATCTTTTCGGTTTTAAAACCAACGGTCGAGCTTTCGGGATTTTTAAATCCTAAATATTTTAAATATGATATTTTATGATCATATTATTAATAGGTGTATTTATATTTATTTTTCGTCGCGCGTTTGTTATCTTTCCGGATTTTTAATCGCGTAAGCGTGTTTTCGCGTTTCGGGCTTCGTTCGGGATTTCGGGCCACAAGGAAATTAGCATTTAACAAATTTGGGCCATGGGGCCCACCCCATGACCCCATTCGGCCGAAGCTCCAAGGGGAGGGAGTAACACTCCCTTGATTTTTATTTTTTTGATCATTATCTCCATTCCATTTATTTTTAAAACCTAATTTTCTATTTTTGCTCTCTTCTCCCTCTTCCTCCCTCTTGTGCCGTCGCCACCACCACCATACATCACCAAAATCACCACTTTTTATTGCTTGGATCATCAATTGGCTTGCTTAATCGGATTCCTCTCGTCTTTCTCTACGCGATTACATTCTTTGATTCTCGATTTGGGTATAAACCCTAACCCTAGAACTTTTAATTTTTATTCATATTTCTGTATGTTGTGTTCATATTATTAGTATGATGTTTATTAGTTGTTGTAATGTTGTTTGGATGCGTAGAATTACTCGTTTGCATATGTTTTCGGTTTGTAAAATTTGGACAGCAGTTTTATTCGTGTTTTCTGAGTTTGTAACTGATATAAATGTTAAAATAAAGTATATAAATGAGTTCCTCTCATCAAGACATTAATTTTAGACTCCGGATTCATGTCGTTTCGATTCTCGGAGCCCTAGATATGCTTAATTTGGTTTTTGGTTAAAGATTGAAAGGTGTTCTTGGCATGAACAAGGTTGGGTCCGACTTTTTGACCATCCTTGGTGTCTTTAGGGTGTGTCATTTGGTTAGGACTGATGGTGGGACGAATTTTCATGTTCGGGTCACCTAAATCCGAGCCACGGTTCACCCGTTGTGCCTAAATTACTGTTTTGAGTAAATTGATTTTCCCAAGTGTGGTCATGGCTGATATCCACGACCTAGGGACTGTTCTTGGAGTGTTCTTGAGTTCATAATTGTGTTGGGTGGTTTGAGTAGGCGGAAATGCATCTGTGGCTCGCCCGAAACCGACACCCGGGGCTCAAGATACGACCCGATGAACTTTTAAACTTAAAACTTATGGTTAATGATTAAACTTATATTAAAATTAATGGATTTCATTATTAATTAATTACTTATGATAAAAGAAGTAATTATTATTATTTAAAACTTATGATATAAATATTTATTATATCATTTAATTATTAATTATGATTTAATTAACATTTTAATTAAACTTATGATTAATAATACTTTTATTATTAAAGGAAAATACTTATGATAAGTATTAAATTTGTTTTTGAGAAATTATTAAAAGACTTATAATAAGGATTAAATAATTATTTAATTATTATAAGACTTAATTATTATTTAATTATGATTTAATTATTAAATACTTATGATTTAATAATTTTAATTAGAAACTTATGATATAATTAATAATTCATTATTAATTAAAAATACTTATGATATAATTTAAAAATTATTATTATTAATAATACTTATATTATGATTAGTATTTAATTAATTTATTTAAATACTTATGTCGTACTAATTATAACATTTCAACTTATATTAACTTTAATAATTCATTTTATTTAATTAAACTTATGTTAAGACATTATTATACACTTTTGACTTTAAATAACATTATAACCTATGTTATTATTATAACTTACACTTTTAAAATTAATGTTGACTATGTTTAGCCAAGGTTGACTTTTGAGTTGACTTTCAGTTGACTTTGACTTTCAGTTGACTTCTGTTGACTTTCTAAATAAGGAAACTTTCCTAACTTCAAAACTTTCTAAAAATAGAACTTTCTAAATTTGGAAACTTTCCAAAAATAGAAACTTTCCAAAAATAGAAACTTTCCAAAAATAGAAACTTTCCAAAAATAGAAACTTTCTAAAAATAGAAAGCGTGTGTCCTTATGCTGTTCCAATCAAACCGATGCTTGCTGAGTAATGTTCTATGTCTACTTGCAACATGTACAATAGCTATTATACTAAGACTTGACCTAAGTTAGTTATTTATTTCGACCTGCTTTATTTATAGGTCGGCGTTGTGATCTTTCTTGATCACTTTACTTTACTTGCTGTTCGCTTGTTTGTGAGATTTCTTCAGTTGCTATTTAAGGTGAGTTATAGTCCCGTTTTTACATACTTTTCAAAGTATACTTTTTGGGATGTGATTACATGCATATTTTTATTTACGGTTAGACACAAGTAACAGTTAAATTTAATTATTCATTGTGAGTTGGACAAAAATATTCCCTAGTCTGGTAACTGTAATCATTGGTTTCTACCGGTGAACGCGAATCCTACGGATAGATCTATCGGGTTTGACAACCCCATTTCGAGCTAGTCGCGCTAGCAATTTATAATCGGAATGTTTAGTACTTCGTAATTTGTTGTAGATACACTGTCCAAGTGTATATTTTTATTGTGTTTGGCAAGTGTAAATAAAGGGTTAAGTGGTTACCAGGTGGCTCATTGATAATGGAATAATGTTTAATGTTTTCTAACATTTTTAAATCTTGTGGTCCAAGGTTTACTTATTTATTTAAACCTATAATTCACTCAACCTTTGTGTTGACAGTTTACTTGCATGTTTTCACAGGTACTTGAGTTATATGATGCTTCCGCTGTCTTTAGAAGAGTCTGCATGCATTTGGGCAGATTTTTATTGAAACAATTATGAAACTTAAGTTGGCATTCTATTTTTGGATAATTTAAATTGTGGGTTTGTTGGCAAGGTTTTGTGTCAACTTTTGGATTATTAATATGTTGGGTTGTTTTAAACTACATATTTTGGTTTGTTTCCTTTTTTTGGGAAAACTTTTGAAATAAAAGAATGCAACTTTGTTTATTTAATACATTTAAGTCCGATCAAGCTGTGGGACCAACTGTCGGATCCGTTAAGTATTTTGACGGGGTCGTCACATGTGGTATCAGAGCTCTGGTTGTAGGGAACTAGGCGGTCTTAATGTGGTCAACCCGTGGTTATTAGGGTGCATTAGAGTCTAGTCTACAGCCCGACCTTTTTGCTATAGCATTATTATGCATTTCATTTCGTATAAGTTATATTATTAGCTTTCATATCTTTTTAGTATGTGGTTTGCGGTTTTGCTGTTTGCAGATGTCGACTTCGAACGATAACTCTGTTGCTGCTCCTGCTCCACCGTCTCCTGCTAGACGTCGTGCTAATCAACCAGAGATCGATGATCCTGTTCATTACTATTTTTCTACCATTACTCATATGAACCGGGCTTATAATGAGGTGACACGTATTAACGCCCTTAGTGATTGTTTGCGCACTTTGCCACATAATGAAGTTATGGACGAGATCCGTGCC
This sequence comes from Rutidosis leptorrhynchoides, assembly GCF_046630445.1. Taxonomy (NCBI): domain Eukaryota; kingdom Viridiplantae; phylum Streptophyta; class Magnoliopsida; order Asterales; family Asteraceae; genus Rutidosis; species Rutidosis leptorrhynchoides. Next base: position 554,469,199 of record NC_092334.1, read on the forward strand.
GACATGGGTAACTTTATCACTTTCAAGCATAGGGTTGAGGATGCGAACCATAAGCGTGATCGAGAAGTTAATGCTAAGTTCGAGGCTCTCGAGAGCACTGTTCGTGTGTTGAAGGAAGAGTTGGATGTTGTGAAAGGGAAGTTGCGTAAGTATGAGGATCCTGCTGAGACTCATGCTGGACCAGCTTATCACACCCGCTCTAAGCGAATGTGATGTGATTATTCATATTGATTATCTATTTCATCAGACTTAATGTCCTTTTTATACATACATTTTGGGTTATGTACGGCGTTTTGCCGAGGATTTTATTAAGATTTTGTTATGGGATATTTTTTCATTATGTATGGATGGTTATTTTTATGATGTCTATTATCATGTTTTATTTCTGATATTATGGCTCTTGGCATGTTATATTATGCGTAATATATGTTCATGTATGTTAGGTGCTATGTATGTTGTATGATGTTATCATAAAATATGTATGCATGTGATGGTTATTTCTATAACAATCATAACTGTCATGTTATTACTCATAGTGTTAGTTGACTAATATCTTAATGGTTAGTCTTTTCGTGTTTTGATCTATTCCTTTATGACACTAGTATTATTCTTGGTACTAACGGATGTGTTATTCTATTTTGAAGATCATGCCTCCAAGAGAGTCCACTGAAGCGCGTATGCAACGCCTGATCAATGAAGGAATTGCTGCTGCTATGGCAGCAAATGCTAATGTTAACGCCAATGTGAACAACAACGTGGGATGCTCCCACAAAACTTTTATGGCTGGTCGACCCCAAGAATTCAGTGGTACGGAAGGACCAATAGGGCTTACTCGTTGGTTCGAGAAAATCGAATCTATTTTCAGGGTCAGTCGGGTCCGTGAAGAGGACAAAGTTAGTTTCGCTAGTTGCACTCTCAAGGATAGTGCCTTGACATGGTGGAACAATCTGGTTAGTAGTTTGGGAAGCGATGTAGCTTATGGTTTGGCCTGGAATGATTTTAAGGAAAGATTGATCACTCGCTATAGACCTCGGGGTGAGCTTAAGAAGCTAGAGGTTGAGCTCAAGAATTTGAAAATGCATGGCACCGAGTTAGATGCCTATGAACGAAGGTTTTTCGAGTTAACTTTGCTGTGTCCTAGGGTTTATGCGGATGAGGACCGCAAAATTGAGGCTTACATTGATGGTTTGTCCGAGAAGATTGAACACGGGGTTGAGTCCAGTGAACCCCAGACTATTGAGGCAGCTATGTCTATGGCCCACAAACTTAATGACAAGGTGTTGAGAAGAAGCAAGACTACAGTTGTTGAAAGTAGTGAGGAGGTTGTCAAGAAGGCTGACAATGGGAAACGAAAGTGGGATAACAACCGCAATCAAAACCAGGGTCAGCAGAAGAAACAGGATACCTCAGGTGCTAATAACAGAAATCAGCGTGTGTGTCCTCGTTGCTATAAAGCTCATGATGGTTACTGCACAGTTACTTGTAAGAGGTGTTCTAAGCAAGGGCACATTGCTAAAGATTGTACAGTGCTTTTGTCGGGGTCTGCTACTCCCGCGACTGGTGGTAATAATAATAATGTTGGTAATAGAGGTGGTAACGGTAACGGTAATGGGAAATCGAATAATGGAGGTAATCCAAGGGTTTGTTATGAGTGTGGGAAGCCGGGGCATTTCCGAGATGCTTGTCCCAACAAGAAGACTGCAGAGACTGCACGCGGCCGAGCGTTCAACATTAATGCTAAGGATGCGGAGGAAGATCCTAAGCTTGTTACTGGTACGTTCTCAGTCAACGATTTATCAGTTTATGTGTTATTTGATTCAGGGGCCGATTTAAGTTTCGTGTCGAGTAAATTAAGTCCGAGAATCAAAACGCCGTTAACTCTCTTAGACAATACTTATGTTGTTGAAGTAGCTAATGGTAAGGAACTTACTGCTAAGACTGTACATCATAAGTGTAACATTAATCTGGGTGGTAGGGATTTCGAGATAGATTTGATACCGATTGAACTTGGTTTTTTTGATATTGTTATTGGTATGGTTTGGCTGTCTGCGAACCATGCTGAGATCGTGTGTTATGATAAGGCTATTCGTATTACTGATGTGATTGGAGAGCCACTGATGGTCTTTGGAGATAAGAAATGCACACAGTTAAACCTTATTAGCTGTATGAAAGTTCGTAAACATCTCCGCAAAGGCTGTCATGCTATCCTTGCTCATGTTGTTGATCCTAGGAAGGAAGTAAAGAACGTTGATGACGTTCATATTGTTAGGGATTTTCCCGAGGTGTTTCCCGATGACTTACCTGGCCTTCCGCCGCAACGCGCGGTAGAATTTCAGATTGATCTTGTTCCCGGCGCTGCTCCTGTAGCACGTGCTCCTTATCGTCTTGCGCCTTCTGAACTTCAAGAATTGTCAAGTCAACTCTGTGAGTTGTTAGACAAAGGTTTTATTCGTCCTAGTTCGTCCCCTTGGGGAGCTCCTGTTCTGTTTGTTAAGAAGAAGGATGGTTCTTTTCGTTTATGCATTGATTATCGTGAACTAAATAAGCTCACTGTTAAAAATCGTTATCCTCTTCCGAGAATTGATGATCTGTTCGATCAGCTTCAGGGTTCTTCTGTTTATTCAAAAATTGATCTTCGTTCTGGCTATCATCAGTTGCGTGTTAAAGAATCTGATGTTTCAAAAACTGCTTTTCGCACCCGTTACGGTCACTTTGAATTTCTTGTTATGCCGTTCGGATTGACAAATGCACCTGCTGTGTTCATGGACCTCATGAACCGTGTGTGTAGACCCTATCTGGACAAGTTCGTTATAGTTTTCATCGATGACATTCTTATCTATTCTAAGAGTGATGAAGAGCACGAAGAACATTTGAGGTTAGTGCTTGATTTGTTAAAGAAAGAAGAGTTGTACGCTAAGTTTTCTAAATGTGCATTTTGGTTAAAAGAAGTTCAGTTCCTTGGTCACATTGTTAGCAAACAAGGAATACAAGTTGATCCTGCTAAAATTGAGGCGATTGAAAAGTGGGAAACTCCGAAAACTCCTACTCAAATTCGTCAGTTCTTAGGATTGGCAGGTTACTATCGAAGGTTCATCCAGGATTTCTCTCGTATAGCGAAACCTCTGACTGTTTTAACGCATAAGGGGAAAAAGTATGAGTGGAAGGATGAACAGGAGAATGCTTTTCAGATTTTGAAGAAGAAACTGACTACCGCTCCAATATTGTCTCTACCGGAGGGTAATGATGATTTTGTTGTTTATTGCGATGCATCACGACAAGGCTATGGTTGCGTTTTGATGCAACGAAAGAAGGTTATTGCGTATGCGTCACGTCAGTTGAAGGTTCACGAACAGAACTATACAACTCATGATTTAGAGTTGGGAGCTGTTATTTTTGCACTGAAGATTTGGAGACACTATCTTTTAGGTGTGAAGAGTACTGTGTACATCGATCATAAGAGTCTTCAACATATTCTCGATCAAAAACATTTGAACATGAGACAACGAAGATGGATTGAGACGTTGAATGATTATGATTGTGACCTTTTGTATCATCCGGGTAAAGCCAATGTTGTGGCTGATGCTTTGAGTCGTAAAGAAAGGGCTGAACCACGAAGGGTTAGAGCTTTGAATCTGACAGTTAGATCAAACCTCGTTAGGCAGATTCTTGAGGCACAACAAGAAGCCTTAAAGGAGGAGAATTTCGTGAAAGAGAATGTAGCCAAAGTAGCTAAGAAGTTTGAAGTTCGAGCTGATGGAACTAGATACTTTGCGGGACGTCTTTGGGTTCCGAAGTTTGGAGGTCTTCGACAGTTGATTTTAGATGAGGCTCATAAGTCTAGATACTCTATTCATCCTGGTTCAGGGAAGATGTATCAGGATCTTAAGGAGCTGTATTGGTGGCATAATTTGAAGGGTGACATAGCTAAGTATGTGTCTAAGTGTTTGACCTGTTCTAAGGTCAAAGCTGAACATCAAAAACCGTCCGGATTGTTGGTACAACCAGAAATTCCCGAGTGGAAGTGGGAAGGTATCACTATGGATTTTATCACTAAGTTACCAAGAGTTTCGGGTGGTTATGATGCGATTTGGGTGATTGTAGATCGACTCACTAAGTCGGCTCACTTTTTGCCGATTAAGGAAACCGATTCTATGGAGAAACTCACCCGTTTGTATTTGAAAGATATTGTTTCGAGGCATGGTGTTCCCGTTTCTATTATTTCTGACAGAGATAGTCGATTTGTATCGAGATTTTGGCAATCGTTGCAAGAAGCCTTGGGCACTAGATTGGATATGAGCACCGCTTATCATCCTCAAACGGATGGTCAAAGTGAGAGGACCATTCAGACATTAGAAGATATGTTGCGAGCTTGTGTGATTGATTTTGGGAATGGGTGGGATAAGTATTTGCCGTTAGCTGAGTTTTCTTATAACAACAGTTATCACGCAAGTATTAAAGCCGCACCGTTTGAAGCTTTGTACGGTAGGAAATGTAGGTCTCCTATTTGTTGGAATGAGGTTGGGGATGCTCAACTTACAGGTCCAGAGATTATTCACGAGACTACTGAGAAGATTGTGCAAATTAAAGAAAGGTTGAGAACTGCTAGAAGTCGGCAAAAGAGTTATGCCGACAAAGGAAGGAAAGATGTTGAATTTCAAGTTGGTGATCGTGTTATGTTAAAAGTTTCGCCTTGGAAGGGTGTTATTCGTTTTGGTAAAAGAGGGAAGTTAAGTCCTCGTTTCGTGGGACCGTTTGAGATCATTGAAAGAGTTGGACCGGTGGCTTATCGTTTGAAGTTGCCACAAGAACTCAGTGCTGTTCACGATGTTTTCCATATTTCGAACTTAAAGAAGTGTTTGGCTGAATTTAATCAGACTATTCCTTTGGAGGAACTTCAAGTTGACAAGCAATTGCATTTTATTGAGGAGCCAGTTGAGATCATGGACCGAGAGGTTAAGACTCTTAAACAGAGCAAAATTCCTATTGTTCGGGTCCGATGGAACGCTAGACGCGGTCCCGAGTTCACTTGGGAGCGTGAAGACCAAATGAAGCAAAAGTACCCGCATTTGTTCTCAGATGCCGAGTCAACCCCTGCGCCTGCTTAAATTTCGGGACGAAATTTCCGTAACGGGGAGGTACTGTCACGACCCTACTTTTTCTGTTATCTTTTTCCGTTAATTATTTAACAACCGTTAACTGTTAGTGTGCCACGTCATTTCTATGACCTATATTATTATTTTTGTAATAATATATATATAATAATTATTATGTGTTATATGAATATATGTATTCATATTTTAATTTATACGTTTCTACGTCTCGCGGATTTCTATCCGGCGAATCTTTTCGGTTTTAAAACCAACGGTCGAGCTTTCGGGATTTTTAAATCCTAAATATTTTAAATATGATATTTTATGATCATATTATTAATAGGTGTATTTATATTTATTTTTCGTCGCGCGTTTGTTATCTTTCCGGATTTTTAATCGCGTAAGCGTGTTTTCGCGTTTCGGGCTTCGTTCGGGATTTCGGGCCACAAGGAAATTAGCATTTAACAAATTTGGGCCATGGGGCCCACCCCATGACCCCATTCGGCCGAAGCTCCAAGGGGAGGGAGTAACACTCCCTTGATTTTTATTTTTTTGATCATTATCTCCATTCCATTTATTTTTAAAACCTAATTTTCTATTTTTGCTCTCTTCTCCCTCTTCCTCCCTCTTGTGCCGTCGCCACCACCACCATACATCACCAAAATCACCACTTTTTATTGCTTGGATCATCAATTGGCTTGCTTAATCGGATTCCTCTCGTCTTTCTCTACGCGATTACATTCTTTGATTCTCGATTTGGGTATAAACCCTAACCCTAGAACTTTTAATTTTTATTCATATTTCTGTATTTTGTGTTCATATTATTAGTATGATGTTTATTAGTTGTTGTAATGTTGTTTGGATGCGTAGAATTACTCGTTTGCATATGTTTTCGGTTTGTAAAATTTGGACAGCAGTTTGATTCGTGTTTTCTGACTTTGTAACTGATATAAATGTTAAAATAAAGTATATAAATGAGTTCCTCTCATCAATACATTAATTTTAGACTCCGGATTCATGTCGTTTCGATTCTCGGAGCCCTAGATATGCTTAATTTGGTTTTTGGTTAAAGATTGAAAGGTGTTCTTGGCATGAACAAGGTTGGGTCCGACTTTGTGACCATCCTTGGTGTCTTTAGGGTGTGTCATTTGGTTAGGACTGATGGTGGGACGAATTTTCATGTTCGGGTCACCTAAATCCGAGCCACGGTTCACCCGTTGTGCCTAAATTACTGTTTTGAGTAAATTGATTTTCCCAAGTGTGGTCATGGCTGATATCCACGACCTAGGGACTGTTCTTGGAGTGTTCTTGAGTTCATAATTGTGTTGGGTGGTTTGAGTAGGCGGAAATGCATCTGTGGCTCGCCCGAAACCGACACCCGGGGCTCAAGATACGACCCGATGAACTTTTAAACTTAAAACTTATGGTTAATGATTAAACTTATATTAAAATTAATGGATTTCATTATTAATTAATTACTTATGATAAAAGAAGTAATTATTATTATTTAAAACTTATGATATAAATATTTATTATATCATTTAATTATTAATTATGATTTAATTAACATTTTAATTAAACTTATGATTAATAATACTTTTATTATTAAAGGAAAATACTTATGATAAGTATTAAATTTGTTTTTGAGAAATTATTAAAAGACTTATAATAAGGATTAAATAATTATTTAATTATTATAAGACTTAATTATTATTTAATTATGATTTAATTATTAAATACTTATGATTTAATAATTTTAATTAGAAACTTATGATATAATTAATAATTCATTATTAATTAAAAATACTTATGATATAATTTAAAAATTATTATTATTAATAATACTTATATTATGATTAGTATTTAATTAATTTATTTAAATACTTATGTCGTACTAATTATAACATTTCAACTTATATTAACTTTAATAATTCATTTTATTTAATTAAACTTATGTTAAGACATTATTATACACTTTTGACTTTAAATAACATTATAACCTATGTTATTATTATAACTTACACTTTTAAAATTAATGTTGACTATGTTTGGCCAAGGTTGACTTTTAAGTTGACTTTCGGTTGACTTTGACTTTCAGTTGACTTCTGTTGACTTTCTAAATAAGGAAACTTTCCTAACTTCAAAACTTTCTAAAAATAGAACTTTCTAAATTTGGAAACTTTCCAAAAATAGAAACTTTCCAAAAATAGAAACTTTTCAAAAATAGAAACTTTCCAAAAATAGAAACTTTCCAAAAATAGAAACTTTCTAAAAATAGAAAGCGTGTGTCCTTATGCTGTTCCAATCAAACCGATGCTTGCTGAGTAATGTTCTATGTCTACTTGCAACATGTACAATAGCTATTATACTAAGACTTGACCTAAGTTAGTTATTTATTTCGACCTGCTTTATTTATAGGTCGGCGTTGTGATCTTTCTTGATCACTTTACTTTACTTGCTGTTCGCTTGTTTGTGAGATTTCTTCAGTTGCTATTTAAGGTGAGTTATAGTCCCGTTTTTACATACTTTTCAAAGTATACTTTTTGGGATGTGATTACATGCATATTTTTATTTACGGTTAGACACAAGTAACAGTTAAATTTAATTATTCATTGTGAGTTGGACAAAAATATTCCCTAGTCTGGTAACTGTAATCATTGGTTTCTACCGGTGAACGCGAATCCTACGGATAGATCTATCGGGTTTGACAACCCCATTTCGAGCTAGTCGCGCTAGCAATTTATAATCGGAATGTTTAGTACTTCGTAATTTGTTGTAGATACACTGTCCAAGTGTATATTTTTATTGTGTTTGGCAAGGGTAAATAAAGGGTTAAGTGGTTACCAGGTGGCTCATTGATAATGGAATAATGTTTAATGTTTTCTAACATTTTTAAATCTTGTGGTCCAAGGTTTACTTATTTATTTAAACCTATAATTCACTCAACCTTTGTGTTGACAGTTTACTTGCATGTTTTCACAGGTACTTGAGTTATATGATGCTTCCGCTGTCTTTAGAAGAGTCTGCATGCATTTGGGCAGATTTTTATTGAAACAATTATGAAACTTAAGTTGGCATTCTATTTTTGGATAATTTAAATTGTGGGTTTGTTGGCAAGGTTTTGTGTCAACTTTTGGATTATTAATATGTTGGGTTGTTTTAAACTACATATTTTGGTTTGTTTCCTTTTTTTGGGAAAACTTTTGAAATAAAAGAATGCAACTTTGTTTATTTAATGCATTTAAGTCCGATCAAGCTGTGGGACCAACTGTCGGATCCGTTAAGTATTTTGACGGGGTCGTCACAGTAACAGCCGAGAGTTCTTCCATTTTCTTTCTATTTGAGATTAGATATTTCAAGAATTTAGCATATCTAGGCATTCCTGAAATCACATCAATGAAAGGAAGATTTACATTTATCTGTTTAAACATATCCAAGAATTTAGATTGCTCGGCTTCAAGTTTCTCTTTCTTCATTTTACTCGGGTAAGGAAGTGGTGGTTGGTATGGTTTAACATAAGGTTTAGCCTTAACTGTATTATCTTCATTAACCTTTTCAACTACCGGTTCTTTTTCCTTATCTTGATCAGGTTGTGGTTCTTGTGGAGTAGGAATAGCTTCATCAGAAGTTACAGGTATTTCAGGTGGTTTAAGTGTTGTACCACTTCTTGTGGTAATGGCTTTAGCTGTTTCATTCCGGGGGTTAGCATTTGTATCACTAGGTAGACTTCCCGGTTTTCTTTCACCTATTAACCTTGCTAGGTTACTTACTTCTTGTTCCAAGTTTTGAATAGAAGCTTGTTGATTTCTAAATGCTTGAGCATTTTGTTCATTAGTTTGTTTCTGAGATGTGAAAAACTGCGTTTGAGTTTCAACGAGCTTCGTCATCATATCTTCTAAATTCGGCTTTTTATCATCGGTTTGTTGTGGTTTGTTTTGAAAATTAGGTCTTTGCTGGTTGTAAGTATTGTTGAATACTTGTTGATTGCTAGAACCTTGTTGGTTGTTGTATGGAATATTTCTATTATAATTCTGGTTTTGATTGTAGATTGGTCTTGGCGGTTGATAATTATTCTGATAATTATTTCCAGGCCTTTGGTTTATGTATGAAATATTCTCTCTTTGTTCCATTGTTAATTCAATACTGAGACAATCTTTTGTCAAATGTGGTCCTCCACACTGCTCACAACTAATTCGTATTGAGTGAATATCCTTAGTCATCTTTTCCATTCGTCTTTCGACAACATCTATCTTTGCGGAAATGGAATCTAAGTCATGGCTATAATCGGCTCTAGCTGCTTTAGATGATCTGACGATATCTTTTTCTTGGTGCCACTCATGTGAGTGGGAAGCAGTGTTATCAATAATTTTGTAAGCATCAGTTTCTGTTTTCTTCATAATAGAACCACCAGCTGCTATATCTATGTCTTTTCTTGTAGTGATATCGCATTCTTGGTAGAATATTTGTACTATTTGACAGGTGTCTAAACCATGTTGCGGACATCCTCTTAATAATTTTCCAAATCTTGTCCACGCCTCATATAGAGTTTCATTTGGTTTCTGTGTGAACGTAACAATTTCTCCTTGAAGTCTTACGGCTTTAGATGCCGGAAAGAATTGTTTAAGAAAATTTTCAACTAAAACGTCCCATGTATCAATCGCCCCTTCAGGTAACGATTCCAACCAATCTTTGGCTTCTCCCTTTAAAGTCCAGGGAAATAACATGACATATATCTGTTCATCCTCCACTTCTCGGATTTTAAATAGTGTGCAGATCCTATTAAAGGTACGAAGATGTTCATTTGGATCTTCCTTCGGTGCACCACTAAATTGGCATTGATTAGTCACCATGTGTAGAATTTGTCCTTTGATTTCATAATCTGGCGCATTAATGTCAGGATGAGTAATTGCGTGACCTTGGCCAGTGCATTTAGCTCTCATTCGATCTTCCATACTTAAAGGTTCTAGATTCTCCATAATTGAATTTGTTGAATCGGAATCACTAGAAGATTCTGATTTAATGGTTCGTTCCTCAACAATCTCTGTTTGAATGATTGGTGGTTCCGGAGGAAAATTTATTGGTTCAGGATCTATGAATCGTCCCTGAATATTCTCCAGATTTTCAATTGTGAGGTCGGGTCCAAAAAATGGATTATCGGAAATTTGAACTGGAGTACTTGGTCGACTGGATGACGATTCTAAAGAAAAATCAACGGCGGTAATATTTGCTAAATGTCTTGATCTAGTTACAGGTGGTGAATGTACAAAAGGTGGTGAACGTCTTGCTCGGTGCATTCACTGAATATCCTATTAGTTTTTAAAAGGAAAGAAAAATTATATAAGTTATCCAATTAATAGACTTTTCTGATTTTGCCCACGTTTCGAATAGCCAAAAGATGCAGCAGAGGGGCAGGATTCGTTTGGTCTCAATATAATTGAAGACTGTTTGGCTCCAATAACCCGATCCACATACAAATCCAACTATTACTACGAACCAGAAAATTTTGATGTCTATCAATTTAACCACTTAAAATAAATTTTCGTAGTTTTAAGAAATTTAGATAAGAAGTAGAATAAAAATCTATGTCCTAAAACTAGAATAGCGAGAAATAAGAAAGAAAAAGAGCGTGTCGGAAAAAGAAAAAGAAAAGGGTTGAAAAATAAAAGGCGTCGGAAAATAAGAATTAAAAAGAAATGACTTATAGAACTTAAAAACACTCGACTAACCCAACCTTATTACTATCACTAACTTAAAATTATAATCGCAATTTGAGATTACTAATTGGAATGATAATTGATACATAGGTAAAAGGTGTCTAAAAATATTAAAGCTTACAAGAAAAACTATATCCCTAATGGCAATAACTTAAAAAGATACTAAAACTTAAAAAGGTGTCGCAAAATTCTAAAGCACCTAAATCTTAGTCTAAAGAAAAAGCACTTAAGAAATTTTATGGCAAAGCCTAAAAATCTAGAAGTAAAAAATAACTATGGCAAAAACTAAGTTTAAAACTAAAAACTAGCGAAAAATACAAATATTACGCTAAAACAATTAAAAAGGGACAAAATATAAAAATATACAAAAAGTTGTAAAAAGTACAATTTTTATAAAAATATTATTTTTATATTATTTATTTTATAAAACTATTAATTTATTTAAAACTAATTAAAATTTAAAATACAATTTAATTTAAAAACTTAAACTAATTATAATAATAATTAAACTAATTAAAGTTTATTAATAATAATAATAATAAAATCCGTAATTAATGTGAAATTAGGGTTCTGTCACGTGTGTCAGAGTGTCTCCGCGAGTCGCGGTATTTGAAGCTGCAAACTCCGCGAGTCGCGGGGTTCAAATTTTCAGATGACAGGTTAAATAAAATTCGACGCATTTTTTATTTATTTATTTATTCTGTTTTGTATTTTCTGTTTAAATAAAATTATTTATATAATAAAAACTTATATTTAAAAACTAAAAATAAAAATAGAAATAAAAATCTTAAAACTAGATTTATATATATATATATATATATATATATATATATATATATATATATATATATATATATATATATATATATATATATATATATATATATATATATATATATTTTTCGATTTTTAATTTTATGTTCTAAATAAACAAAAAATATTTAAATAAAACTTATATTTTTATAAAATAAAAATAAAGAAACTTTATAAAACTTAAATATTTAATAAACTCTTAAAAATATTTATATTTTTATTTTTCTTTTTATGTTTTTGAATAATTAAAACGTATTTTACAAAAATGAATTTTAATAAAAGTAAACTAAAAATAAAAATCTTTTTTTTATAATTATTAGCGTTGCGCTTCCGGCTTTTAAGTTTGATTGTCCCCGGCAGCGGCGCCAAAAATAACTTGATGTTATGCGAGGTGTATATAAAATAGCTTTATATTTTAGCAGGAAATACTATTAAATACGATACAATTTTACACAAGATATTTATTTATTTATAGAATGGATATACTTAAACCTTGCTACAACACTTATAGGCAGTGTACCTAATCGTACAGTAGTGTAGTTTTTAGTAAGTCCGGTTCGTTCCACAGGGAAAATCTTTAAACAAAGCTTAACGCTATATTAGTTACTTTTATAAAAATACAAATATAAATATATATATATATATATATATATATATATATATATATATATATATATATATATATATAAGTAATATTATTATTATAAAGGGGGGTTTTTACCGTTTAATGACCGGTTTGTCGATTTTAAAACTTTAGTCGCAGTTAAAACCAAATGTAAAATTTCAAATAAATAAAAGACTTAATTTAAAGCGTAAAGTAAATAACGATAATGAAATTGCGATAAATGAAAGTGCGATAAAATAAACTTGCGATAATTAAAAAGTACGATAATTAAAAGTGCAAGTAAATACAATAACAATAAAAATGCGATAATTAGAAGTGCAATTAAATATAAAATAAAGGAAATTAAATTTGAAATAAAAGAATTATGCTTATTTAAACTTCCGTAATCATGATGTTTGACGTGTTGATTTTAGTTTTATGCCCATGGGTTAATTGTCCTTTGTCCTGGATTATTTAATATGTCCATACGGATTTGTCCATAATAGTCCATCGGTCATAAATATAAAGAGCGAAAGCCTTCGTCAAATTATTCTTATTCCCGAAGTCAAATATTTCAACTAATTGGGGATTCGAATTGTAACAAGGTTTTAATACTTTGTTTAATGAATACACCAGGTTATCGACTGCGTGTAAACCAAGGTTTTACTACTTTATTAACAATTACACCAATTACCCTTGAATGTAATTCACCCCTATTTCAACAAGTCTATTAACTATTAATCCAGTTCCGTATCCGGTAAAATGAATAATTATTGATATTTATAAATATCCCGCCCACCGTACCCAGTCAAGCGTATGTGGTTATATATAAATACGTCGAATTATAAGTTTGTATATTAAATTAACAAGGTATTGTTTAGTTAATATAAAACCCATTAATAGCCCATAGTCTAATTTCCACAAGTGTCGTTCTTTTATCCAAACCCCAATTATGGTACAAAGCCCAATTACCCAATTTTAGTAATTAGCCCAACATCATGATTACTTCGGATTAAATAAGCATAATAATAACTTAGCTACGAGACATTAAATTAAAAAGGTTGAACATAACTTACAATGATTAAAAATAGCGTAGCGTTACACGGACAGAATTTCGACTTACACCCTTACAACATTCGCTAACATACCCTTATTATTAGGATTAAAATTAAAATTAAAATATAAATTATAAATAAATATTACGTATATAGATAGAGAGATTGATATATTATGGATATGAAAATGATCAGAATTCATTTGCTTTTATAGGAATTTTCGTCCAGGTAATCTCCGCGACTCGCGGCATTTTTTGCCTTCAAACTCCGCGAGTCGCGGAGTTTGTAATTACAGCTCACTCCATTTTGGCTCTTTGTTTACCGACGGTTTATTTTATAAATATAATATATATATATATAATTAATATAATTAATTATATATTATATTATATTTATATACATAGTTAACTTGTAATTTTTAGTCCGCTGCGTCGAGCGTTGAGAGTTGACTCTGGTCCCGGTTCCGGATTTTCGAACGTCCTTGCGTACAATTTAATATCTTGTACTTTGCGTTTTGAATCTTGTACTTTTGTAATTTCGAGACGTTTCTTATCAATAATTGGAACCTCTTTGATTGTATTTTGTACTTTTGAGCTTTTTGGTCGTTTGCGTCTTCAATTCGTCGAATCTGTCTTTTGTCTTCACCTTTTATTATTTAAACGAATATCACTTGTAAATAGAACAATTGTAACTAAAAGCTTGTCTTTCTTGGGGAATAATGCTATGAAATATATGTTCGTTTTTAGCATTATCATAGACCGGCATTTGCGTCTGAGAAAACCTCAGCGTTATATTTCTGCGAAATAAATAATGCATGTAAATAAAAGTGGATTACCTTTCCGCGATCTGCGATAAGAACCGAGCTGATAGCCTCTTTCGATGCCGCAAGATACAGCGTAAGCGTTTCTCCTGATACTGGCGCGGTGAGTGTTAGTAATTCAGCGAGCACCTTCTTCATCTCCTGAAAGGCTGATTCTGCTTCCTGAGTCCACACGAAGTCTTTTTTCTTTAAACAATTCTTCAAAGTATTGAAGAATGGCAATTGTCGCTCTGCGGCCTTCGACAAAAACCGCGTGATCGCCGCAAGCTTCCCGGTTAGACTCTGCACGTCTTTCTTTGTCTTCGGAGACGATAAACTATCAATGGCTTCAATCTTTTTGGGATTTGCCTTGATTCCCCGCGTTGTCACCACATGACATAGAAACTTGCCTTCCTCTTCCCCAAAACTACATTTGAGCGGGTTAAGCTTCATGTTTATCCTGCGTAGAGACGCTAACGTTTCTAGGATGTCCGCGAGCATTTCTTCTTCAGTGTTGCTCTTAATTACCAGGTCGTCAACGTACGCTTCAAGATTCCTACCAATTTGGTGTTTGAACGGCGCATCAATTACGTGATAGGTTGCACCTGCGTTTTTTAATCCGAAGGGCATCTACGTATAACAGTAAATACCTTGCGGCGTATGGAAATCAGTCTTGTCCTCATCTTCCGCAGCCATTAACATTTGGTGATAACCCTTGTACGCGTCTAGAAAACACTTGTACCGGAACCCTGACAGTGATTCCACCTTCCAATCTATTTTCGGGAGAGGGTAGTTGTCCTTAGGACACGCTTTATTAATGTCTTTAAAATCAACACACATCCGCCAATTACCATCAGCCTTTTTGACTAACACAGGATTAGCAACCCATGTCTGATACCGCACCTCCCGTAGGATGTTTGCTTTAACAAGATTATCTACTTCTGCGCATAGCCAATCACTGCGCTCAAGAGCCATATGCTGCTTCTTTTGTCTAACGGGCGTGAGTGATGGGTTAACATTCAATTTATGTTCCGTAATGTCTCGCGGTACCCCGGTCATGTCTGATTCACGCCACGCAAAAACATCTGCGTTAGCGGTTAATATTCTGTGCAATTTGGCCTTTGTTTCGGCTGACAAGCCTGTGCCGATTTTAATCCGCTTATCTGGATGTAAACGGTTTGCTATGACCGTACTGCTTGCGAGTTGTTCTCCTACGCTGGGAATGTTTACAGGCACAACTGAACCACAAAACTCGGTTGTTTGATGTGAAGCAATTGTGGCAACCCCTCCCTTCGTAGGAAACTTTATTAAACCATGCACCACCGACGGTATAATGTTAAAACGTCGTATGAAATTTCTCTCGAGCAACGCGTTGTACCGCGAAGTTGAACGAACCACGTAAAAGTCAACTAACTCCTGTCTAACCAATTACGGATTCTGTCATCCGCGAGTTCTATTATTAGCTCTATCCGGCCTAGCGGCCATGAGCTTTCCTCGGAGAACCCAGATAACGTAATATCAGACTGGCGTAGCTGCGTTTTAACTTCTGCAGGGAGGAAACGATAGCAATGCTTGTACATAATGTCCACGCCACTCCCGGTGTCAATATGTATGCGTTTAACTTGTACTCCGCAAGTAGGGATGCGACACTTGATGATAATGGGCTCGTTAACTGTGTCGATTGACATTACAGGAGGAACTGTGATTGGGAGAAGTTCCCAGTCATGGTGATCATTGTACTTTCTCCGCTGGCTAACTTTCTCTGCGTCGACCATATTAATGGTTAAGTCGGCGTTTTTTGTTTTATCAACTTTTTGCCATGTGAAAGTTTTAGCCTTCGACCCTTCTTCTGCGGATTTTCCCTTGTCCTTCTTAGGTGGTTTTAGGTGATCCAATTTACCTGCGCGTAGTGCCTCGAGCACTCGTTCCATCAAGTTTTTGCATCGATTAGTGTCATGCCTGTAATCGTCATGGAATTCGCAATACTTTGTTTTATCCCGCTTACCGAATTCTGTAAGCGGAGTTGGAACCGCAAAGGTTGCGCATACTGGTTCGGTTGCCAAAATTTCTTTTAGCATTTTAGACAAACTTTTAAGCAGCGCATAGTTCTGATTATTGATGCCGCGCTGATTATTGTTTCGATAATTGCCACTTGATTTCCCTTTATCATTCCTGATAGGACCACCGCTAGGATACCTTCCACGAGAGTTGTTGCCACGATTTTGATCACGCGAACGATCATCATCGTCTTTCCTCTCGTTGCGTGAACTAGCTGTTGGAATATCATTATCTTCGCCACTCCGCATATAGTCATGGCATTCATTAAGCGCTTCCGCATAAGTTGTTGGGACTGTATGGCGCAGACGCCTTACCAATGTTGGATGACGTTCTGAGTTTATACCATGTATGAGTCCAGAAATCTATTGCTCTGGCTTGAGATCTGGTATGCGCAGACACTCATTAGTATATCTTGTGAGAAATTCACCCAAAGATTCCTTGGATTTCTGCACAATATCATGACATTCGATATGAGTGCGTTTGCGTGGCCTCTGATTCTGATATTGCAGCAAGAATTTCATCCGCAGATCCATAAACCCGGCTATACTACCCGCCGGCAGTTTATTAAACCATTCACGAGCAATACCCTGCAGTGTCATTGGAAATATCTGGCACGCAACCGGATCCACCCAACCTTGAGTGCGCATTGCGCCTTCAAAACGCTGTAAGAAGTCATCTGGATCAGTTAAGCCATTGTAAGTACCCAACGTATGAGGTATCTTTGGCGCAGATGGAAACGGATATGCAGTTATATGAGGAGGAAACTTATCAAAAGTAGTTGGTAGCTCAAAAGGTGGTTTAACAGGGTCACCTTTGAGCCCTGCGAAAAAATGCCTCATCATATCCTGAACAAAATCAGGTTGTGAAAATAGGTGGACCATGTCAGGAGGTGCCGCCTGCATAAATTGGCTTACGAGATTCGCCTGCCCCTTAATATTTTGCCAGGGCTGCCCTGGCGTCTGCGGATACAACCAAGGCTGATTTAGAAAAGAAGGCAGGCTTGCCGACGCAGAGTATACGGGTATCTGAAAAGGTGCCGAAACCTGTGGCGCAGATGCCTGCGAGACCTGAGGATATGCCGCTATAAGCCCAACCGTATGCGCAGTACTTAGCTGTTCTGCGGTTATCGGCGTCCAATGTGAATTGGCATCCGGAATGACACCGAACCCCCAACTATTAAGTAATGCCTGCGAATCCGCAGGAGTCAAAAACTGCGAAATTGGACGCGGTGGTTGCCAAGATTGCAACGGTGTAAACGATGAATTCTGCTGAACACTCTGCGTCTACAGAGGGATTGAAACCGTGGTACTATAAATAGGTACCTGGCCGCAGCATACTACGTGCGGGCCTACTGTTTCACCGCTAGTGCCTACCAAGATGACCCTTGGATCCACTGCGGAAAAATCCAACCGCGTGGTGGTAATTGGCGAGTTTGCCCTTGGCGGTGTAATCCCATCTGGATATATCGGCTTATACCTCTGAAAAGGCTCGCCGGATACAGGTGGAAGATATGGCGCGTATCATGCCCCCGTAGTCATAGCCTGCGTATGCTGACTGCCAGATGGTGTGTTTTGATTATCCGTTTGAGTACGTTCCGACGAGTCCCCGGAAGTCATGATACTGTTAAAAGAAAAAATTCAAAAAATTTCGTGAACAATAAGCCTTATAATTCAAAACCTTTTAAAAGAGAAAGCAATTAAACAGTCTTGAACTAATTCGGCTCTCAATGAAAGCACCACTTGATCATGCATAAATTTTTCATAGGGTTTAACATGCCTGCTCAATACGTTAGTGGGGTTTAAGGATCTTAGAACGAGGCTCTCCGGTTCGGCTACCGTGAATAACCCCGGCCGACATGATGATGTCGGCGGGGTGGCCAAGTGATTAAGTCCACCTTTTAATGACGATCGTCGATTAGAAGGCCCCAAATAAGGTCGTAGGTGCTAGTTAATCAAGAAACTAACCTGTTAACCTTGAGAAGATGCTATATGATGTTGTTACGTAAGGTGATGATGTCTAGAATGATAGTTAGGGTTTGTATATATAGGCAAACCCTAATTCTAGAACCATCCGAGACAAAGACAATCCTTTCCATAACAAACTCCCCCGAATCACGGATGTAATTATGGAAAAGATATTTACTTGATAGCCAAGTAATTGCTGTACCGGGAACAAAGGCATTAGATACGAATCCGCATACCGCATAGCGCACATGAGCACACGCATACGCACCCTAGCGGTTGCCCGCATACATACGGGGTGCGCATGCGGGTTGCGGTATCATTAATATTAAAAACACAATTTCATCTCTGCCATGAAGTATCCACCCAGGGCACCTTTCCCATATCGTTTGGGGGTGGAGGGTAAAGGGAAGGGGGTTTTACTTGGCCGTGCCCTTGGATCGGTTTCAAGGTTTCCTCCCGGGCAGTGATGGGGGCGGGGTTATTATCGCTGCATCGGCATAGTCGAAACGGGAGATGATCGTAACAGGTGATTTAAGTCCCCTCGAATGATCCCAATCGCTATAAAAAAAATAAAAAAATAATAATCAAGTTTCAATCGCCAAGACAAACACCCCCATAGTAGTAACGAGTATTAGTTAGCATTAATAATTGTCGAATTATTACTGCACTTCGAACAACAGATTTTCATCAGACCTCTATTTTCTGTAACCTACTTTATTTAGTTATTAAAGAAACTCAACGTTTAATGTTCATAAATATAAGTCATAATAGAAAGAAGTAGGATCCCACATTCGGGGAGCAGTTAAAAAGTTTAAAATATGTCACGATAGGCAAATACGCAAATCTCTTCATACCAACTATTCATGCTAACATGATAATATGTAATGAAGTAGAGATTAGTTTACATTATTTGCATTTTAAAAGTTAAATTCTTCTTGAAACGAATATCAAAACTAGAAGTGTATGATTCATGTCCTTAAATCCGTTGCTGCAAAAAAACTTTTAGATGGTTTAACAATCCTAGACACTCACAAACACATAAAGCTTCAATTGAAGTTTGTAGGAAGGCTATCTTTGTTGACGTCCTATTAAATCATGATGTACATTAATGTTATTTTGAAGCTTGAAGATTGTTACGAGCAAACTCCTATATGAGGAGAGATTAAAGACCGGAAGGTAATGTCATATTTTCAATAGAAGGTTAGATAATGGTGTGTCGATATATAAAGAAGAAATACTTTGGAAAGAATTTGGTGTGTTGAAGGTGCGGAAAGTCTGAACATGTGAGAGTAAATTGTCTAGGTGTAGCAGATTCGGAAAAGAGTTCCAATAACGCTAATAATGTCTCCATTGTTACGGAGAATGGCGAATTCCTTTAAAGTCTTATCATTCTCATGGAGGGTCCACGCCACCATGAAAGGTTATGTTTGTTGACGGTTCCACAAGTTTACGCATGTGCATTGATTTAGCTTTAAATCTTTAATGTAAGTTGTGTGGTGGAAAATGTTGTTAATGGCTGATGAAATTCCAGGTTAGCCAAACAGGGAGAGTTGCACCATAAGTTTTCTGCAAGTTTACAATATGTGCCGAGGTATATATCTTAGAATGAGTTATTCTAAGTTGGGATACTCTTTATCAGTGGCGGACTCAGAAATGGTAGTCAGTGGTGTCACTGGAAAAAGACCCAAAACATTTTCTACTAGATGACTTATTTTAGTGGTGTCACATTAAAAAATTTACACTGTCCACTGGTGTCACTAGTTAAAATCCCCAAAAATTTTCAACTACATCGCGTATATCAGTGGTGTCCCGTGCTACCACTCACTTGTATATAGGTCCGCCCCTGCTCTTTATGGTGGAATATGGTTCTTTTAAATTTGATTGTTTGTTTAGACAATGTTTGACGTGGAAACATTATTATCTCTTGTACTGAGTTAAAGATAATGTCAGCGACATGAAGATGTGGATTTTTAAAGTTGTCGTCGAAGAAGCGTCTACGCCAGTGATACTAATGTTGGAAATATGTTCTCGGGTTGGCTAATTTTGACCGTGGTACATATATTCCCAAGGTATGCCCATGACATTAATTAATATAAAGTCCATTTATCCTATTCGGTCTCACGCAAAGGCCAATCGCAAATTGTTTGATCTACCTTCTAATCGGGAATTAATTTATTGAACATTTGATAATGGTTTAATAAATTATATAAGTTTGAGATTTATTTAATTAATTAGTTAAAAATTGTTTAACTAGTAATTAATTAAATAAAGTGTAAGTAACCTAGATACATTGTATCTAGACATGTTTGGTTTAATCAATCTTACACTCCACCTCACACGGGAAAGGTAAAAGCATGCTTGCTTTTTATTTAACCAATAAATGCAACTAGTAGAGTGTGCATTTCAACTAATCTCATCTCAAACTATTCCACATCTTTTCTCTCATATTCAAGTAACCAAAATACTTGAGATCCAAATTGGGGTTCGGTTTTGGTGATCTTCAAAGGAAGAAGAAAAGATCCGATAAGCAGAAGGTGTAGATCGAGCAAGGTTGGAACTTTGGGTGTCTACAGTTTAAAGGAACTCTCATTTGGGTTCACCGCAAGGATCTTCGAAAGGATTCAAGGAACTACAAAGGTTGTAATCTAACCTTCTCTTGTTCGATTTTATATTTTGTTTGCTAAAAGTTTTGTATATGGGTCCTTGGAAGAGTATGATTTTGTAATGTTTTGAATATGCTTCCGTTAGCTTTGTGTTTGTATCATACTCCAACAACTAAGATTGACAAAATTTGAATTAAGGGAGGATTTGTTGGATGTTAATGTTAGAATAAAAGTAACAAAAAGTCAAAATAGTCAAATTACCTTTTTAGGTAATTTGACTCTTTAGGATCAGAAGGCTGCAACTTCATCATCTCCTAATTGAAAGGGTCACAAGAATTCATATGCAGATGGATCCAATGGGCACAAGTCACAGCAAATAGCTACATTTACTTTTTAGTAAAAGTGGTTCCAAAAGGTGTCATGGAACCTAACTTAGATTAGAAATAGCTGTTGCATTATCTGGTGTATATAAACACACTTGTAACTTGTAAAAAAACCAATTCAAATTGTATCAAAAGCTTAATCATTCAATACAACGATCAGTCTTCATTTTATTTCATTAAAATCATGGTATCAGAGCTGATGGTGTAGATCTTGGATCATTACACCCATCGTTAAGCCTCATCATTTACCGTTTTTTAGTTGGCCACCATGTCGAATAACGAAGGCAGCCAATCCCCACCTTCAATACAATCAACCCACATAAGTCAAATAAACGATTTAACAAGTCAGCTAGCTGACCTGTTGAAAAATAGTGTGAATTTCCAGCAACCAAAAATATCAGACACGTTGAAAATTGGCATAAGTTTGAATAGTTCAAACTATGCATTATGGTCTAGAATGATGAGGGTTGCCATTGGAGGTAAATCCAAGGCCCTCCTTGCTCATCTAACCTTAAACCCGCCTAATTCAAACAACAAAAAATATGAACATTGGGAACAAGAGGATCTCATTGTTTTTTCATGGTTAATACAAAATATTGAACCAAATTTGGCTAGCAATCTCACTTCTTTCTCAACAGCCAGGCTATTGTGGGAAGCATTGATCATCACTTATAGTAGTGGTTCTGATAAACTGCAAACTTATGATTTATATGTCAAAGCAACAGAGATGAAACAAAGCAATTCCACTTTTGAAGAGCTTTGGATCCAAATGCAAGGGATTTGGGGTGAGCTCGAAACTCGAGACCCAAATCTAATGTAAAATGCTGCAGATATCAACAAATACAACAAAATTCGAGCTGAAAACAAACTTTTTCAGTTTTTAAAGGCATTGGATCGAAAGCACGACACTATCAAGAGAGAATTGCTCAAATTAACTCCATTGCCAACGGCAGAGGAAGCGTATGCTGCTGTACGAAAGGAAGCAACCCATCAAAAAATTTTAGGGTTATCACAAAACGACTCCTCAACCAATCATGGGATTGCAACCAGTTTAGTTGCAAACGATGTCAAGGAAGCCTCTGTTCATCTAACCAAAACCCACCGGAGTGGGTTTCCACCAAGAATAGACAAATCAAAATTTAAATGTACAAGGTGTGGGAAATCGAAGCATACGATTGATCAGTGTTTCGAGATCAAAGGATATCCAGAGTGGTGGACAAAGCCAAGCAAATGCAAAGGAGCAATGGCAGTAGCGGCTGAGGAAACCACCACCACCATGGACCACGGCTTAAGTGGAATTGCAACTACCACAACTGAATCGATTGGTACACCCTTAAAACCCTTTATCACTTTATTTTCTGATATAGGAGATATAAAGGAATCTAGGGTTAATTGTAGGGTTAGTAAAACGAGTAAATCATATGGGAAAAAGAAAGATGAACAGGTCGAGGTTCATGGGAAGAGGGGAAAAATAAAGGGACGGTTAGGATTAACTGTGGGGATATCCCAAAAATTCGTTAGTCAAATGGTGTGTCAAACAAGACACCTGATCATTATAACGGGCCAAAGGTGGGTATGGGTAAGCCCACTAATACAAATTGGACCTTTTCCAAAATAAAAAACCATGATCAGACTAAAATTATAAATGGGCCATACACTTCAGAATCTAAGATTGGGCCCAAGACTATAACCAAAATTAATAATAATGTGCAAACAAAGCCCGGACCTATTTTGTGTCAAAACAAATACTCCGTTTTAGCGAAAACACAAAAAGATCCGCCCGAGGCCAACGTTGTCTCAAATACTTTTAAAACTAAATCTTGGATATTAGATTGTGGCGCAACGGATACTATGAAATTTGACGAAAAAGACAAAATTTTTAAAACAAACCCTAGGAAAAACAAAATTCAAACGGCTAACGGTGAAATTGTTCAAGTTAAAAATGGTGGGACTATTAAAATTTCACCAACTATTAAATTACCTAATTGTCTATATATTCCAGCTTTATCTCATAAGCTGTTATCGGTAAGTCATGTTACAAAAGAATTAAACTGTAAAGTCCTGATGTATCCGACTTTCTGCATCTTGCAGGACATTCGGACAGGACTGTTGATTGGGCGTGGCACTGAAAAAGGGGGGTTATACTATGTTGACGAGGTTTCTCAACAAGGCACTGTGTCAATTGCTCATGGAACACCTACGAGAGAAGCCTGGTTATGGCATAGGAGATTGGGTCACTCGTCAGCCGGATATTTACATGCTTTATTTCCTAGTTTATTTCCGTCAAATGTTGTTTTAAATTGTGAAACTTGTATTCTGGCCAAAAGTCATCGTAGTACGTTTAAATCTAGTAATTCTAGAACAAGTGTACCTTTTTCATTAATTCATTCTGATGTATGGGGTCCAGCTCCGGTTAATGGGGAAAAAAACATACGATACTTTGTCCTATTTATTGATGACCACACCCGAATGACCTGGATTTATTTTTTAACCCATAAATCTGAAGTATTTGAAAAATTCCGTCTTTTTTATAAAATGGTTCAAACTCAGTTTAATACAAATATACAAGTCTTAAGATCCGATAATGGGGGGGGGGGAATATGTTAACACCTCAATGAAAACCTTTTGCGAAAACAACCGAATTATTCATCAAAAATCGTGTGCCCACACTCCCGAACAAAATGGAGTAGCCGAGCTGAAAAATCGGTTAGTCTTGGAGATGACGAGAGCTTTATTAATTGAATCTAAAGTTCTGAAAAGTTTTTGGCCCGAAGCTCTTGCTTCCGCTACTTACTTATCAATCGATTACCTACTAAGATTTTGGGCACAAAAACTCCTAGGGATACTCTATCTCAATTCCACACTCTACCAAATTCATTAAACATTGAACCACAAATTTTTGGGTGCTCTGTCTTTGTTCACACTCCAAAAACTAAACGTACCAAACTTGATCAGTGTGCCAAAAAATGTGTTATGGTTGGTTACGGCATAAACCAAAAGGGGTATCGGTGTTACAGTCCTAGAAAACGTCATGTCTTCACTGCAATGAACTGTGACTTTATAGAAACTGAATATTTTTACAATACTCAACTCACGAGTGAGGGGGAGAAAGAGGATAATGACACTCTCATTTGGATAACCTGGATAACTAAACCTGGTAACACTCAAACATCGAATCCCGACAATATCCAAATAAATCCTGAATCATCAAACCCTGATCCTGAATCACCAACCCCTAATCCCGAATCACCAAACCTTGATCCCGAATCACCAAACATTGAACCAAATGAAACACCCACAAGTAATGAACAAGTTGAACAAAATAGTTCAACTTCCGCTGAATCATCAGAAAAATATGTTTTACCACAGAGAATTAACAGAGGTGTTCCACCTAAAAGATACTCTCCAGAAAAGGAAAACCAACGATCAAGGTATCCTATTGCTAATATAGCACAAGGAAACCTATCAAGTGAAGCACAAAAATTCAACTCTGCCTTATATTCCGAAGAGATTCCAAGCACTGTTGAACAAGCTATGAAATCTGAAAAATGGAAGATGGCTATGGAAGAAGAAATAGGAGCACTTAAGAAGAATAACACATGGGAAAGATGTGTTATTTCCGAGGGAAAAACACCTGTAGGATGCTGATGGGTATTCACAATAAAACGTAAACCAGATGGCACCGTCGAAAGATACAAAGCTCGTCTTGTTGCAAAGGGATACACTCAAACCTATGGGATAGATTACTCCGAGACATTTTCCCCTGTTGCTAAAATTGACACTATCCAGGTTCTATTCTCTATTGCCGCAAATGAAGATTGACCACTTCACCAATTTGATGTAAAGAATGCGTTTCTTCATGGCGAGTTAAAAGAAGAAGTTTACATGGAAGCCCCACCAGGATTTACAGGAAACTTCAATGATGGGGAAGTGTGTCGACTTAAAAAATCATTATATGGATTAAAACAATCCCCACGGGCTTGGTTTGGGAGATTTACATTATTTATGAAAAAATATGATTTTAAACAAAGTAATTCTGATCACACACTGTGTAGCGACCCGACCAAATCGTCATTGACGGCGCCGTCTACTTAGGTCCCGTTACGTGGTCATAAGTCTTTAAAACAACGTTTGACCAAAAGATATGTCGCATTCATTTCAAATGTAAAGGTTGTTCAAGTTTTACAAGAATAGTTCCACCACAAGTTACGATACAAAGTTTTAAGTACAAATGAAACTTATGCGACACAATTTAAAAGTATCCAAAAGACGCTCCATGTATGCATGTATACTCGACATCCAATGCAAGTATCAAAATAATGAGCGGAAGCATGTATCATGTATCGTTCAAGGACCTGAGAAAAACATAGAAATCTGTCAACGAAAAACGTTGGTGAAATCATAGGTTTAAGTAAGTAAGTACAAGTGAACCACAAGATTTGCATCAATGAAATAATAGTAATACATTCCAAAAGTTTGTTTCACGAGCACCCAATTATCAATGCTTAACGTTTCCTTCCATTGAACCCCATCACTTAGTGCTAGAACATACACTGTTTCTCGAAAATATATTTCATTCGTAAACGGTAGCGAACCGTTTGAATGAGGGTTTGTCAAACCCATATGGATCCATACAACATAAGTTCTCGCTTACACCCGGCAAGTGTAACTAATGATAATCGAATTGAGGATTTTGTTCTAAACTCGTATGTAGAATGTTTGTTTTCCTGTACTTGTGTTCACTTAGTTCAAAAGAATCGTTTATGTTTTCTCATCCCAAATATAAGTTCAAAAAGAGTAAAAGTGGGACTATGATCTCACCTTGAGTGCACGAGTAGTAAAGTACTTCGACAAGTAAACGTGTGCAAAGAACAATGCTAGTCTTGACCTAAACAATAGGTTTGTATCAATAACGGTAAACACAATAGGTCAAGATGTTCAATTAGTCCTATGGCTCGTTACGACTCGATTATGTAGCATGTGACTCAACTAGTCAAGTTTCATGCACGATACAAGTAACTAAGCATGTTGGAACGATCGTATAATTGTTTGGTTAAGTTTGACTAAAAGTCAAACTTGGTCAAAGTCAAAGTCAACGGGGTCGGGTTGGGTATCCGACAATTTTTCTAAGTTATATAATCATATATGAGCATGTTGGCCAAATTTCATGTTAATCGGAGGTCCGTAGCATAGTAAACATTTTTATGTCAAATGACCAAGGTAACAGCCAGTTTTAGCACAATGGGACGGCGTCCCAAATTGCTAGACGGCGTCCCGTTTTTAAGGTTGGGACGGCGTCCCGATAAGCTAGACGGCGTCCCGTTTTTAAGTTTGGGACGGCGTCCCGATAAGCTAGACGGCGTCCTGGTTGGTTTCCAGGCCCTGTTCGCTGCAACTCTAAATGCACGAACCAACAATCAAACCAACCCAAATTACAAACCGCAAACAATTAGAACATGTATTTTATATCATTGGAAAGCTCTTTCGACAAGGAACGCAACTAAGCACTTTTCATCAAGCAAAAACATCATATGCTATAACCGAAATCCCGTCAAGTGATCAATAGAGGTTTATTTTCAAGTTTCAAGTTTATCAATTGAAATTTAAGTTTCGGGAATCCAATTTATACATATGATATGCCGTTTTGAAGGTAATGAAACATGTAACACAACTAAACACTTATCAATAACATTAACAAGCATTCAACGCATCAAAAGTTCATTTTAAGAGTTGTCAACCCTAACCAAAAGTTCACAAAATCAATAATCGCGTTTATGAAGTTTCTTAAATCAATCTATACATCAAAATGAAGCTAATGATACTAGGAACACAATTAGAACATGAACTTTTAACATCTAACAACATATGATCATCCAAAATTCAAGAACAACACACCAAAATTCAAGTTCATGCTAGTTACACTAAAACAACGAGATCGAGCATACAAATTACATACACGACATCACAATGAGCCATGAACACTAACTAACACCATTTCAAGTCAAAAACACGAATTTAGAGAAATCTAGAGTTTTAGAAATGTTACCCAAACGAGATGAAGTTGGTACCAAAATGAAGAGGATGAAGAGAGGATCACGAATATGTAATTTATTTTGTTGTAAGCCTCCTAGATCGGATTTAGATGATGATTGAATGAATTTGGTTTTGAGTGTGTGTTCTTGCTAGAGAGAAAGAGAGAGAGATGGAGGTGGAAATGAATGGGTGAAAGGGGTTGACCCTTTGACCTAGTCAAGGGTTTGATCCCTTGTCAAGTTTAGTCCCTCAACTTTCGTTCGGGTGCGGGAATTACCTAAACGAGATAAGTTAAAACGCTTATCAACGGGAGATGTTATAAACATATAACGGACTTTATATTAGTATAACGGAAAGTAAATGGAAAAAGGCGGGATGTTACATTACCTACTCCTTAAAAGAAATTTCGTCCCGAAATTTAAGTAGGCGTAGTAGTCGTTGTTTCTTCCTCGAGATCTTGCGTTTCCGAATTCACGAATAGATGAGGATACTTCCTTTGCATTTGATCTTGTCTTTCCCAAGTAAACTCGGGTCCTCTTTTGGCATTCCAACGAACCTTGACAATCGGGATTCGGCTTTGTTTCAATGTCTTGACGGAGGTATCCACAATTTCAACCGGTTCCTCCACAAAATGAAGTTTGTCATCAATAGTAAGTTCCTCGAGAGGGATGACGATATCGGGTTCGGCAAGACACTTTTTCAAGTTAGATACATGGAAGGTAGGATGAACGGAGTTCAATTGAGGCGGAAGATCTAAACGATAAGCAACGGTTCCAATACGCTCCAAGATTTCGAAAGGACCAATATACCGCGGATTTAGCTTCCCGCGTTTCCCAAAACAGATTACACCCTTCCAAGGTGCGACTTTTAACATTACTCGGTCACCGACTTGAAATTCAAGATCGTTGCATCGTTTGTCGGTATAGCTCTTTTGACGACTTCGGGCCGTCCTAAGCCTATCTCGGATTTGAACGATTTTCTCGGTGGTTTCGTGAATGAGTTCGGGTCCGGTGATTTGCACGTCGCCTACCTCGGCCCAACAAAGAGGTGAACGACATTTGCGGCCATATAGCGCTTCAAAAGGTGCGGCTTTAATACTCGCGTGATAACTATTGTTGTAAGAGAACTCGGCGAGAGGTAAGTGCTTGTCCCAAGCTTTTCCGAAATCAACCACGCAAGCTCGTAACATGTCCTCTAAGGTTTGAATTGTACGTTCGCTTTGTCCATCGGTTTGAGGATGATATGCGGTGCTCATGTCTAAACGCGTTCCCAACGCTTCTTGCAATGTACGCCAAAATCTAGAAACGAAACGGCCATCTCGGTCGGAGATAATCGATAAAGGTACACCGTGTCGGGCTATGATCTCCTTAATGTAAAGTTGTGCAAGTTTCTCCATTTTGTCCGTTTCTTTCATGGCAAGGAAGTGTGCGGATTTGGTGAGACGGTCAACAATAACCCAAATGGTATCATAACCGCCCGTCGTTTTTGGTAGCTTGGTGATAAAATCCATCGTTATCCTTTCCCACTTCCATTGCGGGATCTCGGGTTGTTGAAGTAGTCCGGACGGTCTTTGGTGTTCGGCTTTGACTTTGGAACATGTCAAACACTTGAAAACATAAGTAGCTACATCCCTTTTGATGTTCGGCCACCAATATAGTTGTTTAAGGTCGTGGTACATCTTATTGGCACCGGGGTGAATCGAGTATCGTGACTTATGGGCTTCATCTAAAATAAGGCTTCGTAGGTCCCCATAACTAGGCACCCAAATCCTTCCGGCGAAATATCGGAGTCCGGTTTCTTTAACTTCGAATCGAGAGGTGAGGACGTTCAAGTGTTCGAGAGAGATGTTTTCATCCTTGAGAGCCTCATCTTGGGCTACCCGAATTTGGCTATTAAGGTTTGTGTGGATGGTGATGTTTAAGGCTCGGACACGAAGAGGCACCACTCTTTCTTTTCGACTTAAGGCATCGGCTACTACATTTGCCTTCCCGGGATGGTAACGAAGCTCGCAATCGTAATCGTTCAAAGTTTCGATCCACCGTCGTTGTCTCATGTTTAGTTGCTTTTGATCGAAAATGTGTTGGAGACTTTTGTGGTCGGTAAAGATAGTACTCTTGGTTCCATAAAGATAGTGTCTCCACATTTTAAGTGCAAAGACGACGGCTCCGAGTTCGAGATCATGCGTCGTGTAGTTTCGTTCATGAATTTTGAGTTGTCGAGAAGCATAAGCAATGACTTTCGTTCGTTGCATCAATACACACCCAAAACCATGTTTTGAGGCATCGCAATATACAACAAAGTCATCATTGCCTTCGGGAAGTGACAAGATAGGAGCGGTGGTTAGCTTCGTTTTCAAGATTTGGAATGCGGATTCATGTTCGGTCGCCCAAATGAATTTCTTTCCCTTGTGAGTCAATGCGGTTAGAGGACGTGCAACCAAAGAGAAATTTTCGATGAATCTACGATAGTACCCGGCGAGACCCAAAAATTGACGAATGTGAGTAGGAGTAGTAGGAGTCTCCCATTTGCTAATGGCTTCGATTTTCGTTGGATCGACTTTAATACCTTGGTCACTTACAACATGACCAAGAAATTGAACTTCCTTTAACCAAAATTCACACTTGGAGAATTTGGCATAGAGTTGTTCTTGTCTTAAAAGTTCAAGCACAAGTCGGAGATGCTGTTCGTGCTCTTCTTCATTTTTAGAATAGATCAATATGTCATCGATGAACACAATAACGAATTTATCGAGATACGGTTTGCACACGCGGTTCATAAGATCCATGAACACCGCCGGTGCGTTAGTGAGACCAAATGGCATGACAAGGAATTCATAACTACCATAACGAGTTCGGAAAGCGGTTTTGGAGACATCTTCCCCCTTAACCCTTAATTGATGATAACCCGAGCGGAGATCGATTTTCGAATATACACAAGACCCTTGTAGTTGATCAAAGAGGTCATCGATGCGAGGAAGAGGATATCGGTTCTTAACCGTCAATTTATTTAGTTCACGATAATCAATGCACATTCGTAGGGATCCGTCTTTCTTTTTAACAAACAAAATCGGAGCGCCCCAAGGTGAATGGCTAGGTTGGATAAAACCTCGATCAAGTAGTTCTTGGATTTGACTTTGCAATTCTTGCATTTCGGATGGAGCGAGTCTATACGGGGCACGTGCTACGGGTGCGGCTCCCGGAATAAGATCGATTTGGAATTCTACCGGTCGATGAGGTGGAAGACCCGGCAATTCATCGGGAAATACATCGGAAAAGTCACTAACAATTGGCACATCATCGATGTGCTTCTCATCGGACTCGACTTTCTTAACGTGAGCAAGGATCGCAAAACAACCCTTACGGAGTAGTTTTCTAACTTTAAGGCACGAAACGAGGTTGAGTCTGGTGCAACTCTTATCGCCATAAACAATCAAAGGTTCACCATTCTCGATAGGAATTCGGATTGCGTTAAGATCACAAAGAATGTGAGATTTCGTTTTGACTAACCAATTCATACCGATTATTACATCAAAGCTTCCTAGTTCCATGGGTATCAAGTCAATTTCAAATTCCCTACCCAAAATGTTTAACGTACACCCCCGGTAATATGTGTCGGCACTTAATAGTTTCCCGTTAGCCACTTCAATGGTATAAGTGGTATCTAATGGAAGAGGTGGAGTGCTAAAAGAATGAGTCAAAGTCTTGGATACAAAGCATTTATCGGCACCTGAATCGAATAAGCAAGAGACATAAGAATTGTTGAGAAGAAACGTACCCGTGACTAGTTCAGTGTCATCCCGGGCTTCCTCGGTGTTTATGTTGAAAGCTCGGCCGCGCGTATTGGGGTTATCTTTCCTCTTCGGGCATGCATTTCTATAATGACCCGTTTGGCCACATTCGTAACAAGTGCCCGTCTTTGGTGCATTGGGCCACTTTCGAGCGACGGGAGTGGTACTTTTACAATCGTTGGCCTTATGACCAACTCCTTGGCACCGGTGGCAAATTATCTTACTACATTCGCCAAAGTGATGTTTGTTGCATTTGTTGCAAAGAGGTAGGTTCCCGGCATAACCCTTCTTGCCGTCGGAAGTGAAAGATTTCTTGGCAAAGTTGTTGTTGCTTGATTGGGAGGGTTCCCACTTTCTTTTGTTGCCGCCCGATTTATCCTCGGCCTTAGGTGCCGGAATTACGATTTCGTCAACCGTTTCAATTAGTTGGCGAGCCATGTTCATAGCGGCTTGATGAGTAGTGGGTTTGGATGACATCACCCCTTGTTTGATGCTTTTTGGAAGACCGAGCATGTAGAGCTCAATCCTTTGAGATTCGGGGTTAACAAGATTAGGACACATCAAGGATAGTTCAGCGAAGCGTTGATTATAAGCTTTAAGATTGTTTCCGACCGCTTTCAAAGCTCTTAGTTCTTCCTCAAGCTTTCGGGTTTCTTCGCGCGGAAAATATTCAACAATCATCTTTTCCTTTAGATTGGCCCAAGAGAGGGCATGAGCTTCATCGGTACCCACCGATTGAACATAAGTATTCCACCATGTAAGAGCGACACCGGCGAAGGTGTGAGTGGAGTATTTGACCTTGTCTTGGTCCCGACAACCGCTTATGCTAAAGACGGCTTCCGTTTGCTCAAACCATCGGGTGAGCACGACCGGTCCCCCGGTTCCATCAAAAGTGTGAGGTTTGCACCCCATGAAAGCTTTATAGGAGCATCCCTCGTTTGAGTTTTCGGCTCCATTGTTGTTGTTGTTGTTGTGGTTGTTGTGGTTGTTATTATTATTGTTGTTGGATGAGTGACCGGCCATGGCCGCATCTACGGCGGTAGCTATCATCCGTTCGAGAGCTTGTTCGGGAGTTTCATTGCGGCGTACACGACGAGGAGCCATTGTTCCTTCAAGACACAAGAATATCATTTATTAGTATTCTCAATAATACTAACCGTGATATAGAATAAAGATAAAGAGAAGTTTTTCCTCGACTCGCCTTAAATTCTTTATGCCATAATGTCGGAACGTTCATATGAGTCACCGTAATATAATCCCGGAAATTATATTACCCTGATTCATATGTGCATTCGACATTATTCTATAAAGTCAAGGTGGCGTGTCAATCAAATTAAACAATGTGAGATTAAGATGAACTAAGAGTAGATATGAGTAGAAGCGTTCGAGTATAAATGCACAAGTAGTCAAGTAATTCCTACTTCAAGTCTATATGCCGGTTGTAGTCTAGACTCATCAATGTACCCTATGACTCGGGGTTGACACTAATGAACTCTAAATCCCTACAACCAACGCTCTGATACCATCTGTAGCGACCCGACCAAATCGTCATTGACGGCGCCGTCTACTTAGGTCCCGTTACGTGGTCATAAGTCTTTAAAACAACGTTTGACCAAAAGATATGTCGCATTCATTTCAAATGTAAAGGTTGTTCAAGTTTTACAAGAATAGTTCCACCACAAGTTACTATACAAAGTTTTAAGTACAAATGAAACTTATGCGACACAATTTAAAAGTATCCAAAAGACGCTCCATGTATGCATGTATACTCGACATCCAATGCAAGTATCAAAATAATGAGCGGAAGCATGTATCATGTATCGTTCAAGGACCTGAGAAAAACATAGAAATCTGTCAACGAAAAACGTTGGTGAAATCATAGGTTTAAGTAAGTAAGTACAAGTGAACCACAAGATTTGCATCAATGAAATAATAGTAATACATTCCAAAAGTTTGTTTCACGAGCACCCAATTATCAATGCTTAACGTTTCCTTCCATTGAACCCCATCACTTAGTGCTAGAACATACACTGTTTCTCGAAAATATATTTCATTCGTAAACGGTAGCGAACCGTTTGAATGAGGGTTTGTCAAACCCATATGGATCCATACAACATAAGTTCTCGCTTACACCCGGCAAGTGTAACTAATGATAATCGAATTGAGGATTTTGTTCTAAACTCGTATGTAGAATGTTTGTTTTCCTGTACTTGTGTTCACTTAGTTCAAAAGAATCGTTTATGTTTTCTCATCCCAAATATAAGTTCAAAAAGAGTAAAAGTGGGACTATGATCTCACCTTGAGTGCACGAGTAGTAAAGTACTTCGACAAGTAAACGTGTGCAAAGAACAATGCTAGTCTTGACCTAAACAATAGGTTTGTATCAATAACGGTAAACACAATAGGTCAAGATGTTCAATTAGTCATATGGCTCGTTACGACTCGATTATGTAGCATGTGACTCAACTAGTCAAGTTTCATGCACGATACAAGTAACTAAGCATGTTGGAACGATCGTATAATTGTTTGGTTAAGTTTGACTAAAAGTCAAACTTGGTCAAAGTCAAAGTCAACGGGGTCGGGTTGGGTATCCGACAATTTTTCTAAGTTATATAATCATATATGAGCATGTTGGCCAAATTTCATGTTAATCGGAGGTCCGTAGCATAGTAAACATTTTTATGTCAAATGACCAAGGTAACAGCCAGTTTTAGCACAATGGGACGGCGTCCCAAATTGCTAGACGGCGTCCCGTTTTTAAGGTTGGGACGGCGTCCCGATAAGCTAGACGGCGTCCCGTTTTTAAGTTTGGGACGGCGTCCCGATAAGCTAGACGGCGTCCTGGTTGGTTTCCAGGCCCTGTTCGCTGCAACTCTAAATGCACGAACCAACAATCAAACCAACCCAAATTACAAACCGCAAACAATTAGAACATGTATTTTATATCATTGGAAAGCTCTTTCGACAAGGAACGCAACTAAGCACTTTTCATCAAGCAAAAACATCATATGCTATAACCGAAATCCCGTCAAGTGATCAATAGAGGTTTATTTTCAAGTTTCAAGTTTATCAATTGAAATTTAAGTTTCGGGAATCCAATTTATACATATGATATGCCGTTTTGAAGGTAATGAAACATGTAACACAACTAAACACTTATCAATAACATTAACAAGCATTCAACGCATCAAAAGTTCGTTTTAAGAGTTGTCAACCCTAACCAAAAGTTCACAAAATCAATAATCGCGTTTATGAAGTTTCTTAAATCAATCTATACATCAAAATGAAGCTAATGATACTAGGAACACAATTAGAACATGAACTTTTAACATCTAACAACATATGATCATCCAAAATTCAAGAACAACACACCAAAATTCAAGTTCATGCTAGTTACACTAAAACAACGAGATCGAGCATACAAATTACATACACGACATCACAATGAGCCATGAACACTAACTAACACCATTTCAAGTCAAAAACACGAATTTAGAGAAATCTAGAGTTTTAGAAATGTTACCCAAACGAGATGAAGTTGGTACCAAAATGAAGAGGATGAAGAGAGGATCACGAATATGTAATTTATTTTGTTGTAAGCCTCCTAGATCGGATTTAGATGATGATTGAATGAATTTGGTTTTGAGTGTGTGTTCTTGCTAGAGAGAAAGAGAGAGAGATGGAGGTGGAAATGAATGGGTGAAAGGGGTTGACCCTTTGACCTAGTCAAGGGTTTGATCCCTTGTCAAGTTTAGTCCCTCAACTTTCGTTCGGGTGCGGGAATTACCTAAACGAGATAAGTTAAAACGCTTATCAACGGGAGATGTTATAAACATATAACGGACTTTATATTAGTATAACGGAAAGTAAATGGAAAAAGGCGGGATGTTACACACTGTTTTTTAAACAAAAAGGAAAGTTAATTACATGCTTAATCATCTATGTTGATGATATGATAATAACTGGAAATGATAAAGAGGAAATTTCTAACTTAAAATTAAACTTATTTAAAGAATTTGAAATGAAAGACTTAGGCAATCTTAAATACTTCTTGGGGATTGAGGTACTAAGATCCCAACAGGGAATATTTATCTGTCAAAAGAAATATATTCTTGATCTTCTTGCAGAAACAAGGATGATTGATTGTAAACCAGCAGAAACTCCAATGATTCCAAATCAAAAGCTATTTATGGAAGATGATGCTGAGATAGTAGATAAAGGACAATACCAAAGGATAGTGGGAAAGCTCATTTATCTTGCTCACACTCGATCAGATATAGCACATGCAGTAGGAGTTGTAAGCCAGTTTATGCACCAACCACAGGTTCATCATTTAGAAGCTGCAATGAGGATTATATATCTGAAAAGGACACCCGGTCATGAAGTTGTATTTAGAAAAAATGAGCATCTGCAAACACATATATATACAGATGCGAGCTGGACTGGAGAAAAAGGAGACAGAAAGTCAACTTCTAGTTTCTTTTCAATTGTTGGAGGAAACTTAGTGGCATGGAAAAGCAAGAAACAAAAGGTCGTTTCTTTATCTAGTGCTGAATCGGAGTTTAGAGGGATAGCAAAGGGAGTAGTCGAAGCGCTATGGATTAGAAAACTTCTAATGGAAATTGGGTTTCCCCCAAAAGAAGCCGTTCAAATATTGTGCGACAACGAAGCCGCAATTGCCATCTCAGAAAATCCAGTCCAACATGACAAGACAAAACATGTTGAAGTTGACAGACATTTTATCAGAGAAAAATTAGATGCTGAAATTATATCACACCATCAATCAGGTCAGAAGATCAGTTAGCCGATATTCTCACCAAATCGGTCAATGGAAGGTTCTTTAGTGATGTACTTAGCAAGTTGAATATTGGAAACCCCAGTATTCAACTTGAGGGGGAGTGTTAGAATAAAAGTAACAAAAATTCAAAATAGTCAAATTACCTTTTTAGGTAATTTGACTCTTTAGGATCAGAAGGCTGCAACTTCATCATCTCCTAATTGAAAGGGTCACAAGAATTCATATGCAGAGGGATCCAAAGGGCACAAGTCACAGCAAACAGCTACATTTCCTTTTTAGTAAAAGTGGTTCCAAAAGGTGTCATGGAACCTAACTTAGATTAGAAATAGCTGTTGCATTATCTGGTGTATATAAACACACTTGTAACTTGTAAGAAAACCAATTCAAATTGTATCAAAAGCTTAATCATTCAATACAACCATCAGTCTTCATTTTATTTCATTAAAATCAGTTAATTCATATACACTAAATTGTAAATCTTCTAGATGTGCAATAATTGGTAGCTAAGGTGAACTTGGGTACCAATGTGAACTTGATAATCAACTTAAGGTGAACTTGGGTACCAATGTGAACTTGGTAATCAACTTAACTTGGTGGATAAGTTGGAGTTAGACTATAAATAAGTCATTATCATTATATTGTTGCTAGGAGAAAGTGTGAAAGAAATGTAGTAGAAAATTTAAAGAGAGGAGGAAGTTGAGAAGAGAAAACAATAGAGAGTGATCAATGTAATTTAGAAAAATTTCATATAATAGATTTCCTTTTTCGTACTATATAAACACTTAAACCGAAATATATGCATATATATAACCCACTATCATCGATAGACATCGCCATCTCCCCACACTTAAATCTGCACAACCACCACCACTCAGTTTCATCTCGATCGACTAGCACAAACATTCAAAATCTTCTACAAATAAAATCATTATACATTATAACACACACACATGTATATATAATCAATAAGCCACAAACTCTACATATATTTACAAAAGCTTTAAGCAGCTGAAACTCTACAAGTTTTAAATCATTTAAATTCCACATTGTATTTATGAAAGGTTCAAACCTATGCACTATATATACACCGGTTGTTCTAAGAACAAAAAAAAAAAAAAAAAAAAAAAAAAAAAAAAAAATACACGATTAATCCACGTGAAAGTCAATTACCGTGGGTTAGCGTGTCCCTGCCATATATACACGTTTTGACACAAGTCAATTACCGTGTTCAATTGCAATCACAAATCTATTTAATTAATCATAGTTGTTGCCATTCCGACAAGCTAGCTACCATGAGTGTCACAATGATCGACCCGTAGAAGTTTCTATCTCGATCAAGTTTACCCAATTTAGGACTCAAAAAATATAATAATAATAATTAACAAACTTAACCATATGAACTCCTAAGTTCAATATCATGTTCTGTTCAGCTTTCAGCATCATGCCATTGACACATGATTTTCTTGTACTTAAGAAGGCCAATTTTGTTGAGATTCATGTCCTCTTCAAAGCAGTTACATACGCCAACTAATTATTACTATAATTTAATTTTCCATTAATAAAATAAGGTAGAAATCTTGACGCAATCATAATAAATAAATTGATAACTCAGATATATATTACAATACAACATCAATTCTTTGATGATACATTTAGTCAAATTCAATTCTCAGTTAATTTAATATTGTGCATGCATGGAATATATGTTATGTAACGTTCTAGCATTACAAATCATGGCATAGTACTTTGGGTCATATTTTATATTTAAACCTTACTAGTAGCATATCTTGTGTGGTCAAGGAATATGGTTGGAAACATTGACCGATAACCTGGTTCGATCACTTACATCGATCTGTTTAAATATACTCTCCTTCTGTGGATAACCTGAACAGAAAAACTTAACTATCTGTTTGATATCAATACAAAATAGAGACTATCATAAATTTTAGTTAAAGACTAGCTAGTTCTACCAGAAAACCTATACATCTGATAATTTATGCACTTGTAAATCAAGAAGAAATCCCCACACCAAGAAAATCAATGAACGGTACATCATTATCATTTTGATTTACACCTTCGTCTATTTTCGTTTCTTGATCACCAACTTCTCGCGTCTTCATCTTTGACATCGAACTTGAATATGTAATCATCTTGTAAGTTTGATCGACTCTATATCCTCCACAATAATTTCGAATGCCCAATGAACTACTCGAAACTTGTGCATGATTGTTACCATGTTGTTTTCCATGACTAAAATCCATGGAAGATGATCTTTTGCTTGCTAACATTGTTGCCGGTCTTACAAAACTCCACGAGTTAATCTTTTCTTTATCGTCGTTGTCAAAATTAAGATATTTCGATCTAGAATATTCATCAGCGCTCAAGCGTCGTTGGTGGACAACATGACCAAAACTATGTAAATCATCTTGGTATCTTGTTGATTTGTCATCAAATATTTTGGATCTTTCCCTTTGTTTTCTTGCCATAATAACATGCCAATGATTCTTGACTGCATTATCCGTTCGACCGGGGAATAACCGTGAGATGAGAGCCCATTTGTTACCGTGTAAACGATGAGCTGCCAATAACCTTTCTTCTTCATCTTCCGTAAATGGCCTTCGGTTGATTCTAGGATCTAGTTGATTAAACCATCTCAATCTGCAACTCTTTCCTGCATGTATATTATATGAATTACATACTCCAATTAGTTATAGCAAATATTCACTCTTAATTTTACACAGAATTATGTATTAGATGTAACTTTGTTGATACCGTTGCAAACTAGTATATAAGGGTTGACTGGGGGTACCAATCCAAAATTCTATATGTAATCATGTGTAGTTTTGTTCTTTTGCTGTTAGTTTCTTACTAGAAATTTTATATGAGATCAAACATGTGTTTCACTAGATTTTTAACTCTAATAATAAAGCTTTTATCGATTAGGATCGGAATAAGTACATAATTTATACTCCGTATATGGTTATCTACATGTGAAAAAATGTTTAATCTGATAAATAAAGGTCTTAGTGAAGGCATATAAATTCATAAAAAATACTAGCCATCAATTCTTAAAAGGATCAAAAGCAAAAAACAAAAAAAAAAAAAAAAAAAAAAAAAAAATTTAACATATGATTAAACATACAAGAACAAAATTAACATCCTTAATTAATTACCCTGTAAGTATTGGATTTTTTAAAATTTGTTTTTAAAAGCAGCTGCCCAAAGTTGCGGGTTATGAGAATTGATCTCCACTGGAGATTTTCAAGTCTCCGTCACCAGACTACTGTCGAGGTTGTTAGGGACAATAAATTTAGGTGGATCATATATACAAATAGTAATCGTTATTTTAGCATAAAAAAAATAGTTTTGCAAGAAAAAGGTTGAAAATTCAACTAACCGATTAACTAAAACTAAAATATGCCTGTCAAAACATATGATGATCGATCGATGAATGAACGATCAAAGATGATATCTACGATCGATATATACCTGATCTACCTTGAAGCTTGTCAGCAATAGAATTCCAGTTTTGGGGGCCATATCGTTGAACAAGTTGTCGAAGCTTTTCATCTTCAGCAGGTCTCCAGTGGCCTCTTGGACAAGTTCTTGCGTAATCGCTAGATCCACCGGCCGCCGTATCCTCCATAAAACTGAGTCAAAAAAGGTGTAATACTATACTTAATAAGATGCAGATTAAGTCAGAAATTAAACACAAAGTGTAGATGAAGTTTTTATAGGAAAGTGGGTTGGTTTAGGGTTGTGGATAAGCAGTCACTTTTGTTGGTTTTGCACGACTCTTTAATTCCATCTCTCGGTCATTTTTTTCTTTTTTAGTTTATGAAAACTAATTCTATCTGTGTATAATTGTACTCGACTGTATCTATAGTATTAGTATCATTGTACTTCTTGTGTTATTCCCTCTTTCGTATGCATGACAAAAATATATATAAAACAGTAACAACCTAAACAAGTGATTAAGGACGTACATTTTGTGAACCCTAAACGGCTAAAAGTACTGATTGTAATAAGTGTGCGGTAACTAGACCATTAATTAAGGACACCAACTACTTGTTTATATAGTCGGGTCATAGTGTCATGATCTTCCCTTAGTTCACTTAAGAAATGGAAGACTATTCGAAACCAACCCTGAAACTTAAGAACTGCCTTCATGATATTTTTCACAAATTAAAGCAATTAAACTTAAATGACCATAGGAAGTTACTGTAACTTTTTATTGTCACCATTGTTTCTTTCTTACAGAATCACCATTTTACTTACTCATTCCAATATTCCATAGAACTCTCTTAGAGGTCTTACGACGCATAGTACTTGCAGGATGATACCTCCAAGAAGCGCTACGTTTAGACAGTGAAGAAGCCACGTAAGTTCGAGTAAGGTCAGTTGTGATTCTAGTGTAATACTGATGTTATATATATGGTTGTGTTTTAAAATTAGGTTTAGCTACGAACCCCTTAATTTGGTAAACAAACATGACTAATTTGTGATCTCTCTGGATCTCATTAATTACTTATATGGTAATGGTCAATTAAATAGATATCTAAAAATTATTGTTTTCAACGGCGAACAGATCATTTATTTCAACGATTATCATCATTTGAACAGCGATATCTACAATCAGTGGCGAGGCCAAGGCATTTCAAGTGGGGTCCTATGTCCCCACTATTTAAAAAAATAAGAAATAATACGAAGTACACTTCAAATTGTATATGACACCACTAAATTTAACTACGGGACCCCATAAATTTTTAAAATTTATGAGTTTTTGAAAGTAAACAACCACTAAAGTACCCTTCAAATATAATTAACTTAAAAAAAAAATTTAGGACCCCATTGAGATTTCATCATAAATTCGCTAGTGTCTACACTATTATCGCTTCTTATTACAAGTGTCCACTTACATTTTTCCATACAGAATGAAATCCTACTAACTTCATTTTTCACAATCGAAAATCTCCTCTCTCACGAATAACATCTTTTGATCGGTTGAAATGCAATATAATGTGTACACTCTAAATGGACATACTATAATAGTAATATGAACATTTTTGGTAGGACGGGTGGAGTAATATTTTACGCTAATTTTTTTTATAACTAATCTTAATCTAAGAAGAATTCATTTGCTTTAAAATATATGGGTTAGTTGGTTTAACGATTAACTTAATTTGATGATGTTGTGTGTACAAATATGGTTAACGGGTCCACTTTTCTTTGTAGATGGTTAGTCAAAATACCTATAACCACAACATATTTCTTTAAATATTTAATACATCTTAACCGACTGAACTATTGAAGTTCTACCAACTTTTACAAAGTTATTACATTATTCCCATCTATGACATCCTTCTTTTCTATGACAGAATGCTACATTAATGTCACATCAGATTTCTCTTCATTTTCTCCCCACTTACTCCTCATCTTACACCACTAATATCCATAACATACTCCCTCCCCATCAGGCCATCACATACCCCACAAAATCAATTAAATAAATTAAGTTACAAGAGTCTATGCTATACATAAAATTCAAACATGCACACTCTCTCCACTATCCGTCCTCAATAATGTCGTGAAAAAGAAATCAACGAGGGCGAGGGAGGAAAGAGAAATTGGGGACGGAGGGAGAGCACGAGAATGATATTGGAGCCCTCGAGGGCAAGGTAGAGGGCGGATGTGAGGGCGAGACGGATGGGATTGGTCTTATACTCGTAAAACACCACAATAAATTTGTCTATCTCGTCACATATTTTACACGCTTTTTAAAAGCATGAACTTTTTTATTAAGTTCTACACAATTATAAATGTGTGTAATTGTATTACATTTATACGCGTGAAAATTGTATTACATTGAGTTATAGCTCAACTGGTAGTGGTCTGATCCTCTTAACGAGAGGTCATGAGTTCGATTCCGCTGAACTGCAACATTGCAATCAATGTTAACCCTGACCTGAAGTATCTTACTAGGCCGCCTTTCGTTTAGTGCGGAGGCAGCGGAGAGGGGGGTTTCTACTGGCCATGCCCTCGAATTGGTCTGGGTTTCCTCCAAGATAGTAGTTGGGGGCGGGTTATGCAACTACGAAAGATGAACGCGTCGATGGTTTAGTCCCTCTGGGTGATCCCAAACTAATATCCAAAAAAAAGTACACACTTATAAGCGTGTACAATCATAAATATAATCACACTTAAGAATAAGTATAATTTGTCTCACTAAATTTGTTCACGCCTTCTCTTACGTGAAGAAATGAGGTGTAAAAAATTACTCATACATCTAGATGTGATTAAATTTGCTTTGTTACACACTCATAAAGTCATAAGTGTGAACATTTTTTTTTAACAATTTTATATGTGAAAGTATAATTATAATTATACACGTAACACACATTTATAAATGTGACGAATTTAATAAAAAGTTTACACTTTTAGAAAAATGTGTAAAAATATGTGACCAAGTGGTTAATTTGTTGTAGTGAAAATAAATCGGATATAAAACTTTAAATTTAGAGGAAAAATAAAGTGTCATTTTGACCCATATACTAAAGCAAACGATATATTTTTGGTTACCTATTAGTGTGTAAGTGAAATTATTCATTTATTTATTATATCCATTTATTTTTAGTTTGTACTTTTGTATTCATATTTTTTACATTAAACGGGTAGATAGATATCTTTACGAAGTGGTTGCAAGACTCCAATATTCTTTGTAAGTTCTTGTATTTTCTCTAGCTCCTTTAGTTAATAAAAATTGTGTCGTTTTGAAGAAAAAAATTAAAATTTGAATTTTAAAATATAATAAAAACTAAAAAAATATTGTAACCATTACATAAGAAAATACAACAACAAATACGTGTAACAATAATCATCTCAAATATTTTTATAGTTACAACGAGTAAACTAAAGCTCGCACGTTGATGTGAGAAATAATTTCGTTCGATAATTTAAATATTGTTACAGTAGCAGATTACACATATAAATGCTTCTCCTATATACATTAAACCTCCTTTAGTAGTTTATGATAACACGTACTCCCTCCGTCCCTAAATTATTGTCCAGTATTCCATTTTGAGATGTCCCAAATTAATTGTCTACTTCCATAAATAGAAAGGAAAGGAGATATTTCATTGGTGGATCTGGAGAGAGAAGATATTTCATTGGTGGAGAAATAAAGTTAGTGTGATTTCCTAAAACTGTGTGTTTTTTGTCTGGGGACAATTAATCTGGGACGGAGGGAGTATATATTAAACCTCCTTTAGTAGTTTATGATAATACGTATATATGGATAATTGATGGTTCATTCGTCCTAACTTAATAGTTCACATAATTATCACATGTATCTTTTTTATCTTTACAATTTTACTTTTTACATATATTTTTATTTTACATGCATGATGTAATTGCAAAAAGAACTCACCGTATTATTAATATTTATTTATTTATAAAAGTAGACTAATAGTAAGGTCATGTCAAAATGAAAAACTTGACTATTAAATTGAGACGGAAAGCTGCAAATATTTTAGTTTAAATTTTACGATTATACTTTTATATATGTGTGATAAATCTTTTAAATTTGTACATTAAAAACTATTGTAATATAGGGAAGAAAAAAAAAAGAGAAGTTGGAAAAAATTATCTGTAAAAAGTAATTATATATATTATTATTATTTGTACAATTATTACAAAAAAAAAAAAGGAAGCTAAAGTCTATTACGAGTAATTAATTATAGGAAGAAGGAGCGTACAGTCAAACCTTGGTCGTATTGGTGGCAATAGACTTGGTAGCCTAAATTTGCCATCTCGGCTAATTAGTTACTTATAAATGGTCAAAAATAAGAATTGAATTCCGGAATTATAAATATGGTGTATTAAATACGGTTAACTCAATAAAATTTACCCATACAATCTAATAGCCTGGTAAAAAAGGTTAAAAATTATTATGGGAAAAAAAAAAACCATATTAATTAAAAATGATATAAATAAATTTTAAGTAATTAATAATCAATAAATATATAAACATTTCATCTTCTAAGTAATGTAAGCTATTTTTTTAGCTTATAAATATGTCATCTCCATTCCATATTTCCATATCAATCATACAAAAGAGCACACTATATTACTAATATTGTATTCCTCGATTTTTTTAAGATGAAAAAAGAAGAAATGATATATATCCGAATATATATATATATATATATATATATATATATATATATATATATATATATATATATATGTGTGTGTGTGTGTGTGTGTGTGTGTGTGTATATATATATATATACTAAATATAATATATGTTTGTTTATTTTTATAGGTATCGAAGAAGCACCAATTTCAAAATATTGTAAAACGCGGACAAGGCAAGAAGAAACGTGTTTGACTCCATGTTGGATCGATTCGTCCGAAGTGTAAGATCCTGTTTCCAGTTGTATGGGACGTCGTCCAGAAGTGTGGGACGCCGTCCAATTGTGAAAGACTAGACGCCGTCCAAATGGTCTGACGGGCCAGCTGTCTTATTTTAGATGTTTTAAAGGGGCTTTTTGGTAATTTCACTTATTAGACGAGTTAAAGGCCACAAGATCAGTTCATAAAGTGCCATTACTCCTTTTCCAACCACCACTTCCTTTCCACTTTAATTCTAGTGAGAGAGAAGGTTTCTAGAGTGAGAGAGCTCAATCAAGGAAGGAAGAAGCGTGTTTCGGGTTAAAGTGCAAGTTTTAAAGTTGTTCATCTAGTCTCTAGCTACGTGGTGATTGTGGTGGTAAGTCTTAACCTTAATTTCCTTATTTTAAGTTGCTTAAGGGTTAGGGTTTGGGTTAGAGATGAACATAGAACCCATTTGTTAGCGGTTTAGGGGTTTTTTTTTGGATAAGATGGGTCATGAGGACTCAAAGATGACTAACTTAGGATTTTGAAATGATAGATGAGCTTATGAGTCTTAAATTGGTTAGTTGATTACTAGCACACCTAGAGATTTAGTAAGTGGGTATTATTTGGGTATGTTGATGACCCAAATGGGTGTGTTAACCTTGAAGTGGGTCAAATAAGTCTTTGATGACCTAGGTTGTTTAATGAGTGTGAAAATACGATAACCTTGTGTTAAAAAGTGTATTAAGACCATAATTGGCTAGTGTTAGGGGTTTTGGCGAAGTTGACCTAATATTATGATTAAGAGTGTAATGGGACGAAATTGCACCATGGGTCAAAATGACATTAGAATGGTGAATGAGTTGGTTGACCAACTTGATCGTATGATTGATTATGTGC
The DNA here is from genome assembly GCF_046630445.1 of Rutidosis leptorrhynchoides. Classification (NCBI taxonomy): domain Eukaryota; kingdom Viridiplantae; phylum Streptophyta; class Magnoliopsida; order Asterales; family Asteraceae; genus Rutidosis; species Rutidosis leptorrhynchoides. Next base: position 554,514,176 of record NC_092334.1, read on the forward strand.
ATAATGTAATAGGGGCGTTACGTTGAAGGTTGCTAGCTCGAGTTATCATTCACCGAAGGCGTTAAGGTGAGTGGAATAATTATGCGTATATGTATATGGCGTATTTATTTGTGAATGTTATGGTATGAACCAACGAGCCGGTAGTACCATAGCATGTATGTGACGAGTGTCATGATGTGAACCACGAGCCGGTAGCATCAAGTGTGAGCCACGAGCCGGTAGCACTATAAAACGAGGCGTGAACCACGAGCCGGTAGCGCCAAAGTGTGAACCACGAGCCGGTAGCACTATAAAGGAGTATGACTCAAATGCGTAGTGGCGTGAACCAAGGAGCCGATAGCGTCATAGCATTACGTATGGTGTGAACCACGAGCCAGTAGCACCATAACGTTATGGTTAACCATATTGTGTTTGTTGATTATTGTTTAGCATACTATATATATATATATATATATATATATATATATATATATATATATATATATATATATATAGTACTCGTTTTGGTTTTTAGTGAATATACTGCTTGCTTTTCAAAAAAAAAAAAAAAAAAAAAAAATATATATATATATATATATATATATATATATATATATATATATATATATTGTGTTGAGTATATGCTAATGAGGTGTTGTGATAGTGTACGAATTGTTAGCATTATGAGTTTGATGGCATGCTATTTGGGTTATAAACTCGTATGAGGTATTTGGTGGGTGCGATTGCAAATAGATGGGTTATATATGTGTATGTATAATTATTGCACTCACTAAGCGTTTTGCTTACCCTCTCGTTGTTTACTCTTTTTAGGCTCCGGCGCGGACAAGGGAAAGGGTATTCGTTTGGAATAGTGGCCTCCCGCTTTACTTTGGATAGGGGACGCTTTTGGAAGTTTAGCTTTTGAAGTTTGACCAAGATGTGGGTAGTTTAACCCCAAACACCATGCTCTAGGTGTCGTTTGGAATTTAAACTCTTATGGTCGATACTTGTATATTGAACGGAATTCGTAAAACGGGTCATTGTGGGCCCGTTGATGTAAAACTCGGTTTATTTGTGAAAACTTCTTAGTTTTACTTTTTATAAAGTGTTGTGATAATTGGTTTCGTGAAAAAGTGTCGGGAAGCGGATTTTTCGTCTGCTTAAATTGGACTACTGGGACAGTCCCTGGTAGTTCATTTGAATGCCGTCCAGATCTATTGGACGCCGTCCTGCCCTTCACAACTGGACGCCGTCCAGATGGTCTGCTAAAAAAAAATTTTAAGGCGTGTTTTTGTATAAATGAAGTTGGGTCGTTACACGAAGCTTCTCTTTATTAATGTTAATATTATGATATTATGATTATTATATTGTATATTTGTATAACTTATATGATTACTAATTAAGATTATGATTATTATTATTATTGTGATTATGATTATAATTCATAATTATAATTATGAATGTGATTACGATAATTATTTTTATTATTAATATATTTTAGTTATAATTTAATTTAATTATGATTATTATAGATGTAACGTTTCTTATACATGTAAATATAAGATAATGTTTATTTAATTAATTTATATAAATAATTATTAATAATTATAATTATGAATATGATTACGATTATGATTCATAATAATTATGATTATTTTTATTATTATTACATTTTTGTTATAATTTATATAAGTATAAGTATGATTATTATAGGTGTAATGTTTTTATCCATGTAAATATATAAATCATGCTTATTTAATTAATTTCCATAGATAATTATAATTATAATTATACAAAAATGTATATATATATATATATATATATATATATATATATATATATATATATATCGCAACGATATTATCAATGTAAATATGAAAAATTAAAAGTTTGAAACTATTGTTATTATTTATATCATAGCTTAATTTTAAATTTATGATAAAATTGTGATAAGGCAAATGAAAAGATTGAAACTAATCATATAATTTATGATATATAAATTTTACTTATTATGAATGAATGTTTATAACTAAATTTAAATTAAGAAAAATAAAAAGATAACAGTTATTGAAAAATTTATAACGTTTATTACTCTTGGTGGTGTTACATATCTTTATTATAATAGTTAATAAATAATTATTAATTTCATATCAATTGTTATTTAATGTTATGAACCTCCAATTTTATTCTATTAGTAATACCTAACGGTTCATGTTTATATTTAAAAGTTTTTTTATGCACTCCAATTTTTAACAGTAAATTGTAAATGTAATATGTGTTTTTATATTATGAATCGTACTACAATATGTATATTTTATAATGTATTTTGGCATTATTTGTTAACTCATTTGACCACCTTTAGTAAACTTTGGCAAACAAAACATATGCACAAAATCCTACTTGACCACTTGCATAATGGGACCAACATCAACTTTCATTTCAAGGTTAATATATTTTCAACCAACATCAACTTTCGCTGTTGACGAGATTCTTGTACACGAATAGTTCCACGCTAGTACTAGGAAGCCGTATCGTATGAATGTGTTGTAGGGTTTAGGGGAGAAACCCTGTGCCGAGTGTTGATGTTTTGTTTAACCCGTAGTGTATTATTGTCGTCCTGGATTAATCCAGTGACGGATGGTCGTGTGCGGATCGATTGATGGGAAGGAGATGCTCCTAAAGTGATTATTTTGAGGTACCGAAATTTCTTCGTTGAAGGAATGACCGGTTGGGTAGTACGTTTATGAACCGGTGGAGTACGGAGTTTTAGAGAAGCATGAATCCTTCTTGATTTGGATTAATGCAAGACATGGTTCACGACGTAGTGAATTTTAGTAGATCGCGTTGGGTGATGTAGTTAGGGATGTAGCTTGTTGTGGTAGTGCATGCTAGTGATTATTAGCGTGTGGTGAGATATTAGAATTTACAGAAGATGTCATGGATGTCGGGCTTGGTTGTGTTTCGTAGGGTCGTGAGGCGTAACGACGATGAATGTCGGTGAATTGTTCTACTTTTAGGACGATGGTAAAGTGTATGGTACGAGTTGGATACTCGGCATAGGAGCAACGGTTGCGGTTGTTTTGACTCGTGGGTTGATTACTCGATATCGTTGAAAATGATAGAATGATAAGGCCATTGGAGGAATATTATGAAGTTTTTCACGGTGTACTTGATAGTACTCTAAATGAACATATATTTAGATGCAATATCCTTCCAATATGTAAAGTTTTCAGTTGCAATTGTTCTATTTTCAAGTAATATTCGTTTAAATAAATAAGTGCGAAGACAAAAGAAAAAAATGACGATTTGAAGACGCAAATGACCAAAAAGCTCAAATGTACAAGTTACAATCTAAATGGTTCCAATTATTGATAAATAAAGTCTAAAAATGACAAGAGTACAACCCGCGGAACGCAAAGTACAAGATTTCAAAGCGTACGAAAGGACGTTCGAAAATCCGGAACCAAGGCATAAACCAAGCATCAACGCGCGAGTTAACGGAGCTAAAATTACAAGTCAACTATGCACATGAATATAATATAATATATATATATATATATATATAATTATATAAAATTATATATATTATATTATATTATTAAATAAAACGTCGGCAAACTAGAAAACAAATTGGTGTGAGCTATCCCAGGTGGCCATGCGATCGCATGGCCATGAAGAAGAAACTTCATGCGATCGCATGACCCTAGAAATGTGGCCAAGTCCTATAAATTGCAACGAATTCAGCCGAGTTGTTTACACACTTCACACTTATTTCCTTTCTTTCCTCTGTAATATTTATAATTATATTTATAATTATAATTAAGTTTAAGTAAGATTAATAATAAATTATGGTTTAGTTGGGCTATTGTAAGAAATGTTTTACGGGTTTTAAAGTCGAAACTCTGTTCGGGTAACGCTACGCGATTAATAACCACTGTAAGCTATGTTCTTCCTTTTTAAATTAATGTCTCGTAACTAAATTATTATTATGCTTATTTGAGCCGAAGTAATCGTGATGTTGGACTAAATATTAAGACGGGGTTATTGGATTTTGTACCATAATTAGGGTTTGGACAAAAGACCGACACTTGTGAACATTGGACTATTGACTATTAATAGGTGGGGGGTATTGTCTAATTGAATGACAACTCATTGGAACATGTCGAACCTATCTTCAAATTAGTTAATCTAATAATTATTAAATGATTATGTATGTCCTATTTAGTGACGTTTATACGACATCTTTTACAATCATTTAATTAATTATTCGGGTTGGGTAATTGATTATTCATTCTGATCAAGTGGGTAAATTAATATTCATATCTCATTAAAACATGGGTGGATTACATACAAGGGTAATTGGTGTAATTGTTAACAGAGTATTAAAACCTTGGATTACACGCAGTCGATAACCTGGTGTAATTATTAACAAAGTATTAAAACCTTGTTACAGTTCGAATCCCTAATTAGTTGGAATATTTGACTTCGGGAATAAGGTTAATTTGACGAGCATTTTATAATTATGACCGATGGACTATTATGGGCAAAACCCAGATAGGTATCAAATAAACCAGGACAAAGGACAATTAACCCATAGTAATAAATTAAAATCAAAACGTCAAACATCATGATTACGGAAGTTTAAATAAGCATAATACTTTTATTGTATTTCTCATGGTACTTTTATTTACTATCATTTTATTTATTGTCATTTTTATATCGTTATTTATTTTACGCACTTTAATTATTGTCAATTATCTTTACGCTTAAAATATAAAATCAACAACCCGGTCATTAAACGGTAAAACCCCCCTTTTATAATATTACTACTTATATATATATATATATATATATATATATATATATATATATATATATATATATATATATATATATATATATATATATATATATATATATATATATACAAATATAGTTGTTAAAAATATAGTACGTAATCACTAGCTCCCTGTGGAACGAACCGGACTTACTAAAAACTACACTACTCTACGATTAGGTACACTGCCAATAGTATTGTAGCAAGGTTTAGGTATATCCCATTCTATATAAATAAATAAAACTTGTGTAAATCGTATAATATTTCGTCGTATTTCGTAGTAAAATAATAACTATTTCGTACACCTCCGCTGACACATCAAGTTTTTGGCGCCGCTGCCAGTGACTCGGCGAAACGCTATATTTTTAATTTATATTTGTAAAAATATAATTAATAAAAAAAAGAAAAAAATATAAAACATTAAAAAGAAAAAAATATATTTTTAAGATTTTGTTTTTATTTTTAGTTTTAAAATATAAGTTTATTTTAATAAATATTTTCTTTATATATTTTTGTGATGATTAAAATCAGAAAAAAAAGAAAAAAAAGAAAAAAAAAATTTAATATAAAAAGTAATCAGTCCACGATACCGTAACTGCCCAATACATTTCCTGGATCACTGAGCCATGCGATCGCATGGATATATAACCCTCAGCTCATGCGATCGCATGAGATGATGGGACAGCTCTGATCATCAGCAGACATCGATTTAGGGTTAGGGTTTAATTTTAATAATTATAATTAATTAGTAATTAGGGTTTTAATTATTTAATATTTTAGTTTTTAGTTTTAATTAATTAGTTTTAATTAAGTTTTTATTATATATTGGTACTTTTATAAAATAATAATATAAAAATAATATTTTTATAAAAATTGTATTTTTATAACTTTAGTTTCTTTATATATATATATATATATATATATATATATATATATATATATATATATATATATATATATATATATATATATATATATATATATATCGTTTTTATCGTTTAATTCGTGATTTGTATAATTGTCGTTCGTTATTAGTTTTAAATTTCATTTTGCCATAGTTATTTTTATATTCCTAGATTTTTTAAGTTTTGCCGTAAAATCCCTTAAGTGATTTTTTTTTAGATTAAGATTTAGGCGCTTTAGAATTTTGCGACGCAGTTTTTAGATTTTAGTGCCTTTTTAAGTTATTGCCGTTTTGGATTTAGAATTCCTTTAAGCTTTAATACCTTTAGACGTAAGTTTTAATTTTTAGTTTTTAGACTTTTAAGTTTCGACATTTTTCTTTCTTATTTTTATTTTTCGGCGTTTTTCGACGCGCGCTTTTTCTTTCTCATTTCTACGCTCTAATTTTTAGGACATAGAATTTTCGTGATTTCTTTCAATTTTGACGAAAAATTATAAAAAGCGATTAAATTGATAGACATCCAAAATTTTCTGGTTCGTAGTAATAGTTGGATTTGTTTGTGGCGAGTTGTGGGCTTCCGATTTAAAGGGTCCTGGCTACCTACTGCATCTATTGGCTATTCGAAACGTGGGCAAAATCAGAAAAGTCTATTAATTTGAAAGCTTTAATAATTTTTAAATTTATAACTATTAGGATATTCAGTGAATGCACCGAGCAAAACGTTCACCACCTTTCATACGTTCACCACCTGTAACTCGATCAAGACATCTAGCCAATATTTTCGTCATTGATTTTTCTTTAGAATCATCATCTAGTCGAACAAGAACTCCAATTCAAATTTTCGATAATCCATTTTTTGAACCCGACTTTACAAGTGAGAACCCGGAGGATATTCAAGGACAATTCCAAGATCCTGAACCACTAATCATTCCTCCTGAACCATAAACTGTTAAATCAGAATCCTCTAGTGATTCGTATTCAACAAATTCAATTATGGAAGTAACGAAACCTCAAAGTATGGAAGACCGAATGAGAGCCACACGCACTGGCCAAGGTCACACCATTATTTGGCCAGATGTTAATGCGCCAGATTATGAAATTAAAGGACAAATCCTACACATGGTAACTAATCAATGCCAATATAGTGGTGCGCCAAAAGAAGATCCAAACGAACATCTTCAAACATTTAATAGGATCTGTACTCTATTCAAAATCAGAGAAGTTGAGGATAAACAGATCTATCTCATGTTGTTTCCTTGGACTTTAAAGGGAGAAGCCAAAGATTGGTTAGAATCGTTACTTGAAGGAGCGATTGACACATGGGATGTTTTAGTTGAGAAATTTCTTAAAAGATTCTTTCCGGCATCTAAAGTCGTGAGACTTCAAGGAGAAATTGTTACGTTCGCGCAAAAGCCAAATGAAACATTATATGAGGCGTGGACAAGATTCGAAAAGTTGTTGAGAGGATGTCCTCAACACGGTTTAGACACTTATCAAATAGTACAAATATTCTACCAAGGTGTCGACGTTGCTACACGAAAAGACATCGACATAGCAGCTGGTGGTTCCATTATGAAGAAAACCGCAACCGAGGCTCACAAGATAATTGATAATACAGCCTCTCACTCGCATGAGTGGCATCAAGAAAAAGATATCTTTCATTCATCTAAAGTGGCTAGAGCCGATTCTAGCCATGACTTTGATTCCGTTTCCGCATAAATAGATGCTTTCGAAAGACGAATGGAAAAGATGACTAAAGATATTCACGCAATACGAATCAGTTGTGAGCAATGCGGTGGACCACACTTAACGAAAGATTGTAATGTTGAACAAACAATGGAACAACGTGAGAATGTTTCCTACATGAACCAAAGGCTGGGAAATAATTATCAGAATAATTATCAACCGCCAAGGCCAAACTTCAATCGAAATCAAAATGTTCTTTACAATCCAAATGGACCCAACAATAACTCGTACAACTAACAAGGTCCGAATAACCAACCAACTCAAAACAACACTTTCAATCAACAAAGACCTGGCTTGTATAAACCACCACAACAAACCGAAGGGAAAAACCCAAATATGGAAGAAATGATGGCAAAACTAATGAAATCTCAAACATAATTTATTACATCTCAAACCCAAACAAATGAGATGTTTGATCAGTCATTAAGAACTCAACAAGCTTCCATTCTGAATCTAGAAAAACACGTAGGTACTCTAGCTAGCTTGATGAGTAAGAGGGAACAAGGAAAGCTGCGAAGTAATACTGAAGTAAATCCTCGAAATGAGAATGTTAATATGGTGTCAACAAATTCTGAAAAACCAGCATCAGAAGATGGGAAGGTTTTAGATGTGAGTAACAATGAAGAAGTTACAACACCACCACCACCCGAGTATGTAAAGCCAGTGGTGGCACCATACAGACCACCCATCCCATTTCTAAGAAAAGGAGTTGAGTATGAGCAAGTGATAGGTAATAAAGTTTGTGATACCTCTGGAAAGAAGAAGAAGAATAAGAAAGTGCAAGAAACAAAAACCATAAAAGTAAACCCGGTGAAGATAGTTCCACCAAAACATCTACCCAGGTTGGGTGATCTGGGTGAATTTATTGTTCCTTGTCTACTTAGTGATTGTGTCATGTATGATGCACTAGCAGATTTAGGTGCAAGTGTGAGTGTTATGCCCCTTTCGTTATATAAGAGATTAGGTATATGTGAGTTAAGTCCAACAGAAATGAGTGTTCAACTCCTTGATAAAACTATTAAGCACCCAGTTGGAATTGCTGACAACCTACCCGTTCAAGTAGGTAATTTAACCTTTCTAGTCGAATTTATTGTCACTGACATAGAAGAGGATTCAAACATTCCTCTAATTGTAGGTCGACCATTCTTAGCGTCCACCGAGATGTTCATTAATGTAAGAGAGGGTAGAATGACACTTAGTGATGGTGACAAATCGATCACCTTTATGATTCGAAAGTCTAAATCTCCACCAACCAAAACCGTTGAACCAATAAAAACGATTGGTAAGAACCATATTGTTTTACCAACTCCAACGGTAGTGCTTAGCAATAATAAAATGCCTAAGTATGGGGAAAATGAAGTAACACCTAATGATGACCTGATAACAAAGAACCCGTTGTTGATACAAAATTAAATGACCCCGTTATTAATAGTTCAATGAAGAAACTTATTAAACGGATTCGCGATGCTAGAACCAAGGGGAACGTTAAGTTATTTAACCGGTTAGTATCCAATCTATTTCCTAAAGAAAAGGCGAAACTAGTTGAATTTGTGGATATTACACGAGAATCCGACCAATGGCTTAAAGCAGAAGTCACAGATATGCAAGTTGATTATGGTCCAAAAGAAATTGAAGATGAAGTTAATCACAATTTCGACACCACAGCTACCTAAGTGTAGGGAGATTCAAATGTTCTAAGAAATAATGCTGTCTAGAGTTAGTTGTTCTGTTCTCGTGTAATTTCGAGAATGGAATCCGATTGGTCTTTTCCACTAGCAGACACTAAAGAACTAGTTTTCTCCCTCAATTCAGAACTTTTTATTGTTGTAGGTTTTGTATAAAATTAATACTTTTTAAATTTAAGTTTTGTGTGAATTTAAAAACAAAATTTACTTTATTTCATTAAGTTTAAAAAAAAATTGATTTCTAAAATTCGTCGTAAGTTAAAGACTAGGTCATGGAACCGAAATTACTTTACCCGAGGGCGGGGCGAAAAATTTTATTATCATTATTTTAATATTATTGATCTAAAGTATGCCACAAAAAAAAATTATATGTATATATATGTTTGTAGTTTATCTTATGTAAAACAGGGTAAAACAGAGCACTTTCAAAGACTGACATTAAGTTCAGCAAAAGCTACTAATTTTGACGATAATACGCAAAACATATGTGAAATTACAACAAAAGGAATGAACGATGAGACGCGCCATCTATCATTCGACGAGCTTAGTAATTACAAACTGGGTATTTTTAATCACTTTTCTACAGTAATCACCCTCATGAATTTAAATTTTTACTGATTTCTTGCAAATGAGGGCATTGCAAGATCTCAAGTGTGGGGAAGGGATTAAATTCTTTCGAGTTTTAAACAGTTGACTTCTACACTTGGTTTAATAGTCACCGTTAAATTTTACTAGTAAAGCAGTAGTTGTATTAGAATCTACCGCTCTCTGATAATAAAGAACAACCCTAATCTTATATACTGACTACCCACTTCTAGTAAAATTTTTAAAAATTTTCAAATCAATGAATTCAAAATCTTGTTTATACATATTTATGAACAATAAAACTAGGTATTAACAACGAAATTATTGTTACCTCGGAAAGGACATAAATTGAGAAACAACCCAAAATGCTTGAATTCATTTAAAATGGAATAGAAAAGAATAAAAAGGCAAAGAAAGAAATATAAAAGCCAAGTGTGGGAAAAATTTACCAAGTTATTTAAATCATATATCACATATTTTTGTACAAATAATTGAAAGTACTTTTGTTTTGGACGATTTTAATCAGTTTTACCCGATTTTTTATAATATATTTGAAGGAAATGTGCCACTTGATTTTAAAGGAAGTTAAGTCTTCCGGAGAAAGAAATGAAGGAAGTAAAGTCTTCTGAAAAAGACACGCACTTCTTGATTTAGGTCAGGAAGTTGTCGTCCAGACCAGCTGTAGGTTGACGAAAAATCTAGAAAAGTCATCTCTAAAATCAGCAGGAAATCCACGGACCTCGGCATCAAACAGGGTCGCCAAGTGGTCAGACTTATCCTAACCATGAGAGGATCTGTCTCGTAAAATGGGGAGGGCGCCGTGCAAATTAGCTTGATAAGACTAATGAATCAGACCCCCAGAAAGGATAATCTCCTTAAAGATTAAAAATCAGCTTTTAAGCCTGATATTACTCAATTCTCGAGATTGACTTTAAAGATTGAGAATTACAAACTCTTGGAATTCAATGATATCTAAACTCAAGCTTGAACGAGAAAATATTTTGATCAAATTAAAACCGATTTGTTTTCTGAAAACCTATTTTCAATGCGTTAATTACCATTGAATGTAAAATCCTAGGAATTCACCTGGAATTCATTAGGTCACCTGAACCAAATCGAGTGTCAACCGTAAGAACGGTGGTTACATAGCATGGTCGAAGATAGGACCTTGTGCCAGATTGAACAACTATAGGGTGATCTTTACTATTTCTCCTACAAAGGATAGTAATTGCATCCGACCCGTTTTGGACCATGAACATCTGCATGTCATTAGACATTGCCTTAACAGTTGCTTGTTCAACGCTTTCCTTTACAACCGGATGGTAGTTTACTGAAAGGTAATAAACGGGACAAGTAAACTGGACGTGTGCTTTCCTAATACAAGGTTAGCAAGTGGGTGACACAAAACCGTAAGTTTTGAGCTAAAATTTGAAAATCTGAAACTCACAAAACCCACAAAAATATTTTGCAAACACCAGTGAAGGATTATTCTGGAAAACTTATCTAGGGTAAAAGCTAGAATGAATTTTCAAAAGATCAAATGTTTTCATAAAGATCCAATTTCCTTAAAGGATCTAAATTTTTATAGTCATGTGGGACTGTAAACCACATCGTTACTATCATTGTTTATACCGCCGTATCATAATCACTTATGTATAAAGTGTGAAGAATAAAGAAGTGATTCTAGTGTGATTTTATTTCAAGTTCTATATTGCTTGAGGACAAGCAACGTTCAAGTGTGGGGATATTTGATAGTGCTTCAAATGAACATATATTTAGATGCAATATCCTTCCAATATGTAAAGTTTTCAGTTGCAATTGTTCTATTTTCAAGTAATATTCGTTTAAATAAATAAGTTCGAAGACAAAAGAAGAAAACGACGATTTGAAGATGCAAATGACCAAAAAGCTCAAACGTACAAGTTACAATCCAAATGGTTTCAATTATTGATAAATAACGTCTAAAAATGACAAGAGTACAAGCCGCGGAACGCAAAGTACAAGATTTCAAAGCGTGCGAAAGGACGTTCGAAAATCCGAAACCAAGGCATAAACCGAGCATCAAAGCGCGAGTCAACGGAGCTAAAATTACAAGTCAACTATGTACATGAATATAATATAATATATATATAATTATATAAAATTATATATATTATATTATATTATTAAATAAAACGTCGGCAAACTAGAAAACAAATTGGTGTGAGCTGTCCTAGGTGGCCATGCGATCGCATGGCCATGAAGAAGAAACTTCATGCGATCGCATGACCCCAGAAATGTGGCCAAGTCCTATAAATTGCAACGAATTCAGCCGAGTTGTTTACACACTTCACACTTATTTCCTTTCTTTCCTCTGTAATATTTATAATTATATTTATAATTATAATTAAGTTTAAGTAAGATTAATAATAAATTATGGTTTAGTTAGGTTATTGTAAGAAATATTTTAAAGGTTTTAAAGTCGGAACTCTGTCCGGGTAACGCTACGCGATTAATAACCACTGTAAGCTATGTTCTTCCTTTTTAAATTAATGTCTCGTAACTAAATTATTATTATGCTTATTGGAGCCGAAGTAATCGTGATGTTGGACTAAATATTAAGACGGGGTTATTGGATTTTGTACCATAATTAGGGTTTGGACAAAAGACCGACATTTGTGAACATTGGACTATTGACTATTAATAGTGGGGGGTGATAATGCTAAAAACGAACACATATTTCATAGCATTATCCTTCAAAAAAGACAAGCTTTTAGTTGCAATTGTTCTATTTACAAGTGATATTCATTTAAATAATAAAAGGTGAAGATAAAAGACAGATTCGATAATTTGAAGACGGAAATGACCAAAACGCTAAAAAGTACAAAGTACAATCCAAGTGGTTCAACTTATTGATGAGAAACGTCTAAAATTTACAAGAGTACAAGCGTGAAACGCAAAGTACAAGATATCTAAGCGTACGAAAGGACGTTCGAAAATCCAGAACCGATACATGAACCAACCATCAACGCGCGACGCAACGGACCTAAAATTACAAGTCAACATTGCACAAGAATATAATATAATATATATATAATTATATAATATTATATATATATATATATATATATATATATATTATATTATATATTAAATAAATCGCAGCAGCCCATGTTTTGGAAGCATTTGGAGCTGGAAAAGCAGGCCATGCGATCGCATGGCCTGGGTGCCTTATTCCCATGCAGCCACATGGCACCCAATACCTGGCCACATCTATAAATAGCAGCGTATTTCGGACGTTTTAATTACACCTTCATCATCAATCATTAAACTCTCTCTCAATAATATATTTATATTTATATTTTAATTTTAATATTAAGTTAATAATAATAATAAAGTTATAGTGGCGAATGTTTTAAGTTTGTAAGTCGAAATTCTGTCCGTGTAACACTACGCGATAAATACTCATTGTAAGTTATGTTCAACCTTTTTAAATTAATGTCTCGTAGCTAAGTTATTATTATGCTTATTTAAGCCGAAGTAATCGTGATGTTGGACTAAATATTAAAGACTGAGTTATTGGGCTTTGGACCATAATTGAGGTTTGGACAAAAGACTGACACTTGTGGAAATTGGACTATGGGCTATTAATGGGCTTTATATTTGTTTAACTGAAAGATAGTTCGTTAATTTAATATAGAGATTTACAATTTGACGTATCTATAAATAACTACATACACTCGATCGGATACAATGGGCGGGATATTTATAAATACTAATAATCATTCATTTGACCGGACACGGGGATGGATTAATAGTCAATGGACTCATTAAAACAGGGGTGAATTACATACAAGGAAAATTGGTGTAATTGTTAATAAAGTATTAAAACCTTGGATTACACACAGTAGATAACCTGGTGTAATCATTAACAACGTATTAAAATCTTATTACACTTTAAGTCCCCAATTAGTTGGAATATTTGACTTCGGGTATAAGGGTAATTTGACGAGGACACTAGCACTTTATATTTATGACCGATGGACTATTATGGACAAAAACCAGATGGACGTACCAAATAAACCAGGACAAAGGACAATTAACCATTGGTAATAAACTAAAATCAACACGTCAAACATCATGATTACGGAAGTTTAAATAAGCATAATTCTTCTATTTTGTATCTCATCGCACTTTTATTTATCGTCATTTTATTTATCGTACTTTAAATTATCGCACTTTTATTTTATCGTATTTTTATTTATCGTCATTTACTTTACGCTTTAAATTAAGTGATATTTATCTTTAATATTTTACATTTGGTTTTAACTGTGATATATGACTTAAAATCGATAAACCGGTCATTAAACGGTAAAACCCCCTTTTATAATAATAATAATAATACTACTTATATATATATATATATATATATATATATATATACACACACAAATATAGTTTAAAATAAATATAGCGTTAAACTCAGCTGTATCCCTGTGGAACGAACCGGACTTACTAAAAACTACACTACTCTACGATTAGGTACACTGCCTAGAAGTGTTGTAGCAAGGTTTAGGTATATCCATTCAATAAATAAATAAATAACTTGTGTAAATTGTATCATATTTAATAGTATTTCATAGTAAAATATAATCTATTTCGTACTATCCCACGCACACATCAAGTATTTTTGGCGTCGCTGCCGGGGAAAATCACCCCGAAGCAAAACGCTATATAAATTTTTTTTAGTTTTTAAGGTATTTTTGTAAAAATATAATTTTATATAAGTTTTAAAATTCAAAAATATAAAACATAAAAAAAATATTTTTCTATATTTTTAAGTGTTTAAGTAAAAAGAAAATATATTTTATAATTTATATAAAGGTATAAAAGTATTATTTTTAGTTCTTAAAAATATAAATTTATTTATAATAAATATTACTTATATTTTATTTTTATAAATTAAATTCAGGAAAAAAAATAATTAAAAGAGTAAACGGGCCGATCACTGTAGCTGAAATGTCCCGTTCATATTGATTATAAACGTTCCATATTAATTGATTTTGTTGCGAGGTTTTGACCTCTATATGAGACGTTTTTCAAAGACTGCATTCATTTTTAAAACAACCATAACCTTTATTTTATCAATAAAGATTTAAAAAGCATTACGTAGATGATCAAATAATGATAATCTAAAATATACCGTTTACACAAGACCATTACATAATGGTTTACAATAAGAATATATTACATCAAAAATATGTTTCTTGAATGCAGTTTTTACATAATATCATACAAGCATGGACTCCAAATCTTGTCCTTATTTTAGTATGCAACAGCGGAAGCTCTTAATAATCACCTGAGAATAAACATGCTTAAAATGTCAATAAAAAATGTTGGTGAGTTATAGGTTTAACCTATATATTATCAAATCATAATAATAGACCACAAGATTTCATATTTCAATATACATCCCATACATAGAGATAAAATTCATTCATATGGTGAACACCTGGTAACCGACATTAACAAGATGCATATAGAATATCCCCATCATTCCGGGACACCCATCGGATATGATAATTTTGAAGTACTAAAGCATTCCAAATTCCAGAATGGGGCTTGTTGGGCCCGATAGATCTATCTTTAGGATTCGCGTCAATTTGGGGGTTTGTTCCCAAATTCTTAGGCTACCAAGCTAAAAAGGGGCATATTCGGCTTCGATCATTCACCCATATAATGTAGTTTCATTTACTTGTGTCTATTTTATAAAACATTTATAAAATTTGCATGTATTCTCATCCCAAAATATTAGATTTTAAAAGTGGGACTATAACTCACTTTCACAGATTTTTACTTCGTCGGGAAGTAAGACTTGGCCACTGGTCGATTCACGAACCTATAACAAATATGTACATATATATATCAAAGTATGTTCAAAATATATTTACAACATTTTTAATACGTTTTAATGTTTTAAGTTTATTAAGTCAGTTGTCCTCGTTAGTAACCTACAACTAGTTGTCCATAGTTAGATGTACAGAAATAAATCGATATATATATATTATCTTGGATCAATCCACGACCCAGTGTATACACGTCTCAGGCTAGGTCATAACTCAAAGTATATATATTTTTGGAATCAACCTCAATCCTGTATAGCTAACTCCAACATTACTGCATATAGAGTGTCTATGGTTGTTCCAAATAATATATATACATGGGTCGATATGATATGTCAAAACATTTGCATACGTGTCCACGGTATCCCAAGATTACATAATATATTAGAATACATGTATAGTACAATATGATTTAGCTAGGATATGATTAATATAGATTTGTTACCAATTTTCACGTAGCTACAACAAGCAAAAATATCCAATCTTGTTTTACCCATAACTTCTTCGTTTTAAATCCGTTTTGAGTGAATCCAATTGATGTGGTTTCATATTGATCTTAAGTTTATGAATATCTACATAAAAAGTATAAGTTAATAGTCAAAAATACAGGTTACAAGTCGTTTTTGTAAAGGTAGTCATTTCAGTCGAAAGAACGACGTCTAGTTGACCATTTTGGAAAACATAGTTCCACGTTGAGTTTAACCATGATTTTTGGATATAGTTTCATGTTCATAAGAAAAATAATTTTCCCAGAAGAACAACTTTTAAATCAAAGTTTATCATAGTTTTTAATTAACTAACCCAAAACAGCCCGCGGTGTTACTACGACGGTGTATATCCAGTTTTACGGTGTTTTTCGTGTTTTCAGGTTTTAAATCATTAAGTTAGCATATCATATAGATATATAACATGTGTCTAGTTGATTTTAAAAGTAAATTTAGAAGGATTAACTTTTGTTTGCGAACAAGTTTAGAATTAACTAAACTATGTTCTAGTGATTTCAAGTTTAAACCTTCGAATAAGGTAGTTTTATATATATGAATCGAATGATGTTATGAACATCATTACTACCTCAGGTTTTGTGGATAAACCTACTAGAAATGAGAAAATAGATCTAGCTTCAAAGGATCCTTGGATGGCTTGAAAGTTCTTGAAGCAAAATCATGACATGAAAACAAGTTCAAGTAAGATTTTCACTCGAAATAAGATTGTTAAAGTTATAGAAATTGAATCAAAGTTTGAATATGAGTATTAATTTATATTAGAAAGATATCTTACTATAAATAAGAAAGATTTCTTAAGGTTGGATGATCACTCAAAGTGGATTTGCAAGATTGGAAGTAAGCTAGCAAACTTGGAAGTATTCTTGATTTTATGAAACTAGAACTTATAGAATTTATGAAGAACACTTAGAACTTGAAGATAGAACTTGAGAGAGATCAATTAGATGAATAAAATTGAAGAATGAAAGTGTTTGTAGGTGTTTTTGGTCGTTGGTATATGGATTAGATATAAAGGATGTGTAATTTTGTTTATATGTAAATAAGTCATGAATGATTACTAATATTTTTGTAATTTTATGAGATATTTCATGCTAGTTGCCAAATGATGGTTCCCACATGTGTTAGGTGACTCAAATGGGCTGCTAAGAGCTGATCATTGGAGTGTATATACCAATAGTATATACATCTAAAAGCTGTGTATTGTACGAGTACGAATACGGGTGCATACGAGTAGAATTGTTGATGAAACTGAACGAGGATGTAATTGTAAGCATTTTTTTTTAAGTAGAAGTATTTTGATAAGTGTCTTTAAGTCTTTCAAAAGTGTATGAATACATATTAAAACACTACATGTATATACATTTTAACTGAGTCGTTAAGTCATCGTTAGTCGTTACATGTAAGTGTTGTTTTGAAACCTTTAGGTTAACGATCATGTTAAATGTTGTTAACCCATTGTTTATTATATCTAAAGAGATGTTAAATTATTACATTATCATGATATTATAATGTATTAATATATCTTAATATGATATATATACAATTAAATGTCGTTACAACGATAATCGTTACATATATGCCTCGTTTCGAAATCATTAAGTTAGTAGTCTTGTTTTTACATATGTAGTTCATTGTTAATATACTTAATGATATATTTACTTATATAATATCATGTTAACTATATATATATCCATATATATGACATCATATAGTTTTTACAAGTTTTAACATTCGTGAATCACCGGTCAACTTGGGTGGTCAATTGTCTATATGAAACCTATTTCAATTAATCAAGTCTTAACAAGTTTGATTGCTTAACATGTTGGAAACACTTAATCATGTAAATATTAATTTCATTTAATATATATAAACATGGAAAAGTTCGGGTCACTACAGTAGCAGCCCAACAAATTTGGCCTGGTATCCTAAACCATGCGACCGCATGGAATTATAACACTCAACTCATGCGATCGCATGAGTTGATGTGACAGATCAGAAACCTCAGCTGGTACGATTAGGGTTAGGTTTTAATATAATTATTATTAATTAATTAGTAATTAGGATTTAGTTTTTTAATATTTACTTTAGTTTTAAATTAATTTGTATTTTTAAGTTTTAATTTAGTTTTATTAATATATAAATTAATCCTTTTATAAAAAAAATAATATAAAAATAATATTTTTATAAAAATAAGTAATTTTATCATTTTTTTATATCTTTTTATAAATTGTATATTTTTAACGTTTAATTTGTAATTTATCGTTCGTAACTAGTTTTAAACTTAGTTTTTGCCATAGTATTTTCTATTTTTAGATTTTTAGGCTTTGTCGCAAAATTCCTTAAGTGCTTTTTCTTTAGATTAAGATTTGGGCGCTTTAGAATTTTACGACGTCACTTATCGCTTTAATATTTAATAGGTTTTAGTGCCTTTTTAAGTTATTGCCGTTTTGGATATAGAATTCCTTTTAAGCTTTAATACTTTTAGACGCAAGTTTTAATATTTAGTTTTTTGACTTTTAAGTTTCGACGCTTTACTTTATTATTTTTATTTTTCGACTATTTGTTTTTCGACGTTTGTTTTTCGACCTCTTATTTCTCGACGCGCTTTTTATTTCTCATTTCTACGCTCTAGTTTTTAGAACATAGAATTTTTTTTATTTTCTTTAAATTTCGACGAAAAATTATTTTAAGCGGTTAAATTGATAGATATCCAAAATTTTATGGTTCGTAGTAATAGTTGGATTTGTTAGTGACAAGTTGTGGGCTTTCGATTTAAAGGGTCCTGGCTTCCTGCTGCATCTATTGGCTATTCGAAACGTGGGCAAAATCAGAAAAGTCTATTAATTTGATAACTTATATAATTTTTATCTTTATAACTAATAGGATATTCAGTGAATGCACCGAGCAAAACGTTCACCACCTTTCATACGTTCACCACCTGTAACTCGATTAAGACATCTAGCCAATATCGTCGCCATTGATTTTTCTTTAGAATCATCATCTAGTCGAACAAGTACTCCAATTCAAATTTCTGATAATCCATTTTTTGAACCCGACCTCACAATTGAGAACCCAGAGGATATTCAAGGACAATTCAGAGATCCTGAACCACTAATCATTCCTCCTGAACCACAAATTACTCATCAAGAGATTGTCGAGGAAGAAATCATTAAATCAGAATCCTCTAGTGATTCAGATTCAACAAATTCAATCATGGAAAATCAGGAACCTCTAAGTATGGAAGACCGAATGAGAGCTACACGCACTGGCCAAGGTCATGCAATTACTCAACCAGACATTAATGCACCAGATTACAAAATCAAAGGACAAATCCTACACATGGTAACTAATCAATGCCAATTTAGTGGTATGCTAAAAGAAGATCCAAACGAACATCTTTGAACCTTTAATAGGATTTGTACTCTATTTAAAATCAGAGAAGTTGAGGATGAACAGATCTATCTCATGTTATTTCCCTGGACTTTAAAGGGAGAAGCCAAAGATTGGTTAGAATCATTACCTGAAGGGGCGATTGACACATGGGATGTTTTAGTTGAGAAATTTCTTAAAAGATTCTTTTCGGCATCTAAAGCCGTGAGACTTCAAGGAGAAATTGTTACGTTCAAGCAAAAGCCAAATGAAACTCTATATGAGGCGTGAACAAGATTCGGAAAGTTGTTGAGAGGATGTCCTCAACATGGTTTAGACACTTATCAAATAGTACAAATATTCTACCAAGGATGCAACGTTGCTACACGAAAGGATATCGACACAGCAGCTGGTGGTTCTATTATGAAGAAAACCGCAACTGAAGCTCACAAAATTATTGATAACACAGCATCCCACTCACATGAGTGGCATCAAGAAAAAGATATTTTTCGTTCATCTAAAGCGGCTAGAGCCGATTCTAGCCATGACTTTGATTCCATTTCTGCAAAGTTAGATGCTTTCGAGAGACGAATAGAAAAGATGACTAAAGATATTCACACAATACGAATTAGTTGTGAGCAGTGTGGAGGACCACATTTGACAAAAGATTGTCTCACTATTGAACAAACAATGGAACAAAGAGAGAATATTTCATACATGAACCAAAGGCCTGAAAATAATTATCAAAATAATTATCAACCGCCAATACCAAACTACAATCAAAATCAGAATTATAATCGAAATGTTCCATACAACAACCAACAAGGTCCTAGCAATCAACAAGTATCCAATAATACTTACAACCAGCAAAGACCTATTTTTCCAAATAAACCACCACAAACCGATGATAAAAAGCCAAATTTAGAAGATATGATGTCGAAGCTAGTTGAAATCTCAAATGCAGTTTTTCACATCTCAGAAACAAACTAATGAACAAAATGCTCAAGCATTTAGAAATCAACAAGCTTCAATTCAAAATCTGGAACAAGAAGTAAGTAACCTAGCAAGGTTAATTGGGGAAAATCGGAGAGTTTACCGAGCAATACAATTGCTAACCCCCGAAATGAAACAGCTAAAGCCATTACCACAAGAAGTGGTATTACACTCAAACCACCTAAAATACCTGTAATTTCTGATGACTCTATTCCTACTACATAGGCACCACAGCCTGAGCAAGAGAAGGAATCAGAACCGGTAGTTGAAAAGGTTAATGAAGATAACACAGTTAAGGCTAAACCTTATGTTAAACCATACTAACCACCGCTTCCTTACCCGAGTAAAATGAGAAAAGAAAGACTTGAAGCCGAGCAATCTAAATTCTTGGATATGTTTAAACAAATAAATGTAAATCTTCCTTTCATTGATGTGATTTCAGGAATGCCAAGATACGCTAAATTCCTGAAAGATCTAATCACAAATAGAAAGAAAATGGAAGAACTCTCGGTTGTTACAATGAATGCTAATTGTTCTGCAGTGCTGTTAAATAAGCTACCAGAAAAATTATCAGATCCAGGAAGTTTCACAATTCCATGTTTTCTAGGTAGTCTTAGTTCAATAGAAGCATTGGCAGATTTAGGTGCTAGTAGGGATGGCAATGGATCGGATATGGATCGGGTGAGGCCGTATCCATATCCATATCCATTTATTTTTGTTACTTTTCATCCATCCATATCCATATCCGTCGGGTGAAGCGGGTTAATGGATAATTATCCATATCCGTTTAAATTTATTTTATTTTTAACAATTATAAGCAGTGGTTCACTATATACGATCAAAAGTAATATTTTTAATAGTTTATGCGACTAAAAGTCACATTTTACTAATCTATATAACAAATATTCAATAGATAACCTATTAAACGTGTAAAGATATCGACATGTAAGTTGCTTACTTTTAGTTACATGGAATCACATTTGAACCAACAAAGTACGATAAATACATTTGATTATTTAAACAAAACAAAATATAAGAAAAAGGTTATATTTTTAGAAAAAATATAAAGAAAGATGAATATGAATATAATTAATGAAATATCACTAAACAAATGATACTAACTTGAGTGATAAATTTCTATTTTTAGTTATTTCGGGTGAAAGCGGGTTCATCCATGGATGAAATTTTTTCATCCACATCCATATCCATATCCATTTATATCGTCCATATCCACGAATAATCGGGTGGATTGGATGGATATCCACTGGATCGGGTATCCATTGCCATCCCTAGGTGCTAGTATAAATTTAATGTCATATTCATTTTACACTAAACTAGATCTAGGAGAATTGAAACCAACACGAATAAGCATACAACTAGCCGATCGATCAGTAAAATATCCTAGAGGGATAATGGAGAACATGCTAATTAAAGTTGATATTTTAGTATTTCCAATAGACTTTGTTATTCTGGACACGGAAGAAGATTCTCGAGTTCCTCTCATATTAGGAAGAACATTCTTAAACACGGCCAAAGCAATAATAGAAGTGTTCGGTAAGAAACTGACCCTAAGTATAGAGGACGAGAGTGTTACCTTTTCTGTTGATAGAGCCATGCAACAACCGCAATCTGCAGATGATACATGTTATTATATTCAAACTATAGATTCACAAGAAGAATTGTTACAAGAATTTCCAGAATTACAAGGAACAGGAGAATGTTCTTTAGGAGAAGGAACTGAACCAATTGATGAAGCTGAAATGTTAGCTACACTCATGGCTAATGAATATAAACCAACAACAGAAGAACTTCAAATGTTAAAAGAAGAAGACAGATATCGATACATATCATCGATAGAAGAACCACCGATATTAGAGTTAAAGTCACTTCCAAACCATTTGGAATACACTTATTTACATGGTGAATCTGAATTACCTGTAATAATATCGTCTTCTCTTACGGAAAATCAAAAATCTCAACTCATTTATGTGCTAAAAGCTCATAAACCAGCTATTGCATGGAAGATTCATGACATTAAAGGTATAAGTCCTTCGTATTGCACACATAAAATCTTTATGGAAGAAAATCATAAAACCTATGTGCAACACCAACGAAGACTAAATCCAAATATGCAAGATGTTGTTAAGAAAGAAATTATTAAACTGCTCGATGCAGGTTTAATTTATCTAATTTATGATAGTCCATGGGTAAGCCCAGTTCAATGCGTACCTAAGAAGGGTGGCATCACTGTTGTCACGACCCTACTTTTTCCGTTATCTTTTACCGTTAATTATTTAACGACCGTTAACTGTTAATTGTGCTACGTCATTTCTATGACCTATATTATTATATTAATAATAATATATTAATTATTAAGTGTTATGTGAATAATTGTATTCATATTTTAATTTATACGTTTCTACGTGTCGAGGATTTCTATCCGGCGAATCTTTTCTGTTTTTAAACCAACGGTCGCGTTTTTGGGATATTTAAATCCTAAATATTTTAAATATGATATTTTAAGATCATATAATTATATAGGGTATTTATATTTATTTTTCGTCACGCGTTTGTTATCTCTCCGAATTTTTAATCGCGTAAGCGTGTTTTCGCGTTTCGGGATTCGTTCGGGCTTTCGGGCCATAAGGATTTGATCATTTAGCAAAAGTGGGCCATGGGACCCACCCCATGACCCCACCTTCGGCCGAAGCAAGCAAGGGGGAGTAATACTCCCCATTTTCCTATTTTTCTCATTTTATTTTCTCACATTCTAATTTTGATCAAAACCTAAATTTATTTTGTGCTCTCCTCTTTTTCTCCTCCCTTTGCCATCACCTATCACCTCCCCAACATCATCATCTTCATCAATTTTTATTACTTGGATCAAGGATTAATCAACACCAACGCGTTCCTCATTCCGTTCTCTACGCGATAACATCCATTGATTATTGATTAGGGTATAAACCCTAACCCTAAAACTTTTGATTTTCTTTATTTTTCTGTATTTTGATTATATTTTAATAGTATGATGATTACTTGTTGTTGTAATGGTGTTTGTATGCATAGAATTACTCATAAACACATGTTTTCGGTTTGATAAAATTGGGACAGCAGCTATTTCGTGTATTTCTGATATTTTGACTGTTATAAAAGGTAAATAAAGTATCTAGATGAGTTCCTCTCATCAAGACATTAATTTTAGACTCCAGATTCATGTCGTTTCGATTCCCGGAGCCCTAGATATGATCAAAATGATATTTTGCTAAGATTGAAATGTGATTTTGGTATGAACCAGGTTTGGTCCGACTTTGTGACCATATTTGGTGACTTTAGGGTGTGTTAGTGTGTTAGGATTAATGGTGGGATGAACTTTCATGTTCGGGTCATCTAAATTCGAGCCACGAATCACCCGTTGCGTCTAAAACACGATTTTGATTGAATTAAAGTTTTAAGTGGTGTCATGGCAGATCACCATGACTTGTGGGCTATTCTTGGTGTGTTCTGGAGTGTACCAAAGTGTCGGGTGGTTTGATTAGGCAAAGATATATGTAAGGCTCGCCGAAAACCGACACCCGGGACTCAGGATACGACCCGATGAACTTTTGATTTGAAACTTGTAACTAATTATTAAACTTATTATAAAAATAATGGATTTCATTATCATTTAATTACTTATGATAAAAAAAGTAATTATTATTATTTAAGACTTATGATATATATTTATTATATCATTTAATTAATACTTATGATTTAATTAACATTTAATTAAACATATGATTAATAATACTTTATTATTAATGGAAAATACTTATGATAAGTATTAAACTTATATTATGAGATTAATATAATAAGACTTATAATAAGGATTAAATAATTATTTAAATTATTATAAGACTTGGTTATTATTTAATTATAATTTAATTATTAAATACTTATGATTTAATAATTATAATTAGGAACTTATGATATGATTAATAATTCATTATTAATTAATAATACTTATGATATGATTTAAAATTTATTATTAATTAATAATACTTATATTATGACTAATATTTAATTAACTAATTAAATACTTATGTTATATTAATTATATCATTTAAACTTATATTAATTTTAATAATTCATTTTAATTTAATTAAACTTATGTTATGACATAATTAGACATATTTAACTTTAATAAACATTATAACTTACATTATTATTACAACTTACACTTTTAAAATTAACGTTGACCATGTTTGACCAAGGTTGACTTTTGAGTTGACTTTCGGTTGACTTTGACTTTCAGTTGACTTTTGTTGACTTTCTAATTAAGGAAACTTTCCTAACTTATAAACTTTCCTAAAATAGCAACTTTCTAAATTTGAAAACTTTCCAAAAATAGAAACTTTCCAAAAATAGAAACTTTCCAAAAATGGAAACCTGCTAAAAATAGAAACTTTCTAAAAATAGAAAGTGTGTGTCCGTAAGCTGTTCCGATCAAACCGATGCATATTGAGTATTGTTCTATGACTACTTGCAACATGTACAATAGCTATCATACTAAGACTTGACATAAGTTAGTTATTTATATCGACCTGTTTTATTTATAGGTCGGCGTTGTGATCATTCCTGATCACTGTACTCATTTGCTGTTCGCTTAATTGTGTTGGTTACTTCGTTACTATTAAGGTGAGTTATAGTCCCGTTTTTACATACTTTTCAAAGTATATTTTTGGGATGTGATTACATGCATTTTATTTCACGTTTAGACACAAGTGACAATTAAATTTAAATTATTCATTGTGAGTTGGACAAAAATATTCCCTAGTCTGGTAACTGTAATCATTGGTTTCTACCAGTGAACGCGAATCCTACAGATAGATCTATCGGGTTTGACAACCCCATTTCGAGCTAGTCGCGCTAGCAATTTATAATCGGAATGTTTAGTACTTCGTATTTTGTTGTAGATACACTGTCCAGTGTATATTATTATTGTGTTTGGCAAGGGTAAATAAAGGGTTAAGTGGTTACCAGGTAGCTCATTGATAATGGAATAATGTTTAATGTTTTCTAACATTTTTAAATCTTGTGGTCTAAAGTTTATTCAATTATTTAAACCTATAATTCACTCAACCTTTATGTTGACAGTTTACTCGCATGTTTTCACATGTACTTGAGTTTATGTGATGCTTCCGCTGTGTTTAGAAGAGTCTGCATGCATTTGGGCAGATTTTAATGAAACAATTTATGAAACTTTGGCTTGCATTCGGTTTTTGAATAATTAATACTTGTGGGTTGTTGACAATGTTTTGTGTCAACTTTGGATTATTAATATGTTGAATTACTTTTAAACTACATATTTTGGTATGCTTTCCTTTTTGGGAAACTTTTGAAATAAAAGAATGCAATGTCGTTTGTTAAATTCATTTAAGTTCGATCAAGCTGTGGGACCAAGTGACGGAGCCGTTAAGTGTTTTGACAGGGCCATCATAGTTGGTATCAGAGCGCTGGTTATAGGGAACTAGGCGGTCTTAATATGGTCAACCCGTGGTTCTTAAGGTGCATTAGAGTCTAGTCTACAGCCCGACCCTTTTGCTATAGCATTATTATGCATTTCATTTCGTATGAGTTATATCATAAGCATTTATTCCTATTTGGTATATGGTTTGTGGTTTTACTGTTTGCAGATGTCGACTTCGAGCGATAACTCCGTTGCTGCTCCTGCTCCTCCGGCTGCTGCCAGATGTCATGCTGGTCAACCTTTGATCGACGATCCTGTTCACTACTACTTTTCCACCCTTACTCACATGAACAGGGCTTACAATGAAGTGACGCGTATTAATGCTCTTAGTGATTGTATGCGTACTTTGCCACATAACGAGATGATGGACCAGATTCGAGCTAGTATGGATTCGTTTGTTAGCTTTAAGAATAATGTTGGGTTCGAGAATCGTAAGCGTAACCGTGAAGTTAACGCTAGGTTCGAGGCTCTCTAGAGCACAGTTCGTGGTTTGAAGGCAGAGTTAGAAGAAGTGAAAGGAAAGTTGCGGAAGTATGAGCCTTTTGCCGAGACTCATGCCGGCCCAGCTTATCACACCCGCTCTAGGCAGATGTGATATGATGATTCATGATTGATTACTTATTTCATAAGACTTAATGTCCTTTTATACATACATTTTTGGATTATGTACGGCGTTTTGCCGAGGATTTTATTAAGGATTTGTTATGGGATGTTTTTCATTATGTATGGATGGTTATTTTTATGACATCTATTATCGTTATCACATTTTATTTCTGATGTTGTGACTCTTGGCATGTTATATTATGCGTAATGTAGATCATGTATGTTAGGTGCTATGTATGTTGTATGATGTTATCATAAAATATGTATGCATGTGGTGGCTATTTCTATAACTATCATAACTGTCATGTTATTACTCATAGTGTTTACTGACTATTATTTTAATGGTTAATCTTTTTGTGCTCGATCTATTCCTTTATAATACTAGTATTATTCTTAGTACTAACGGTTGTGTTATTCTTTTTTGAAGATCATGCCTCCTAGAGAGTCCAATGAAGCCCGTATGCAACGTCTTATTAACGAAGGGATAGTTGCTGCTATGGCAGTGAATGCTAATGCTAATGCTAATGCGAACAACAATCAGGTGGGTTGCTCCCACAAAACGTTCATGGCAAGTCGTCCACAGGAATTCAGTGGTACGGAAGGACCTATAGGACTCACCCGCTGGTTCGAGAAAATCGAGTCTATTTTCAGGGTTAGCCGTGTCCGAGAGGAGGACAAGGTTAGTTTTGCTAGCTGCACTTTGAAGGATAGTGCATTGACCTGGTGGAACAACTTGGTTAATAGTTTGGGAAATGATGTGGCTTATGGTTTAACTTGGAATAATTTCAAGGAAAGAATGATCTCCCGCTACCGTCCTAGGGGTGAGCTTAAGAAGTTAGAGGTTGAACTTAAAGACTTGAAAATGAAGGGCACCGAATTAGATGCCTACGAGCAGAGATTCTTTGAGTTGACTTTGTTGTGCCCTAATGTTTATGCCGATGAGAATCTTAAGATCGAAGCTTACATTGATGGGTTATCCGAGAAAATTGAACATGGGGTTGAATCTAGTGAGCCCCAGACTATTGAGGCCGCGATGTCGATGGCTCATAAGTTGAATGATAAGATCTTGAGAAGAAGCAAGGCTGCTGTAACCGAACCCAGTGAAGAGACTGTTAAGAAAGCTGATAATGGGAAGAGAAAGTGGGATAATAACCGCAATCAAAGCCAAGGTCAGCAGAAAAAGCAGGACACTTCTGGTCCAAATAACCGCAGTCAGCGTGTGTATCCACGTTGTTACAAGGCTCATGATGGTTTCTGTACCGTGACTTGCAAGAGGTGTTCCAAACAGGGACACATTGCTAAGGATTGTACGGTGCTTCTGCCAGGTTCTGCTACTCCTGCTGTAGGTGGTAAAAATGGTAATAATGCTGGTAATAGAGGTGGAAACTGTAATGGTAATGGAAAGTCGAATAATGGTGGTAATCCGAGGGTTTGTTACAAGTGTGGGAAGCTGGGGCATTTCCGTGATACCTGTCCCAACAAGAAGACTGCAGAGACTGCACGTGGTAGAGCGTTCAACATTAACACTAGAGATACTGAGGAAGATCCTAAACTTGTTACTGGTACGTTCTCGGTCAACGATTTATCAGTTTATGTACTATTTGATTCAGGGGCTGATTTAAGTTTTGTGTCGAGTAGATTAAGTCCAAAAATCAAAACACCGTTAACTCCTTTAGACAATACTTATGTTGTTGAAATAGCTAATGGTAAAGTGCTTACTGCTAAGACTGTGTATCGTAAGTGTAACATTAATCTGGCGGGTAGAGATTTTGAGATAGATTTGGTACCGATTGAACTTGGTAGTTTTGACATTGTTATTGGGATGGATTGGTTATCTACGAATCGTGCTGAGATTGTGTGTTATGATAAAGCTATTCGTATTACTAATGTGGTTGGAGAGCCGCTGATGGTTTTTGGAGATAAGAAATACCAACAGTTAAATCTTATTAGCTGTTTGAAAGTTCTTAAACATCTTCGCAAAGGCTGTCATGCTATTCTAGCCCATGTTGTTGATTCCGAAAAAGAAACGAAGAGCGTTGGAGATGTTCATATTGTTAGAGATTTTCCCGAGGTATTTCCCGAAGATTTACCTGGCCTTCCGCCGCAACACGCGGTAGAATTTCAAATTGATCTTGTTCCCGGTGCTGCTCCTGTAGCATGTGCTCCTTATCGTCTTGCGCCTTCTAAACTTCAAGAATTATCGAGTCAACTCCGTGAGTTGTTAGACAAGGGTTTTATTCGTCCTAGTTCGTCCCCTTGGGGAGCTCCTGTTCTGTTTGTTAAGAAGAAGGATGGTTCTTTTCGTTTGTGCATTGATTATCGTAAGTTGAACAAGCTTACTATTAAAAACCGTTATCCTCTTTCGAGAATTGATGATCTGTTTGATCAGCTTCAAGGTTCATCTGTTTATTCAAAAATCGATCTTCGTTCCAGCTATCATCAGTTGCGTGTTAAAGAATCTGATGTTTCAAAAACTGCTTTTCGCACCCGTTACGGTCACTTTGAGTTTCTTGTTATGCCGTTCGGATTGACAAATGCACCTGCTATGTTCATGGACCTCATGAACCGTGTGTATAGACCCTATCTGGACAAGTTCATTATTGTGTTCATCGACGACATCCTTATTTATTCAAAGAGTGATGAAGAGCACGAGGAACATTTGAGGTTAGTGCTTGATCTGTTGAGAAAAGAAGAGTTGTACGCTAAGTTCTCTAAGTGTGCATTCTGGTTATGAGAAGTTCAATTCCTTGGACATATTGTTAGTAAACAAGGGATACAAGTTGATCCTGCTAAGATTGAGGCGATTGAAAGGTGGGAAACTCCGAAAACTCCTACCCAGATTCGTCAGTTCCTAGGATTAGCGGGTTACTATCGAAGGTTCATTCAAGATTTCTCTCGTATAGTGAAACCTCTGACTGCTTTAACGCATAAGGGGAAGAAGTATGAGTGGAAGGATGAACAAGAGGCTGCTTTTCAGATTTTAAAGAAGAAGTTGACTACTGCTCCAATATTGTCACTACCTGAGGGTAATGATGATTTTGTTGTTTATTGTGATGCTTCGCGTCAAGGCTTTGGTTGTGTTTTGATGCAACGAAAGAAGGTCATTGCGTATGCGTCACATCAATTGAAGATTCACGAACAGAACTATACAACTCATGATTTAGAGTTGGGGGCCCTTGTTTTTGCGCTTAAGATTTGGAGACATTATTTGTATGGGGTCAAGAGTACTGTGTACACAGATCACAAAAGTCTTCAACATATCCTCGATCAGAAACAGTTGAACATGAGACAACGAAGATGGATTGAGATGTTGAACGATTACGATTGTGAACTTTTGTATCATCCGGGTAAGGCCAATGTTGTGGCGGATGCGTTGAGTCGTAAAGAAAGGGCTGAACCTCGCAGGTTTAGAGCCTTGAATATGACAATTAGAACAAATCTCGCAAGGCAGATTCTTGAGGTACAACAAGAAGCCTTAAAGGAAGAGAATTTTGTGAAAGAGAACGTAAGAGGTATGGCTAAGAAATTTGAGATTCGAGCAGATGGTACTAGATACTTTGCAGGACGTCTTTGGGTTCCGAAGTTTGGTGAACTGCGACAACTTGTTTTAGATGAGGCTCATAAGTCGAGGTACTCTATTCATCCTGGTTCAGGAAAGATGTATCATGATCTTAAGGAGCTGTACTGGTGGCCTAATTTGAAAGGTGAAGTGGCTACGTATGTGGCTAAGTGTTTGACCTGTGCTAAGGTTAAAGTTGAACATCAAAAACCGTCTGGACTTTTGGTGCAACCCGAGATTCCCGAGTGGAAGTGGGAAGGAATTACAATAGATTTTATTACTAAGTTACCGAGAGTTGCGGGTGGCTATGACACTATTTGGGTGATTGTAGATCGACTCACTAAGTTGGCTCACTTTTTTCCGATTAGGGAAACAGATTCAATGGAGAAGCTTACTCGTTTGTACTTGAAGGAGATTGTTTCTAGAAATGGTGTTCCCGTATCCATTATTTCGAACCGAGACAGTCGATTTGTATCAAGGTTTTGGCGATCTTTACAGGAAGCCTTGGGAACTAGGTTAGATATGAGCACCGCTTATCATACTCAAACAGATGGTCAGAGTGAAAGGACCATTCAGACGTTAGAAGATATGTTACGA
Source organism: Rutidosis leptorrhynchoides (assembly GCF_046630445.1). Classification (NCBI taxonomy): domain Eukaryota; kingdom Viridiplantae; phylum Streptophyta; class Magnoliopsida; order Asterales; family Asteraceae; genus Rutidosis; species Rutidosis leptorrhynchoides. The sequence goes on from NC_092334.1 coordinate 554,544,924, forward strand.
GCGTTTGTTATTGATTTTGGTAATGGGTGGGATAAATACTTGCCGCTAGCTGAGTTTTCTTATAACAACAGTTATCACGCAAGTATTCAAGCCGCACTGTTTGAAGCTATGTATGGTAGGAAGTGTAGGTCTCCTTTCTGTTGGAATGAGGTTGGGGATGCTCAACTCACAGGTCCAGAAATTATTCACGAGACTACCGAGAAGATTGTACAGATTAAGGAAAGATTGAGAACTGCTAGAAGTCGGCAAAAGAGTTATGCCGACAGGGGAAGGAAAGATGTAGAATTTCAAGTTGGTGATTGTGTTATGTTAAAGGTTTCACCTTGGAAGGGTGTGATCCGTTTTGGTAAGAGGGGAAAGTTAAGTCCTCGTTTTGTTGGACCGTTTGAGATTGTTGAGAGAGTTGGACCGGCGGCATATCGTTTGAAATTGCCACAAGAACTCAGTGCTGTTCACGATGTTTTTCATGTGTCGAACTTAAAGAAGTGTTTGGCCGAGGCCGACAAGACTATTCCTCTGGAAGAACTTCATGTTGATAAGCAACTACACTTTATTGAGGAACCTATTGAAATTATGGATCGAGAAGTTAAGACTCTTAAGCAGAGCCGAATTCCTATTGTCCGGGTTAGATGGAACGCTAGACGCGGTCCCGAGTTCACTTGGGAGCGTGAAGATCAGATGAAGCAGAAATACCCGCATTTGTTCCCAGATGTTGAGTCAACCCCTGCACCTGCTTAAATTTCGGGACGAAATTTCCGTAATGGGAAGGTACTGTCACGACCCTACTTTTTCCGTTATCTTTTACCGTTAATTATTTAACGACCGTTAATTGTTAATTGTGCTACGTCATTTCTATGACCTATATTATTATATTAATAATAATATATTAATTATTAAGTGTTATGTGAATAATTGTATTCATATTTTAATTTATACGTTTCTACGTGTCGCGGATTTCTATCCGGCGAATATTTTCGGTTTTCAAACCAACGGTCACGTTTTTGGGATATTTAAATCCAAAATATTTTAAATATAATATTTTAAGATCATATAATTATATAGGGTATTTATATTTATTTTTCGTCGCGCGTTTGTTATCTCTCCGAATTTTTAATCGCGTAAGTGTGTTTTCGCGTTTCGGGATTCGTTCGGGCTTTCGGGCAATAAGGATTTGATCATTTAGCAAAAGTGGGCCATGGGACCCACCCCATGACCCCACCTTCGGCTGAAGCAAGCAAGGGGGAGTAATACTCCCCATTTTCCTATTTTTCTCATTTTATTTTCTCACATTCTAATTTTGATCAAAACCTAAATTTATTTTGTGCTCTCCTCTTTTTCTCTTCCCTTTACCGTTGCCTATCACCTCTCCAACATCATCATCTTCATCAATTTTTATTACTTGGATCAAGGATTAATCAACACCAACGCGTTCCTCATTCCGTTCTCTACGCGATAACATCCATTGATTATTGATTAGGGTATAAACCCTAACCCTAGAACTTTTGATTTTCTTTATTTTTCTGTATTTTGATTATATTTTAATAGTATGATGATTACTTGTTGTAATGGTGTTTGTATGCATAGAATTACTCATAAACACATGTTTTCGGTTTGATAAAATTGGGACAGCAGCTATTTCGTGTATTTCTGATATTGTGACTGTTATAAAAGTTAAAATAAAGTATCTAGATGAGTTCCTCTCATCAAGACATTAATTTTAGACTCCGGATTCATGTCGTTTCGATTCCCGGAGCCCTAGATATGATCAAAATGATATTTTGCTAAGATTGAAATGTGATTTTGGTATGAACCAGGTTTGGTCCGACTTTGTGACCATATTTGGTGACTTTAGGGTGTGTTAGTGTGTTAGGATTAATGGTGGGACGAACTTTCATGTTCGGGTCATCTAAATCCGAGCCACGAATCACCCGTTGCGTCTAAAACACGATTTTGATTGAATTAAAGTTTTAAGTGGTGTCATGGCTGATCACCACGACTTGTGGGCTATTCTTGGTGTGTTCTTGAGTGCACCAAAGTGTTGGGTGGTTTGATTAGGCGGAGATATATGTAAGGCTCGCCGAAAATCGACACCCGGGACTCAGGATACGACCCGATGAACTTTTGATTTGAAACTTGTGACTAATTATTAAACTTATGATAAAAATAATGGATTTCATTATCAATTAATTACTTATGATAAAAAAAGTAATTATTATTATTTAAGACTTATGATATATATTTATTATATCATTTAATTAATACTTATGATTTAATTAACATTTAATTAAACATATGATTAATAATACTTTATTATTAATGGAAAATACTTATGATAAGTATTAAACTTATATTATGAGATTACTATAATAAGACTTATAATAAGGATTAAATAATTATTTAAATTATTATAAGACTTGGTTATTATTTAATTATAATTTAATTATTAAATACTTATGATTTAATAATTATAATTAGGAACTTATGATATGATTAATAATTCATTATTAATTAATAATACTTATGATATGATTTAAAATTTATTATTAATTAATAATACTTATATTATGACTAATATTTAATTAACTAATTAAATACTTATGTTATATGAATTATATCATTTAAACTTATATTAACTTTAATAATTCATTTTAATTTAATTAAACTTATGTTATGACATAATTAGACATATTTACCTTTAATAAACATTATAACTTACATTATTATTACAACTTACACTTTTAAAATTAACGTTGACCATGTTTGACCAAGGTTGACTTTTGAGTTGACTTTCGGTTGACTTTGACTTTCAGTTGACTTTTGTTGACTTTCTAATTAAGGAAACTTTCCTAACTTATAAACTTTCCTAAAATAGCAACTTTCTAAATTTGGAAACTTTCCAAAAATAGAAACTTTCCAAAAATAGAAACTTTCTAAAAATAGAAACTTTCCAAAAATGGAAACCTGCTAAAAATAGAAACTTTCTAAAAATAGAAAGTGTGTGTTCGTAAGCTGTTCCGATCAAACCGATGCATATTGAGTATTGTTCTATGACTACTTACAACATGTATAATAGCTATCATACTAAGACTTGACCTAAGTTAGTTATTTATATCGACCTGTTTTATTTATAGGTCGGCGTTGTGATCATTCCTGATCACTGTACTCATTTGCTGTTCGCTTAATTGTGTTGGTTACTTCGTTACTATTAAGGTGAGTTATAGTCCCGTTTTTACATACTTTTCAAAGTATATTTTTGGGATGTGATTACATGCATTTTATTTCACGTTTAGACACAAGTGACAATTAAATTTAAATTATTCATTGTGAGTTGGACAAAAATATTCCCTAGTCTGGTAACTGTAATCATTGGTTTCTACCGGTGAACGCGAATCCTACGGATAGATCTATCGGGTTTGACAACCCCATTTCGAGCTAGTCGCGCTAGCAATTTATAATCGGAATGTTTAGTACTTCGTATTTTGTTGTAGATACACTGTCCAGTGTATATTATTATTGTGTTTGGCAAGGGTAAATAAAGGGTTAAGTGGTTACCAGGTGGCTCATTGATAATGGAATAATGTTTAATGTTTTCTAACATTTTTAAATCTTGTGGTCTAAAGTTTATTCAATTATTTAAACCTATAATTCACTCAACCTTTGTGTTGACAGTTTACTCGCATGTTTTCACAGGTACTTGAGTTTATGTGATGCTTCCGCTGTGTTTAGAAGAGTCTGCATGCATTTGGGCAGATTTTAATGAAAAAATTTATGAAACTTTGGCTTGCATTCGGTTTTTGAATAATTAATACTTGTGGGTTGTTGACAATGTTTTGTGTCAACTTTGGATTATTAATATGTTGGATTACTTTTAAACTACATATTTTGGTATGCTTTCCTTTTTGGGAAACTTTTGAAATAAAAGAATGCAATGTCGTTTGTTAAATTCATTTAAGTTCGATCAAGCTGTGGGACCAAGTAACGGAGCCGTTAAGTGTTTTGACGGGGCCATCACAACTGTCATCACAAATGAAAAAGACGAGCTTATTCCCACCAGGACTGTAACATGATGGCGTGTTTGTATTGATTATAGAAAACTAAATGACGCCACCAGAAAAGATCACTTTCCCTTACCTTTATTGATCAAATGTTGGAAAGATTAGCCGGAAATAGTTACTACTATTTTCTTGACGGTTTTTCTGGATACTTTCAAATTCCAATCGTACCCGAGGACCAAGAGAAAACCACATTCACATGTCCTTATGGTACTTTTGCTTACAAACGCATGTCATTTGGACTTTGCAACGCCCCTGTAACGTTTCAAAGGTGCATGATGGCGATTTTTCACGACATGATAGAAGAATGCATGGAAGTTTTCATGGATGACTTTTCAGTCTTCGGTGATACTTTTGAATCATGTCTAGTTAATCTTGAACGAATGCTTATTAGATGCGAGCAATCAAATCTAGTACTTAATTGGGAGAAATCCCATTTCATGGTTAGAGAAGGCATCGTTCTTGGTCATAAAATTTCAAGGGAAGGAATTGAAGTGGATAGAGCTAAAGTAGATGTAATTGCCAAACTTCCACATCCCACCAATGTTAGAGGAGTTAGGAGTTTTCTAGGGCATGCCGGTTTTTACCGACGTTTCATAAAAGATTTTTCTAAAATTGCCATTCCTATGAATAAACTCCTTGAAAAGGATGCCCCATTCATCTTTTCAGATGAATGCATCAAATCTTTTAATATTCTTAAAGAAAAACTCACTAATGCGCCGATCATGATAACTCCAAATTGGAATCTACCATTTGAACTCATGTGCGATGCAAGTGATTTTACAATGGGAGCCGTTTTAGGCCAAAGAATTGAAAAACGATTTCAACCTATCTATTACGCTAGTAAGATGTTACAAGGAGCACAAACGAACTACACAACTACTGAAAAAGAACTCCTTGCTATCGTCTTTGCTTTTGACAAATTTCATTCATATCTCGTTCTAGCTAAAACGGTGGTCTATACCGACCATTCTACTCTTAGATACCTATTTTCAAAACAAGATGCCAAACCACGATTAATCCGTTGGATCTTACTCTTACAAGAATTCGATATTGAAATCCGAGACAAAAAGGGAGCAGAAAATATCGCCGCTGATCATCTTTCTCGCCTTGAAAATCCTGAATTAGAAGTGAAATGAATCGGCCATACAAGATAACTTTCCTGATGAATATCTATTGAAAATCGATTATAGTGAAATTCCATGGTTTGCAGACTATGCAAACTACTTAGTATGTGGATTCCTTGAAAAAGAGTTGTCGTACCAAAAACGAAAGAAATTCTTTAGTGATATAAAACACTATTTTTGGGAAGATCCACATTTATTTAAAGTTGTCCCGATGGAATAATACGCCGATGTGTATTCGGGGAAGAAGCTAGTCAAATCTTAAACCATTGTCACACAGGACCAACAGGAGGGCATTATGGGCCTCAGGTTACCGCAAGGAAAGTCTACGATGCTGGATTCTATTGGCCTTCAATTTTCAAAGACGCACATCTTCTTTGAAAATCCTGTGTTGCATGTCAAAGGCCCGGAAAAATAAGTCAACGTGATGAAATGCCACAAAATGTCATTCAAGTATGTGAAGTATTCAACGTTTGGGGTATTGACTTTATGGGTCCATTTCCAAAATCTCATAATAATCTCTACATTCTCGTTGTCATTGATTATGTATCTAAATGGGTGGAAGCACAAGCTCTCCCAACTAACGATGCACGAGTTGTAGTTAACTTCTTAAAACATCTTTTTGCTAGGTTTGGAACACCGAAAGCTTTAATAAGTGATTGGGGTACTCATTTATGTAATAATCAACTTGAGAAAGTTCTCAAAAGATATGGAGTAACTCATAAAATCTCAACCGCTTATCATCCATAAACAAGTGGACAAGTTGAAAATACCAACCGAGCATTAAAATGTATTCTAGAGAAAACTGTAGGGCAAATCTGAAGGAATGGTCCATGAAATTGGAGGATGCACTCTGAGCTTTTAGAACAGCCTACAAAACTCCAATTGGAACCACACATTTTAGGCTTGTTTACAGAAAAGCATGTCACCTTCAAGTAGAAATTGAGTACAAAGCCTTTTGGGCTTTGAAGAAATGTAATCTTGATTTACATGAAGCCGGACGTCTACGATTAAGTCAACTAAACGAATTAGAAGAATTAAGACATGATGCATATGAAAATTCGTTAATCTATAAGGAAAGAACAAAGAAATGGCATGATAAAAGAATCAGAAGTTCAAAAGAATTTAAGGAAGGAGACAGAGTTCTTCTTTTCAATTCACAATTCAAGCTATTTCCTGGAAAATTGAAATCAAGATGGTCTGGACCATTCATAGTCAAAAGAGTTTTCCCATACGGAACAATAGAATTGATAAGTTCAAACGTGATTGAATTTAAAGTTAATGGTCACAGAGTTAAACATTACATAGATGGTCCGATGGAAGTGAATGATGAAGTTAATCACAATTTCAACACCACAGCTACCTAAGTGTGGGGATATTCAAATGTTCTAAGATATAATGCTGTTTAGAGTTAGATTTTCTGTTTTTGTGTAGTTCTCAAAAATGGAATCCGAATGGTCTTTCCCTAGCAGACCCTAAAGAACTAGTCTTCTCCCCCCATTCTGAATTTTTATTTTTTTTAGGTTTTACGAGATGAAGAATTCCTTTGATTTGAACCATGGTCTACTACTACATGCTATGATTACTAAACGTAATAATAACACTTTCCCGAGTGAACTGGTATCATTCATAAGAGGCAAAATGGACGAAGTGAGGAAAGAAATCAGAAACAATCAGATACATTTTGGTAAAGGAAAATCAAAATCCGCAACAAAAAGAAGAGCACGACACCTTGAAAGATGTCATAAATGCGTAAAATGGTCACACGAAGGGAAATGTTCGAACAATCAAACACATTCCAAATCTGAATTCGTTACTCTATGCAGAGAAGGACCGTTCATATGTTTAGAAGAAAAGTTATTAAAAAATCGAGGTTACGCTTACGTAGCTATGGAAAACCAAATCGAACGACTCTCCTATGAGTCGACTAAAGCAGGTCTCTGAGAATTCTATCTCATAGGTAAGTATGTACAGTTTTTATTTTTATTTATTGCTTTTAACCTTTTGATAATAAACGCTGAATCGTTCGCTATAAAGTATTAAATTGATATTCAATATAATTAGGTATAATAAACCAAAATTATTGATATCATTCAAAAATTTAATTCATCACTGCGAAATTTACCATTTATTCATAAGGTATAAATATCTTTAATCAATCAATCCAAAATATTTCAAAAATTCGTCAAGAGTAAAACTAGGTAATATAGCCGAAATTACTTTACCCAAAAGAGGGACATATATTTTTGTTAATATTTGATTGATTAAAGTGGGATAAAAGACCAAAAAGATTTTCATTTTATTTTTACCTTGTTTTCTAAATTAATATAACAATTATAGTATTTTAAATATAATTATTATATTATAAAACTAATGTATATATTAATAATATTTATATAAAATTTTATGCATTTTAAATTTAAGTTTGGTGTGAATTTAAAAATAAAATTTACTTTAATTCATTAAGTTAAAAATATGATTTCTAAAATTCATCGTGAGTTGAAGACTAGGTCGTTGAACCGAAATTGCTTTACCCGAGGGTGGGGCGACAAATTTTGTTATCCTTATTTTTAATCTTATTGATTTAAAGTATGCCAAAAACATTAAAAAAAACTCAAAAATCTTTGCTTTTAAAACGATCGCTTTGAAATGGAAAATTTTAAAATTTTGTAGAGGGACGAACTAGGTACACGTACCGAAACGATCTCATTCTAAATATCAAGGAACACAAAATTTTAAATTAATTAATTAATTTTTTTATAAGTTAAAGGTTTTATATTAAAAAAAAAAACCACACCCCATGCGATCGCATGGGGTTTGCACTTGGAACCCATACGATCGCATGGGGACTAAATGCAGGCCAGGTACAAAAATCCCAGCGTGCTGTTTATGTTTCCCCATTTTTACACACACACATACGCAAAAACCCTCAAAAACACCCCTAAATTCATCGATTTTTCACTAAATTTCACCAAATCTTCACTAAAATAATGATAAGGAGAATCCTACCAAGAAGTTTTTCAAGGAGATCGGTAATTTCTACATCCAAACACTCTTAAATTCGAATTATAGTGTTCTTGAGCAATTTTTTTTGCCTAATTTAATTTTGATGATTTCTAGCTTAATTAGAGTTAAATTGATAGTATATTATGCTTGTATAACCTAGATTGATGCTATTTGTCATGATTTGAAGCCTTAAACTTCAAAATTTTTAGAAATCTAGGGTTTGTGTTCTTGAGCAATTTGGGGCTTTTTGATATAAACAGGTTATGACCAATTTTTGTTATGAATTATTGCTAAATTAAGTAGTGTAACATGTTTAGGTTGCTAAATGATCAAAATTTTGATCTTAAACATGATTTTTGAGCATCAAAGTGGACTTTTTAAGTCTAAAATTCATGAACTTGACTAATTTAATATGAATGCCATTTGAAACTTGTTTAATTGCTAATAATGATTATTTTGACATGTTATTTGAGATAAATGCTTATGAACATTATATACATTTTCATATGTGCTTATTTGAAAAAATATAGAAATGCTAAATTTGTGAAAAGGTGTATAGGTTTAATTTTGATTAAACATGTTATTGTAATTATGTTAATCTGTTATTTTGCTAACACTAATGCATTATTTGGAAGCATAAAATTTTGTGTTTAATGTGTTTTGCAGAGAGATACAGGTACTGATGGTGTATCATCGTCTAAACAAGCTGATCAAGAGCCACAGCAAGAACCACAGCCAGAGATGCAATCGGAACCACAACAAGAACAATACCAATATTATGATCAACACCTACCATATGATGAACCAAATCTACAATTTGTTAATGCCTACATACAATTTCTGCTTCATCAGTTAATAATAAACTCAAGAGTTCATGAATAGAAATTACATCCCAATCTGAGGTTTGAACGAAACTGGATAGATTACCCGACGTACCAAAGTAACAAATTTAAGCTTTACACCAAAAATGTGGAGGTGTCAAGGGTGATAGATTGGGGACCTTTGGAAAAGTCAGCCTAGCTAACTCAGTTAGGCTGTTACTAATCTAAAGGTATGAGAACTCTTCTTTTCCTGATTGGGAACGTTTGTTTACCACTCATAGGCCTGTATATAAGGAGTAGTGTATTGAATTAATGAGTACTATAGCATTAAATAGGGATGTAGATAACGTAGAAGATAGGAGCTTTCTTAGATTTTTACTTGGAGGTGGGATGTACAGGATGTCCATGCTGGACATGGCTAGGGCTTTACAGATTTACACCCCCGCTGAATTATTATCACCTGATTGTACAGCTTTAATTCATGAAGGTGAGAGGGTAGATAGAGATTTTGACGCTAATGTCATATGGAGGCGTATGTCAAATTTTAATGTATTTAGGCGGGGTGGAAGACACTCCTATTTAGATATTAACAAAGCAGAGCTGCGCATAATTCATAGGTTTTTAGCAAATTCGATTACACAATGCCATATGGAGGTTTATGTCAAATTTTAATGTATTTAGGCGGGGTGGAAGACACTCCTATTTAGATATTAACAAAGCAGAGCTGCACATAATTCATAGGTTTTTAACGAATTCGATTACACAACGAGGTAAAAACAAGGAGAAAATAACCCTAAACGATTTATTCTACCTCAAGTGCATTCAAAGCCCCAGAAGCTTTGTTAACATCCCCTACTGTGTTGGTTATTATTTGTTTAAAATGGTGGAAGGTATACAGGAGGGGGGGAATAATAGGAGGAGGAATTTTTGTTACTCTAATTGGAGAGTATTTAGGTGTAAATAGGGAACAAGGGGGTCCAATGATGGTGGTGCAGGAATAAACCGAGACTATAGGTCTATCGGTTTATAGTGGGGCGAAGGTATTGTTAAGAAGACACGATAGGCCAATACCATATCAGGGCACCCATCCACAGGTAGAGAGGGGTTCGGATGAGGAAATGGAGGAAGCAGATGACATTAGGGATGTCATTAGGGATACTTATACTTATGTTTATCAGCATATAGATGAGGTGGAAATGAATAACCAGGCTAGGCATCGTCAGTATGAGCAGTGGAGAGCCGCAGATGAGTATGATCAATCTAGGCGATGCCAACACGATAGCTAAAAACTTCATCAGCACCAGATCATGAGCCAACTATCATATCAGGTACCACATAACTGTATCCCGACTCGACATGCATACTATCCAGCACATCAGCCTCATATGCGACCACCCTTTAACCTGTACGACCCCAACCAAGCCTATCAGGACGCCTATCACCAGCCATAGAACCCGAGCGATGACATGAACTGTAATCCATATCCAGATTGATACAGTTCCATTGGTGATTTCTTTTTTTTTTTTTATCTATAGTTGTTTAAACATATAATATTTTGACATTTTATGTAATTTTTAACATTTTTATTATTTTGTTACTAATATTTCATATTTATAATTAGAAAGTTGGATACTAAGCCCCATTTCAAATTACCATGCATGTTTATATTAGTATTGTATGTATATTGTCAATTGTACAAAACAGGGTAAAACATCGCACTTTCAAATACTGGCATTAAGTTCAGCAAAAGCAACTAATTTTGACGACAAGATGCAAAATAAATGTGATATAACAACTGCAGGAATGAACAAATGACGTGCACCATTTATCATTCAAACAAACAACAATATGTTTAGAAACTTTAGTAAAAATTTTAATCAATTTTCTACGCTAATCACCCTCAATAATTTAAATTGTTACTGATTTCTTACAAATGAGGGCATTGCAAGATCTTAAGTGTGGGAAGGGATTAAATTCTTTCGGTTTTAAAAATTTGACTTATACACTTGGTTTAATAGCCACCGTTAAATTTTACTAGTAACGCAGTAGTTGTATTAGAATCTAGTGCTCTCTGATAATAAAGAATAGCCCTAGTCTTATATACTGACTACCCACTTCTAGTAAAATTTTTAAAAATTTTCAACTAAATGAACTCAAAATCATGTTTATACATATTTATGAACGATAAAACTAGGTGTTAACACTGAAATTATTGTTACCTCGGAAATGACATAAATTGAGAAACAACCCAAAACGCTTGAATTCATTTAAAATGGAATAGAAGAGAATAAAAAGGCAAAGAAAGATAAATAAAAGCCAAGTGTGGGAAAAATTTACCAAGTTATTTAAAACATATATCACATATTTTTGTACAAATAATTGGAGATACTTTTGTTTTGGACGATATTAATCAGTTTTACCCAGTTTATTGTAATATAAATGGAATTTAAAAGGAAATAAAGTCTTCCGAGAAAAAGACACGCACTTCTTGATTTAGGTCAGGAAGTTGTCGTCCAGACTGAAAGGACCCGTCCTAATCCATCCGGACGAAGTCCATATCGATTACAAACGATTCACAACAGTTGATTACATCGCGAGGTAATTGACCTCTATATGATACATTTTACAAACATTGCATTCGTTTTTAAAAGACAAACTTTCGTTACATTGATAGTTGACAGGCATGCATAGCATTTCATAATGTATTCAAATATAATTGACTTAATAATAATCTTGATGAACTCAAAGACTCGAATGCAACGTCTTTTGAAATATGTCATGAATGACTCCAAGTAATATCTCTAGTATGAGCAAATGCACAGCGGAAGATTTCTTTCATACCTGAGAATAAACATGCTTTAAAGTGTCAACCAAAAGGTTGGTGAGTTCATTAGTTTATCATAAATAATCATTTCATAATTTTAATAGACCACAAGATTTCATATTTCCATTTCTCATAAACATACGTCCCATGCATAGAGACAAAAATCATTCATATGGATTGAACACCTGGTAACCGACATTCACAATATGCATATAAGAATATCCCCATCATTCCGGGATCCTCCTTCAGACATGATATAAATTTCGAAGTACTAAAGCATCCGGTACTTTGGATGGGGCTTGTTGGGCCCGATAGATCTATCTTTAGAGTTCGCGTCAATTAGGGTGTCTGTTCCCTAATTCTTAGATTACCAGACTTAATAAAAAGGGGCATATTCGATTTCAATCATTCAACCATATAATGTAGTTTCAATTACTTGTGTCTATTTCGTAAAACAGTTATAAAAGCAGCGCATGTATTCTCAGTCCCAAAAATATATATTGCAAAAGCATTTAAAAAGGGATTAATGAAACTCACCTAATGTATTTTGTAGTAAAAATACATATAACGATACTAAACAACTGAACAATGCAGGGTTGGCCTCGGATTCACGAACCTAAAACATTTGTATATTTATTAATATTCATTTTTGTAATTGAACACATATATATGTATATATATAAAAGCATTAGTTATATCATTTTTATGTTGATAATATATATAAGTTTTATATGTTCATTTTGTATATATATATATACATATATATATATATATATATATATATATATATATATATATATATATATATATATATATATACATATATATACATATATATATATACATATATATATATATATACATATATACATATATATACATATATATACATACATATATACATATATATACATATATATATATACATATATATATATACATATATATATATATATGTACATATATATACATATATGTACATATATATACATATATATATATATACATATATACATATATACATATATATATATATATATATATATATATATATATATATATATATATATATATATATATATATATATATATATATATATAATGATATCAAGTTTGTTATGTTATATGTATTAAATATATATATATATATATATTTGTGTATGTATTTAATTTGTTTAACAAAATAGTAGTTCTAATATACTAAGTTAATATTAGGAAAAATAAAGAATGATAATAACAATGATGTTAATAATAGTACTTGTAACAATATAAATTTTATTGTTTTTGGTAGTTATGATATTAATGATTTACTTATAATAATAATAATAATTACTTTGTTAAAAATGATAATATTAATAAAGATATTGTTAATAATGATACCTTTGTTTAATAATAATAATAATAATAATAATAATAATAATAATAATACTAATAATAATAATACTAATTGTTACAAAAGTGATACTGGTATTAATATTAATGAGAAAAATGATAACCTGTATTATATTCCATAATTATAATAATAATCCTTAATGATAACAATAATAACACTTATACTAATAATAATAGGATTCTTATTAAAAATGATACTATTAATAATTATACTACTTAAGATTAATACTTTTAATAATAATAATTTTAGTATTAATCCTAGTGTATTTAATAACAATTATAATTATTAATAATAATCATAACAAATAACAACCATAATAATACTAATATCAATATCGATAATAATAATAATAATAATAATAATAATAATAATAATAATAATAATAATAATAATAAATAACAAATTACTACCTCAAAAGAATTGGTTCCAAAAAATACAGTCCACGCCAGGGTTCGAACCCTTGACCACTCGCTTACCTGTCACACAACCAAACCAGCTGCTCCGACCAATTTTTCTGTTATATGATTCATTTTAATTTTATTTAACCCCTAATCAGTTTTTATCTTCATCTTCTCCAACCTCTTGAAATTCAGTCGACCAATTAACAAGCTTAACAGGTTAAGAATTGATTTATTGAGATTTAAGATGTTTACTACAACGATTACAAGTGTTGAGCTTAATTAAAACAGAAGGAATTAACAAAAATTAAAATTAACTGATAAGAAAAAATACGGTTTGAACTCAAAATCAAATTCAACATTGAAGACTATTTTAGGCCACGATTATAACATGAAAAAGATTCAAAACCTTCCTTATAAACTTTCTGTACCTTCCATTTAACTTAAAACATCCAAACAGATTCGAATTTAACAATGAACACGACAGTTGACTTTTTGAAATTAAAGTTTGACCTCAAAATTAGAACTTGATAGGATGAATTGGACTTTGAAACTTTTCAGAGAGTTTTAATGAAAGATTTCTAACAATTCTACATTTAAGGATTTCAAAATTCAATACGAAATCGAGCAGTTAATAAAATGGAGTAGATACAGAGCAGAACTAGTGTTCTTCCTTTTTTTTAAAAAAAAAACGATCAAATTGAAGTAGATGAATATAATGTATAAGTTATAGATGATGATAGAGGGTCATATGGATTTGTTAAGATTGGAATTGGTCAATTATATAACCATTAAAAGTCGCCAAGAATTTACAGAACAAAATAAATAAATAAATAAAAATTAAAAAGTTTGATATTGATGTGCAACGTATTTTGTTTTGTTATCTGACTTTTAAGTCCAATTGTACCAGTTTAGAGACAAGAAAAGAAAGGTTGAAAGTAATTTCCAACTGAATTTGGATCAACTCTTATGTACCATTTATATAATTTTTGTTAATAATTGATATTTATAATTATATTACTAATAATCTAAATAATAATAATAATAATAATAATAATAATAATAATAATAATAATAATAATAAGAGTAATAATATTAATAAGTCATAATAATAAAGATTCTAATGAAATTGATAATAATAATATTCTTAATGATAATTATAATAATAATACTAATTATATTAGTATTGATAATAATATTAATAATATATATATATATATATATATATATATATATATATATATATATATATATATATATATATATATATATATATATATATATATATATATATGTATATATATATATATATCCAATTTTATATCTATATATTATATTTTTAAAATAAGGACATTAACAACACTAGTATTAATATTTAACAATAATAACAATATTATTATAAAAACTATATTTAATATTTTAGTATTTACTTATTATAGCTTATGTAGTATAACTATATGTATTATATTATCATGAGTGCTAACTATTATTCTGATCATAATAATTAAAATTTAAAATTTTACTACTAATTATAATAATAATGTTATTAACAATGATAATGGTGTTAACAATAACGTAATAAATTAAATGTATCAAATTTCATATATATTTATATATATATTTATAATATTATTAATAATACTGATATTAATACTAACATTGATATTATAGTGATAACGAAAGTAATAATATTAATATAACAACTATATTTTAACTTATAATTACATTTAATAAATTAGTATTACATATTATTAATTATGTGATATTTAATTATAATATATAATATCATATTTTTAATATTTAATATTTATACATTTTAATATAATACAATATACATATAATCATCAATTATGTATTGTAATCATATATATATTTAACTATTATATATAATATTGTTTTAATTATAAAGTGTTGTTACTTAGATAAATATATTAATTAATTATTTTGAAATAAATAATTCAAGGTATACATTTAATCGTTGACAAATCATATTCGAAATCATTTATAGTTAATATACTCTACATATTCAAATAACAAGTTTTGATTATTTTAAGTTATCTTGTAATAGTTCAGCAATATATTTAATTTATTATAAATATAATTATTTACATATATAATCATTCATATATACATTAAAGGTTCGTGAATCATCGAGAACGGTCAAAGGTTAATTGCATAAATGAAAACACTTCAAAAATTTTGAGATTCAATATTGCAGACTTTGCTTATCGTGTCAGAATCATATAAAGATTAGGTTTAAATTTGATCGAAAATTCCCGGGTCATCACAGTACCTACCCATTAAAGAAATTTCGTCCCGAAATTTGAGCGAGGTCGTCATGGCTAACAATAAATATGTTTTTCTTGACGAATATAAGCTGATAAATAGAGTTTTCATCATTACAGAATAATACAGATAAAATAATTTGATTATTCGAAGAGAACGAATGAAACTATCATGAGAGAGGTCCCAACGGACATCGTCCACCTTCGCCCAAAAACTTGCCCAAATTTTTTTTTTTTTTTTTTGCCGTTAGTAAAATAAAAAAAAAATTTCAACGGCTATCCCAACGGTCACTTTTACACTATAAAAACACCAACCATATACTTCATTTTATACACTCAAACATATATTTCTTTTATATTTCCACTTTTCTCAAAATCAAAATCAAACACTCCCAAACTGCAAAATGTTAACACTTCCCTCAATGATTGTTTCATTCGATGTTCATTACGGAGGTGATTTTCGTAATCAAATGAAGGAATATAAGTGGGGCGACAGTATTTCGTTTGAAGATATCGACATTCATGATGTTGGTTTACAAGACTTGCTATCCTTTCTGAAGGAAAAAGTTCCGTGTAAATTGACGTCTGTGTTCTTTTATAAAGACGATTATGATGCGGATTGTAGGGCAAGTTTTCTGTGTACCGATGATCAATGGTACTTTATAAAAGATACCATTGAAGATCGCGGTAAACGCATTTCTTTGTATGCGGTTCTTGAAGATGAATAGACATTGGGTTATCGTTACCTCGATGAATCAGCTGAAACAGTAGTTGAGGCATCAAGAGAAATACCGATGCCTCCAGAGTACCTCACGGATGGTGAAATGACTGGTGAATGCTACTTTGCAGATGACAATTGACGACGACGAGTAGTTTGATTGTAATCTTTTAATTTTTAATTGTCGTGCTGTTTTAATTTTTAATTATTGTAATTTCAGTGTTGTTGTCGAGTTTTATATCTTCCTTTATGTTTCGGAGCTCTTCATCTTTTAATCTCCTCTCGATCTCTAGTAAAATGAGTAATGGTCTAGAATTTGTAAGTATGGAGTTTCGAATGAATTTAATGTTATAATCAAGAAAGAATGTAATAGCACGATTTGATTCGTCAAATTACCAGAATCACTGAGAATAGAATTATCAAGAATATATTTTCTTGATATTTTCAGAGGTTAAGTAGAATAAAAGAGTTATGTAACATGGCACGTGATGACATTATAATCTGTGAATCATCACGTTCCATTAGAACTCAGCATGACTTACTGTAATATAATCACGTTGATCAAGTGTCATTATATTATACTAACTCATGCATCAGTTCCCAACATTACTTCAATAATATTCATATTTTAAGCTCAAAAGTTTACAGAATATAGAAACTAACAGTTTCTATATGATGTAACACTGATAGCACGAAAAGATTAATGATTTCAGATAAGAATAGTTATAAAAGTATCTCCAGAAATATGGAGGATATTTATAATGAAAGATATGATAATATCTCAGAATATCTAAGATCAGCGGATGATAGAAATTATTGTTTGCAAGGGTTTAGAGTATGGAGCAAGATATTAACTAAAGACTTTAGCAGACATTGAATCATTTGGATTCTTTGAAGTCAAGCTTATTCTTTGTGATTTGTCCACGGATTTCTTCATAGTTTCGCATATTCTGCTTTTCGGTACTAAATTTTCTCTTTTATGTTTCCAATATAATGATACACAGGAGGCACGAAGAGGTATATAATTTCGGACGAGAATATTTATGAAAATATCCTCAGAAATATCGAAGATATTGATGATGATATTTTAGAATTTCTAAGTTCGATGGTTGATGGAGAAAGATTTTTTTCGCAAGATTTTAACAAGACTTCGGAGCAAGATATTCTCTAAAGATTTCAACGGATCCAGAATTACCTGATTCCTTTGAATATAGAGTTTGGTCCTTGTATTTGTCCTTGGTCTCCTTCGTGGTTAGCTCAATCCATTTTTCAGTTCCAACTTTTCTGAGCTTTTCCAACATACTATTCTTTATCATTAAACTTCCGATGATTAAGGTCGTTTACGGTTGTCTATAGCTTCTGCTGCTTCATTCAGCTTTTTCAACATTCAGAGTATTGATTTGTAGACTGAGTGCTGTTCAGAATTTCAGAATAAAAGACCATAATTCTAAAAGATAAATGTTATACATATAACTGTTGATGTAGATATGCTGTGCGTTTTCAAAGTACTGATTGCTGACTCCCGATAATTGGTATGGCAGTTCTTGTTATAGAATGCGGATGAGTATATGATAGGGTATTAATGAATAAATATAGTGATTTATCGAAGTGACTTTCGCCAAAGAGTAGTGAAGTTGCTGGTACGTTTACTGTTAATGTGGTGGGATTTAAACAGTTCCCCGGTAACGAAGGCGAAAAGACAACGTATATATCAAGGTTATAATAAGGTTGTATCGAACGAGAAGTCGAAGTTGACTTGCTGGAGCTGTGACAAAACTGACTATTGTGAAAAAGAGTTGCAAAGTTATTTTCGATAATAACAACGCCAAAGAAGTTAGCACAGGTACGTTTTAAACGTTTACTCAAATTCCAAACGTTTTCAGGTGCATAACTATATGCATTGATCTTTTCTCCTGTAGATGAAGTGCGGTTGGTTTATTCTCTCGTTTGAGATGTTTTCAAGATTCATGAAAGGTTTGAACGTGGATCGTAATCGTCAAGATACAAATGAGGTTTGAGATGAAATCAAGTGGCAACCTTGGAGAATTATTTATTTTCATATATTATAATTAATATTTTAATTCATTTTAATTGTCCAACATTATTAGTCCGCAGTCGATAGTCCACAGTTAACAATTCAATAATTCATATATATATATATATTCGAATTAATTAATACATATCGTGACCCATGTACATGTCTCAGACTCGATCACAACTCAAAGTATATATATTATTGTAGAATCAACCTCAACCCTGTATAGCTAACTCCCGCATTACTGCATATAGAGTGTCTATGGTTATTCCAAATAATATATATAGATGGGTCGATATGATATGTCAAAACTTTGTATACGTGTCCCGATATTTAAAGTGCGTAAAAATAAATACAGAATTTAAATGACGATAAATAAAATGCGTAAAGTAAATAACAGAAATTAAATGACGATAAATAAAATTGCGAGAATGTAAATTGCGATAATTAAATTGCGATAAATAAAGTGTAATCAGTTAGCTAGGGACAATTAGCTAGGAACAGTTAGCGTGGATTCTTAACAAAATTTCTCATAGTTAATTTGTTTGTTTCTAACAAATTTTATTTTGTCAAATGTTTTCTTCATTATGCCACTTGTTGGATTCTGATAAATCAAAATCCCAATATGAAATTGTATGAATATGGTTATTCTGTGGTGAACGGATACGTATATCTGTGGATGTAACTAGGATAGTAAATGACTGTTGAATTAGATTTGAAAGAATGTACAGTGTACTTATTAATGTGAAATCTAAATATTCCCCGGGTATTACCTACCCGTTAAAATATTTTCACCATTAACAGTTTGTACAAAAGAATCTTTTAATTACAATCTTTATGAAAATATATATACATATATATTTTCTTCAAATGTAATCATGGATTTAATGAGTCAATATGATATTAACCTCATTTAATTTATTGTTAGAACTAGAGTACATAATCTCTAAAATATTAGAGATTACATAATCACTATGAAGGACGAAGATAGTTTATGTAGAACGATGATTATGCTTGAGGTATAGATTGCGAGGTTGAGAGGTGTGATGATATTGTTGTTGTTGGTACTCCTTGGTATCCATGGTGCGTATGACGTTGATGTTCGAGGTATAGATTAAGATGTTGAGGTGTGGGATGCGGATGTTGATGTTGGTGGTGGTGATGGTACTGTTGACATTGGTGGTGGTCATGGTTATGCTGCTGGTGCTGCTGCTGGTGTTTGTAACCTTCGCACCATATTCTCTAAAGTCATTACCCGAGCTCGAAGATCGTTGACTTCTTCTATTACACCGGGGTGATTTTTGGTTCGGACTAGCGGATAAATATAATCTAGAATTTGGTATAGTATATAATCGTGGCGAGATACTCTGGAAATGAGAGAAAAGATAGTGTTTCGAACAGGTTCACCGGTAAGTGCTTCAGGTTCTTCGCCAATAGGGCAATGTGACGGATGAAAAGGATCAACTTCTTCTTGTCTCCAATGATTGAGGAGGCTACGAACCCATCCCCAATTCATCCAGAATAGATGATGACTGATTGGTTGATCCATTCCGGTCACACTGCTTTCGGAGCTTGATTGGGATTCCATTTCGGAATCCGAGTGACTTGAACTAATGACGAATTCCATTTCGTACGATTGAATAAAGACTTTTAAGATATGAAATGATTTTCTGGCTAACAGATGATATTCTAATTACATAGATTATCCATATATATAGAACAAAAGGTTTCGTAGATTACGGAGTAATTTACGGAATACGCCAGGTAAGGTTTACAGTAACAGATACGCTAAGATATGAATTTTTGTCTATACACTATTCATGAAATCAATGCAGCAAGACGTGTCTAGACTAAGAATGATAAGCAGGTAATTTCCTAAGGAGGATAAACTCATGATTTCCCACAAAGGTGATAAGTAAAAATTTTTTTTTTTTGACATGCAGACACGGTCGAAGTCTAGACTCACTAATGTATCCTAACGACTTATCAGTTATACACACTAATGTAGACCTGGTTCACTAAGACCATCACTCTGATACCAACTGAAAGGACCCGTCGTAATCCATCCGGACGAAGTCCATATCGATTACAAACGATTCACAACAGTTGATTACATCGCGAGGTAATTGACCTCTATATGATACATTTTACAAACATTGCATTCGTTTTTAAAAGACAAACTTTCGTTACATCGACAGTTGACAGGCATGCATAGCATTTCATAATGTATTCAAATATAATTGACTTAATAATAATCTTGATGAACTCAAAGACTCGAATGCAACGTCTTTTGAAATAAGTCATGAATGACTCCAAGTAATATCCCTAGTATGAGCAAATGCACAGCGGAAGATTTCTTTCATACCTGAGAATAAACATGCTTTAAAGTGTCAACCAAAAGGTTGGTGAGTTCATTAGTTTATCATAAATAATCTTTTCATAATTTTTATAGACCACAAGATTTCATATTTCCATTTCTCATAAACATACGTCCCATGCATAGAGACAAAAATCATTCATATGGATTGAACACCTGGTAACCGACATTCACAATATGCATATAAGAATATCCCCATCATTCCGGGATCCTCCTTCGGACATGATATAAATTTCGAAGTACTAAAGCATTCGGTACTTTGGATGGGGCTTGTTGGGCCCGATAGATCTATCTTTAGAGTTCGCGTCAATTAGGGTGTCTGTTCCCTAATTCTTAGATTACCAGACTTAATAAAAAGGGGCATATTCGATTTCGATCATTCAACCATATAATGTAGTTTCAATTACTTGTGTCTATTTCGTAAAACAGTTATAAAAGCAGCAAATGTATTCTCAGTCCCAAAAATATATATTGCAAAAGCATTTAAAAAGGGATTAATGAAACTCACCTAATGTATTTTGTAGTAAAAATACATATAACGACACTAAACAACTGAACAATGCAGGGTTGGCCTCGAATTCACGAACCTAAAACATTTGTATATTTATTAATATTCATTTTTGTAATTGAACACATATATATGTATATATATAAAAGCATTAGTTATATCATTTTTATGTTGATAATATATATAAGTTTTATATGTTCATTTTGTATATATATATATATATATATATATATATATATATATATATATATATATATATATATATATATATATATATATCAAGTTTGTTATGTTATATGTGTTAAATATATATATATATATATATATATATATATATATATATATATATATATATATATATATATATATTTGTGTATGTATTTAATTTGTTTAACAAAACAGTAGTTCTAATATACTAAGTTAATATTAGGAAAAATAAATAATGATAATAACAATGATGTTAATAATAGTACTTGTAACAATATAAATTTTATTGTTTTTGGTAGTTATGATATTAATGATTTACTTATAATAATAATAATAATAATAATAATTACTTTGTTAAAAATGATAATATTAATAAAGATATTGTTAATAATGATACCTTTGTTTAATAATAATAATAATACTAATTGTTACAAAAGTGATACTGGTATTAATATTAATGAGAAAAATGATTACCTGTATTATATTCCATAATTATAATAATAATCCTTAATGATAACAATAATAACACTTATACTAATAATAATAGGATTCTTATTAATAATTATACTACTTAAGATTAATACTTTTAATAATAATAATTTTAGTATTAATCCTAGTGTATTTAATAATAATTATAATTATTAATAATAATCATAACAAATAACAACCATAATAATACTAATATCAATATCGATAATAATAATAATAATAATAATAATAATAATAATAATAATAATAATAATAATAATAATAATAATAATAATAATAATAATAATAATAATAATAATAATAAATAACAAATTACTACCTCAAAAGAATTGGTTCCAAAAAATACAGTCCACGTCAGGGTTCGAACCCTTGACCACTCGCTTACCCGTCACACAACCAAACCAGCTGCTCCGACCAATTTTTCTGTTATATGATTCATTTTAATTTTATTTAACCCCTAATCAGTTTTTATCTTCATCTTCTCCAACCTCTTGAAATTCAGTCGACCAATTAACAAGCTTAACAGGTTAAGAACTAATTTATTGAGATTTAAGATGTTTACAACAACGATTACAAGTGTTGAGCTTAATTAAAACAGAAGGAATTAACAAAAATTAAAATTAACTGATAAGAAAAAATACGGTTTGAACTCAAAATCAAATTCAACATTGAAGACTATTTTAGGCCACGATTATAACATGAAAAAGATTCAAAACCTTCCTTATAAACTTTATGTACCTTCCATTTAACTTAAAACATCCAAACAGATTCGAATTTAACAATGAACACGACAGTTGACTTTTTGAAATTAAAGTTTGACCTCAAAATTAGAACTTGATAGGATGAATTGGACTTTGAAACTTTTCAGAGAGTTTTAATGAAAGATTTCTAACAATTCTACATTTAAGGATTTCAAAATTCAATACGAAATCGAGCAGTTAATAAAATGGAGTAGAAACATAGCAGAACTAGTGTTCTTCCTGCTTTTTTTTTTTAAAAAAATGATTAAATTGAAGTAGATGAATATAATGTATAAGTTATAGATGATGATAGAGGGTCGTATGGATTTGTTAAGACTGGAATTGGTCAATTATATAACCATTAAAAGTCGCCAAGAATTTACAGAACAAAATAAATAAATAAATAAAAATTAAAAAGTTTGATATTGATGTGCAACGTATTTTGTTTTGTTATCTGACTTTTAAGTCCAATTGTACCAGTTTAGAGACAAGAAAAGAAAGGTTGAAAGTAATTTCCAACTGAATTTGGATCAACTCTTACGTACCATTTATATAATTTTTGTTAATAATTGATATTTATAATTATATTACTAATAATCTAAATAATAATAATAATAATAATAATAATAATAATAAGAGTAATAATATTAATAAGTAATAATAATAAAGATTCTAATGAAATTGATAATAATAATATTCTTAATGATAATTATAATAATAATACTAATTATATTAGTATTGATAATAATATTAATAATATATATATATATATATATATATATATATATATATATATATATATATATATATATATATATATATATATATATATATATATATATCCAATTTTAGATCTATATATTATATTTTTAAAATAAGGACATTAACAACACTAGTATTAATATTTAACAATAATAACAATATTATTATAAAAACTATATTTAATATTTTAGTATTTACTTATTATAGCTTATGTAGTATAACTATATGTATTATATTATCATGAGTGCTAACTATTATTCTGATCATAATAATTAAAATTTAAAATTTTACTACTAATTATAATAATAATGTTATTAACAATGATAATGGTGTTAACAATAACGTAATAAATTAAATGTATCAAATTTCATATATATATATATATATATATATATATATATATATATATATATATATATATATATATATATTTATATTTATTTATAATATTATTAATAATACTGATATTAATACTAACATTGATATTATAGTGATAACGAAAGTAATAATATTAATATAAAAACTATATTTTAACTTATAATTACATTTAATAAATTAGTATTACATATTATTAATTATGTGATATTTAATTATAATATATAATATCATATTTTTAATATTTAATATTTATACATTTTAATATAATACAATATACATATAATCATCAATTATGTATTGTAATCATATATATATTTAACTATTATATATAATATTGTTTTAATTATAAAGTGTTGTTACTTAGATAAATATATTAATTAATTATTTTGAAACAAATAATTCAAGGTATACATTTAATCGTTGACAAATCATATTCGAAATCATTTATAGTCAATATACTCTACATATTCAAATAACAAGTTTTGATTATTTTAAGTTATCTTGTAATAGTTCAGCAATATATTTAATTTATTATAAATATAATTATTTACATATATAATCATTCATATATACATTAAAGGTTCGTGAATCATCGAGAACAGTCAAAGGTTAATTGCATAAATGAAAACACTTCAAAAATTTTGAGATTCAATATTGCAGACTTTGCTTATCGTGTCAGAATCATATAAAGATTAGGTTTAAATTTGATCGGAAATTCCCGGGTCATCACACAGACCAGTTGTAGAGTCAACGAAAAATCTTGAAAAGTTTTCTCGAAAATTAGCTGGAAATCCATGAACCTCAGCATCAAACAGGGTCACCAAGTGGTCAGACTTATCCTAACCGTGAGAGGATCTGTCTCGTACAATGGGGGCACTGTGCAAATTAGCTTATAAGACTAATGAATCAGATCCCCAGAAAGGATAATCTCCTTAAAAGATTAAAAATCAGCTTTTAAGACTGATATTACTCAATCCTTGAGATTGACCTTAAAGATTGAGAATTACAAACTCATGGAATTCGATGATATCTAAACTCGAGCTTGAACGAGAAAATATTTTGATAAAAATTTAAACCAATTTGTTTTCTAAAAACCTATTTTCAACGCGTTCATTACCATTGAACGTAAAATCCTAGGAATTCACCTAGAATTCATTAGGTTACTTGAACCAAATCGGGTGTCAACTGTAAGAACGGTGGTTGCATAGCATGGTCTAAGACAGGACCTTGTGCCAGACCGAAAAACTATAGGGTGATCTTTACTATTGCTCCTACAAAGGATAGTAATTGCATCCAACACGTTGTGGACCATAATCAAAAGCATGTCAGTAGACATTGCCTTAACAGTTGCTTGTTCAACGCATTCCTTTACAACCGGACGGTAGTTTACCGAAAGGTAATATACGGAGCAAGTAAACTGGACATGTTGCTTTCCTAATACAAGATTAGCAAGTGGGTGACACAAAACCATAAGTTATGAGCTAAAATTTTCAAATCTGAAACCCACAAAGCCCACAAAAATATTTTGCAAATACCGGTGAAGGGTTATTCCGGAAAACTTATCTAGGGTAAAAGCTAGATTGAATTTTCAAAAGATCAAATATTTTTATAAAGATCTAATTTCCTTAAAGGATCTAAATTTTCATAGTCATGTGAGACTGTAAACCACATCGTTACTATCATTGTTCATACCGTTGTATCAAAATACTGATGTACAAAGTGTGAAGAATAAAGAAGTGATTCTAGTAAAGTTATATTCAAGTTCTATATTGCTTGAGGACAAGCAACGCTCAAGTGTGGGAATATTTGATAATGTTAAAAACGAACACATATTTCATAGCATTATCCTTCAAGAAAGATAAGCTTTTAGTTGCAATTGTTCTATTTACAAGTGATATTCATTTAAATAATAAAAGGTGAAGACAAAAGACATATTCGACTATTTGAAGACGCAAATGACCAAAACACTAAAAAGTACAAAGTACAATCCAAGTGGTTCAACTTATTGATGAGAAACGTCTAATAATTACAAGAGTACAATACGTGAAACGCAAAGTACAAGATATCTAAGCGTACGAAAGGACGTTCGAAAATCCAGAACCGAGACATGAACCAACCATCAACGCGCGACGCAACGGACCTAAAATTACAAGTCAACATTGCACAAGAATATAATATAATATATATATAATTATATAAAATTATATATATTATATTATATATTAAATAAATCGCAGCAGCCCACGTTTTGGAAGCATTTGGAGCTGGAAAAGCAGGCCATGTGATCGCATGGCCTGGGTGCCTTATTCCCATGCGGTCACATGGCACCCAGTACCTGGCCACATCTATAAATAGCAGCGTATTTCGGACGTTTTAATTACACCTTCATCATCAATCATCAAACTCTCTCTCAATAATATATTTATATTTATATTTTAATTTTAATATTAAGTTAATAATAATAATAAGGTTATAGTGGCGAATGTTTTAAGTTTGTAAGTCAAAATTCTGTCCTTGTAACACTACGCGATAAATACTCATTGTAAGTTATGTTCAACCTTTTTAAATTAATGTCTCGTACCTAAGTTATTATTATGCTTATTTAAGCTTAAGTAATCGTGATGTTGGACTAAATATTAAAGACTGAGTTATTGGGCTTTGGACCATAATTGAGGTTTGGACAAATGACTGACACTTGTGGAAATTGGACTATGGGCTATTAATGGGCTTTATATTTGTTTAACTGAATGATAGTTCGTTAATTTAATATAGAGATTTACAATTTGACGTATCTATAAATAACTATATACACTCGATCGGATACAATGGGCGGGATATTTATAAATACTAATAATCGTTCATTTGACCGGACACGGGGATGGATTAATAGTCAATGGACTCATTAAAACAGGGGTGAATTACATACAAGGAAAATTGGTGTAATTGTTAATAAATTATTAAAACCTTGGATTACACGAAGTCGATAACCTGGTGTAATCATTAACAATGTATTAAAACCTTATTACAGCTTAAGTCCCCAATTAATTGGAATATTTGACTTCGGGTATAAGGGTAATTTGACGAGGACACTCGCACTTTATATTTATGACCGATGGACTATTATGGACAAAAACCAGATGGACTTACCAAATAAACCAGGACAAAGGACAATTAACCCTTGGTAATAAACTAAAATCAACACGTCAAACATCATGATTAAGGAAGTTTAAATAAGCATAATTCTTCTATTTTGTATCTTGTCGCACTTTTATTTATCGTCATTTTATTTATCGTACTTTAAATTATCGCACTTTTATTTTATCGTATTTTTATTTATCGTCATTTACTTTACGCTTTAAATTAAGTGATATTTATCTTTACTATTTTGCATTAGGTTTTAACTGTGATATAAGACTTAAAATCGACAAACTGGTCATTAAACGGTAAAACCCCCCTTTTATAATAATAATAATACTACTTATATATATATATATATATATATATATATATATATATATATATATATATATATATATATATATATATATATATATATATATATATGTGTATATTTATATACAAATATAGTTTAAAATAAATATAGCGTTAAACTCAGCTGTATCCCTGTGGAACGAATCGGACTTACTAAAAACTACACTACTCTACGATTAGGTACACTGCCTATAAGTGTTGTAGCAAGGTTTAGGTATATCCATTCAATAAATAAATAAATAACTTGTGTAAATTGTATCATATTTAATAGTATTTTATAGTAAAATATAATCTATTTCGTACTACCCCTCGCACACATCAGGGGGTATTGTCTAATTGAATGACAACTCATTGGAACCTGTCGAACCTATCTTCAAATTAGTTAATCTAATAATTATTAAATGATTATGTATGTCCTATTTAGTGACGTTTATACGACATCTTTTACAATCATTTAATTAATTATTCGGGTTGGGTAATTGATTATTCATTCTGATCAAGTGGGTAAATTAATATTCATATCTCATTAAAAATGGGTGGATTACATACAAGGGTAATTGGTGTAATTGTTAACAGAGTATTAAAACCTTGGATTACACGCAGTCGATAACCTAGTGTAATTATTAAAAAGGTATCAAAACCTTGTTATAGTTCGAATCCCTAAATAGTTGGAATATTTGACTTCGGGAATAAGGTTAATTTGACGAGCATTTATAATTATGATCGATGGACTATTATGGGCAAAACCCGGATAGGTATCAAATAAACCAGGACAAAGGACAATTAACCCAGAGTAATAAATTAAAATCAAAACGTTAAACATCATGATTACGGAAGTTTAAATAAGCATAATACTTTTATTGTATTTCTCATCGTACTTTTATTTACTATCATTTTATTTATTGTCATTTTAATATCGTTATTTATTTTACGCACTTTAATTATTGTCAATTATCTTTACGCTTAAAATATAAAATCGACAAACCGGTCATTAAACGATAAAACCCCCTTTTATAATATTACTACTTATATATATATATATATATATATATATATATATATATATATATATATATATATATATATATATATATATATATATTTATACAAATATAGTTGTTAAAAATATAGTACGTAATCACAAGCTTCCTGTAGAACGAACCGGACTTACTAAAAACTACACTACTCTACGATTAGGTACACTGCCTATAGTGTTGTAGCGAGGTTTAGGTATATCCCATTCTATATAAATAAATAAAACTTGTGTAAATTGTATAATATTTCATCGTATTTCGTAGTAAAATAATAACTATTTCGTACACCTCCGCTGACACATCAGTACTTTCGAGTGAGTGGTGGAAATCTTGGTCGAATGGAAGTATGAAGTACGGTTGTTGTAATATGATGCGTTAGTGTATAAACCGAGATTTCAGTTGCGTGATTACTACATGTGTGACTCCATGTTGGAAGCGGAAATGCTAGAGGGAGAAGTGCTTAAATTCTAGTGTTGGTACGGATCACGAGGACATGATCCAATTTTAAGTGGGGGAGAGTTGTAACACCCCATTTTTCAGTTACGCGTTATTTTGAACGTCATTCGAAATACGAGGCATGTAAGCATATATTTGGATCCCAAATAAAGTTTGAGTTAATGTTCTAAAACCTCACCATTGGATAGTACACATCATTACGTTTCCAACGATATTTGATTCATCAAAAATGGAGCTACGATTTGAAAGTTACGACCAAAACAAGTTCTAGTTTCTGTCTCAGTTCATTGGGACGTCATCCAACCATTTTGGACGCCGTCCAAATGGCCTGACGGGTAGCAGCTGCAATTTACTTAAATTAAAAGGGGTACTTTGGTCTTTTCACTTGTTGACGGATTTGTGGCTTTAATATCAGTTTTAGATCCACTTTTGGATCATTTTCACATCCATTCTCACTTACACTCCAAACCCTACAGAGAGAAGCAAGGTTTAGTAAGGGAAAGCTCAATTGGAGAAGAAGGATGTTGATTTAGGGTTATGGTGCAAGATTTAATGTTGTTCACCTCGTTCACGGCTACGTTTTGGTAGTGTTGGTAAGCTCTAACTCCGAATCTAATAGTTAAGATTCTTGTGCATGTTTAAGGTTTGCGCTTGTTTAGTTATGAAACCCGTTTAGATGATGAAGTGGGTTTATTGTGACTTGTTATTTTTTATATTTGGCGTGTTTTTGGGTTGATTGACTATTTGGCCATGATTAGGCTTTGATTTTGAGTGTAATCACTTAATTTAGTGATTTTGAAGGTATTGGAACCCATTTGGGTATGTTTGAAAGACTAGTTTTGAATTGGGTCAAAATTAAGGTTTATGTGTCAAATTGGGTAAGATAAGTGTTTAACACTTGTGATATGATTTAATTGGTGTATTAGGGCCAATTTCACTTGTGTTAGTGATTATTGGTTAGTTTGGACATTTTTGGGGACTTATGCCATAATGGGTGAATTGAATTGGGTCAAATTTGGTAATGACACTAATTTGGATTATATGGATGTGAAACGCTTTTGTTAAGTGTTAAATGACGATTTTAAATGGGTCAGAATTACCACCCATAGTGGTAATTGGTGAAGTCCACTTTAGGTGTCTAAATGGGCAGATTTGTGGAGGTAGGTATAAACCCTTAGTTAAGGGCTTTGGCATCGAATTCTCTTGAAGAGAACGTATGTTGATTGTTTGTATATCTATATGTGTAATATAGGTAAAAGGTTTGCTCGGTTGCGTTTGGAGGCGATTTACATACATGATTTGTGCGGGCGTTTCGAGGTGAGTGGAATAATTATGCATGTATGTATATAGTGTATTTATTTGTGAATATTATGGTATGAACCAACGAGCCGGTAGTACCATAACATCTATGTGACGAGTGTCAAAGTGTGAACCACGAGCCGGTAGCACTATAAAATGAGGCGTGAACCATGACCCGGTAGCGCCAAAGTGTGAACCACGAGCCGGTAGCACTATAAAATGAGATGTGAACCACAAGCCGGTAGCATCAAGTGTGAACCACGAGCCGATAGCACTATAAAATGAGGCGTGAACCACGAGCTGGTAGCGCCAAAGTGTGAACCACGAGCCGGTAGCACTATAAAGGAGTATGACTCAAATGTGTAGTGGCGTGAACCAAAGAGCCGTTAGCGTCATAACATTACGTATGGTGTGAACCACGAGCCGGTAGCACCAAAGCGTTTATGGTTAACCATATAGTTTGTGTATGTGTTGTAGTGTAGCATATTATATAGTTTGAGTATTATGCTATTGGTTATGCTAGCTTGTGATATTGGAGGTTATTAGCTTTATACTTGAGATGGTTTGCTAATTATATTGCTAGCATGTATGTGGTATGTGAGTAAGTGTATGCAAGTAGGTACATTATATATGTATATGTATAATTATTGCATTCACTAAGCTTTATGCTTACCCCTCTCGTTGTTTACCTTTTTACAGGTATTGTGATTGTGAAGCTAGCTAGTTGTAGGCTAGATGCGTAGGAGCGTTTGGACGCGGATTGGGGATTTGGTAGTCCCCGGAATTATGCTCTTGGTATTGGGTTGGGTTATTAAGTCTTAACCCATAATTGTGGTGTAAACACTTTTATTTAACATTTTGTTGATGTAAAACTTGATTGGGTTCTTACAAAGCGTTTGGTTGTTGAGTTAAAGTGTTAAATGTGTTTTGAAATGAATTGGAGCTGATCAGGTCTGCTGGACGCCGTCCAGATGGGATGGACGCCGTCCAGTATAACGTGGGTTGGGTGTGTTCAGTCACAGAACATTTTAGTGTTACTGGACGCCGTCTTGATTATTGGACGCCGTCCTGTCCTTTGTTACTGGACGCCGTTCAGAGGTCTGGACGCCGTCCAGATGGTCTGTTTACAAAAAAAAATTAAGTCGTGTTTTTGGTAAAACGATGTTGGGTCGTTACAAGTGGTATCAGAGCATAGTCTAAGGGAATTAGGTGACCTTGGAATAGGTGCCTAGTCTTAGACTTATTGGCGGTTATGCATTATTTGCGAGACTTGTAGGAATACTGGTCGGATTGAGATTTGTTAGTGCCTTAGAGTAGGTGACTAACTAGGACTTGTGTTTGTCCAAAGCGTAATTTTGAGGGACCTTATTTCGTGTGTAAATTAGTGCCTTAGATTTGCTAGTGCCTAATGTAAGTAGGCGAACTTGGGTGTTGTCTTAAGTGATAATCACCTAGGTTGTAGGTTGACTTGTTGTTGCGGTGTACTTGTGTACATTTATTAATATATTGTATATTGGTGTATATATACATGTATCTATTGGTGCGGTGTCCTAGAGACGAATCTATTGGACAGATTCGGATGTTTGGCGATTTTGAGTGATCAAGTTCGCGGTAAGGACTTTGGTCATTCGGGCACTAGGAGTTATCACATGTTATCTTATGTGAATGTTGCGTCAGTCCGGGTAAAGTACTTTGCGTGACCATGTGGGAATGGTAAGGTACACAATTGTAATAGTGACTGATCACCATTATTACAAAAGTGTATCTTGACATCAAGCATGACATGACGAGTACCGAAAGGAGGAAGCGTGGCATGGTTGGGGTAGATACGGGATGAATTAGGAATCTTTTATTGGTTCCTAGGATATAGTTGTCTCGGGTGATGTGCTTGTAGTCACATCGGGTTCGTTGCGAGTCAGGAAGTATTACGATGGATTCGGTTAGTTAAGTGAGTGAGCACACTTACGAGTTTCGGCGCGTACTTAGTCACCCTAAGTATTGGGTGCATTATTGAGATTGTCGTTGGTTGTAGTTACCCATCGTAACTAGAATGACCAATTAGTGAGTGTGTGTGTGTGTGTGTGTGTGTGTGACGAAGACTTAAATCCCGTAATGGGACGTAGCAAGTCTAATGATTGTAGGATTGAGTTACACTCCGTAGAGAGTGTGGTGAAAGAATCGTGTAAGAATTCTACTAGTGAGCCACCTTGGAATTGGCGAATCGGGGAGTCTTGGGGTCATTAAACTCATAGGAGTGGGACCGGTATGCCGATGATTGCGTTAGTATGTTAGCGTGTTATGGATTATAGGGTAACATTCCTAACGGAATATCCCTTATTGTGGTGGTCGTGCTGATGTGCGGAAGGGTGTAAGACTTGGTGTTTCCAAGCATCTCTTTAGTGTTAAATGAAAGAGGTTCGTGAGGCTATATCGTTTTGGCCTTGTGGAAAATTGTGGCTAGCGTGTAATCTCTAGGAACTTTCGAGAAGACAATAAACCGTAAGGTTTGTCAGGAAGATATGACTTCGGGTCATTATTGTGGAGAAATGGGTGACATTGGGTGTATGAAACCCAAAGATCGAGTTTCTAAATCTCGGTGGATTGCGGTTGGAATCTGCATGACACTACGTCAGGTACCTTCTTATACCTGCTAGTGTAATGTTTAACTCAGGTGATGGTGTGATCACTTTATGCTTAGGGTGCCCGTGAGATACCCTTGGAAGCATCAGAGATTATAATAGTGATCGACAGGTGATAGTAATTCGACGGTTGCAGAAGTCGAAGTTTAAGAGCATCGCGGTAAATATTTCTTATGAAGTGACAGGTGAGCAAATCTTGTTGCTCTTAAGTGATAGACGGGTAAATATGACCGGTGAGCCGGTGACGGACTTAATGGTTGGTTAGGCCGAAGGTTGATGAAGTGTTGATATTGCGGTCGATGCAAGTATTGTGCCGAGTTGGTCACTCTTCTCCAAGAGAGTGAGCCATTGTTTATAAAGGTTCGTTGGGTGGAAGGTCGGGTGATCTCGACAGAGATGCACGACTAATTAATAGGAGTGGCATATGCTTAGGCATAGAGACGTATGTGGGACTTTGGTGGAGTTCGCTTTGCGAACAATTAAGGCAGTTGGTTGTGATTCGTGGTATGAAAGTGCAATGTCGTCACTTGTACGACATTTTAGGTGAATGAGTATGTTGGCTCTGAGAGCCTGGAGGAAATTCGTGGGGATTTGATGTTTATGGCAAATGATGAGGTTGATCATGTGTGACGTGGAATGACAATTCCGCGGGATGTTATCATCTTGGCGGTGAGAATGTGGAGATGAATCCTAAGTGTGGGAGTTTTTCGGTGGTGTTATGTATAGTGAAATGTCAGAATGTACCGTGCTAAGCCTCAATAGGTATTCAGAGTTCCTAACGAGGAAGAGTGACGGGTTTTTGATGTCGACTCGAGATCGTGCATTACGATTGTGAGTTACAATTCTGGAATGTTATGCGTGAAGATTGTGATGATGGGATCGAAGGAAGTGTAAGACTTTCTATGTAAGGCAGTCGTGTAGTACCAATGTGCGGTATGAGACCAAATGTGAAGTTTGAGATCCCGAAGTGAGAGAATAAAGCTGTCGTTGTGGGTGCTCTCATAGTGAAACTCTGGGTTGTCGTGAAACTCATATAGTATTATTGAATGGGTACGCGTTTGATGTCGCGAAGGATACCTTATTTTCCATGTCGGGAATGTGATCTTGGAAATTGTCAGTGGATTATTCCACTTTATGGACGATTGTGAGGCGGAGAGTGTCGGTTCTGATTGTCTCACATAGAGACACGCGGATGTTGTTTGGTTGCGAGAGTGTGTACCCTAGTGATGTTACCCGTAGGTTGCATTGAAATGTCGAGGCCATCCTTAACGGACGGCCTAGGTAGGATGGTTCACCCGGCGTTGGTGAATATTTTGTGGGTCGTGTGGTGAAATGCGGAAATTTTGGGATGATATTTCCCTGTTGATGAGATTCTAGTACACGAATAGTTCCACGTTAGTACTAGGAAGCCGTATCGTATGAATGTGTTGTAGGGTTTAGGGGAGAAACCCTGTGCCGAGTGTTGATGTTTTGTTTAACCAGTAGTGTATTATTGTCGTCCTGGATTAATCCAGTGACGGATGGTCGTGTGCGGATCGATTGATGGGAAGGAGGTGCTCCTAAAGTGATTATTTTGAGGTACCGAAATTTCTTCGTTGAAGGAATGACCGGTTGGGTAGTAGGTTTATGAACCGGTGGAGTACAGAGTTTTAGAGAAGCATGAATCCTTCTTGATTTGGATTAATGCAAGACATGGTTCACGACGTAGTGAATTTTAGTAGATCCCGTTGGGTGATGTAGTTAGGGATGTAGCTTGTTGCGGTAGTGCATGCTAGTGATTATTAGAGTGTGGTGAGATATTAGAATTTACGAAAGATGTCATGGATGTCGGGCTTGGTTGTGTTTCGTAGGGTCGTGAGGCGTAACAACGATGAATGTCGGTGAATTGTTCTACTTTTAGGACGATGGTAAACCGTATGGTACGAGTTGGATACTCGGCATAGGAGCAACGGTTGCGGTTGTTTTGACTCGTGGGTTGATTAATCGATATCGTTGAAAATGATAGAATGATAAGGCCATTGGAGGAATATTATGAAGTTTTTGACGGTGTACTTCCGAGTGAGTGGTGGAAATCTTGGTCGAATGGAAGTATGAAGTACGGTTGTCGTAATATGATGCGTTAGTGTACATAGCGAGATTTCAGTTGCGTGATTACTACATGTGTGACTCCGTGTTGGAAGCGGAAATGCTCGAGGGAGAAGTGCTTAACTTCTAGTGTTGGTGCGGATCACGAGGACGTGATCCAATTTTAAGTGGGGGAGAGTTGTAACACCCCATTTTTCAGTTACGCGTTATTTTGAACGTCATTCGAAATACGAGGCATGTAAGCGTATATTTGGATCCCAAATAAAGTTTGAGTTAATGTTCTAAAACCTCACCATTGGATAGTACACATCATTACGTTTTCAACGATATTTGATTCATCAAAAACGGAGCTATGGTTTGAAAGTTACGACCAAAACAAATTTCAGTTTCTGTCTCAGTTCATTGGGACGCCGTCCAGCCATTTTGGACGCCGTCCAAATGGCCTGACAGGCCAGCAGCTGCAATTTACTTAAATTTAAAAGGGGTACTTTGGTCTTTTCACTTGTGGACGGATTTGTAGCTTTAATATCAGTTTTAGATCCACTTTTGGATCATTTTCACATCCATTCCCACTTACACTCCAAACCCTAGAGAGAGAAGCAAGGTTTAGTGAGAGAAAGTTCAATTGGAGAAGAAGGATGTTGATTTCGGGTTATGGTGCAAGAGTTAATGTTGTTCACCTCGTTCACGGCTACGTTTTGGTAGTGTTGGTAAGCTCTAACTCCGAATCTAATAGTTAAGATTCTTGTGCATGTTTAAGGTTTGAGCTTGTTTAGTTGTGAAACCCGTTTAGATGACGAAGTGAGTTTATTGTGACTTGTTATTTTTGATACTTGGCGGGTTTTGGGTTGGTTGACTATTTGGCCATGATTAGGCTTTGATTTTAAGTGTAATCACTTAATTTAGTGATTTTGGAGGTATTGGAACCCATTTGGGTATGTTTGAAAGACTAGTTTTGAATTGGGTCAAAATTAAGGTTTATGTGTCAAATTGGGTAAGATAAGTGTTTAACACTGGTTATTTAATTTAATTGGTGTATTAGGGCCAATTTCACTTGTGTTAGTGATTATTGGTTAGTTTGGACATTTTTGGGGACTTATGCCATAATGGGTGAATTGAATTGGGTCGAATTTAGTAATGACATTAATTTGAATTAAATAGATGTTAAACGCTTTTGTTAAGTGTTAAATGACAGTTTTGAATGGTCGGAATTACCACCCGTAGTGGTAATTGGTGAAGTCCACTTTAGGTGTCTAAATGGGCAGATTTGTGGAGGTAGGTATAAACCCTTGGTTAAGGGCTTTGGCGTTGAATTCTCATGTAGAGAACGTATGTTGATTGTTTGTATATCTATATGCGTAATATAGGTAAAAGGTTTGCTCGCTTGCGTTTGGAGGCGATTTACATACATGATTTGTGCGGGCGTTTCGAGGTGAGTGGAATAATTATGCATGTATGTATAGTGTGTATTTATTTGTGAATGTTATGGTATGAACCAACGAGCTGGTAGTACCATAACATGTATGTGACGAGTGTCAAAGTGTGAATCACGAGCCGGTAGCACTATAAAATGAGGGGTGAACCACGAGTCGGTAGCGCCAAAGTGTGAACCACGAGCCGGTAGCACTATAAAATGAGATGTGAACCACGAGCCGGTAGCATCAAGTGTGAACCACGAGCTGATAGCACTATAAAATGAGGCGTGAACCACGAGCCGGTAGCGCCAAAGTGTGAACCACGAGCCGGTAGCACTATAAAAGAGTATGACTCAAATGCGTAGTGGCGTGAAGCAAAGAGTCGGTAGCGTCATAACATTACGTATGGTGTGAACCACGAGCCGGTAGCACCATAGCGTTTATGGTTAACCATATAGTTTGTGTATGTGTTGTAGTGTAGCATATTATATTGTTTGAGTATTATGCTATTGGTTATGCTAGCTTGTGATATTGGAGGTTATTAGCTTTATACTTGAGATGGTTTACTAATTATATTGTTAGCATGTATGCGGTATGTGAGTAAGTGTATGCAAGTAGGTACATTATATATGTATATGTATAATTATTGCATTCACTAAGCTTTATGCTTACCCCTCTCGTTGTTTACCTTTTTACAGGTATTGTGATTGTAAAGCTAGCTAGTTGTAGGCTAGATGCGTAGGAGCGTTTGGGCTCGATGGGGTAGCTTTTGGAGATTTGGACACGGATTGGGGATTTGGTAGTCCCCGGGATTATGCTCTTGGTATTGGTTGGGTTATTGAGTCTTAACCCGTAATTGTGGTGTAAACACTTTTATTTAACATTTTGTTGATGTAAAACTTGATTGGGTTCTTACAAAGTGTTTGGTTGTTGATTTAAAGTGTTAAATGTGTTTTGAAATGAATTGGAGCTGATCAGGTCTGCTGGACGCCGTCCAGATGGGATGGACGCCGTCCAGTATAACGTGGGTTGGGTGTGTTCAGTCACAGAAAATTTTAGTGTTACTGGATGCCGTCTTGATTGTTGGACGCCGTCCTGTCCTTTGTTACTGGACGTCGTCCAGAGGTCTGGACGCCGTCCATATGGTCTGTTTAAAAAAAATAAAAAATTTAAGTCGTGTTTTTGGTAAAACGATGTTGGGTCGTTACAGTTCATCTTCTTTAATAAAGGTATTATGCTTATTTAATAATTATAATCTCCAAAAATTTTAAAGTTTCTTGCTATAAAGTATTTTAAAACAATAATCATTCAGTTCATACTACTGAAAAAATCAGTTTTTTTTTTTACTAAATACATAATTTTGAAAAAATAGTTTCAATAATCATCTTCCTAACAAGTGTATGTTGTAGTTATGTTGTTATCATTCAATTTGTTAGTTATTTTTAATGTAATATAATTTACTCCGATTCCATACCCGGCTTGACCGAGATTGAACCCAACTTGACACCTATCTAAATAAATGGGTCAAAATTGCTACATTCATATACATATTATGGTTCAAATGGTTAAATCAAATCCTTAAGTAATGGAGTACTAAATATCATGTTGCTAAAAATAGTGCGGTATGCATCATAGTTCCTGAGAGTAATTGATTCATATATTGTTTAACGATTAAATTTATCATCAAATTTATCAGATTGTATGTTATAAAGGTTGGTCACTGTATTCTTAAAATTGAATTTGTTTTTGAATTTCAAGTTTATGAGTATGTCCACTTATATGATTCATATGCTCACGTAAACTGGATTTTGAGCACTGTTGGTTTATTTACATATCAACCTACTATAGGAGAACATGGAGCAATCAAATCTTGGAAATAATAAAGGATGTAGGAGCATTTTGCACTATGCATGCACACAACAACGTCTCATTGTGTCCCTTATTCAACTTGATCTTTGAAATGTCCCGTTCATATTGATTATAAACGTTCCATATTAATTGATTTCGTTGCTAGGTTTTGACCTCTATATGAGACGTTTTTCAAAGACTGCATTCGTTTTTAAAACAAACCATAACCTTTATTTTATCGACAAGGTTAAAAAGTCACCATCTAGATTATCCAGAAATGATAATCTAAAAATATCACACTTACACACTACCAACACATATTGGTTTACAATATTAATATGATACAACAAAGTAAATCTCGAATGCAGTTTTAAACAATATTATACAAGCATGCTGACACCAAATCTTGTCCATATTTTAGCATGCAACAGCGGAAGCTCTTAATAACCACCTGAGAATAAACATGCTTTAAACGTCAACAAAAATGGTGGTGAGTTATAGGTTTAACCTATATATTTATCAAACCGTAATAATAGACCACAAGATTTCATTTTTCAATAACATACAATCTGTATAAAAATCATTCATATGTTGAACACCTGGTAACCGACATTAACAAAATGCATATAGAATATCCCCAAAACAGAAATCCATCTGTACTAATAACTCGAAGTACTAAAGCATACCATTTTCCAGTATGGGGGAGTTAGGGCCCGTAGATCTACCTTTAGGATTCGTGTCAATTAGGGTGTCTGTTCCCTAATTCTTAGGTTACCAAGCTAAAAGGGTGAGATTCGGTATTCATAATCCAACATAGAATGTAATTTCAAGTACTTGTGTCTATTTCGTAAAACATTTACAAAGCTGCATGTATTCTCATCCCAAAAATATTAGTTTTAAAAGTGGGACTATAACTCACTTTCACAGATTTTTACTTCGTCGGGAAGTAAGACTTGGCCACGGGTTGATTCACGAACCTATAAAAAATATGTACATATATATCAAAGTATGATCAAAATATAATTACAATATTTTTTATTACGTTTTAATGATTTGAGTGTTTTAAGTCAGCAGTCCTCGTTAGTAACCTACAACTAGTTGTCCACAGTTAGATGCACAGAATTAAAGCAATATATTTTATCTTGAATCAATCCACGACCTCGTGTATACAAGCCTCAGGCTAGATCACAACTCAAAGTATATAATATTTTGGAATCAACCACAACCCTGTATAGCTAACTCCAACATTACTGCATATAGAGTGTCTATGGTTGTTCCGAAATATATATATATATATAGATGGGTCGATATGATATGTCAAAACATTGTATTCATGTCTATGGTATCCCAAGATTACATAATATATGTTAGAATACATGTATAATACAATATAAGTTAATTAAGTTAGGATTTGTATAGATTTGTTACAAATTTCACGTAGCTACAACAAGCAAAATTATCCAATCTTGTTTTACCCATAACTTCTTCGTTTTAAATCCGTTTTGAGTGATTCAAGTTGATATGGTTTCATATTGAACTTAAGTTTATGAATCTAAACAGAAAGAGTATAAGTTTATAGTCAGAAATACAGGTTACAAGTTTTTTTTGTAAGGGTAGTCATTTCAGTCGAAAGAACGACGTCTAGATGACTATTTTGGAAAACATACTTCCACTTTGAGTTTAACCATGATTTTTGGATATAGTTTCATTTTCATAATAAAAATCATTTTCCCGGAAGAACAACTTTTAAATCAAAGTTTATCATAGTTTTTAATTAACTAACCCAAAACAGCCCGCGGTGTTACTACGACGGCGTATGTCCGATTTTACAGTGTTTTTCGTGTTTCCAGGTTTTCAATCATTAAGTTAGCATATCATATAAATATAGAACATGTGTTTAGTTGATTTTAAAAGTCAAGTTAGAAGGATTAACTTTGTTTGCGAACACGTTTAGAATTAACTAAACTATGTTCTAGTGATTACATGTTCAAATCTTCGAATAAGATAGTTATACATATATGAATTAAATGATGTTATGAACATCATTACAACCTCAATTTTAGTAGGTAAACCTACTGTAAATGATGAAAAAAAATAACTTAAGCTTCAAAGGATCTTTGATGGCTTGGAAGTTCTTGAAATAGAATCATGACACAAAAACAAGTTCAAGTAAAATTATTACTCGAATTAAGATAGTTATAGTTATAGAAATTGAATCAAAGCTTGAATATGAATATTACCTTGATTTAGAAAGATAACTTACTGTAAATAACAAAGGTTTCTTGATCTTAGATGATTGCTTGGAATGGAATAGGAAACTTGGAAGTAAACTTGTAAACTTGGAAGTGTTCTTGATGTGTTCTTGAGTAATTGTTTTTATGATGATTATAGGTAATAACCAAAGCTTGTATTTGATGATTTTTAGTGGAAAAATAGTAACTTAGACGTTCATAGAAGAGTGTGTGTGTTTTGAGAGAGAATTGGGAAGAAAATTGGAAGTGAAATGGAGTAGGTGGTGAGTGGTGAAGGTGAGTGGGGTTAAAAGGAGTTCTTGTTTTTGTTTCCTTGCTCATAAGTCATGCTAGTTGTCTAATTATTGGTTCCACATATTTTTTGACTATATAGGGCTGATAAGAGCTGAATTATTATGTATATATACCAATAGTATATACGTCTAGGAGCTGGGTATTGTACGAGTACGAATACGGTTGCATACGAGTAGAATTGTTGATGAAAATGAATGAGAATACAATTGTAAGCATTTTTGTTAAGTAGAAGTACTTTGATATGTGTCTTGAAGTCTTTCAAAAGTGTACTAATACATCTAAATACACTACATGTATATACATTTTAACTGAGTCGTTAAGTCATCGTTAGTCGTTACATGTAAGTGTTGTTTTGAAACCTTTAAGTTAACGATCTCATTTAATGTTGTTAACCCATTGTTTATTATATCTAACGAGATGTTAAATTATTACATTATCATGATATTATGATGTATGAATATATCTTAATATGATATATATACATTAAAATGTCGTTACAACGATAATCGTTACATATATGCCTCGTTTCAAAATTCTTAAGTTAGTAGTCTTGTTTTACATATGTAGTTCATTGTTAACATACTTAATGATATATATAATTATCATTTTATCATGTTAAATATAGTGTAACAATATCTTAATATCTTAATATGATACATATGTATTTAGTAAGACGTTGTAATAACGATAATCGTTATATATATCGTTTCGAGTTTCTTAACTTAGTAGTCTCATTTTTATGTATATAACTCATTGTTAATATACTTATGGAGATACTTATTTATCATAATCTCATGTTAACTATATGTATATCCATATATATATCGTCATGTCATTTTTACAAGTTTTATCGTTCGTGAATCACCGGTCAACTTGGGTGGTCAATTGTCTACATGAAACTCATTTCAAATAATCAAGTCTTAACAAGTTTGATTGCTTAACATGTTGGAAACATTTAATCATGCAAATATAGTTTTCAATTAATATATAATCATGGAAAAGTTCGGGTCACTACAGTACCTACCCGTTAAATAAATTTCGTCCCGAAATTTTAAGCTGTTGAAGGTGTTAACACATCTTCTGGAAATAGGTGAGGGTATTTCAGCTTCATCTGATCTTCATGCTCCCAGGTAAATTCGGGTCCTCTACGAGCATTCCATCGAACCTTAACAATTGTTATCTTGTTTTGCTTAAGTCTTTTAAGCTCACGATCCATTATTTCGACGGGTTCTTCAATGAATTGTAGTTTTTCGTTAATTGTAATCTCGTCTAATGGAATAGTAAGATCTTCTTTAGCAAAACATTTCTTTAAATTCGAGACATGAAAAGTATTATGTACCCCGCGAGTTGTTGCGGTAAGTCAAGTCGGTAAGCTACTGGTCCGACACAATCTATAATCTTGAATGGTCCAATGTACCTTGGATTTAGTTTCCCCCGTTTACCAAATCGAACAATGCCTTTCCAAAGTGAAACCTTAAGCATGACCATCTCTCCAATCTCAAATTTTATATCTTTTCTTTTAATGTCCACATAGCTCTTTTGTCGACTTTGGGCAGTTTTCAATCGTTGTTGAATTTGGATGATCTTCTCGGTAGTTTCTTGAATTATCTCCGGACCCGTAATTTTTCTATCCCCCACTTCACTCCAACAAATCGGAGACCTGCACTTTCTACCATAACGTGCTTCAAACGGCGCCATCTCAATACTCGAATGGTAACTGTTGTTGTAGGAAAATTCTGCTAACGGTAGGTGTCGATCCCAACTGTTTCCGAAATCGATAACACATGCTCGTAGCATGTCTTCAAGGGTCTGTATCGTCCTTTCACTTTGCCCATCAGTTTGTGGATGATAAGCAGTACTCATGTCTAGACGAGTCCCCAATGCTTGTTGCAATGTCTGCCAAAATCTTGAAACAAATCTGCCATCCCTATCTGAGATAATAGAGACTGGTATTCCATGTCTGGAGACAACTTCCTTCAAGTATAATCGCGCCAACTTCTCCATTTTATCATCTTCTCTCATTGGCAGAAAGTGTGCTGACTTGGTATGACGATCGACTATTACCCAAATTGTATCATAACCACTTGCTGTCCTTGGCAATTTTGTAATGAAATCCATGGTAATGTTTTCCCATTTCCATTCTGGGATTTCAGGTTGTTGAAGTAGACCTGATGGTTTCTGATGTTCAACTTTGACCTTAGAACACGTCAAACATTCTCCTATGTATTTAGCAATATTGGCTTTCATACCCGGCCACCAAAAGTGTTTCTTGAGATCTTTGTACATCTTCCCCGCTCCGGGATGTATTGAATATCTGGTTTTATGTGCTTCCTTAAGTACCTTTTCTCTCACATCTCCAAACTTTGGTACCCAAATTCTTTCAGCCCTATACCGGGTTCCGTCTTCCCGAATATTAAGATGTTTCTCCGATCCTTTAGGTATTTCATTCTTCAACTTTCCTTCTTTTACAACTCCCTGCTGCGCCTCCTTTATTTGAGTAGTAAGGTTAGTACGAATAATTATATTCATAGCTTTTACCCGTATAGGTTCTCTGTCCTTTCTACTCAAAGCGTCGGCTACCACATTCGCCTTCCCCGGGTGGTAACGAATCTCAAAATCGTAATCATTCAATAATTCAATCCACCTACGCTGCCTCATGTTCAGTTGTTTCTGATTAAATATGTGTTGGAGACTTTTGTGGTCGGTATATATAATACTTTTGACCCCATATAAGTAGTGCCTCCAAGTCTTTAATGCAAAAACAATGGCGCCCAATTCTAAATCGTGAGTCGTATAATTTTGCTCGTGAATCTTCAATTGTCTGGATGCATAAGCAATTACCTTCGTTCGTTGCATTAA
This sequence comes from Rutidosis leptorrhynchoides, assembly GCF_046630445.1. NCBI lineage: Eukaryota > Viridiplantae > Streptophyta > Magnoliopsida > Asterales > Asteraceae > Rutidosis > Rutidosis leptorrhynchoides. The sequence goes on from NC_092334.1 coordinate 554,588,714, forward strand.
TACACAACCGAGGCCTTGCTTTGAGGCATCGCAATATATCACAAAATCATCATCCCCTTCAGGCAATGACAATATAGGTGTCGTAGTTAACTTTTTCTTCAACAATTGAAACGCTATCTCCTGCTCATCCTTCCATTCAAATTTCTTCCCTTTATGCGTTAATGCAGTCAAGGGTTTTGCTATTTTGGAAAAATCTTGGATGAACCTTCTGTAGTAACCAGTCAGTCCTAAAAATTGACGTATATGCTTCGGAGTTTTCGGGGTTTCCCACTTTTCAACGGTTTCAATCTTTGCCAGATCCACTTGAATACCTTCTTTGTTCACTATGTGACCGAGGAATTGAACTTCTTCCAACCAAAATGCACACTTTGAAAACTTAGCGTACAGTTTTTATTTCCTCAACAACTCTAGAACTTTTCTCAAATGTTCTTCGTGCTCTTGATCATTCTTTGAGTAAATAAGTATGTCATTGATGGAAACAATGACAAACTTTTCAAGGTATGGTCCACACACTATGTTCATGAGGTCCATGAACACATCTGGTGCGTTAGTCAACCCAAACGGCATAACCATAAACTCGTAATGACCGTAACGCATCCTGAAAGCAGTCTTCGGAATATCATCCTCCTTCACCCGCATTTGATGATACCCGAAACGTAAATCGATCTTCGAATAAACCGACGAGCCTTGTAGTTGATCAAATAAGTCGTCGATTCTCGGTAGTGGATAACGATTCTTGATGGTAAGTTTGTTCAACTCTCGGTAGTCGATACACAACCTGAATGTACCATCCTTCTTTTTGACAAACAAAACAGGAGCTCCCCATGGTGATGTACTTGGTCGTATAAAACCACGCCCTAAAAGTTCTTGTAATTGGCTATGGAGTTCCTTCATTTCGCTGGGTGTAAGTCTGTATGGAGCACGAGCTATTGGTGCAACTCCTGGTACGAGATCTATTTGAAATTCAACAGATCGGTGTGGAGGCAGTCCCGGTAATTCTTTCGAAAATACATCGGGAAATTCTTTTGCGACGGGAACATCATTGATGTTCTTTTCTTCGGTTTGTACTTTCTCGACATGTGCTAGAACAGCATAGCAACCTTTTCTTATTAGTTTTTGCGCCTTTAAATTACTAATAAGATTTAGCTTCGCATTGCTCTTTTCTCCGTACACCATTAAGGGATTTCCTGTTTCTCGTACAATGCGAATTGCATTTTTGTAATATACGATTTCTGCTCTCTCTTTTTTCAACCAGTCCATGCCAATTATCACATCAAAACTTCCTAACTCTACTGGTATCAAATCAATCTTAAATGTTTCACTAACCAGCTTAATTTCTCGATTCCGACATATGTTTTCTGCTGTAATTATTTTACCGTTTGCTAATTCGAGTAAAAATTTATTATCCAAAGGCGTCAGTGGACAACTTAATTTAGCACAAAAATCTCTACTCATATAGCTTCTATCCGCACCCGAATCAAATAAAACATAAGCAGATTTATTGTCAATGAGAAACGTACCCGTAACAAGCTCCGAGTCTTCCTGCGCTTCTGTCGAATTAATGTTGAAGACTCTTCCACAGCTTTGCCCATTTGTATTTCCTTAGTTTGGGCACTTACTCTTGACATGGCCCGGTTTTCCACATCCATAACAAATAAAGGCGGCATTACTTATCCCGACATTACTCGTTGCATTATTTTTGTTAATCACCGGTCCATAGATTTCACACTTTGTCGCGCTATGACCACCTCTCTTACACTTAGTACACGTTGTCGTGCAGAACCCAGTCGGATGGTATCCTTCACACCTCTGACATGGTTTTTTCCTTTTGTTATTATTGTTGGGATGGTTGCTGTTGTGGTTGTTGTTGTTGTTGGGACGTTTGTTGTAGTTATTGTTAGGATTGCGGTTATTGTTGTGATTGTTGTTGCGGTTATTGGGATAGTTGTTGCGATTATGGTTGTAATTGTTGTTGTTGTTGTACTGGTGACTCTTGTCACCGTTTTCCTCCCACTTCCTCTTGAGTTGTTTCATGTTGGCTTCTTCGGCCGCCTGCTCTTTAATTCTTCCCTCAATCTGATTTATGAGTTTATGAGCCATTCGACTTGCCTTTTGTATGGAAGCGGGCTCGTGTGAACTCACATCTTCTTGAATCCTTTCTGGTAACCCTTTTACAAATGCGTCGATCTTCTCTTCTTCATCTTCGAACGCTCCTGGACACAATAGGCACAACTCTGTGAATCGTCGTTCATACGTGGTAATGTCGAACCCTTGTGTTCGTAACTCTCTAAGCTCTACCTTGAGCTTATTGACCTCGTTTCTGGGATGATACTGCTCGTTCATCAAGTGCTTGAATGCTGACCACGGTAACGCGTAGGCAGTATCTTGTCCCACCTGCTCGAGATAGGTATTCCACCATGTTAACGCAGTACCTGTGAAGGTATGCGTAGCGTACTTTATTTTGTCTTCTTCAGTACATTTACATATGGCAAACACCGATTCAACCTTCTCGGTCCACCATTTCAATCCGATTGGACCCTCGGCTCCATCAAATTATAAAGGTTTGCAGGAAGTGAATTCTTTGTAGGAGCATCCTACACGATTTCTTGTGGAATTAGTTCCACTGCTAGAACCAGAATTATTGTTGTTATTTTGCATTGCGGCCTGCACGGCGGCTATGTTTGTAGCAAGGAAAACACAGAAGTCTTCCTCACTCATGTTCAAGTTCTGACGAGTCGTCGGTGCCATTTCCTTCAAAAATAGCCAAAAGAATTAAGTTAATCATATAGAATTTAAGAGTAGTCAATAGTATTTCGTAGCATAATATGAACTTATTTATAAAAGTTTTTTCTTCATATTAGCATTTTATAGTTTTAATTCCGGTAGTACCTACCCGTTAAGTTCATACTTAGTAGCTATTATACAATTCAACTACTATGATTCTATATGAAAAACTTATTACAATAATATTTCGCGTTCAAACTTTTATACAATATTTTACAAACATACAATACAACTATTATACATATAGGATGAAATATAGCACATAATAACTTGCTACTCGGCAGCTATAAAGGAAATTCTAGTTAGTACGCAAGTCGTTCAGCAAAAGAAATAAAGACACGTAATTCATAAGTCCAGAAACAAGTCATGCATTCTGGTTATACTAATATTATTTCCCATCCTTGGTTATGTAGCAGATAACCATTATGACCGTTAGCTAGGTAGCATGTTGTAACATCGTCAAAAGGACGAGGGTTTCGTAATGCCCAACAGCCCCGTAACAATCTAAAAACCTTGTTTCTCACCTCAACTGTTTTATTTAAAAGTTGCAACCCAATGTTCTTTTTCTCAATTTGATGAGAAGCGAACATTATTAACCCGTAAGCATAACATGCTTCTTTATGTTGCATGTTAGAAGCTCTTTCTAAAGAACGGAGTCCTATGTTGGGATATGTTGAGTCAAAATAGGTTCGTAACCCGTAGCGTAAAATTGCATCTAGGTTTCCCGCACTAAATGTCTTAAAGAAAACTTGGCGTAACTTAAAGTCTCCCCAATGTAATATACCCCATCTTTCAAAGGATAGCCTTTTATATACTAAGGCATGCCTGGAATGTCTTTCAAACGTTTGACAAACTAATTTTGCGGTAACTAATTGTGCTGATGAATTCTGCCCGACTCTAGACAAGATTTCATCAATCATATCTCCTGGTAGGTCTTCTAAAATTTTTGGTTGTCTATCCTTAACGTCCATTTTTGTTTTTATACTGTAAAATAAACAAGGATTAGATTCGTAAAAGGTTATTAACAAACAATACAAGCAATGTTTACATATAAAAAAATACAAACACACTACAATACATATATTACACGGCATGATTACAACTCTTTATTCCGACTCACTCGTTTCTTCTTCTTCGGACTTAGTTCGTTTGGCTAATTTCCTAGGGATACTTGGTGATCCTCTAATACGAGCCGTTATTTTCACAAATGGTTTAGAAAAACCTGGTGGCCTAGATGTTCCCGGATTATTGTTAAAATCTAAGAAATACAGACGTTTACGATATATATAAAGTTCATCGGGGTTGTAATCAGGTTTCTCTATTTTGATACCTTTTCCCTTATTGTTTTCTTTTGCTTTTTCAAATTGGGTCGAGGTAATTTCTATAACAACATCGGAATCCTTGTCGGGATCCGATTCATCAGAAAATTGGTAATTTTCTTAATATTTTATTTCCTCGGCGGAAACACCATTGACCATTATTAAGTTTGGTCCGTTGGTTGAGGATTTTCTTTTATTTAATCATTTAACTGTTGGTATTAATATTTCTTTCTCCGGAACCTCTTCTTCCGGTTCCTCCTCTTCCGGTTCCTCCTCGGGATTTTGTGAATCTTCCCAAAATATATTCGACTCTTCATTATTAATAGGTGAGTCGATGGGATTTGTACTAGAAGTAGACATCTATCACACAATATCAAACACGTTAAGAGATTAATATATCACATAATATTTACATGTTAATAATATATAGTTTCCAACAAAAAGTGTTAAGCAATCGTTTTAGAAGAAATCACGGTCGAAGTTCAGACTCACTAATGCATCCTAACAAATCGGTAAGACACACTAATACAAAATTCTGGTTCTCTAAGACCAACGCTCGGATACCAACTGAAATGTCCCGTTCATATTGATTATAAATGTTCCATATTAATTGATTTCGTTGCGAGGTTTTGACCTCTATATGAGACGTTTTTCAAAGACTGCATTCGTTTTTAAAACAAACCATAACCTTTATTTTATCGACAAGGTTAAAAAGTCACCACCTAGATTATCCAGAAATGATAATCTAAAAATGTCACACTTACACACTACCAACACATATTGGTTTACAATATTAATATGTTACAACAAAGTAAATCTCGAATGCAGTTTTAAACAATATTATACAAATCTTGTCCATATTTTAGCATGCAACAGCGGAAGCTCTTAATAATCACCTGAGAATAAACATGCTTTAAACGTCAATAAAAATGTTGGTGAGTTATAGGTTTAACCTATATATTTATCAAATTGTAATAATAGACCACAAGATTTCATTTTTCAATAACATACAATCTGTATAAAAATCATTCATATGTTGAACACCTGGTAACCGACATTAACAAAATGCATATAGAATATCCCCAAAACAGAAATCCATCTGTACTAATAACTCGAAGTACTAAAGCATACCATTTTCCAGTATGGGGGGAGTTAGGGCCCGTAGATCTACCTTTAGGATTCGCGTCAATTAGGGTATCTGTTCCCTAATTCTTAGGTTACGAAGCTAAAAGGGTGATATTCGGTATTCATAATCCAACATAGAATGTAATTTCAAGTACTTGTGTCTATTTCGTAAAACATTTACAAAGCTGCATGTATTCTCATCCCAAAAATATAAGTTTTAAAAGTGGGACTATAACTCACTTTCACAGATTTTTACTTCGTCGAGAAGTAAGACTTGGCCACGGGTTGATTCACGAACCTATAACAAATATGTACATATATATCAAAGTATGATCAAAATATAATTACAACATTTTTTATTACGTTTTAATGATTTGAGTGTTTTAAGTCAGCAGTCCTCGTTAGTAACCTACAACTAGTTATCCACAGTTAGATGTACAGAATTAAAGCAATATATTTTATCTTGAATCAATCCACGACCTCGCGTATACAAGCCTCAGGCTAGATCAAAACTCAAAGTATATAATATTTTGGAATCAACCTCAACCCTGTATAGCTAACTCCAACATTACTGCATATAGAGTGTGTATGGTTGTTCCGAAATATATATATAGATGGGTCGATATGATATGTCAAAACATTGTATTCGTGTCTACGGTATCCCAAGATTACATAATATATGTTAGAATACATGTATAATACAATATAAGTTAATTAAGTTAGGATTTGTATAGATTTGTTACAAATTTCACGTAGCTACAACAAGCAAAATTATCCAATCTTGTTTTACCCATAACTTCTTCGTTTTAAATCTGTTTTGAGTGATTCAAGTTGCTATGGTTTCATATTGAACTTAAGTTTATGAATCTAAACAGAAAAAGTATAAGTTTATAGTCGGAAATACAGGTTACAAGTCGTTTTTGTAAGGGTAGTCATTTCAGTCGAAAGAACGACGTCTAGATGACTATTTTGGAAAACATACTTCCACTTTGAGTTTAACCATGATTTTTGGATATAGTTTCATGTTCATAAGAAAAATCATTTTCCCAGAAGAACAACTACTAAATCAAAGTTTATCATAGTTTTTAATTAACTAACCCAAAACAGCCCGCGGTGTTACTACGACGGCGTATGTCCGATTTTACGGTGTTTTTCGTGTTTTCAGGTTTTCAATCATTAGGTTAGCATATCATATAGATATAGAACATGTGTTTAGTTGATTTTAAAAGTCAAGTTAGAAGGATTAACTTTGTTTGCGAATGATAATGCTAAAAATGAACATATATTTCATAGCATTATCCCTCAAGAAAGACAAGCTTTTAGTTGCAATTGTTCTATTTACAATTGATATTCATTTAAATAATAAAAGGTGAAGATAAAAGATAGATTCGACGAATTGAAGACGCAAACGACCAAAAAGCTAAAAAGTACAAAGTACAATCAAAGTGGTTCAAATTATTGGTGAGAAACGTCTCAAAATTACAAGAGTACAAGCCGCAAAACGCAAAATACAAGATATTAAATTGTACGAAAGGACGTTCGAAAATCCAGAACCAGGACCAGAGTCAACTCTCAATGCTCGACGCAACGGACTAAAAATTGCAAGTCAACTATGCACATGAATATAATATAATATATAATTAATTCTTAAAATTATTTATAAATTATATTATTATTTAAAAAACCGTCGGCAAGAAGCAAACAACAACATGTGAACTCTCCCAGCTGGCCATGCGATCGCATGGCCAGGAAAAAGGAAAACCATGCGATCGCATGTCCCCAATTATCAGGCCACATCTATAAATTTCGCGTGTTTTGGCTCAAATTAACACATCTTTTTCTTTATCTATCTCTCACTTATATATATATATATATATATATATATATATATATATATATATATATATATATATATATATATATATATATATATATATATATATATATATTTTATTTTTATTTTAATTTTAATTTTAATTGTAATAATAAGGATATGTTAGCGAATGTTGTAAGGGTGTAAGTCGAAATTCTGTCCGTGTAACGCTACGCTGTTTTTAATTATTGTAAGTTATGTTCAATCTTTTTAAATTTATGTCTCATAGCTAAGTTATTATTATGCTTATTTAATGCCGAAGTAATCATGATGTTGGACTAAATATTAAAATTGGGTAATTGGGCTTTGTACCATAATTGGGGATTGGATAAAAGAACGACACTTGTGGAAATTAGACTATGGGCTATTAATGGGTTTTATATTAACTTAACGATACCTCGTTAATTTAATATAAAGGTTATAATTTGACGTATCTATAAATAACCACATACGCTTAATCGGGTACGGTGGGCGGGATATCTATAAATACCAATAATTGTTCATTTTTCCGGACACGGAACTGGATTAATAGTTAATGGCCTAGTTGAAACAGGGGTGGATTACATTCAAGGGTAATTGGTGTAATTGTTAACAAAGTAGTAAAACCTTGGACTACACGCAGTCGATAACCTGGTGTATTCATAAAAAAAAGTATTAAGACCTTGTTACAATTCGAATCCCCAATTAGTTGGAATATTTGACTTCGGGAATAAGAATAATTTGACGAAGACTTTCGCACTTTATGATTATGACTGATGGACTATTATGGACAAATCCGTATGGAGATATTGAATAATCCAGGACAAAGGATAATTAACCCATGGTAATAAACTAAAATCAACACGTCAAACATCATGATTACGGAAGTTTAAATAAGCATAATTCCTTTATTTCATATTTAATTTCCTTTATTTCATATTTATTTGCACTTTTAATTATCGCACTTTAATTTATTGTCATTTTAATTATCGTACTTTTTAATTATCGCAACTTTATTTATTGTCATTTACTTTACACACTTTTATTTATCGCAATTTCATTATTATCTTTTACTTTACGCTTTAAATTAAGTTATATTTATTTTTAATATTTTACATTAGGTTTAACTGCGACTAAAGTTTTAAAATCGACAAACCGGTCATTAAACGGTAAAAACCCCCTTTTATAATAATAATACTACTTATATATATTTATATATTTACAAATATAGTTTTTAAAAATATAGCGTTAAACTTGGCTAAGATCCCTGTGGAACGAACCGGACTTACTAAAAACTACACTACTGTACGATTAGGTACACTGCCTATAAGTGTTGTAGCAAGGTTTAGGTATATCCACTCTATAAATAAATAAATAACTTGTGTAAAATTGTATCGTATTTAATAGTATTTTCTTGTAAAATTTAATAGTATTTTGTACCCCTTCACTTTAACATCAAGTATTTTTGACGCCGCTGCCGGGGACACTAAAACGCCGAAAGCGCAACGCTATATTAAAAAAAAAATTTGAAAAAAGACTTTACTTCTTTTTAATTTACTTTTGTAAAAATACGCTTTTGTAAAAATATGTTTTAATTATTAAAAATACAAAAACCATAAATAAAAAAAAACAACATATATATATTTTTAAGAGTTTGTTTAAAATATATAAAATTATAAAGTTTTTATTTTTATTTAAAAATTAAAGTTTCTATTTAATTTATATATAATTTTTGTATAAATATAAAACAGAAAACAGAAAAAAAAAATATATAATTGTACGAGGCCCGGTACTGTAGCAGCCCAACCTGGCCCGAAACCCTACTCCATGCGACCGCATGGATTTTTAACTCCAATCTCATGCGATCGCATGACTAGTTCTGACACGCAGCTCTGAACCTAGTACAGCAATCATTATGGAGTTTTAATTATTATTATTATTAATTAAAAACCCTAATTAGGGTTAGTGTATTTAATTATTTAGTTTTAGTTTTAGATTTAATTAATTTGTATTATTTAGTTTTAATTAGTTTTAATAAATTATAAACTTAATACTTTTATAAAATAAATAATACAAAATTAATATTTTTATAAAAATTGTACTTTTTACAACTTTAAATTTATTTTTATATTTTGTAACTTTTTATTTGTTTTAGCGTAATATTTGTATTTTTCGTTCGTATTTAGTTTTAAGTCATAGTTTTTGCCATAGTTATTTTCATTTCTAGATTTTTAGGCTTTGCCGTAAAATCCCTTAAGTACTTTTTCTTTAGACTAAGATTTAGGTGCTTTAGAATTTTGCGACGCCGTTTTATAAATTTTAGTACCTTTTTAAGTTATTGCCGTTTTGGATATAGTATTTCTTTTAAGCTTTAATACTTTTAGACGCAACTTTTAATTCTTAGTTTTTAGACTTTTTCGAAGTGCTACGTTCTTTTTATTATTTTTCGACCTTTTATTTTTTGACGTTTTTCGACGCGTTCTTTTTCTTTCTTATTTCACGACGCTCTAGTTTTTAGGACATAGAATTTTCTATTTCTTCTCTAAAATTTCTTTAAATTTCAACGAAAAATTATTTTAAGCGGTTAAATTGATAGACATTCAAAATTTTCTGGTTCATAGTAATAGTTGGATTTGTTAGTGGCTGAGTTGTGAGCTTCCGATTTAAAGGGTTCTGGCTCCCTGCTGCATCTATTAGCTATTCGAAACGTGGGCAAAATCAGAAAAGTCTATTAATTTGATAACTTATATAATTTTTATCTTTTATAACTAATAGGATATTCAGTGAATGCACCGAGCAAAACGTTCACCACCTTTTATACGTTCACCACCTATAACTCGATCAAGACATTTAGCCAATATTGTTGCCGTTGATTTTTCTTTAGAATCGTCATCCAGTCGACCAAGTACTCCAATTCAAATTTCCGATAATCCATTTTTTGAACCCGACAACACAATTGAGAATTCGGAGGATATTCAGGGACAATTCAGAGATCCTGAACCATTAATCTTTCCTCCGGAACCACCAATCATTCAAACAGAGATTGTCGAGGAACAACCCATTAAATCAGAATACTCTAGTGATTCAGATTCAACAAATTCAATCATGGAAAATCTGGAACCTCTAAGTATGGAAGACCGAATGCGAGCTAAACGCACTGGTCAAGGTCACGTAATTACTCAACCAGACATTAATGCGCCAGATTATGAAATCAAAGGACAAATTCTACACATGGTAACTAATCAATGCCAATTTAGTGGTGCGCCGAAGGAAGATCCAAACGAACATCTTCGTACATTTATAGGATCTGTACTCTATTTAAAATAAGAGAAGTGGAGGATGAACAGATATATCTCATGTTATTTCCCTGGACTTTAAAGGGAAAAGCCAAAGATTGGTTAGAATTGTTACCTGAAGGGGCGATTGATACATGGGATGTTTTAGTTGAAAAATTTCTTAAACAATTCTTTCCGGCATCTAAAGCCGTGAGACTTCAAGGAGAAATTGTTACGTTCACACAAAAGCCAAATGAAACTCTATATGAAGCGTGGACAAGATTTGGAAAGTTATTAAGAGGATGTCCGCAACATGGTTTAGACACTTGTCAAATAGTACAAATATTCTACCAAGGATGCGACATCACTACAAGAAAAGACATCGATATAGCAGCTGGTGGCACCATTATGAAGAAATCCGCAACTGATACTTACAAAATTATTGATAACACTGCTTCCCACTCACATGAGTGGCATCAAGAAAAAGAAATTGTTAGATCATCTAAAGCAGCTAGAGCCGATTCTAGCCATGACTTCGATTCCATTTCTGCAAAGATAGATGCTGTCGAGAGATGAATGGAAAAGATGACTAAAGATATTCACTCAATACGAATTAGTTGTGAGCAGTGTGGAGGACCACATTTGACAAAAGATTGTCTCACTATTGAACCAACAATGGAACAAAGAGAGAATGTTTCATACATGAACCAAAGGCCTGGAAATAATTATCAGAATAATTATCAACCGCCAAGACCAATCTACAATCAAAATCAGAATTATAACCGAAATGTTAAATACAACAACCAACAAGGTCCTAGCAATCAACAATTACCTAATAATACTTACAATCAGCAAAGACCTATTTTTCAAAACAAACCACCACAAACCGATGATAAAAAGCCAAATTTAGAAGATATGATGTCGAAGCTAGTTGAATCTCAAACTCAGTTTTTCACATCTCAGAAACAAACCAATGAACAAAATGCTCAAGCATTTAGAAATCAACAAGCTTCTATTCAAAATTTGGAACAAGAAGTAAGTAACCTAGCAAGGTTAATAGGTGAAAGAAAATCGGGAAGTCTACCTAGCGATACAAATGCTAACCCCCGGAATGAAACAGCTAAAGCCATTACCACAAAAAGTGGTATTACACTTAAACCACCTGAAATACCTGTAATTTCTGAGGACGCTATTCCTACTCCACAAGAATCACAACCTGAGCAAGATAAGGAAAAAGAACCGGTAGTTGAAAAGGTTAATGAAGATAACACAGTTAAGGCAAAACCTTATGTTAAACCATACCAACCACCACTTCCTTACCCTAGTAAAATGAGAAAAGAAAGACTTGAAGCCGAGCAATCCAAATTCTTAGATATGTTTAAACAAATAAATGTAAATCTTCCTTTCATTGATGTAATTTCAGGAATGCCAAGATATGCTAAATTTCTGAAAGATCTAATCACAAATAGAAAGAAAATGGAAGAACTCTCGGCTGTTACTATGAATGCTAATTGTTCTGCAGTATTATTGAATAAGATACCAGAAAAATTATCTGATCCAGGAAGTTTCACGATTCCATGTTTTCTGGGTAGTCTTAGTTCAATAGAAGCATTGACAGACTTAGGTGCTAGTATAAATTTAATGCCGTATTCACTATACGCTAAACTAGACCTTGGAGAATTGAAACCAACACGAATAAGCATACAACTAGCAGATAGATCAGTAAAATATCCTAGAGGGATAATGGAGAACATGCTAGTTAAAGTTGGTACTTTAGTATTTCCAGTAGATTTTGTTATTCTGGACATGGAAGAAGATTCTCGAGTTCCTCTCATATTAGGAAGACCATTCTTAAACACGGCTAAAGCAATAATAGACGTGTTCGGTAAGAAACTGACCCTAAGTATAGAGGACGAGAGTGTTACCTTTTCAGTTGATAGAGCAATGCAAAAACCGCAATCTGTAGATGATACATGTTATTATATTCAAACTATAGATTTACATGCAGAATTGTTAGAAGAATTTCCAGAATTACAAGGAACATGAAAATGTTCTTTAGGATAAGGAACTGAACCAATTGATGAAACTGGAAAATTAGCTACACTTATGGCTAATGGATATGAACCAACAACAGAAGAAATTCAAATGCTAAAAGAAGAAGACAGATATCGATATAAATCATCGATAGAAGAACCACCGACATTAGAGTTAAAGCCACTTCCAAACTATTTGGAATATGCTTATTTACATGGTGAATCTGAATTACCTGTAATAATATCGTCTTCTCTTACGGAAAATGAAAAATCTCAACTCATTTCTGTGCTAAAAGCTCATAAACCAGCTATTGCATAGAAGATTCATGATATTAAAGGCATAAGTCCTTCGTATTGCAGACATAAAATCCTTATGGAAGAAGGTCATAAAATGTATGTGCAACGCCAATGAAGACAAAATCCTAATATGCAAGATGTTGTTAAGAAATAAATTATTAAACTGCTAGATGCAGGTTTAATTTATCCAATCTCTGATAGTCCATGGGTAAGCCCAGTTCAATGCGTACCTAAGAAGGGTGGCATGACTGTCATCACAAATGAGAAAAATGAGCTTATTCCTACTAGGACTGTAACAGGATGGCGTGTTTGTATTGATTATAGAAAATTAAATGACGCCACCAGAAAAGATCACTTTCCCTTACCTTTCATTGATCAAATGTTGGAAAGATTAGCCGGAAATAGTTACTATTGTTTTCTTGACGGTTTTTTCGGATACTTTCAAATTCCAATAGCACCCGAAGATTAAGAGAAAACCACGTTCACGTGCCCTTATGGTACTTTTGCTTACAAACGCATGCCATTTGGACTTTGCAACGCCCCTGCAACCTTTCAAAGGTGCATGATGGCGATTTTTCATGACATGATAGAAGAATGCATGGAAGTTTTCATGGATGACTTTTCAGTCTTCGGTGATACTTTTGAAACATGTCTAGTTAATCTTGAACGAATGCTTATTAGATTAATCAAATCTAGTACTTAATTGGGAGAAATGCCATTTCATGGTTAAAGAAGGCATCGTTCTTGGTCATAAGATTTCAAAAGAAGGAATTGAAGTGGAGAGAGCTAAAGTAGATGTAATTACTAAACTTCCACATCCCACCAATGTTAGAGGAGTTAGGAGTTTTCTAGGGCATGCCGGTTTTTACCGACGTTTCATAAAAGATTTTTCTAAAATTGCCACTCCTATGAATAAACTCCTAGAAAAGGATGCTCCATTCATCTTTTCAGATGAATGCATCAAATCTTTTAATATTCTTAAAGAAAACCTCACTAATGCGCCGATCATGATAACTCCAAATTAGAATCTACCATTTGAACTAATGTGCGATGCAAGTGATTTTGCAATGGGAGCCGTTTTAGGACAAAGGATTGAAAAACGATTTCAACCTATTTATTATGCTAGTAAGACGTTACAAGGAGCACAAACGAATTATACAACTACTGAAAAAGAACTCCTTGCTATTGTCTTTACTTTTGACAAATTTCGTTCATATCTCGTTCTAGCAAAAACGGTGGTCTATATCGATCATTCTGCTCGTAGATACCTATTTTCAAAACAAGATGCCAAGCCACGATTAATCCATTGGATCTTACTCTTACAAGAGTTCGATATTGAAATTTGAGATAAAAAGGGAGCAGAAAATCTCGCCGCTGATCATCTTTCTCGTCTTGAAAATCCTGAATTAGAAGTTCTAAATGATTCGGCCATACAAGATAACTTTCCTGATGAATATCTATTAAAGATAGATTATAATGAAATTCCATGGTTTGCAGACTATGCAAACTACTTAGTATGTGGATTCCTTGAAAAAGGGTTGTCGTACCAAAAACGAAAGAAATTCTTTAGTGATATAAAACACTATTTCTGGGAAGATCCACATTTGTTTAAAAGTTGTCCCGATGGAATAATACGCTGATGTGTATTTGGAGATGAAGCTAGTCAAATCTTAAACCATTGTCACACAGGACCAACAGGAGGGCATTATGGGCCTCAGCTCACAGCAAGAAAAGTTTACGATGCTGGATTCTATTGGCCTACAATTTTCAAAGACGCACACCTTCTTTGAAAATCCTGTGATGCATGTCAAAGGGCCAGAAAAATAAGTCAACGTGATGAAATGCCACAAAATGTCATTCAAGTATGTGAAGTATTTGACATTTGGGGTATTGACTTTATGGGTCCATTTCCAAAATCTCATAATAATCTCTACATTCTCGTTGCCATTGATTATGTATCTAAATGGGCGGAAGCACAAGCTCTCCCGACTAACGATGCACGAGTTGTAGTCAACTTTTTAAAACATCTTTTTGCCAGGTTTGGAACACCGAAAGCTTTAATAAGTGATCGGGGTACTCATTTCTGTAATAATCAACTTGAAAAAGTTCTTAAAAGATATGGAGTAACTCATTAAATCTCCACCGCTTATCATCCACAAACAAGTGGACAAGTTGAAAATACCAACCGAGCTTTAAAACGTATTCTAGAGAAAATCGTAGGATCAAATTCGAAGGAATGGTCCATGAAATTGGAGGATGCACTCTGAGCTTTTAGAACAACCTACAAAACTCCAATTGAAACCACACCTTTTAAACTCGTTTACGGAAAAGCATGTCATCTTCCAGTAGAAATTGAACACAAAACATTTTGGGCTTTGAAGACATGTAATCTTGATTTACATGAAGCCGGACGTCTACGATTAAGTCAATTAAACGAATTAGAAGAATTGAGACATGAAGCATATGAAAATTCCTTAATCGGGTACGGTGGGTGGGATATCTATAAATACCAATAATTGTTCATTTTACCGGACACGGAACTGGATTAATAGTTAATGTCCTAGTTGAAACAGGGGTGGATTACATTCAAGGGTAATTGGTGTAATTGTTAACAAAGTAGTAAAATCTTGGACTACACGCAGTCGATAACCTGGTGTATTCATAAAAAAAAAGTATTAAGACCTTGTTACAATTCGAATCCCCAATTAGTTGGAATATTTGACTTTGGGAATAAGAATAATTTGACGAAGACTTCCGCACTTTATGATTATGACTGATGGACTATTATGGACAAATCCGTATGGACATATTGAATAATCCAGGACAAAGGATAATTAACCCATGGTAATAAACTAAAATCAACACGTCAAACATCATGATTACGGAAGTTTAAATAAGCATAATTCCTTTATTTCATATTTAATTTCCTTTATTTCATATTTATTTGCACTTTTAATTATCGCACTTTAATTTATTGTCATTTTAATTATCGTACTTTTTAATTATCGCAACTTTATTTATTGTCATTTACTTTACACACTTTTATTTATCGCAATTTCATTATTATCTTTTACTTTACGCTTTAAATTAAGTTATATTTATTTTTAATATTTTACATTAGGTTTTAACTGCGACTAAAGTTTTAAAATCGACAAACCGGTCATTAAACGGTAAAAACCCCCTTTTATAATAATAATACTACTTATATATATTTATATATTTACAAATATAGTTTTTAAAAATATAGCGTTAAACTTGGCTAAGATCCCTGTGGAACGAACCGGACTTACTAAAAACTACACTACTGTACGATTAGGTACACTGCCTGTAAGTGTTGTAGCAAGGTTTAGGTATATCCACTCTATAAATAAATAAATAACTTGTGTAAAATTGTATCTTATTTAATAGTATTTTCTTGTAAAATTTAATAGTATTTTGTACCCCTTCGCTTTAACATCAGCGAACAAGTTTAGAATTAACTAAACTATATTCTAGTGATTACATGTTCAAATCTTCGAATAAGATAGTTATACATATATGAATCGAATGATGTTATGAACATCATTACTACCTCAAGTTTAGTAGGTAAACCTACTGAAAATAATGAAAAAAATAACTTGAGCTTCAAAGGATCTTTGATGGCTTGGAAGTTCTTGAAATAGAATCATGACACAAAAACAAGTTCAAGTAAGATTATTACTCGAATTAAGATAGTTATAGTTATAGAAATTGAATCAAAGCTTGAATATGAATATTACCTTGATTTAGAAAGATAACCTACTGTAAATAACAAAGGTTTCTTGATCTTAGATGATTGCTTGGAATGGATTAGGAAACTTGGAAGTAAACTTGTAAACTTGGAAGTGTTCTTGATGTGTTCTTGAGTAATTGTTTTTATGATGATTATAGGTAATAACCAAAGCTTGTATTTGATGATTTTTGCTGGAAAAATAGTAACTTAGACGTTCATGGAAGAGTGTGTGTGTTTTGAGAGAGAATTGGGAAGAAAATTGGAAGTGAAATGGAGTAGGTGGTGAGTGGTGAAGGTGAGTGGGGTTAAAAGGAGTTCTTGTTTTTGTTTCCTTGCTCATAAGTTATGCTAGTTGTCTAATTGTTGGTTCCACATATTTGTTGACTATCTAGGGCTGCTAAGAGCTGAATTATTATGTGTATATTGTAGTGACCCAAACTTTTCCATGTTTATATATATTAAATGAAATTGATATTTACATGATTAAGTGTTTCCAACATGTTAAGCAATCAAACTTGTTAAGACTTGATTAATTGGAATAGGTTTCATATAGACAAATGACCACCCAAGTTGATCGGTGATTCACGAACGTTAAAACTTGTAAAAACTATACGATGACATATATATGGTTATATATATAGTTAACATGATTTTATTATAAGTATGTATCTCATTAGGTATTTTAACAATGAGTTATATACATAAAAATGAGACTATTAAATTAAGAAACTCGAAAACGATATATATAACGATTATCGTTATAACAACGTCTTACTAGGTACATATGAATCATATTAAGATATTGATACACTTGGTTATTTATTTTAAATGATAAGTAAATATATCACTAAGTGTATTAACAATGAACTACATATGTAAAAATAAGACTACTAACTTAATGATTTCGAAACGAGACATATATGTAACGATTATCGTTGTAACGACATTTAACTGTATATATATCATACTAAGATATATTATATCATAATATCATGATAATATAACAATTTAACATCTCATTTGATATAATAAATAATGGGTTAACAACATTTAACAAGATCGTTAACCTAAAGGTTTCAAAACAACATTTACATGTAACGACTAACGATGACTTAACGACTCAGTTAAAATGTATATACATGTAGTGTTTTAATATGTATTCATACACTTTTGAAAGACTTCAAGACACTTATCAAAATACTTCTACTTAACAAAAATGCTTACAATTACATCCTCGTTCAGTTTCATCAACAATTCTACTCGTATGCACCCGTATTCGTACTCGTACAATACACAGCTTTTAGATATATGTACTATTGGTATATACACTCCAATTATCAGATCTTAGCAGCCCATGTGAGTCACCTAACACATGTAGGAACCATCATTTGACAACTAGCATGAAATATCTCATAAAATTACAAAAATATGAGTAATCATTCATGACTTATTTACATGAAAGCAAAATTACATATCCTTTATATCTAATCCATACACCAACGACCAAAAACACCTACAAACACTTTAATTATTCAATTTTCTTCATCTAATTGATCTCTCTCAAGTTCTATCTTCAAGTTCTAAGTGTTCTTCATAAATTCTACAAGTTCTAGTTTCATAAAATCAAGAATACTTCCAAGTTTGCTAGCTTACTTCCAATCTTGTAGAGTGATCATCCAACCTCAAGAAATCTATCTTATTTACAGTAATATATCTTTCTAATACAAGGTAATACTCATATTCAACTTTGATTCAATTTCTATAACTATAACAATCTTATTTCGAGTGAAAATCTTACTTGAACTGTTATCGTGTCATGATTCTGCTTCAAGAACTTTCAAGCCATCCAAGGATCCTTTGAAGCTAGATTCATTTTTCTCATTTCCAGTAGCTTTATCCAGAAAACTTGAGGTAGTAATGATGTTCATAACATCATTCGATTCATACATATAAAGCTATCTTATTCGAAGGTTTAAACTTGTAATCATTAGAACATAGTTTAGTTAATTCTAAACTTGTTCACAAACAAAAGTTAATCCTTCTAACTTGACTTTTAAAATCAAATAAACACATGTTCTATATCTATATGATATGCTAACTTAATTATTTAAAACCTAAAAACAAGATGAACACCATAAAATCGGATATACGCCGTCGTAGTAAAATCGGGGGCTGTTTTGGTTTGGATAATTAAAAACTATGATAAACTTTGATTAAAAATTTGTTCTTCTAGGAAAATGATTTTTCTTATGAACATGAAACTATATCCAAAAATCATGGTTAAACTCAAAGTGGAAGTATGTTTTCTAAAATGCTCATCTAGACGTCGTTCTTTCGACTGAAATGACTACCTTTACAAAAACGACTTGTAACTTATATTTCCGACTATAAACCTATACTTTTACTGTTTATATTCATAAAATAGAGTTCAATATGAAACCATAGCAATTTGATTAACTCAAAACGGATTTAAAATGAAGAAGTTATGGGTAAAACAAGATTGGATATTTTTGATCTTTTTAGCTACGGGAAATGTTTAACAAATCTATACAAATCATATCCTAGCTAACTTATATTATATTATACATGTATTCTAATATATTATGTAATCTTGGGATACCATAGACACGTATGCAAATGTTTTGACATATCATATCGACCCATCTATATATATTATTTGGAACAACCATAGACACTCTATATGCAGTAATGTTGGAGTTAGCTATACAGGGTTGAGGTTGATTCCAAAAATATATATAGTTTGAGTTATGATATAGCCTGAGACGTGTATACACTGGGTCGTGGATTAATTCAAGATAATATATATCGATTTATTTCTGTACATCTAACTGTGGACAACTAGTTGTAGGTTACTAACGAGGACAGCTGACTTAATACACGCAAATCTTTAAACATAATAAAAATGGTTGTAATTATATTTTGATCATACTTTGATATATATGTACATATTTGATATAGGTTCGTGAATCGACCAGTGGCCAAGTCTTACTTCCCGACGAAGTAAAAATCTGTGAAAGTGAGTTATAGTCCCACTTTTAAAATCTAATATTTTTGGGATGAGAATACATGCAGGTTTTATAAATGATTTATAAAATAGACACAAGTACGTGAAACTACATTCTATGGTTGAATTATCGAAATCGAATATGCCCCTTTTTATTAAAGTCTGGTAATCTAAGAATTAGGGAACAGATACCCTAATTGACGCGAATCCTAAAGATAGATCTATTGGGCCTAACAAACCCCATCCAAAGTACCGGATGCTTTAGTACTTCGAAATTTATATCATGTCCGAAGGAGGATCCCGGAATGATGGGGATATTCTTATATATGCATCTTGTTAATGTCGGTTACCAGGTGTTCACCATATGAATGATTTTTATCTCTATGTATGGGATGTGTATTGAAATATGAAATCTTGTGGTCTATTGTTACGATTTGATATATATAGGTTAAACCTATAACTCACCAACATTTTTGTTGACGTTTAAGGCATGTTTATTCTCAGGTGAATACTTAGAGCTTCCGCTGTTGCATACTAAAATAATGACAAGATTTGGAGTCCATGTTTGTATGATATTGTGTAAAAACTGCATTCAAGAAACATATGTCGATGTAATATATTTCTATTGTAAACCATTATGTAATGGTCGTGTGTAAACAGTATATTTTAGATTATCATTATTTGATAATCTACGTAATGCTTTTGAAATCTTTATTGATAAAATAAAGGTTATGGTTGTTTTAAAAATGAATGCAGTCTTTGAAAAACGTCTCATATAGTGGTCAAAACCTAGCAACGAAATCAATTAATATGGAACGTTTATAATGAATATGAACGTGACATTTCAGTTGGTATCCGAGCGTTGGTCTTAGAGAACTAGAATTTTTCATTAGTGTGTCTTATCGAGTTTGTTAGGATGCATTAGTGAGTCTGGACTTCGACCGTGTTTACTTGAAAAATGATTGCTTAACAAATTTTGTTGGAAACTATATATTTTTAACATGTGAATATTAATCTCTTAACGTGTTTGATATTATGTGATAGATGTCTACCTCTAGAACAAGTCCCATTGACTCACCTAATAATAATGAAGAGTCAAATGTAAATTGGAATGATTCGTGGACTGATTCACAAGTTCCCGAAGAGGAACCGGAAGAAGAATCGGAACCGGAAGAAGAAATAGAACCAGTGGGGGAAATAATAAAACGGTTAAGTAGAAGAAAATCCTCAACCAACCGACTAAAGTTAATTATGGTAAATGGTGTTTCCGCCAAGGAAGCAAAGTATTGGGAGGATTACCAATTCTCCGATGAATCGGATCCCGACAAGGATTCCGATGATGTTATAGAAATTACCCCAACACAATTTAATAAGGCAAAAGAGAACAATAAGGGAAAGGGCATAAAAATAGAGAAATTTGATACCAAACCCGATGAACTTTATATGTATCGTCAACACCCGTATTTTTTAAGTTGTGACAATAACCCGGGAACCTCTAAACCACCAGGTTTTTCTAAACCAATGTGGAAAACGACGGCTCGTATTAGGGGAACATCATATATCCCTAGAAACTTGGTAAAACGAACCAAAACCGAAGAAGAAGAAACGAGCGAGTCGGAATAAGATAGTTGTATTCGTGTGGTGTAATATATGTAATATAGTGTGCTTATGCTTTATGATATATGTAAAAATTGCTTGTATTAATAAGTATTTTTTTTTATGAATCTAACTCTTGTCTATTTTACAGTATAAAAACACAAAATGGATAGACAACCCAATATTTTAAGAGACTTACCCGGAGACATGATTGATGAAATCTTGTCTAGAGTCGGTTAGAATTCCTCGGCACAACTATTTAAGGCGAGACCAGTTTGTAAGACATTCGAAGAACGTTCCAAGAATGCCTTGGTTTATAAAAGGCTTTCGTTCGAAAAATGGGGGATATCACATTGGGAAATCCATAAGTTACGATGTGTTTACTTTGACGCATATATTGCGGGGAACTCAAATGCTATTTTACGCAACGGGTTAAGAAATTATTTTGACACAATATATCCGAATATAGGACTTCGTGATTTAGAAAAAGCGGCTAACATGCAACATAAAGAAGCATGTTATGCTTACGGTTTAGTAATGTTCGCTTCTCACCAAAGTGAGAACGAGAACATCGGGCTACAACTATTAAACAAAACATTCCCACAAGTGACGGAGTCGGTAATTGGGGTAAGAAATGAGGTTTTTAGGTTATTACGAGACTGTTGGTCATTACGTAACCTTCATCCTTTTGACAATGTTACAACACATTGTCTTACTATCGGTCACAACAGTTATGTTCCACAAAACCAAGGATGGGAAGTGGTATTAGTAAAACCAGAATGCATGACTTGTTTCTGGACGTATGAATTACGTGTCTTTATTGCCTTTGTTGAGCGCCTTATTTATTAACTAAAATTATCTTCGCAACTACTTTGTATCAAAGTTTTATGTGCTATATTTCATGCAATATGTAAAATAGCGGTATTGTAAGTTTGCAAGTCATTGTATAAAGGTTTGAATATGTTATATATATTTTTTTTGTGATTAGTTTTTTATATAGAATTGTAGTAGTTAAAATGGTATGTTAGCTACTAAGTATGAACTTAACGGGTAGGTACTACCCGAATTAAAGAGTATAAAACACTAATATGAAGAAAGAGCTTTTATAAATAAGTTCATATTACGCTACGAAATACTATTGACTGCTATTGATATTCTATATGATTAACTCGTTTCATTTGATTATTTTGAAGGAAATGGCACCGACTACTCGACAAACCTTGAATATGAGCGAAGAGGAATTTCGTGCCTTTCTTGCTTCAAACATAGCCGCAGTACAGGCCGCGCTACATACCAACAATAACCTTAGATCTAGCAGTACAGGAAATCGTGTAGGATGCACCTACAAAGAATTCACTGCCTGCAAACCTTTAGAATTTGATGGAACCGAAGGACCGATCGGATTGAAACGGTGGACCGAGAAGGTCGAATCGGTGTTTGCCATAAGTAAGTGTACTGAAGAGGACAAAGTGAAGTACGCTACGCATACCTTCACAGGTATTGCGTTAACATGGTGGAATACCTATCTAGAGCAAGTGGGACAAGATGATGCTTACGCACTACCGTGGTCAGCATTCAAGCACTTGATGAACGAGAAGTACCATCCCAGAACCGAGGTCAATAAGCTCAAGACAGAACTTAGAGGGTTACGAACCCAAGGATTTGATATTACCACGTACAAAAGACGATTCACAGAATTGTGCCTATTGTGTCCAGGAGAGTTCGAAGATGAGGAAGAGAAGATCGACGCGTTTGTGAAAGGATTACCGAAAAGAATCCAAGAAGATATAAGTTCACACGAGCCCGCCTCCATACAACAGGCATGTAGAATGGCTCACAAACTAGTGAACCAGATTGAGGAAAGAATTAAAGAACAGACGGCTGAAGAGGCCAATGTGAAGCAAGTCAAAAGAAAGTGGGAGGAAAACGGTGATAAGAATCACCAATACAAAAACAACAGCAATTACAACAATAATCGCAACAACTATCCCAACAATCGCAACATCAATCACAACTACAATAAACGGCCCAACAACAACAACAACAACAGCAACTACAACAATCATCCCAATAACAATAACAACCGCAACAACAACAACAATCAGAAGCAGCTATGCCAAAGGTGTGAAAAGTATCACTCGGAGTTCTGCACCAAATTTTGCAACAAGTGTAAAAAAATGGTCATAGCGCGGCGAAGTGTGAGGTCTATGGACCAGGGGTTAATAGAGCAAAAGGAACAAATGGTGTCGGAACGAGTAATGGCGGAGCAAGTAGTGTCGGAGCAAGTTATGCCAATGTAGTTTGTTATAAATGTGGAAAACCGGGCCACATTATTAGAAATTGCCCGAACCAGGAGAACACGAATGGACAAGGCCGCGGAAGAGTTTTCAATATTAATGCGGCAGAGGCACAGGAAGACCCGGAGCTTGTTACGGGTACGTTTCTTATTGACAATAAATCTGCTTATGTTTTATTTAATTCGGGTGCGGATAGAAGCTATATGAGTAGAGATTTTTGTGCTAAATTAAGTTGTCCATTGACGCCGTTGGATAGTAAATTTTTACTCGAATTAGCAAACGGTAAATTAATTTCAGCAGATAATATATGCCGAAATCGAGAAATTAAACTGGGTAGTGAAATATTTAAGATTTATTTGATACCAGTAGAGTTAGAGAGTTTTGATGTAATAGTTGGCATGGACTGGCTGAAGAAGATGAAAGCAGAGATCGTATGTTACAAAAATGCAATTCGCATTGTACGAGAAGAAGGAGAACCCTTAATGGTGTATGGAGAAAAGGGCAACACGAAGCTACATCTTATTAGTAATTTGAAGGCACAAAAACTAATAAGAAAAGGTTGTTATTCTGTTCTAGCACACGTCGAGAAAGTACAAACTGAAGAAAAGAGCATCAATGATGTTCCCGTCGCAAAAGAATTTCCCGATGTATTTCCGAAAGAATTACCGGGACTACCTCCACATCGATCTGTTGAATTTCAAATAGATCTTGTACCAGGAGCTGCACCAATAGCTCGTGCTCCTTACAGACTCGCACCCAGCGAGATGAAAGAACTGCAAAGCCAACTGCAAGAACTATTAGAACGTGGTTTCATTCGACCAAGCACATCACCATGGGGAGCTCCTGTTTTGTTTGTCAAGAAGAAGGATGGTACATTTAGGTTGTGTATTGACTACAGAGAGTTGAATAAACTTACCATCAAAAACCATTATCCACTGCCGAGAATTGACGACTTATTTGATCAACTACAAGGCTCGTCGGTTTATTCGAAAATCAATTTACATTCTGGATATCATCAAACGCGAGTAAAGGAGGATGATATTCCAAAAACTACTTTTAGGACGCGTTATGGTCATTACGAGTTTATGGTTATGCCATTTGGATTGACTAACGCACTAGCTGTGTTCATGGACCTTATGAACCGAGTGTGTGAGCCATATCTTGACAAGTTTGTCATTGTTTTTATCGATGACATACTTATTTACTCAAAGAATGATCAAGAGCACGAAGAATATTTGAGAAAAGTGCTAGAAGTATTGAGGAAAGAAAAACTGTACGCTAAGTTTTCAAAGTGTGCATTTTGGTTGGAAGAAGTTCAATTCCTCGGTCACATAGTGAACAAAGAAGGTATCCAGGTGGACCAGGCAAAGATCGAAACCTTTGAAAAGTGGGAAACCCCAAAAACTCCGAAGCATATACGTCAATTTTTAGGATCGGCTGGTTACTACAGAAGATTCATCCAAGATTTCTCCAAAATAGCAAAACCCTTGACTGCATTAACGCATAAAGGGAAGAAATTTGAATGGAAGGATGAACAAGAGAAGGCGTTTCAGTTATTGAAGAAAAAGCTAACTACGGCACCTATATTGTCATTGCCTGAAGGGAATGATGATTTTGTGATTTATTGTGACGCAACAAAGCAAGGTCTTGGTTGTGTATTAATGCAACGAACGAAGGTGATTGCTTATGTGTCTAGACAATTGAAGATTCACGAACAAAATTATACGACGCATGATTTGGAATTAGGCGCGGTTGTTTTTGCATTAAAGATTTGGAGGCACTACTTATATGGGGTCAAAAGTATTATATATACCGACCACAAAAGTCTTCAACACATATTTAATCAGAAACAACTGAATATGAGGCAGTGTAGGTGGATTGAATTGTTGAATGATTACGACTTTGAGATTCATTACCACCCGGGGAAGGCAAATGTGGTAGCCGACGCCTTGAGCAGAAAGGACAGAGAACCCATTCGAGTAAAATCTATGAATATAATGATTCACACTAACCTTACTACTCAAATAAAGGAGGCGCAACAAGGAGTTTTAAAAGAGGGAAATTTAAAGGATGAAATACCCAAAGGATCGGAGAAGCATCTTAATATTCGGGAAGATGGAACCCGGTATAGGGCTGAAAGAATTTGGGTACCAAAATTTGGAGATATGAGAGAAATGGTACTTAGAGAAGCTCATAAAACCAGATACTCAATACATCCTGGAACGGGAAAGATGTACAAGGATCTCAAGAAACATTTTTGGTGGCCAGGTATGAAAGCCGATGTTGCTAAATATGTAGGGGAATGTTTGACGTGTTCTAAGGTCAAAGCGGAGCATCAGAAACCATCAGGTGTACTTCAACAACCTGAAATCCCGGAATGGAAATGGGAAAACATTACCATGGATTTCATCACTAAATTTCCAAGGACTGCAAGTGGTTTTGATACTATTTGGGTAATAGTTGATCATCTCACCAAATCAGCACACTTCCTGCCAATAAGAGAAGATGACAAGATGGAGAAGTTAGCACGACTGTATTTGAAGGAAGTCGTCTCCAGACATGGAATACCAATCTCTATTATCTCTGATAGGGATGGCAGATTTATTTCAAGATTCTGGCAGACATTACAGCAAGCATTAGGAACTCGTCTAGACATGAGTACTGCCTATCATCCACAAACTGATGGGCAGAGCGAAAGGACGATACAAACGCTTGAAGACATGCTACGAGCATGTGTTATTGATTTCGGAAACAGTTGGGATCGACACCTACCGTTAGCAGAATTTTTCTACAACAACAATTATCATTCTAGTATTGAGATGGCGCCGTTTGAGGCACTTTATGGTAGAAAGTGCAGGTCTCCGATTTGTTGAAATGAAGTGGGGGATAGACAGATTACGGGTCCGGAGATAATACAAGAATCTACTGAGAAAATCATCCAAATTCAACAAAGATTGAAAACCGCCCAGAGTCGACAAAAGAGCTACGCGGACAGTAAAAGAAAAGATATAGAGTTTGAAATTGGAGAAATGGTCATGCTTAAGGTTTCACCTTGGAAAGGCGTTGTTCGATTTGGTAAACGGGGAAAACTAAATCCAAGGTACATTGGACCATTCAAGATTATAGATCGTGTCGGACCAGTAGCTTACCAACTGGAGCTACCTCAACAACTCGCGGCTGTACATAACACTTTCCACGTCTCAAATTTGAAGAAATGTTTTACTAAAGAAGATCTCACTATTCCGTTGGACGAAATCCAAATCAATGAAAAACTTCAATTCATTGAAGAACCCGTCGAAATAATGGATCGTGAGGTTAAGAGACTTAAACAAAACAAGATACCGATTGTTAAGGTTCGACGGAATGCTCGTAGAGGACCCGATTTCACCTGGGAGCGTGAAGATCAGATGAGGAAGAAATACCCGCATCTATTTCCAGAAGATTCGTCAACACTTTCGACAGCTTAAAATTTCGGGACAAAATTTATTTAACGGGTAGGTACTGTAGTGACCCGAACTTTTCCATGTTTATATATATTAAATGAAATTGATATTTACATGATTAAGTGTTTCCAACATGTTAAGCAATCAAACTTGTTAAGACTTGATTAATTGGAATAGGTTTCATATAGACAAATGACCACCCAAGTTGACCGTTGATTCACGAACGTTAAAACTTGTAAAAACTATACGATGACATATATATGGTTATATATATAGTTAACATGATTTTATTATAAGTATGTATCTCATTAGGTATTTTAACAATGAGTTATATACATAAAAATGAGACTATTAAATTAAGAAACTCAAAAACGATATATATAACGATTATCGTTATAACAACGTCTTACTAGGTACATATGAATCATATTAAGATATTGATACACTTGGTTATTTATGTTAAATGATAAGTAAATATATCATTAAGTGTATTAACAATGAACTACATATGTAAAAATAAGACTACTAACTTAATGATTTCGAAACGAGACATATATGTAATGATTATCGTTGTAACGACACTTAACTGTATATATATCATACTAAGATATATTATATATCATAATATCATGATAATATAACAATTTAACATCTCATTTGATATAATAAATAATGGGTTAACAACATTTAACAAGATCGTTAACCTAAAGGTTTCAAAACAACATCTACATGTAATGACTAACGATGACTTAACGACTCAGTTAAAATGTATATACATGTAGTGTTTTAATATGTATTCATACACTTTTAAAAGACTTCAATACACTTATCAAAATACTTCTACTTAAAAAAATGCTTACAATTACATCCTCGTTCAGTTTCATCAACAATTCTACTCGTATGCACCCGTATTCGTACTCGTACAATACACAGCTTTTAGATGTATGTACTATTAGTATATACACTCCAATGATCAGCTCTTAGCAGCCCATGTGAGTCACCTAACACATGTAGGAACCATCATTTGGCAACTAGCATGAAATATCTCATAAAATTACAAAAATATGAGTAATCATTCATGACTTATTTACATGAAAACAAAATTACATATCCTTTATATCTAATCCATACACCAACGACCAAAAACACCTACAAACACTTTCATTCTTCAATTTTCTTCATCTAATTGATCTCTCTCAAGTTCTATCTTCAAGTTCTAAGTGTTCTTCATAAATTTTACAAGTTCTAGTTTCATAAAATCAAGAATACTTCCAAGTTTGCTAGCTTACTTCCAATCTTGTAGAGTGATCATCCAACCTCAAGAAATCTATCTTATTTACAGTAAGATATCTTTCTAATACAAGGTAATACTCATATTCAACTTTGATTCAATTTCTATAACTATAACAATCTTATTTCGAGTGAAAATCTTACTTGAACTGTTTTCGTGTCATGATTCTGCTTCAAGAACTTTCAAGCCATCCAAGGATCCTTTGAAGCTAGATTCATTTTTCTCATTTCCAGTAGCTTTATCCAGAAAACTTGAGGTAGTAATGATGTTCATAACATCATTCGATTCATACATATAAAGCTATCTTATTCGAAGGTTTAAACTTGTAATCACTAGAACATAGTTTAGTTAATTCTAAACTTGTTCGCAAACAAAAGTTAATCCTTCTTGACTTTTAAAATCAACTAAACACATGTTATATATCTATATGATATGCTAACTTAATTATTTAAAACCTGAAAACACAATGAACACCATAAAATCGGATATACGCCGTCGTAGTAAAACCGGGGGCTGTTTTGGTTTGGATAATTAAAAACTATGATAAACTTTGATTAAAAAGTTGTTCTTCTGGGAAAATGATTTTTCTTATGAACATGAAACTATATCCAAAAATCATGGTTAAACTCAAAGTGGAAGTATGTTTTCTAAAATGGTCATCTAGACGTCGTTCTTTCGACTGAAATGACTACCTTTACAAAAATGACTTGTAACTTATATTTCCAACTATAAACCTATACATTTTATGTTTATATTCATAAAATAGAGTTCAATATGAAACCATAGCAATTTGATTCACTCAAAACGGATTTAAAATGAAAAAGTTATGGGTAAAACAAGATTGGATATTTTTGATCTTTTTAACTACGGGAAATGTTTAACAAATCTATACAAATCATATCCTAGCTAACTTATATTATATTATACATGTATTCTAATATATTATGTAATCTTGGGATACCATAGACACGTATGCAAATGTTTTGACATATCATATCGACCCATCTATATATATTATTTGGAACAACCATAGACACTCTATATGCAGTAATGTTGGAGTTAGCTATACAGGGTTGAGGTTGATTCCAAAAAATATATATAGTTTGAGTTATGATATAGCCTGAGACGTGTATACACTGGGTCGTGGATTGATTCAAGATAATATATATATATATCGATTTATTTCTGTACATCTAACTGTGGACAACTAGTTGTAGGTTACTAACGAGGACAGCTGACTTAATACACGCAAATCTTTAAACATAATAAAAATGGTTGTAATTATATTTTGATCATACTTTGATATATATGTACATATTTGATATAGGTTCGTGAATCGACCAGTGGCCAAGTCTTACTTCCCGACGAAGTAAAAATCTGTGAAAGTGAGTTATAGTCCCACTTTTAAAATCTAATATTTTAGGGATGAGAATACATGCAGGTTTTATAAATGATTTACAAAATAGACACAAGTGCGTGAAACTACATTCTATGGTTGAATTATCGAAATCGAATATGCCCCTTTTTATTAAAGTCTGGTAATCTAAGAATTAGGGAACAGACACCCTAATTGACGCGAATCCTAAAGATAGATCTATTGGGCCTAACAAACCTCATCCAAAGTACCGGATGCTTTAGTACTTTGAAATTTATATCATGTCCGAAGGAGGATCCCGGAATGATGGGGATATTCTTATATATGCATCTTGTTAATGTCGGTTACCAGGTGTTCACCATATGAATGATTTTTATCTCTATGTATGGGATGTGTATTGAAATATGAAATCTTGTGATCTATTGTTACGATTTGATATATATAGGTTAAACTTATAACTCACCAACATTTTTGTTGACGTTTAAAGCATGTTTATTCTCCGGTGAATACTAAGAGCTTCCGCTGTTGCATACTAAAATAAGGACAAGATTTGGAGTCCATGTTTGTATGATATTGTGTAAAAACTGCATTCAAGAAACATATGTCGATGTAATATATTTCTATTGTAAACCATTATGTAATGGTCGTGTGTAAACAGTATATTTTAGATTATCATTATTTGATAATCTACGTAATGCTTTTGAAACCTTTATTGATAAAATAAAGGTTATGGTTGTTTTAAAAATGAATGCAGTCTTTGAAAAACGTCTCATATAGAGGTCAAAACCTCCCAACGAAATCAATTAATATGGAACGTTTATAATGAATATGAACAGGACATTTCATATATACCAATAGTATATACATCTAGGAGCTGGGTATTGTACGAGTATGAATACGGTTGCATACGAGTAGAATTGTTGATGAAAATGAATGAGAATGCAATTGTAAGCATTTTTGTTAAGTAGAAGTACTTTGATATGTGTCTTAAAGTCTTTCAAAAGTGTACTAATACATCTAAATACACTACATATATATACATTTTAACTGAGTCGTTAAGTCATCATTAGTCGTTACATGTAAGTGTTGTTTTGAAACCTTTAAGTTAACGATCTCATTTAATGCTGTTAACCCATTGTTTATTATATCTAATGAGATGTTAAATTATTACATTATCATGATATTATGATGTATGAATATATCTTAATATGATATATATGCATTAAAATGTCGTTACAACGATAATCGTTACATATATGCCTCGTTTCAAAATTCTTAAGTTAGTAGTCTTGTTTTACATATGTAGTTCATTGTTAACATACTTAATGATATATATAATTATCATTTTATCATGTTAAATATAGTGTAACAATATCTTAATATGATACATATGTATTTAGTAAGACGTTGTAATAACGATAATCGTTATATATATCGTTTCGAGTTTCTTAACTTAGTAGTCTCATTTTTATGTATATAACTCATTGTTAATATACTTACGGAGATACTTATTTATCATAATCTCATGTTAACTATATGTATATCTATATATATATTGTCATGTCATTTTTACAAGTTTTAACGTTCGTGAATCGCCGATCAACTTGGGTGGTCAATTGTCTACATGAAACTCATTTCAAATAATCAAGTCTTAACAAGTTTGATTGCTTAACATGTTGGAAACATTTAATCATGCAAATATAGTTTTCAATTAATATATAATCATGGAAAAGTTCGGGTCACTACAATCTTTGCTTTAATTTGGTATATTTATTCTTTTTAAAAAAGCCTATAAGTATAGTAGCTTGGTTGTGCTGTAACCAAATAAAATGTGTAGAGCAGTGGTTCATTTTTTTATCTGTTTAATAATTATATGATGATCAACTACAAAAATATGTTTAATTAAGTAAACCTCTAAAATACTTAAATAGTTGCTTGGTGTAGATTGTCTTACAATTTATTTTAACACGTTTATTTACATTGTTGGTATGTTGTGGGTTACACGAATCCCCTCCTTGATATATGCAAATGAATTGAGTTAGCACTAATTACAATGTTATGACCTACAACGTTATGTAACACCTTTTGTATTTACACATTTATATATCTTTGGGTGCATTTGCAGGATCTACATTGCGCGTGTTATGAGCTGAGGCATGTTGAAATAGCCAATGAAAGTATGATTTTTCAAACATTACTTGTCATTGATGACCTTTTCACGTTTACAATTCTACATTTCTCTTTAAATATTGTAATATAAGCACTATGTATGATTTTTCACATAATCTGTTGGCAATTGAGAATTTGATATTTATGGTCTTGAAATAATCGGACTTTTTAATTTATGTACTGCGTGTTTGCTTCAGGAGTTCTGATGTTGCTACAAGGTTGATATATGAAGATTTGGTCAAGACTCATGTATTTTCTCCAACACACATTTCAAGGGAAGACAAGTACAGTTTCTCTACATATTTGCTTTTGATCTTTACTTGATGCATTTGTTAACTGCGTATTACTTTATCCATTTTCTTAACTTATTTGCTTATTAGTATCGAATTCTATTTCTTATAATTACTTTTAAGTTGATGAAAGCTAAGCATCCATGTTCTGCTACTGATCCTTCAAGCTTCTTCAGATGTTATAAAAAATATAATTTTCAGTTTTGGGTCAATTTTGTTCAGTCCTCGTTAGTAACCTACAACTAGTTGTCCACAGTTAGATGTACAGAATTAAAGCAATATATTTTATCTTGAATCAATCCACGACCTCGTGTATACAAGCCTCAGGCTAGATCACAACTCAAAGTATATAATATTTTGGAATCAACCTCAACCCTGTATAGCTAACTCCAACATTACTGCATATAGAGTGTCTATGGTTTTTCCGAAATATATATATAGATGGGTCGATATGATATGTCAAAACATTGTATTCGTGTCTATGGTATCCCAAGATTACATAATATATGTTAGAATACATGTATAATACAATATAAGTAAATTAAGTTAGGATTTGTATAGATTTGTTACAAATTTCACGTAGCTACAACAAGCAAAATTATCCAATCTTGTTTTACCCATAACTTCTTCGTTTTAAATTCGTTTTGAGTGATTCAAGTTGCTATGGTTTCATATTGAACTTAAGTTTATGAATCTAAACAGAAAATGTATAAGTTTATAGTCGAAAATACAGGTTACATGTTGTTTTTGTAAGGGTAGTAATTTCAGTCGAAAGAACGACGTCTAGATGACTATTTTGGAAAACATACTTTCACTTTGAGTTTAACCATGATTTTTGGATATAGTTTCATGTTCATAAGAAAAATGATTTTCCCAGAAGAACAACTTTTAAATCTAAGTTTATCATAGTTTTTAATTAACTAACCCAAAACAGCCCGCGGTGTTACTACGACGGCGTATGTCCGGTTTTACGGTGTTTATCGTGTTTCCAGGTTTTAAATCATTAGGTTAGCATATCATATAGATATAGAACATGTGTTTAGTTGATTTTAAAAGTCAAGTTAGAAGAATTAACTTTGTTTGCGAACAAGTTTAGAATTAACTAAACTATGTTCTAGTGATTACATGTTCAAATCTTCGAATAAGATAGTTATACATATATGAATCGAATGATGTTGTGAACATCATTACTACCTCAAGTTTAGTAGGTAAACCTACTGGAAATGATGAAAAAAAATAACTTGAGCTTCAAAGGATCTTTGATGGCTTGGAAGTTCTTGAAATAGAATAATGACACAAAAACAAGTTCAAGTAAGATTATTACTCGAATTAAGATAGTTATAGTTATAGAAATTGAATCAAAGCTTGAATATGAATATTACCTTGATTTAGAAAGATAACCTACTGTAAATAACAAAGGTTTCTTGATCTTAGATGATTGCTTGGAATGGATTAGAAAACTTGAAAGTAAACTTGTAAACTTGGAAGTGTTCTTGATGTGTTCTTGAGTAATTGTTTTTATGATGATTATAGGTAATAAACAAAGCTTGTATTTGATGATTTTTGCTGGAAAAATAGTAACTTAGACGTTCATGGAAGAGTGTGTGTGTTTTGAGAGAGAATTGAGAAGAAAATTGGAAGTGAAATGGAGTAGGTGGTGAGTGGGGTTAAAAGGAGTTCTTGTTTTTGTTTCCTTGCTCATAAGTCATGCTAGTTGTCTAATTGTTGGTTCCACATGTTTGTTGACTATCTAGGGCTGCTAAGAGCTGAATTATTATGTGTATATACCAATAGTAAATACATCTAGGAGCTGGGTATTGTACGAGTACGAATACAGTTGCATACGAGTAGAATTGTTGATGAAAATGAATGAGAATGCAATTGTAAGCATTTTTGTTAAGTAGAAGTACTTTGATATATGTCTTGAAGTCTTTCAAAAGTGTACTAATACATCTAAATACACTACATATATATACATTTTAACTGAGTCGTTAAGTCATCGTTAAATACACTATATATATATGCCTCGTTTCAAAATTCTTAAGTTAGTAGTCTTGTTTTACATATGTAGTTCATTGTTAACATACTTAATGATATATATAATTATCATTTTATCATGTTAAATATAGTGTAACAATATCTTAATATGATACATATGTATTTAGTAAGACGTTGTAATAACGATAATCATTATATATATCGTTTCGAGTTTCTTAACTTAGTAGTCTCATTTTTATGTATATAACTCATTGTTAATATACTTATGGAGATACTTATTTATCATAATCTCATGTTAACTATATGTATATCCATATATATATCGTCATGTTGTTTTTACAAGTTTTAACGTCCGTGAATCGCCGGTCAACTTGGGTGGTCAATTGTCTACATGAAACTCATTTCAAATAATCAAGTCTTAACAAGTTTGATTGCTTAACACGTTGGAAACATTTAATCATGTAAATATAGTTTTTAATTAATATATAATCATGGAAAAGTTCGGGTTACTACAATTTTTGCTTTAATTTGGTATATTTATTCTTTTTAAAAAAGCATATAAGTATAGTAGCTTGGTTGTGCTGTAACCAAATAAAATGTGTAGAGCAGTGGTTCATTTTTTTATCTGTTTAATAATTATATGATGATCAACTACAAAAAGATGTTTAATTAAGTAAACCTCTAAAATACTTAAATAGCTGCTTGGTGTAGATTGTCTTACAATTTATTTTAACACATTTATTTACATTGTTGGTATGTTGTGGGTTACACGAATCCCCTCCTTGATATATGCAAATGAATTGAGTTAGCACTAATTACAATGTTATGACCTACAACATTATGTAACACCTTTTGTATTTACACATTTATATATCTTTGGGTGCATTTGCAGGATCTACATTGCGCGTGTTATGAGCCGAGGCATGTTGAAATAGCCGATGAAAGTATGATTTTTCAAACATTACTTGTCATTGATGACCTTTTCACCTTTATAAGCACTATGTATGATTTTTCACATAATCTGTTGGCAATTGAGAATTTGATATTTATGGTCTTGAAATAATCGGACTTTTTAATTTATGTACTGCGTGTTTGCTTCAGGAGTTCTAATGTTTCTACAAGGCTGATATATGAAGATTTGGTCAAGACTCATGTATTTTCTCCAACACACATTTCAAGGGAAGGCAAGTACAGTTTCTCTACATATTTGCTTTTGATCTTTACTTGATGCATTTGTTAACTGCGTATTACTTTATGCATTTTCTTAACTTATTTGCTTATTAGTATCGAATTCTATTTCTTATAATTACTTTTAAGTTGATGAAAGCTAAGCATCCATGTTCTGCTACTGATCCTTCAAGCTTCTTCAGATGTTATAAAAAATATAATTTTTGTTATAATAATAATAATAATATAGATATGGATAGTCAATTTTGGTGTATACATATAGTCAATTTTGGTACACAAAGTATGTATTTTTATATTGAGATTTTAGGCTATAAATACTCATGAATGCAAGCATTAAACTTGCACCATTTCTCACACTTATAAAGTGTTTCTTTCTTTCTCTCCATTATCATCTTTGTTCTTACACTTCATTATTAGTATTCTAAATCAAGAATCAAATCACTAAAGGTAGTTATAAGCCTACTGAATTATAACATCAAGAATCAAACCACTAAAGGTAGTTATAAGCCTACTGAATTATAACATCAAGAATCAAACCACTAAAGGTAGTTATAAGCCTACTGAATTATAACACGTTATCAGCACGATAATCTTAATACTAAATATGGTCGGTTATACCACCAAAATGATATATGGTCGGTTATACCACCAGAATGATATAGGTCGGTTATACCACCTGAAAAAATATATGGTCGACACTGTCGCCAAATTTTCATTTATGTTTACTAATATTTATATTTTTGTTATATAACATTTATTTATGATTGCTTACACATGGTCGACACTGTCACCTACTTATCATTTATGTTATATTAAATTTATGTTTAATGTTTATATACTTATGAATATAAATTGACTCTAATTTATCATGATGTTTGTTTTAATTTTTGATAATAGAAAATGTCGAATCTGGAAAAGCTTAAATTTACTCCTTTAGAATCAACTGGAAACAACTACATGCCATGGGTTATAAAAGTAAAAATGCATCTTAAATCAATGGGCATTCTTGAAACCATAAATGAAAACAACACTTGTTCTGAAAAAGAACAAGCTACGGCATGTTGCTTTATTCATCAACATATTGATGAATGCTTACAAAATAATTATGTGACTGTAGAAGATCCCCATGTTTTATGGGAAGGTCTCAAAAGCAGATTCAATAATCAAAGAGAAATTTTACTTCCAGCTGCAATGGAACAATGGAGAACATTAAGGTTCCAAGACTTTAAGAAAGTAAATGAATACAGCTCAGCTCTGTATAATACATGTTCACAACTTAAATTCTGTGGACATGAAATTAGTGATGCAGACATGATGGAGAAAACTTTCTCCACAATGAATGCTGCAAACATCACAGTGCAAAGAAATTTGAGAATGCTAAAGTTCAAAACATATCCTGAACTTAATTCATATCTCTTAGTTGCAGAGCAAAATGATGAGCTATTAATGAAAAATCAGCAATCCCGTCCTACTGGTACACTTGCAATCCCTGAAGCAAATACTGCAAATAATTATAAACAGGGACAAGGACGCGGGCAAGGTCGTGGTTATAATAACCATCACCATCATCATGCCAAAAGCCATAACTATGGTAGAAACCATCCTTATGGTAATGGTAATGGGCGTGGACGTGGTCGTGGTCGTGGCCGTGGTGGTCAAAGAAATAGTAATCCACGAAAATATAAATATCAACCACAAAACAAGCCCATTAAACAAGATGTTGAAGAAAATTCTTCTAAAAATTCTGAAGAATCTTGCTACAGATGTGGTAGAATGGGCCACTGGGCTAATACTTGCCGAACATCTAAACATCTTGTTAAGATGTATCAGGATTCGCTGAAAGGTAAAGAAAAGGAAGTAAATTTTGTGGATAATATTGATCCAACAGTCACTGAGAAACCATCTGATTTATATGAAGATTTCTTGAATGTTTAAGTTGTGTGTCTTTTGAAAAATAAACGATTTAATATCGTCTGTCTTTGTCATTATGTTTGCTAAATGTTTCAGTACTATCTATTTGCGTTTAAAATATTGTGTAATATTAATGTACTCACTATTTATTTCTTATATATGAAGTTCAATATGAATTTTGATGGAATACAACATCAATCAAGTGGTGGAGATCTCTGTATAGCAGACAGTGGAACTACACACACTATACTTAAATCCGAGAAATATTTTATTGATCTAAAACCAACGGAAGGAACTATACATACAATATCAGGACCTGCTAACTTGATAAAAGGGATAGGAAAGGCAAATTTCATACTACCAAATGGTACAAAATTTTTAATAAATGATGCCTTATTTTCTCCCAAGTCAAGCAGAAATTTATTGAGTTTCTCCGACATATACCTTAACGGGTATGATTATCAGTCAGTGACAACAGAAAATGAGAAATATTTAAGTATCACTGACAAGAGTCATGTGGTTGAAAAACTGCCAAGACTTAGTTCTGGATTACATTATACACATATAAATGTACCAGAAATACATATGGTAGTTAACGAAAAATATATTGATCCTGGTGTATTCAGTTTATGGCATAACAGATTAGGCCATCCAGGATCAACAATGATGAAAAGGATTATTGAATGTACTCATGGACATCCACTAAAGGATAGAAAAATCCATCATGATACAATGGTTCCATGTACATCTTGCTCTCTTGGAAAATTGATAACTAGACCCTCACCACTTAAGGTTGAGAAAGAATCACCAATGTTTCTTGAAAGAATTCAAGGTGATATATGTGGACCAATTCATCCACCATGTGGACCATTTAGATATTTCATGGTTCTAATAGACGCATCTAGCAGATGGTCTCATGTTTGTCTGTTATCAAGCCGTAATGTGGCATTTGCAAAATTTCTTGCCCAAATTATTAAATTGAGAGCTCATTTTCCTGATTACACCATTAAAAGGGTGAGACTTGATAATGCTGGTGAATTTACATCTCAAACATTTAATGACTATTGCATGTCTATAGGAATTGTTGTTGAACATTCTGTTGCTCATGTGCATACACAAAATGGTTTAGCCGAGTCATTGATTAAACGTTTACAGTTAATCGCTAGACCATTGATAATGAGAACAAAACTCCCTGTATCTATATGGGGTCATGCAATTTTACATGCTGCTGCATTGATTCGCATCAGACCAAGTGCAAGTCATAAATATTCCCCCCTACAACTTGCTTTTGGTCAAGAGCCAAATATTTCCCATCTTAGAACATTTGGTTGTGCAGTGTATGTTCCAATTGCGACACCACAACGTACAAAAATGGGTCCTCAAAGGAGGTTGGGAATATATGTTGGATATGAAACATCTTCAATATTAAGGTATATTGAACCTATGACAGGTGACGTTTTTACAGCACGTTTTGCTGATTGTCATTTTAATGAAACATTGTTCCCTAGATTAGGGGGAGAAATGAAAAATAAAGAAAATGATGTTTCATGGTGTGAACCTCAATTAAAGTATCTTGATCCTCGCACAAAAGAATGCGAGACAGAAGTTCAAAAGATAATGCATATACAAGAACTTGCAAATCAATTGCCTGATGCATTTACAGATACAAAAACGGTGACAAAATCATATATACCAGCAGTAAATACTCCAGCTCGAATTGAAATTCCAAAAGCTGGCAATAACGTCACTCATGAATCTTTGCCACGTCAGAAACGTGGAAGACCGATCGGTTCAAAGGATAAAAATCCTCGAAAAAGAAAATCAGCTGATAATGAAGTAAAAGAAAGTGTTCAAGAAGAACCACAAATCAGTACTCCTACTGCAGAGGAGATTGATGATGTCAATACAGAAATTGCAATCAATTATGCATATTCAAAAATATTATGGAACCGAAATGAAATGAAAAATCTTGATGAGAAATTTTCATTTAATGTTGCATATGACATCATGAATAATGATGATGATCCAGAACCAACATCTATGGTTGAATGTCAAAATAGACATGATTGGGCTCAATGGAAAGAAGCAATACGAGCTGAATTAGAATCACTCAATAAAAGAAAAGTTTTCGGATCCATCATTCTCACTCCTAAAGATGTGAAACCTGTAGGATACAGATGGATTTTTGTCCGAAAAAGAAATGAGAAAAATGAAGTTACAAGGTATAAAGCTAGACTTGTAGCTCAAGGTTTTTCTTAAAGACCGGGAATTGATTATGAAGAAACTTATTCTCCTGTTATGGATGCAATTACTTTTAGGTACTTAATCAGTCTGGCAGTTTCTAAAAATTTAGAAATGCATCTCATGGATGTTGTGACTGCTTATCTATATGGATCACTTGATAGTGATATATATATGAAGATACCTGAAGGATTTAAGGTACCAGAAGCATCAAATGCAAAACCCAAAGAAATGTATTCGATTAAATTACAAAGATCTTTATATGGGTTAAAACAATCGGGACGTATGTGGTATAACCGATTAAGTGATTACTTGATAAGCAAAGGGTATACAAATAATCTTACTTGCCCTTGTGTTTTCATTAAGAAAACAACATCCGGATATGTGATCATAGCTGTTTATGTTGATGATCTTAACATCATAGGTACAAATAAAGAGATCCATGAAGCCATTCAACTTCTAAAGAAAGAATTTGAAATGAAAGATCTCGGAAAAACCAAGTATTGCCTTGGTTTACAAATTGAGCATATGCCTAATGGTTTACTTGTACATCAAACAACATATACTGAAAAGATTTTGAAACGTTTCAATATGGACAAGGCAAAACCATTAAGTACTCCTATGGTTGTTAGATCACTCAATGTTGAAGCTGATCCATTTCGTCCATGTGAAGATCAAGAAGACATTCTTGGACCAGAAGTACCATATCTTAGTGCAATTGGAGCTCTAATGTATCTTACAAATTGTACAAGACCTGACATTTCTTTTGCAGTTAATTTGTTGGCAAGGTTCAGCTCTGCTCCTACCAAAAGACACTGGAATGGGATCAAACACATATTTCGATACCTTCGAGGAACTACTGATTTAGGATTATTTTATTCTAACGAATCAAAACAAGATTTGGTTGGTTATGCAGATGCAGGTTATTTATCTGATCCACATAAAGCTAAATCTCAAACTGGATATGTATTCCTAAATGGAGGTACTGCAATATCATGGCGTTCTCAAAAACAAACACTTGTTGCTACATCGTCAAATCATGCCGAAGTGATTGCATTACATGAAGCTACTCGAGAATGTTTTTGGTTGAGATCAATGACACAACTCATTACTGATTCTTGTGGACTAGAACGCGATAAAAGTCCAACAACTATCTATGAAGATAATGCAGCTTGCATAGCACAGATGAAAGAAGGGTATATCAAAAGTGACCGAACAAAACACATACCACCTAGATTCTTCTCATACACTCAAAATCTCATTAAGGACAACCAGATTGAAATGAGATATGTGCAATCTAGCAAAAACTCTGCTGATCTTTTCACGAAAGCACTTCCAACTGCTATTTTCAGAACACACGTTCATAACATTGGCATGAGACATGTTCAAAAGATGTAACAGCTGAAGCGATGTCTACTTGAGGGGGAGTCAACTCCATGCTGCACTCTTTTTCCCTTAGCTAAAGTTTTTTCCCACTGGGTTTTCTTTAGCAAGGTTTTTAACGAGGCAGTAATTTATAGTTGATCTTCAACAAAATAAAATTGCTATCCAAGGGGGAGTGTTATAATAATAATAATAATATAGATATGGATAGTCAATTTTGGTGTATACATATAGTCAATTTTGGTACACAAAGTATGTATTTTTATATTGAGATTTTAGGCTATAAATACTCATGAATGCAAGCATTAAACTTGCACCATTTCTCACACTTATAAAGTGTTTCTTTCTTTCTCTCCATTATCATCTTTGTTCTTACACTTCATTATTAGTATTCTAAATCAAGAATCAAATCACTAAAGGTAGTTATAAGCCTACTGAATTATAACATCAAGAATCAAACCACTAAAGGTAGTTATAAGCCTACTGAATTATAACATCAAGAATCAAACCACTAAAGGTAGTTATAAGCCTACTGAATTATAACAATTTTCAGTTTTGGGTCAATTTTGTTCATACTTACCCATTTACTATATGTAATACTTTAGATAGCTTTCCTCTCATTCGTGTACAATTCTGAATGGAGTTATGGTGCTTGTGGCCCCTATTGATTTGTTTATGATTATTAATTAAAAAAAATCTTATCTGTCTTTAAAAAATTTGTGCATCATATTGTGTATTAGTTTAAGGTTTTAAAATATGAAAACCTATTATGACTGGGTAGTCTTTAAATTTTTGCATCATATTGTGTATTAGTTTAAAGTTTTAAATATGAAAACCTATTTTACTTTGAATCTGAAATTAGTCAATAGTGCTCTTACTGTAAGAAATTAAAGGTTTTTTTGTAAGTGTGAATGTGTGTGGCATGAGTTGTGTAGTCTAACCTGATATTCGGGCTTAAGTTTTTGGTTAATATGGTTTTGGTAGCAAATCCTACATGACAAAAAAGAAGATTTTGGTTTGTAATTGTATGTTTCATAGATAAAAGTCCATCAGTCTGACTATGTAAGCTTCTACGATATAAACTAACTTTCCATGTTACTTGGAACTCATGCTTATGTATAATTTGCAGCTGTGCTATTGATAAAGTGTTATTGTTATGCTTCTAACATATATATATTTTTTTAATCTACACTATTAAACACAATGTTGCTCTTAATTTGAACCTTTGAACAATCATACATAAACACGGTTAATATTGTTTTATAAGGTTGATTTCTTATCTCAAACGGCTAGGTTTTGACACATTTAACAAAAGTGGAGAAGATTTGAATTTTATGAGTTGAATTTACTTCATGGTATCTCTGGATTTACTTTCACATATCTCTTATCCTGTTACTATATTTATTGAAATTTTTTTTAACTTTCCTTATGATTAAGAATTGTAATTGTAATTGGTATTTTTTGGCTCTAGATTTCAGATAAGGTATCTCATGTTTCTTTGTTTTTTTCATGATTCTGTCTCTATGATCGTCATGAATGATAAGGTATTTTACTCTTTATCTCTACATGACAAATAACATGTGCAGATTTTGTTCTTTGATTTATTACATAATTTGGTCGGTTGAAAATATCATGTGTATTAGATGTGGCAATCTGGACCCGTTTAGTGTTTATATTTAGATGTTTAATCTGGATTCTGCACCCATATATTTGTTAAACTATTTAATCTTTACCTATTCAAATATCTTATCATGTTTTTCTATATTTAGTGTTACATGAATTGAATTAATTTGAAGTTCACAACAGTTTTTTACTAAATTCGAAGCTTACATTCATGACGAAATGGGTCTAGCGAAAGCTTACATCAGCTGACTTATTTCACTTCCGCAACCTAAAAAGGAGCTTTCTTGATCAATGAATCATTTTTAAAATATGAATTCAATGAATGGTGTCACAGTATATTTGTAGTTATACACCATTTGACATAATGCTTAAGGAATGTTACACTGACATTGACATCTTAGTGAATAAAAAATCTTATTTTTCTTTGGCTTAAATTTCTCTATTGTCTGATTGGCTAATTGAGCTTGTGATCTTCAGGTATCCAAGTCCTCACAAGGGCTCAAACCAGTCATCCTTTGGACCCATTATATGTTTGCGGAAATCAAAGTAGTCGTGGCAACTGTCAGAGCAGCTGGTGCAACCCCTGAGGTAGTTCATACTTGAAATCCTAGAAACAATACATACATACTTGCCAAACGGGGTATGCACACTATATAATTTACAGTTTCTAATTTAAGGATTTAACTTAGATTTCTAATATTTC
This sequence comes from Rutidosis leptorrhynchoides, assembly GCF_046630445.1. Taxonomy (NCBI): domain Eukaryota; kingdom Viridiplantae; phylum Streptophyta; class Magnoliopsida; order Asterales; family Asteraceae; genus Rutidosis; species Rutidosis leptorrhynchoides. The sequence continues at coordinate 554,631,683 of NC_092334.1, forward strand.
GTAAACGTTGGGTTTTAGATGGAAAAAATGGTAGTTTCAATGATGGTAGTTTCAATGTTTCAATGTTATAATGCTTAAAGTGTTTTGAAGACAATCAAAGACAATGGAAGTTAGCTGTTCAAGGCTTTGAAGAGTTAAAATTTTTGGAGACTGAGATTGGAAAATAAGGATAAGAAGTCTAGAGTGATTCAAGATATGAAGTTTGAAGGCTTGGAAGATTTTAAGATGCAAAGTCAACGACAATCAAAATTAAAGATTTTAATGAAGACTTTGGAGCTCTATTATCATTTGGAAGAGTGCAGGTATGGATTTGATTTCGTTATAAACTATTCTTTTGCAGGTGATTAGGCATGTGTTATTGAATGTAGATAGGATTATGTTATGGTATTGGTGGATGTATAGATTATAGTCTTTTATTTTTCAGGCATTTACCATTGTATAGATTTCATTTTTATAGAGTGTAGGCTATATTGTCAAAGTGTTACGGGTGGCCACTTCAAAACACATGCCGCTTTTGTACTCTTTTTTATTTGGATGATATAGATTTTTTCGTGGTACCGTCCCCTTTACCAAATAAGAAAAAAAATCTTTGATTCTGCATGAATATTACATGAAAATCTTTAATGTATTATGTACATTGTTATTATTAGTAAAGAGTTTTGATCAATGTGATTTAGACAATAAAAAGACTTTATTCTAGATGATGTGGAGATATTGAAATATAAAGATGTAATGGGCAATTTACGGGTAACATGTCACTGTTCATCAGGTACCATATGACAATGAGCAAGTAGTTTATATTATGTAAAACACAAAACAGAAGTAAAACAATGTTACCGTTATCCAGTTTGGTCATGTACTTACATATAAATTTGCCATTGTTGTTCATCTGTTTTATGTTTAAGTGTTTTGCTAATGTCAGAATTAGTAGCTTTTATCTACGTTGTTTGTGTAAAAAAAAAAAAAAAAAAAAATACTTTACCATATTATGTTTATTTAGCCAGATGAATACTTGTGATTCTATCTTTATTAATATTGTTAATTGATATAACATATACGCTTCCAGTTTGTTTGATTAAGACTTGTCGTGCAACGCACGGGCTTTTAAAGGCTAGTATAGTTGTAAGGTAAATATAAAAATAACAATAACGATAACCTAAATTCAATACACGAATTTTGAAATTAGAATGCTACATACCATAACAATAACATGGTTGTATATAACACATCACTCTTTAATCGAGTACATATATATGTGGTTGGTGTGAAATCGGTGTCTAAACCATAACCAATAGATGATAGATGTGCTTCTTCGATTTAACCATCAAATCAACTTTCTTATGATTTATGTCTATATTTATATAATTAAAATTATAAATGCAAATCATTGCAAAAATCCAACAAAAATAGCTAGGCCACAACAATAAATAATCCATGTTTAATTCGTATAATTTTATAATTATAGTTATAGTTATGGAAAAGTTTATATAAATAATAAATTCAAGATGGCTCTATTCGAACGAAATGGCCTACGGATCAAAAGACAAAAGACGAAATATCTTAGGTGTGATTTCGACAGGATAACCGGTGATGAACAAAATGTTGGAGTGAATATCAGCATTGGAGACCAAATCTTGCATCCACGAGAGTCGTTTAGATACCTAGGCTCGGTGCTCCACAAATCGGGGAGGACAGACGAGGACGTGACTCATCGTATTAAGGTATGATGGTTGAAGTGGAGAGCAGCAAAGGGGGTTTTGTGCGACAAGAAGATACCACTTAAATTGAAAGGGAAGTTTACAAGGTGGCAATTAGACCTGTCATGCTGTACGGATCAGAGTGTTAGGCAATGACAAAGGCTCAAGAGAGAATGATGGAGGTGGCGGAAATGAGGATAATTAAGTGGACGTGTGGTAAAACATGATAGATATGATTTCAAATGGGAGAGAGAACCTTGGGCATGTGATGAGACGACCAAGTATTGCCCCTGTTAGGAGAGTCGAGGTACTCACGGTGGACGGCGTAAGGAGGAGGGGTTGACTTACACGTAGGTGGAAATAACTATGTACCGATTATAAAGAAAAATCGATCAACCCTTGGTCAATGGAAATTAATCGGGAACAATCAGTCAACATTCAAATACTCGGTCACCATAAGTTGGAGATTAATCGGTCAAAGTAACATTAATCAGTCAAAGTCAGACTCAGTCAAAATCAGATTTATCCCTGATTAGCCAATTACTCCGTCCACAATCTTGACTGATACTCCCCGGTTAGCGTTTTGTCAACCTTGCAACCGGTTAGATGAAACAAAACAAAATGCCTGAAAGCAGTTTAACTCTCTTTCTTGAATTATGAAATGTTAAGTATTGGCTATATTTCTATTAAATCAGACAACATATAAAAAATAAACATGGCTACAATGTCGCTAAGGTGTTGTTACAAGTTCATGAATCCTGCTTACCACGTAACTGCACGAAAATCATTGTTTGACACCAACAAAACACAAACCTACTTCAGCCTGCGCCTGCAGCTCTTGAAGGACCTTTGAAACATGATCTCGTGGTAAGTTTACGTCCACCTTTTCATTAAGCATTTTCCTCAATCTTCTTCCACATTATGCAAAAAAAAAAAAAAAAAAAAAAAAAAAAAAAATTTTGTTAGAATACGCGCGTGTGTTGTGTGTAACATTGCAAAGACTTTTTAATAAGTTGATGTACCTTTGAACGATCACAGTATCTCCATGACCAGAGCACACTATTAGCATGGCATTGGTAGGTAAATTAGAAAAAACATTTTTAATTCTGGAATTTAATCGGCTGAGAACGTCTTTCAAATCTTGTGTAACCGTGTACTTTATGCTTTTTTTACCCTTTGATTTGTTATTGCAAGTAAGTAACGCTATCATCTCAGCAAGTTTTTTATTCAGCGCATCAACATCATCTGCTTGTTTCTTGTAATAAGAAATGAGCTCTGTAAATTGTGCCCAGACAAATTGCACTTTGTCATTTTTTACCTGCAGTCACAAGTTTATGATTGCGTTATATTGATACATATAAATATAAATATAAATATAATATAAAGAGTAGAAGCAAAAATGTGCTTCCTGGCAAGGTTGCAAAACTCGATATTCGGCGGGACTTTGGAGGGAGTAATTGGCAATTCAGGAATTAATCGAAGATTAATTTGATTGGACTTTTTATACATTTAAATAAAAAAATCTCAAAACAAAATAGAAGAAAACAATCAACATAAACAAAAACTTTAACATAACTGTCTAAAAACAAATAGTTGTTCATTTGTTCAAAACTCTAAAAATCTAATTTAAACTCATACTAAAGTGTTGACCAATTTTGACTTTGACTGACTTTGACCAGCAAATCTGATTTTGACCCATTAACCGGCGTTCATCGATCAATTAAACAGATTTTGTAAAATCGGATCGGCCTATTTTTAATAATGAAAAATCAGGGATTTGTCGGGTTTTTTACGATAGTGTTGCCCGCAACAGAGCAAAATGTGTAACTTTCGGTTCGGGTGTATTGGATTGGGTCGGATCGGATTTTTGCATAAATAATCGTTACGAGAGGCGAACTGCTTAAAAGCAAACATGGCAAATATAACACCTTGAATAAAGATAAAAGAATACCTCTTTAATGGTTTTAGAGAGAGCTTCATCATCCGAAAAAACGGGAATCGAATGTGATGATTCGGAAGCATATCGCTTCACAATTGATATATTATCAATAAAAGATGAGGACTTGCCGGAGTCACCCAAAACCGTCAGAAGCTTTTTTCGCATAAATGATGGAGGTCGACCAAAATCGGGCCCTGTTTCATAATGATTATATCCGTGGCACGTAAGCATAGATATATAACTTAAGCAGTTAATAAACAAAACAAACAAGTGATTTATTTACCATGTTTAAACTTCAAAAACGCAAGATCCATTGCGGCTTTTGCGTCTTCGATACTATCATGCCCGTTTCCTGAATCTTGTATCTCTCTGGAGAGGAATTTTCTGGTTAACACACGAAGGGCAAGTTTGAACGTTCCGCCACGTGAATGCTTGTATAAAACAGCGGTGTCGATCACCAAAGTATGAGAAATTTTCAAAGCTAATAAATCATTTTCCAACGAATGCCCAACCAAAATCGTTTCCTTATTAACAACTTGCAGAAAATCTTCCTGAAAAAAAAAAAAAAAAAAAAAAAAAACAATGTTTGTTTAATTTAAAAAAAGGTGATATTAAATTATCAGTGCTCAAAATCCTAATCTTGATACAAAAATAGCATGGAAACCTGAATATCTCTAAGAGTAGTTGTGACTCCATCCATCATATCACTTGTTATTCCACTATACCTGAATAACAGGAAACCACTTAAACAAAGCGTATGAATCTACGTACATGTATATACAAACATATATGTGTGCATAATATCTTTTATTAGCTACACATACCATACCATACATGTAGTTTACAAGTATCGATTGACATACATATCTATCTTTATGTGTGTCGTCTACACGTATCAATTGACATACATATCTACATAAAATATGGAACCTGACAAATTATAAACTTAATATTTCCAAAAGTAAGTAAATGCCTCTAAACAAAGTACCTAGTGTTGTAATCAGTTATGGCATTTGATGGTTTAACCAATTTATCCAACAGAACCTGCAAAACAATTTAACCCATGTGAATTTATCCAACAAGAATGGGAGTATGTAATGTGCAGAGTAGAAATTTGATGATTTCAGCTAGAAATGTTTTATAAGGATCAAAAAATATATATTAACTCGATTAAAGCATAAAAAGATCATCGTAGAAATAATACTAAAAGCTGTACCTGTCCCCTAATATCTAGCAGTGTTACTCTTGTAAGCTCAAACCCCTCACTTGTTATACACTGAAAATAATACAGTAATAATAATAACCATAATAATTATAATTAATAATTATGAGCTGCGCGTAATTTCACTTACCATTTCACAATCAACGCCCACCATTTCATGTGTGGGCCTTCCTGATGGTGCAGGGAGAGATGATACAAAACCTGTAAGTATTTAGAAACAAACTAATCGATGACTAATACTTTTGATAATTTGTCTCAAAATTCAAATAGAAACCGAAAATAAAAATAAATATAACGACAGTTATATAGCCACCTGGTTTATCATGAACATATCCATTATCTTCTAGTTCCTTTGGTGTAAGAGTATAATACGAGATGGGAAATGGAGCATCTTTCATGAACTCATCCAAAGACATACCATCGGGAACAAGACAAGTACCTATATAATCGACAATTATTTTAAACCAGTATCGATGTGATAATACCAAAATCTATTTATAGTTAAAAAAACAATAACTAAGACAAATCATATAAAGTAATTAGAGACTAAATATATTTTTCTTGCATGTTCTTGATGTTTAAGGAGTAAAATGATTACCTGGTTCAGATAAATCTCCATATTTGTTTATATTTGTATCATCTTCCCTTTTTCTTTTAAACCTACATGTAAGAAGTGCATCTATAGTCTGCATTCCATCTGATACGCAGCTAGCACAGGAAAGGATATAAAACAAAATTTCCATTAGACAAAAACTCACAACTAGGGTGGAAAATTCAACGCATCTACTAATGAACAGGTCAACTAGGATTATGTTCAATATCTACGGGGCAAAATGGGTAGTATAAACTTAAAATTTGATATTTGATAATATTAATAATAAAGAAAGAACAAATAGCTTAAAAAGGTAACGTAAAAACCAAAATTCCGAAGAAATAAGAATCGCCCATACAATTTGCTACTACTAATTCACTTTATTCAAGAACAGTTTAATGGATAAAAATTTTCACGTTCAGGGGAAGGGTGAATATTTTTACTCAGATGTACACGACCTACGCGAGTTATCCCATGACTGTTTACGACCCTTTCCGTCGCAACCCCAAGATGTGTTTCTAAGAGATTTATATAGAGACCACTCGTAATGATATCATGAACCCAATCACTAGGCTATTTTGGGATGGTTCACTTTATTCAAGAACATACACTAATATTTTGACAATACACTTTTTGTGTCAACAATAACCAAAACCATACAAGTTAAACATAAAGTGTTAACGTGTTGTGGGACAACTTGATCTGAAATGGCCCATTTAAACCCAAACCAAAAATTACCCGTTTTGACCCGTTACCCAACCCGTTAGTCATAGTAATACTTTTATTCAAAAATAAGAAATCTGTTGTTTCCAACCTTGGTGCTAGCACTGCTCTCGGGACACCACAAGATTCTTTAAAACTGTGTAGTATTTTAGATTGTGACAAATAGATTGCCGCATCAAGGCCAGGAACATAAAGCAAAACCACTTTTGGAATCAACGGTTTGTTCTGCACAAAACAAAAACTGCATTCAGTATATCTTTTATGGGAAGTCATTTCTACCACAAAATAACAAAGAACGTAATTACATTAGATTGCATTGTATGATTGTATCAACACAATAGTTCCACATATGTACAACGCACAAACATACTTATATATTAACATGAAAAAAGGAGTTGCAACCTTGATGAAAATCCATGATGGCATGAATCCCTCAGCTAGCACCCATGTAACAAGCCCATGAACATCCTGTCATCATAATTCATCATATTTACATTTTATATGATAATACTAAATATTGAATATTCAAGATAAATAATACCAAATCTAGGAATTAGTAATAATCTTTGATAACTTGACATTTAAACTTTAAAAAAAAAAAAACTTAAGTGACTATTTATACCCACATGCAAATTTAATGTTGAGTTGGATTCTGGGGTCTTAAACTCAACACCTGCTTTCGCCTGCATTATATCCACAATATAACTTATAGTCGGCATTCAAAATCTTCATCAATAGCACTTTAAATAAACGATGAATTAAAAAAAAAAAGTGCAAATTACATAGATATAAAGCAATAAATCAATAATCCTCATGAGATTTCAGAGCTGTTTTTCTCGGCATACAAAGTTAATTAATAGATACAAAAAGACATTTTTTTTTTTTTTTTTTTTTTGCTTATATAACGATTGCTATTAAAATTAAAATGTCTTCAATAATCCTATAAACTGATACAATGGACCGCTAAGGCTTGAAAATAGTAACTAGAACGAACCTAAAAACTAGCTAACATTAAGACATTTAATAGAACAAATAAAACCTAACATTAAGGATTCATAAATCATTTGAGGTTTGTGTTTTTAGGACTTGCAATGGTAGTAGCAGTATAATAGAATAATTAACTACGGAGTAATTAATTAGTATCACCTGTGGACCGTATATATCAAAATATGTGTTGGATTTATCAGTGCATTCTTCTTCTTCTTTATTTTCTCCTTTACTGCGATTGTTTACCGGAGAATTCATTTTCTCCGGTGACAAGAAAATTAGGGTTTGATACTCCGATAATCAAAAAGAATACTGAACCGCCGGAAGGAAACAGGGGTTAGGGGTTTTTGCGCGGTTGCTTTGGTGACAAAAAACTAACTTACAACATTGACCCTAGTAGCTTTTGTTATTTTAGGTTACAATTCTTTAACTGTTTCAACTTTGATTGATTGAATTTGGTGCGGTTGAAACATATACGTGTCAAAAATACAAAATTACAATGTTGGTGTATCTAGTTTGTATAGTTTTACAAGAGAATCCCTAAACTTTCTTTTTGGCGTAGCCGGTCACGGTGTTAGCACGAATTACGTGGTTGGCTCCCTAGCTAACGTTCATTAGTAAAGCACTGTTAAGTCATCCCACGTGCTATTCATGCTATTCATATGAGGGTATTTTTGTTTATTCATTATTTCTTTTTCATACACGTCCTTCTTCCACTTCTAAGTGAAACATAGTAAAGTAAACTTGTAAGAAACATATAGTAAACTAACTGCTATAAGCTTGGTCGCGCGTTGATGCGGTTCTAATTTTGTTACAATTTCGATTTTGTATAGACAATAGGTAACATATTAATAGATAAGATGATAATGTTCGATACTTTAGATGGCACTGCCTTTCTAACGTAGCATTACGTATGTAAATGTAAAAAATGCTACGAGAATTAGATTATTTATTTCATTACAAACATGGACGAAGCTTGAACCATTTAATTGGAGGGGACGAAATTGTACCAACTTAAATGTACTTCTAATGTATGTGAAAAAACATACATAAAGTCATACTTTAAACAAATAAACTAAACGAACAACAAACCATTACATGAAATATATTAACGGATTACAAATTTAATAAAGATAATAAAAGCGAGTAAAGTATATTATATATCGACTTATTGAAACTTTCGAGTTTTATGAAAGTTTACATATGATAATAAGAAATTACATTAATGAGAATTCATAATTGTAACTGAATAATCATCTATCTATCTATAGTTTCTATTAAAATCCTAAAATGATTATGTCATTATTAGGTTAATTCCTTTGTTAAGAAAAAATCAAAAATAAAAAGAAAAAAAATGTAAGTATGGTGAGTGATGTCATTAATTTAAATAATTTTGAATTAAAATTAAATCTTATTAATTAATTATTATTATTAAATCTTATTAATTAATTATTATTGTTAAATCTTATTAATAATTAATTTAATTATTAAAATTAAATAGTTTTGAATTATTTTAATTAATTATTTTGAATTGAGTACGAGAGGTATAAAAGCTAGGCATAAAGAAACAAATTCTAAATTTATATTTTAATTTATACTTTTAAAATAAAATGACAATCAATATTATCTCTTATGATTGGATGTGGATTGTTTATATCATTTTAGGTGTTTGATGAAATGTTCAGCTGACGAGTTTCTTAGACGGACTCTGTAGTTCCACGGGTCATTAAACTAAATAACTTTAGCATTTACGTTCACTTAATACCTATAACATATCATTAAACTGTTTCGTTTAAACAAACCCGTGATTCCACGGGTCATTTCACTAGTATAGCATATATTACCCTAAATAATATTGGACGTATGATTTTTATCTTATGTTTTTAACCTTTTCTAATAATGAAAGTTTAAAAAGTAAAGCCAAAAGTAAGTAGAGTTTCAAAAAATGAAGTTTATGAGATATACTCCGTATATAAAAACATGACATGTAAGCAGCACTCTTATTTAAAAATCCACACCATGCATCATCGTTTCAACAAAAAATCTGTGATGGTAATTGAAATGTCCCGTTCTTATTGATTAAAAACGTTCCATATTAATTGATTTCGTTGCGAGGTTTTGACCTCTATATGAGACGTTTTTCAAAGACTGCATTCATTTTTAAAACAAACCATAACCTTTATTTCATAAATAAAGGTTTAAAAAGCTTTACGTAGATTATCAATTAATGATAATCTAAAATATCCTGTTTACACACGACCATTACATAATGGTTTACAATACAAATATGTTACATCGAAATCAGTTTCTTGAATGCAGTTTTTACACAATATCATACAAACATGGACTCCAAATCTTGTCCTTATTTTAGTATACAACAGCGGAAGCTCTTAATATTCACCTGAGAATAAACATGCTTTAAACGTCAACAAAAATGTTGGTGAGTTATAGGTTTAACCTATATATATCAAATCGTAACAATAGACCACAAGATTTCATATTTCAATACACATCCCATACATAGAGATAAAAATCATTCATATGGTGAACACCTGGTAACCGACATTAACAAGATGCATATATAAGAATATCCCCATCATTCCGGAACACCCTTCGGATATGATATAAATTTCGAAGTACTAAAGCATCCGGTACTTTGGATGGGGTTTGTTAGGCCCAATAGATCTATCTTTAGGATTCGCGTCAATTAGGGTGTCTGTTCCCTAATTCTTAGATTACCAGACTTAATAAAAAGGGGCATATTCGATTTCGATAATTCAACCATAGAATGCAGTTTCACGTACTTGTGTCTATTTTGTAAATCATTTATAAAACCTGCATGTATTCTCATCCCAAAAATATTAGATTTTAAAAGTGGGACTATAACTCACTTTCACAAATTTTTACTTCGTCGGGAAGTAAGACTTGGCCACTGGTTGATTCACGAACCTATAACAATATATACATATATATCAAAGTATGTTCAAAATATATTTACAACACTTTTAATATATTTTGATGTTTTAAGTTTATTAAGTCAGCTGTCCTCGTTAATAACCTACAACTAGTTGTCCACAGTTAGATGTACAGAAATAAATCGATAAATATTATCTTGAATCAATCCACGACCCAGTGTATACGTATCTCAGTATTGATCACAACTCAAACTATATATATTTTGGAATCAACCTCAACCCTGTATAGCTAACTCCAACATTCACATATAGAGTGTCTATGGTTGTTCCGAAATATATATAGATGTGTCGACATGATAGGTCGAAACATTGTATACGTGTCTATGGTATCTCAAGATTACATAATATACAATACAAGTTGATTAAGTTATGGTTGGAATAGATTTGTTACCAATTTTCACGTAGCTAAAATGAGAAAAATTATCCAATCTTGTTTTACCCATAACTCCTTCATTTTAAATCCGTTTGAGTGAATCAAATTGCTATGGTTTCATATTGAACTCTATTTTATGAATCTAAACAGAAAAAGTATAGGTTTATAGTCGAAAAAATAAGTTACTAGTCATTTTTGTAAAGGTAGTCATTTCAGTCGAAAGAACGACGTCTAGATGACCATTTTAGAAAACATACTTCCACTTTGAGTTTAACCATAATTTTTGGATATAGTTTCATGTTCATAATAAAAATCATTTTCTCAGAATAACAACTTTTAAATCAAAGTTTATCATAGTTTTTAATTAACTAACCCAAAACAGCCCGCGGTGTTACTACGACGGCGTAAATCCGGTTTTACGGTGTTTTTCATGTTTTCAGGTTTTAAATCATTAAGTTAGCATATCATATAGATATAGAACATGTGATTAGTTAATTTTAAAAGTCAAGTTAGAAGGATTAACTTTTATTTGTGAACAAGTTTAGAATTAACTAAACTATGTTCTAGTGATTACGGGTTTAAACCTTCGAATAAGATAGTTTTATATATATGAATCGAATGATGTTATGAACATCATTACTACCTCAAGTTTAGTAGGTAAACCTACTGGAAGTGACAAGAAATGATCTAGCTTCAAAGGATCTTGGATGGCTTGAAAGTTCTTGAAGTAGGATCATGACACAAAAACAAGTTCAAGTAAGATTTTTACTCGAATTAAGATAGTTTATAGTTATAGAAATTGAATCAAAGTTTGAATATGAATATTACCTTGAATAATAAAGATAACCTACTGTATATAACAAAGGTTTCTTGATCTTAGATGATTACTTGGAATGGATTAGAAAGCTTGGAAGTAAATTAGTAAACTTGAAGGGATTTTTGAAGTGTTCTTGAAGTGTTCTTCCTATGATGATTATAGCTTGATTCTTGAAGTGATTTTTTGATGAAGATGATGATTAACTACTGGAAAAATACGTTCATAATAGTGTGTGTGTGTTGAGAGAGAATTAGAAAGAGAATTGGAAGTGAAATGGAGTGAATGATGAGTGGTAATTGGTGAGTGGTGAGTGGTGAGTGGGGTTAAAAGGAGTTCTAGTTAGTTGACTAGCTCATGGTAGAAGTTAAAATTGATTAGTCACACATGACATAATCAAGAGTGGAATCCCATGCTAGTTCCTATTGGTATATACCCATAGTAAGTACGTTTTGAAGCTGTGTATAATACGGGTAAGAATACGACTAGAATTCTTGATGAAAGAAAAGAATGGGAAAGTAACTGTAACCATTTTCGTTAAGTATGAGTGTTTTGATATATGTCTTGAAGTCTTCCAAAAGTATTTTAATACATCTAAATACACTACATGTATATACATTTTAACTGAGTCGTTAAGTCATCGTTAGTCGTTACATGTAAGTGTTGTTTTGAAACCTTTAGGTTAACGATCTTGTTAAATGTTGTTAACCCAATGTTTATAATATCAAATGAGATTTTAAATTATTATATTATCATGATATTATCATGTATGAATATCTCTTAATATGATATATATACATTAAATGTCTTTACAACGATAATCGTTACATATATGTCTCGTTTAAAAATCATTAAGTTAGTAGTCTTGTTTTTACATATGTAGTTCATTATTAATATACTTTATGATATGTTTACTTATCATAGTATCATGTTAACTATATATATATATATATCTATATATATGTCATCATATAGTTTTTACAAGTTTTAACGTTCGTGAATCACCGGTCAACTTGGGTGTACAATTGTCTATATGAAACATATTTCAATTAATCAAGTCTTAACAAGTTTGATTGCTTAACATGTTGGAAACATTTAATCATGTAAATATCAATCTCAATTAATATATATAAACATGGAAAATTTCTGGTCACTACAGTACCTACCCGTTAAATAAATTTCGTCCCGAAATTTTAAGCTGTTGAAGGTGTTGACAAATCTTCTGGAAATAGATGCGGGTATTTCTTCTTCATCTGATCTTCACGCTCCCAGGTGAACTCGGGTCCTCTACGAGCATTCCATCGAACCTTAACAATTGGTATCTTGTTTTGCTTAAGTCTTTTAGCCTCACGATCCATTATTTCGACGGGTTCTTCGATGAATTGAAGTTTTTTGTTGATTTCGATTTCATCTAACGGAATAGTGAGATCTTCTTTAGCAAAGCATTTCTTCAAATTCGAGACGTGGAAAGTGTTATGTACAGCTGCGAGTTGTTGAGGTAACTCAAGTCGGTTAGCTACTGGTCCGACACGATCAATAATCTTGAATGGTCCAATATACCTTGGATTTAATTTCCCTCATTTACAAAATCGAACAACGCCTTTCCAAGGTGCAACTTTAAGCATGACCATCTTTCCAATTTCAAATTCTATATCTTTTCTTTTAATGTCAGCGTAGCTCTTTTGTCGACTTTGGGCGGTTTTCAACCGTTGTTGAATTTGGATGATCTTCTCGGTAGTTTCTTGTATTATCTCCGGACCTGTAATCTGTCTATCCCCCACTTCACTCCAACAAATCGGAGACCTGCACTTTCTACCATAAAGTGCTTAAAACGACGTCATCTCAATGCTTGAATGGTAGCTGTTGTTGTAGAAAAATTCTGCTAACGGTAGATGTCGATCCCAACTGTTTCCGAAATCAATAACACATGCTCGTAGCATGTCTTCAAGCGTTTGTATCGTCCTTTCGCTCTGCCCATCAGTTTGTGGATGATAGGCAGTACTCATGTCTAGACGAGTTCCTAATGCTTGCTGTAATGTCTGCCAGAATCTTGAAATAAATCTGCCATCCCTATCAGAGATAATAGAGATTGGTATTCCATGTCTGGAGACGACTTCCTTCAAATACAGTCGTGCTAACTTCTTCATATTGTCATCTTCTCTTATTGGCAGGAAGTGTGCTGATTTGGTGAGACGATCAACTATTACCCAAATAGTATCAAAACCACTTGCAGTCCTTGGCAATTTAGTGATGAAATCCATGGTAATGTTTTCCCATTTCCATTCCGGGATTTCGGGTTGTTGAAGTAGACCTGATGGTTTCTGATGCTCAGCTTTGACCTTAGAACACGTCAAACATTCTCCTACGTATTTAGCAACATCGGCTTTCATACCCGGCCACCAAAAATGTTTCTTGAGATCCTTGTACATCTTTTCCGTTCCAGGATGTATTGAGTATCTGGTTTTATGAGCTTCTCTAAGTACCATTTCTCTCATATCTCCAAATTTTGGTACCCAAATCCTTTTAGCCCTATACCGGGTTCCGTCTTCCCGAATATTAAGATGCTTCTCCGATCCTTTGGGTATTTCATCCTTTAAATTTCCCTCTTTTAAAACTCCTTGTTGCGCCTCCTTTATTTGAGTAGTAATGTTATTATGAATCATTATATTCATAGATTTTACTCGAATGGGTTCTCTGTCCTTCCTGCTCAAGGCATCGGCTACCACATTTGCCTTCCCCGGGTGGTAACGAATCTCAAAGTCGTAATCATTCAATAATTCAATCCACCTACGCTGCCTCATATTCAGTTGTTTCTGATTAAATATGTGTTGAAGACTTTTGTGGTCGGTATATATAATACTTTTGACCCCATATAAGTAGTGCCTCCAAGTCTTTAATGCAAAAACAACCGCGCCTAATTCCAAATCATGCGTCGTATAATTTTTTTCGTAAATCTTCAATTGTCTAGACGCATAAGCAATCACCTTCGTTCGTTGCATTAATACACAACCGAGACCTTGCTTTGATGCATCACAATAAATCACAAAATCATCATTCCCTTCAGGCAATGATAATATAGGTGCCGTAGTTAGCTTTTTCTTCAATAACTGAAACGCTTTCTCTTGTTCATCCTTCCATTCAAATTTCTTCCCTTTATGCGTTAATGCAGTCAAGGGTTTTGCTATTCTGGAAAAGTCTTGGATGAACCTTCTGTAGTAACCAGCTAGTCCTAAAACTGGCGTATGTGTTTCGGAGTTTTCGGGATTTCCCATTTTTCAACAGTTTCTATCTTTGCCGGATCCACCTTAATACCTTTTTTGTTCACTATGTGACCGAGGAATTGAACTTCTTCCAACCAAAATGCACACTTTGAAAATTTAGCGTACAATTCTTCCTTCCTCAATACTTCTAACACCTTTCTCAAATGTTCACCGTGTTCTTGGTCATTCTTTGAGTAAATAAGTATGTCATCAATGAAAACAATGACAAACTTGTCAAGGTATGGTCCACACACTCGGTTCATAAGGTCCATGAACATAGCCGGTGCATTAGTTAAACCAAATGGCATGACCATAAACTCGTAATGACCGTAACGTGTTCTAAAAGCAGTCTTTGGAATATCATCTTCTTTCACCCGCATTTGATGATACCCGGAACGTAAGTCAATCTTTGAATAAACAGACGAGCCTTGTAGTTGATCAAATAAGTCGTCGATTCTCGGTAGTGGGTAGCGGTTCTTGATGGTAAGTTTGTTCAACTCTCGGTAGTCGATACACAACCTGAATGTACCATCTTTCTTCTTGACAAACAAAACAGGAGCTCCCCACGGTGATGTGCTTGGTCGAATGAAACCATGCTCTAAAAGTTCTTGTAATTGGCTTTGCAGTTCTTTCATCTCGCTGGTGCGAGTCTGTAAGGAGCACGAGCTATTGGTGCAGCTCCTGGTACAAGATCTATTTGAAATTCAACGGATCGATGTGGGGGTAATCCCGGTAATTCTTTAGGAAATACATCAGGAAATTCTTTTGCGACGGGAACATCATTGATGCTCTTTTCTTCAGTTTGTACTTTCTCGACGTGTGCTAGAATAGCATAGCAACCTTTTCTTATTAGTTTTTGTGCCTTCAAATTACTAATAAGATGTTGCTTCGTGTTGCCCATTTCTCCGTACACCATTAAGGGTTTTCCTTTTTCTCGTATAATGCGAATTGCATTTTTGTAACAGACGATCTCTGCTTTCACTTCTTTCAACCAGTCCATACCGATTATCACATCAAAACTCCCTAACTCTACTGGTATCAAGTCAATCTTAAATGTTTCGCTAACCAGTTTAATTTCTCGATTCCGACATATATTATCTGCTGAAATTAATTTACCATTTGCTAATTCGAGTAAAAATTTGCTATCCAAAGGCGTCAATGGACAACTTAATTTAGCACAAAAATCTCTACTCATATAGCTTCTATCCGCACCCGAATCAAATAAAACGTAAGCAGATTTATTGTCAATAAGAAACGTACCCGTAACAAGCTCCGGGTCTTCCTGTGCCTCTGCCGCATTAATATTGAAAACTCTTCCGCGGCCTTGTCCATTCGTGTTCTCCTGGTTCGGGCAATTTCTAATAATGTGGCCACTTTTTCCACATTTATAACAAACTACATTAGCATAACTTGCTCCGACACTACTTGCTCCGCCATTACTTGTTCCGACACCATTTGTTCCTTTCGTTCTATTAACCCCTGGTCCATAGACCTCACACTTCGTCGCGCTATGACCGTTTCTTTTACACTTGTTGCAAAATTTGGTGCAGAACCCCGAGTGATACTTTTCACACCTTTGGCATAGCTGCTTCTGATTGTTGTTGTTGTTGCGGTTATTATTGTTGTTGGGATGATTGTTGTAGTTGCTGTTGTTGTTGTTGTTGTTGTTGTTGTTGTTGTTGTTGTTGGGCCGTTTGTTGTAGTTGCGATTGATGTTGCGATTGTTGGGATAATTATTGCGATTATTGTTGTAATTGCTGTTGTTGTTGTATTGGTGATTCTTATCACCGTTTTCCTCCCACTTTCTTTTTACTTGCTTCACATTGGTCTCTTCAGCAGTCTGTTCTTTAATTCTTTCTTCAATCTGGTTCACTAGTTTGTGAGCCATTCTACATGCCTGTTGTATGGAGGCGGGCTCGTGTGAACTTATATCTTCTTGGATTCTTTCCGGTAATCCTTTCACAAACGCGTCGATCTTCTCTTCCTCATCTTCGAATGCTCCCGGACACAATAGGCACAATTCTGTGAATCGTCTTTCGTACGTGGTAATATCAAATCCTTGGGTTCGTAACCCTCTAAGTTCTGTCTTGAGCTTATTGACCTCGGTTCTGGGACGGTACTTCTCGTTCATCAAGTGCTTGAATACTGACCACGGTAGTGCGTACGCATCGTCTTGTCCCACTTGCTATAGATAGGTATTCCACCATGTTAACGCAGAACCTGTGAAGGTATGCGTAGCGTACTTCACTTTGTCCTCTTCAGTACACTTACTTATGGCAAACACCGATTCGACCTTCTCGGTCCACCGTTTCAATCCGATCGGTCCTTCGGTTCCATCAAATTCCAAAGATTTGCAGGCAGTGAATTCTTTTGTAGGTGCACCTACACGATTTCCTGTACTGCTAGATCCAAGGTTATTGTTGGTATGTAGCGCAGCCTGTACTGCGGCTATGTTTGAAGCTAGAAAAGTACGGAATTCCTCTTCATTCATATTCACGGTGTGTCGAGTAGTCGGTGCCATTTCCTTCAAAATAGTCAAATGGAACAAGTTAATCATACAGAATATTAAGAGTAGTTAATAGTATTTCGTAGCATAATATGAACTCATTTATAAAAGCTTTTTCTTCATATTAGCGTTTTATAAGTTTAAATTCGGGTAGTACCTACCCGTTAAGTTCATACTTAGTAGCTAATATACAATTCAACTACTACAATTCTATATGAAAAACTGATTATAATAATATTTCGCGTTCAAACTTTTACACAATATTTTACAAACTTACAATACCGCTTATTTTACATATAGCATGAAATATAGCACACAATAAATTTGATACAAGATGGTTGTGAAGATAATTCTAGTTAGTACACAAGTTGTTCAGCAAAGACAATAAAGACACGTAATTCATACGTCCAGAAACAAGTCATGCATTCTAGTTTTACTAGGATTACTTCCCATCCTTGGTCTTGTGGAACATAACCGTTATGGCCGTTGATAAGACAGCGTGTTGTAACGTCGTCAAAGGGACGAGGGTTACGTAATGTCCAACAGTCCCGTAACAATCTAAAAACCTCATTTCTTACCCCAATTACCGACTCCGTCACTTGTGGGAACATTTTGTTTAATAGTTGTAGCCCGATGTTCTTGTTCTCACTTTGGTGAGAAGCGAACATTACTAATCCGTAAGCATAACATGCTTCTTTATGTTGCATGTTAGCCGCTTTTTCTAAATCACGAAGTCCAATATTCGGATATATTGAGTCAAAATAATTTCTTAACCCATTGCGTAAAATAGCATTTGGGTTCCCCGCAATATATGCGTCAAAGTAAACACATCGTAACTTATGGATTTCCCAATGTGATATCCCCCATCTTTCGAACGAAAGCCTTTTATAAACCAAGGCATTCTTGGAACGTTCTTCGAATGTCTTACAAACTGATCTCGCCTTAAATAGTTGTGCCGAAGAATTCTGACCGACTCTAGACAATATTTCATCAATCATGTCTCCGGGTAGGTCTCTTAAAATATTGGGTTGTCTATCCATTTTGTGTTTTTATACTGTAAAATAGACAAGAGTTAGATTCATAAAAAAAATACTTATTAATACAAGCAATTTTTACATATATCATAAAGCATAAGCACACTATATTACATATATTACACCACACGAATACAACTATCTTATTCCGACTCGCTCGTTTCTTCTTCTTCGGTTTTGGTTTGTTTTGCCAAGTTTCTAGGGATATATGATGTTCCCCTAATACGAGCCATCATTATCCACATTGGTTTAGAAAAACCTGGTGGTTTAGAGGTTCCCGGGTCATTGTTACAACTTAAGGACTTCGGGGGTTGACGATACATATAAAGTTCATCGGGGTTGGAATTAGATTTCTCTATTTTTATGCCCTTTTCCTTATTATTTTCTTTTGCCTTTTTAAATTCAGTTGGGGTAATTTCTATAACATCATCGAAATTCTCGTCGGAATCCGATTCATCGGAGAATTGGTAATCCTCCCAATATTTTGCTTCCTTGGCGGAAACACCATTGACCATAATTTACCTTGGTCGATTGGTTGAGGATTTTCTTTTACTTAACCGTTTTATTATTTCCCCCACCGGTTCTATTTCTTCATCCGGTTCCGATTCTCCTTCCGGTTCCGATTCTTCTTCCGGTTCCGACTCTTCTTCCGGTTCCTCTTCGGGAACTTGTGAATCAGTCCACGAATCATTCCAATTTATATTTGACTCTTCATTATTATTAGGTGAGTCAATAGGACTTGTTCTAGAGGTAGACATCTATCACATAATATCAAACGCGTTAAGAGATTAATATATCACATAATATTCACATGTTAAAAATATATAGTTTCCAACAAAATTTGTTAAGCAATCATTTTTCAAGTAAACACGGTCGAAGTCCAGACTCACTAATGCATCATAACAAACTCGATAAGACACACTAATGCAAAATTCTGGTTCTCTAAGACCAACGCTCTGATACCAACTGAAATGTCCCGTTCTTATTGATTAAAAACGTTCCATATTAATTGATTTCGTTGCGAGGTTTTGACCTCTATATGAGACGTTTTTCAAAGACTGCATTCATTTTTAAAACAAACCATAACCTTTATTTCATAAATAAAGGTTTAAAAAGCTTTACGTAGATTATCAATTAATGATAATCTAAAATATCCTGTTTACACACGACCATTACATAATGGTTTACAATACAAATATGTTACATCGAAATCAGTTTCTTGAATGCAGTTTTTACACAATATCATATAAACATGGACTCCAAATCTTGTCCTTATTTTAGTATGCAACAGCGGAAGCTTTTAATATTCACCTGAGAATAAACATGCTTTAAACGTCAACAAAAATGTTGGTGAGTTATAGGTTTAACCTATATATATCAAATCGTAACAATAGACCACAAGATTTCATATTTCAATACACATCCCATACATAGAGATAAAAATTATTCATATGGTAAACACCTGGTAACCGACATTAACAAGATGCATATATAAGAATATTCCCATCATTCATGGACACCCTTCGGATATGATATAAATTTCGAAGTACTAAAGCATCCGGTACTTTGGATGGGGTTTGTTAGGTCCAATAGATCTATCTTTAGGATTCGCGTCAATTAGGGTGTCTGTTCCCTAATTCTTAGATTACCAGACTTAATAAAAAGGGGCATATTCGATTTCGATAATTCAACCATAGAATGTAGTTTCACGTACTTGTGTCTATTTTGTAAATCATTTATAAAACCTGCATGTATTCTCATCCCAAAAATATTAGATTTTAAAATTGGGACTATAACTCACTTTCACAGATTTTTACTTCGTCGGGAAGTAAGACTTGGCCACTGGTTGATTCACGAACCTATAACAATATATACATATATATCAAAGTATGTTCAAAATATATTTACAACACTTTTAATATATTTTGATATTTTAAGTTTATTAAGTCAGCTGTCCTCGTTAATAACCTACAACTAGTTGTCCACAGTTAGATGTACAGTAATAAATCGATAAATATTATCTTGAATAAATCCTTGACCCAGTGTATACGTATCTCGGTATTGATCACAACTCAAACTATATATATTTTGGAATCAACCTCAACCCTGTATAGCTAACTCCAACATTCACATATAGAGTGTCTATGGTTGTTCCGAAATATATATAGATGTGTCGACATGATAGGTCGAAACATTGTATACGTGTCTATGGTATCTCAAGATTACATAATATACAATACAAGTTGATTAAGTTATGGTTGGAATAGATTTGTTACCAATTTTCACGTAGCTAAAATGAGAAAAATTATCCAATCTTGTTTTACCCATAACTCCTTCATTTTAAATCCGTTTTGAGTGAATCAAATTGCTATGGTTTCATATTGAACTCTATTTTATGAATCTAAACAGAAAAAGTATAGGTTTATAGTCGAAAAAATAAGTTACAAGTCATTTTTGTAAAGGTAGTCATTTCAGTCGAAAGAACGACGTCTAGATGACCATTTTAGAAAACATACTTCCACTTTGAGTTTAACCATAATTTTTGGATATAGTTTCATGTTCATAATAAAAATCATTTTCTCAGAATAACAACTTTTAAATCAAAGTTTATCATAGTTTTTAATTAACTAACCCAAAACAGCCCGCGGTGTTACTACGACGGCGTAAATCCGGTTTTACGGTGTTTTTCATGTTTCCAGGTTTTAAATCATTAAGTTAGCATATCATATAGATATAGAACATGTGTTTAGTTAATTTTAAAAGTCAAGTTAGAAGGATTAACTTTTGTTTGCGAACAAGTTTAGAATTAACTAAACTATGTTATAGTGATTACGGGTTTAAACCTTCGAATAAGATAGTTTTATATATATGAATCGAATGATGTTATGAACATCATTACTACCTCAAGTTTAGTAGGTAAACTTACTGGAAGTGACAAGAAATGATCTAGCTTCAAAGGATTTTTGATGGCTTGAAAGTTCTTGAAGTAGGATCATGACACAAAAACAAGTTCAAGTAAGATTTTTACTCGAATTAAGATAGTTTATAGTTATAGAAATTGAATCAAAGTTTGAATATGAATATTACCTTGAATAAGAAAGATAACCTACTGTATATAACAAAGGTTTCTTGATCTTAGATGATTACTTGGAATGGATTAGAAAGCTTGAAAGTAAATTAGTAAACTTGAAGGGATTTTTGAAGTGTTCTTGAAGTGTTCTTCCTATGATGATTATAGCTTGATTCTTGAAGTGATTTTTTGATGAAGATGATGATTAACTACTGGAAAAATACGTTCATAATAGTGTGTGTGTGTTGAGAGAGAATTAGAAAGAGAATTGGAAGTGAAATGGAGTGAATGATGAGTGGTAATTGGTGAGTGGTGAGTGGTGAGTGGGGTTAAAAGGAGTTCTAGTTAGTTGACTAGCTCATGGTAGAAATTAAAATTGATTAGTCATACATGACAAAATCAAGAGTGGAATCCCATGCTAGTTCCTATTGGTATATACCCATAGTAAGTACGTTTTGAAGCTGTGTATAATACGGGTAAGAATACGACTAGAATTCTTGATGAAAGAAAAGAATGGGAAAGTAACTGTAACCATTTTCGTTAAGTATGAGTGTTTTGATATATGTCTTGAAGTCTTCCAAAAGTATTTTAATACATCTAAATACACTACATGTATATACATTTTAACTGAGTCGTTAAGTCATCGTTAGTCGTTACATGTAAGTGTTGTTTTGAAACCTTTAGGTTAACGATCTTGTTAAATGTTGTTAACCCAATGTTTATAATATCAAATGAGATTTTAAATTATTATATTATCATGATATTATCATGTATGAATATCTCTTAATATGATATATATACATTAAATGTCTTTACAACGATAATCGTTACATATATGTCTCGTTTAAAAATCATTAAGTTAGTAGTCTTGTTTTTACATATGTAGTTCATTATTAATATACTTTATGATATGTTTACTTATCATAGTATCATGTTAACTATATATATATATCCATATATATGTCATCATATAGTTTTTACAAGTTTTAACGTACGTGAATCACCGGTCAACTTGGGTGGTCAATTGTCTATATGAAACATATTTCAATTAATCAAGTCTTAACAAGTTTGATTGCTTAACATGTTGAAAACATTTAATCATGTAAATATCAATCTCAATTAATATATATAAACATGGAAAATTTCTGGTCACTACAGTAATCATCTATGATACATTTTAACTTGCAATAAAAATTTCAAATCCATTGTTTTCAACTCATGTCTACCACAGGACACTCGAAGGAGTTGCATCACAAAAGTTCATTAATAAACTTGACATTGGTGCCACTATTGATATGAGAGTATGAATTGACAAGAATGAATAAATCAATGTGATTCAACTAAATCAACATCATTGCTCTCCAAGAAGTTGGTTGTTAGTGCCTTGGTAATCTTATATTGTTAGTGGCAGCTACGTACTACCTTATGGACTATGATACCTCTTTTTGCTTGGAATAAATTTTCAGTTAACAATATAGTACCCTTCCTTACCATTTGGAATCATATGATACTAGTACCACGAAACTCAACCAAATTTATTCCGGCCAAATCTCTTTGATGCATGATGTGTGACAACCCGGAAATTTCTGACCAAATTTAAACTTTAATCTTTATATATTTCCGACACGATAAGCAAAGTTTGTTAAGTTGAATCTCAAGAATTTTAAACTGTGTTCATACATTCATTTAACCTCGACCAAATTCCAAAGATACACGAACCATTATAGGAACGGATATGGTTATATATGTATATATGTATATATTATAACTTGAAAACGTTAACAAGTATTAGACGTATAATACTTTACATGAAAGTTGTTGTTTTAAAATATATTTAATAATTATCGACGAAATTAAAAGATAATATCAAATGATTGAATTATTAGATACATTGAATTATGATTACAAGTCTTTGTTGAAAGGTCCACTATGATTGAGAAAATCTATTCCTCTTAACCATATTCGGAAAATGGTAAAGTGATTTACAAGTAAGAACAAAAGTGTCATTAACAAGGATTAGACAAAAGTTAGTGGTAGACTAAAGTTAATAAGAATGATTTAGTTACAAGTGTACGAAAACGTTTTCGATATAATTAAACTTGTTTATTAAAATATCTTTGTTTAAATAACGTGAATTGGGATATTGATTATTAGATATGTATATATATTGAAAACTTACAACTTGTATTTAAAATATATGTTTTCTAATTAATTAAGTACACGATAGTAACACTCACTTAGTAAATGCGATTGATATTTAAAACGTTAGTGTATAAATAAATTGTATCTATTTAAGCTTTAAAGTATAAACGAAACGTGTTATTATATTTTTCTAAACGATTATAAAAACGAACTTTGAAATGTAATTGGTTTTGTAAAACCAAATATAATATCATTAGATAAATAATTCAAAAATATATATTATGTACAAATTTACAATTCTAAATAAAAATATATATATTTTAACTTGGTCATAAAACGTCTTGATTTAAAATAATAAATTTTGATATACAACGAGTCACTGATTTATATAAGCAAATGACCACAACGCTCAATTTTATAAGTTACATTTTTATTAAAGTGATTTATTGAAGAGTAAGTCAAATTATTAATAAGAGTACACGTCGCGTAACGTAAAAGACTAGTTTTCTCAGCGTACGAAATGTCGTTTGAAAAATCGAAAGTGGGACATGAGACGAGTGACAACGACCGTGTCATTCGTGTAAAAAATATATTTTTACCATGAACGTAAATATAATATAATATATAAGTAATTATATAAATTAAATATAATATATATATATATATATATATATATATATATATATATATATATAATAATAATAATAATAATAATAAAAGAAGTGTCGGCAGGTTTTACGAAGTGCATATTAGCTGGAATCATGTCCCATGCGATCGCATGGGCACAACACACACCCACCATGCGATCGCATGGTAAGGGAAGAGTGGTTAACATGTTAAATTCGAACGATTTGATCAGTTTACACACACATATCACTCTATATCTCTCTATATATGATATATACTCCGTATATTATTTAATTTATTTAAATTATTATTATTATTATTATTATTATTATTATTATTATTATTGTTGTTGTTGTTGTTGTTATTAGTAGTATTATTATTAATTTATATTATACATAAAATACTACGACAAGGGTATGTAGGAGCGATTTCAAAAATGGTTGTTCGAGTGGGACAGGGCTAAGGAAATTATGGGTTATAGCTATGGAGGTGATGGGTATGGTTCATGGGTATGCTCGTGAGGTCAATCTAGTGTTTATCGTCTCCGTTGCGTCTACGTACCTTTTCCGCAATATTGAATCTCAATATTGATACGTGAGTACTCATAATTTAACTTTTACATACTAATAGTGTATCCCTGACTAGTGCTCGAGTATATAGGATTATGCATGTTTGTACTTTTGATATTGCCTTTAGTTAGGTTATGTTGAATCCTGAATTAGTTATATATGCGGTTGAGATAGGGTATAAGATATGCATGTCGTTGGAAAGCTAGAGAAAAATTAAGAACTTTTCCTTTAGATATCGAATGGTTTCGATGAACGGATTTGAAGTTATAGTCAATCGAATTTTTGTAAAAATGATTATTATTATCGTCGTTATTATCGTTGTTCTAGTTTTATCTTATTATTATTATTATTATTATTATTATTATTATTATTATTATTATTATTATTATTATTATTATTATTATTATTATTATTATTATTATTATTATTATTATTATTATTATTATTATTATTATTATTATTACCTTTATCAATAAAAGGATTTATCATTAAAAATTGTTATTTTTATTATTATTACTATCGTTAAAGTTATAATTAGTATTATTATTATTATTATTATTATCTAATTATTATTATTATTATTATTATTATTATTATTATTATTATTATTATTATTATTATTATTATTATTATTATTATTATCATTATTAATATATATATCATTATTTAAAAATGGTTATTGTTATTGTTATTATTATTATTATATTATCATTAAAATAATTATTAGTATTATCGTTAACAATGTCATAGTAATTATCATTATGAATATTATTGTAATTAAAACTAATATTAGTAACACCTAATTATTTTGATTACTATTATTATCATTATTATGCACACGATATAAAAGACGATTAAAAACTATTAAACGAAACGATTAGGAAATAATGAGTAAGAGTATCATGATGAAATTAAAATATTATAAGATATTGATTTAGATAAAATTATCGTTTTTATTATTATTTTTATTATTACTATTATTATTAAAAGTATCGTTAGTATTAAAACTATCATTTTAACAAAAATTATCATTTTAATAGAAATGTCATTGTTACCATAAAATATCATTATTATTATCATTTTAAATAGAGTTATTATTTTAAAAATAATATTAAAAAGTATCGTAAATATTAAAGTTATCATAATTAGAATTATCGTTTTATCATAATGTCATCTTAGTAATTATAAATATTGATATTTTTATGATTATTATTACAAAATAATACAACTTTTACTTACTATTATTATAGATATTATTTTATCAAATAAATATGTGATACAAACATATTTTACTACGTGTAATAAATTACTTTAATAATACCTATCATATTATCTTTATGATATTAAATAAACTCTATAAATTTTATTACTTAATAGATATAAAAGTATATTATAAATTTTAATATAAAATTTTATCTATTAATAAATGAATTATATTATTTACTCTAATAGATCTTTTAAAAATATTTAAAAATATAAAACAACGATATTTAAAATATATTATAATCATGTATAAATTTTGAAAATCATTTTGAGTCAAATTGACTTTTATTGACTTTTGCATAATAGTCTCGAGCATTAGGATTGTGGTACACTATGACCTGACCTAAATTGCTATACAAATAATGACCAACATATAAATATATATATACTTAATTTAGGTTCGTGAATCCGAGGCCAACCTTGCACTTGTTCAATGACGTTATATGTATTTTTACTACGAAATACAATAGGTGAGTTTCATTTGCCTTTTTACCCTTTATATTTTTGGGCTGAGAATACATGCGAAATTTTTATAAATGTTTTACGAAATAGACACAAGTAATCGAAACTACATTATATGGTTGAATGATCGAAGCCGAATATGCCCCTTTTTGCTTGGTAGCCTAAGAATTAGGGAACATCACTAATTTTGAGAATTAGTACAGGCCTAATTGACGCGAATCCTAAAGATAGATCTATTGGGCCTAACGAACCCCATCCAAAGTACCGGATGCTTTAGTATTTCGATGTTATTTTTATCATGTCCGAAGGATTTTCCAGAATGATAGGGGATATTTTTATATGCATCTTGTTAATGTCGGTTACCAGGTGTTCACCATATGAATAATTTTTGTCTCTATGCATGGGACGTATATTTATGAGAACTGAAAATGAAATTCTCGTGGTCTATTAAAATGATGAAAATGATTGATTATGATAAACTAATGAACTCACCAACCTTTTGGTTGACACTTTAAAGCATGCTTATTCTCAGGTATGAAAGAAATCTTCCGCTGTGCATTTGCTCATATTAGACATATTACTTGGAGTCATTCATGACATATTTCAAAAGACGTTGCATTCGAGTCGTTGAGTTCATCAAGATTATTATTAAGTCAATTATAGTTGGATATATTATAAAATAGTATGCATGCCTGTCAACTTTTGATGTAATGAAAGTTTTTCTTTTAAAACGAATGCAATGTTTGTAAAATGTATCATATAGAGGTCAAATACCTCGCGATGTAATCATATGTTATTGTATTCGTTCTTATGAATTAGGTCTTTACATGATGCATCATCTTATTATATGAATAAATGAATGGTCTAGATCGAAAATTTTGTAAATCCAACAAACAAAACTTAAACAAAAATCATATCTCGAATGAGATCCTATTTACATCAACTTCAACGACCAAAGTTGCCGGTTGACATCAGCTTAAAAATACCAATACTACACACAAAAATCACCTATCTAGCGACCACCTCACTTTTCGATTAAACCTATTTTAATTTTAATTTAATTAATTTTCAAATTCAGTTTCAAACCCTCTATCCAAATTTCTAAATCCAAATCGATAAATTAGAACCGCATCAATGCACGACCAAGTACAAATTTGGACCCCAATCGATAAAATAATAAGATAATAAGATAATAAGATAATAATTTTTTTGAAATCCCAATGTAAATATATTGGTCCCAGTGAAACTATAAATTAATAATTACTAATTTTTTTTTAAATCCTAATATTCATTGAACTTGACAAATTCATTAATGTGTGAATGTACATACATGGGAATTTTGAAGGACCTTGTTTATGTTTTGTTCAAATAGGTAAACTGAACGGACATGATAATTTCGAATGTTGATGCATTAATTTGAGACTTGCTCACAAATATAAGCCAAAATTTTAAATTGATAATTTATTAATTTATTCATATAATAATATCTCGCTAAATTAATAAAATATTTCGATCTCAACATTATTAATTTATATAGGTTTTCACTGTAAATTTTTTGATGGTTGAAGGTGTAAAATGTCATAACACATAACGTAAAGGTTAACACTTGAAAGTTATGAGATGTTCAAAGCAAACATTTTTCATTTTGCCCAATCGCTCCACCGTCCTCCGTCGCGCTGTGCATCTACTTCCTCGATCTTTCTATACTTTCAAGTACACACATAAACATAACTACGCGATCACAAACCCTAATTTTGAAATTAAACACACACGTACAAATACAATTTCAAAGTCATTCGCTCAAAACCTAACGCAGATCTGTATTTGAAAACTATCTGTTGACGAATTACGATCAGGAAATACTCTCATTCAAATTGTAAAAATGGTACTTGTGGCTTCTGTTAGAGATTATATAAATCGTATGTTACAAGATATTTCTGGAATGAAAGTGCTCATACTTGATTCACAAACGGTAACCTTCAATTCTTATTTTATTTTCAATTTTAATTTATGTATCTATTATATATTCATGTTGTTATAATTAGGATTAGTGATTAGTGATTAGTGATGTTGTTTTCGAGTATTGAATGGATCATGTAGTTGTTTTAATGTAATTAGCATTTGATTCAATGTATCAAAGGGATTAGTAATAATCAGCTGATTTGTTGTAGCTAGTGTGGGAGTAGATGTTACTTGAAGTTCGCTATACGGTTATATGTATGTTTTGTACGTAACATCTGAAATAAGACTATATTTTAACAAAGGTACGATTCACGAAACGTAAAGTACAAGTTTTCTCAGTATACGAAAGGACGTTCGAAAAACCGGAACCGGGACATAAGTCGAGTGATGACGTACGACTTATTGGAACGAAAATTACAAGTCAACTATGCACGTGAATTTAATATAATATATAATTAATTATATAAATTATATATATTATATATAAATATAATATTATGTCGACAAAGATAAAAACAAACAAACCAGGCTGGTGACAGTTGGCCATGCGATCGCATGGTCGTATGCCCATGAAACCATGCGATCGCATGGTGGGTGACGGTGGCTCAAATCTATAAATTCGCCCGATTTTGTTTCAGTTCTTCATTTTCTTTATATTTATCTCTGTATTATTATTATTATTATATTATTATTATTATTATTATTATTATTATTATTATTATTATTATTATTATTATTATTATTAATCTTAATATTTTTAGTAATATTATACATAAAATATTACGACGAGGTTATGAGCGTGTCACTTTCAAAATGGTTTTCGAGCGGGATAGAGCTAAGGAAATTATGGGTTATTTCCAAGGAGGTTATGGGTAATGTTCGGGGTTATATTTATGAATCAAACATAGTGTTTATCATCTCCGATGCGTCTACGTGCTTTCCTGCAATATTGTATATCAATATTAAACTGTGAGTTTCATTGCTCCCTTTTTAATTGCTTTTGCAATATACATTTTTGGGCTGAGAATACATGCAATTTATTTTAAACGCAATGGATACAAGTACATACTAAATTCTACACTGAGTTTAAACCGAAAATCCCTTAGCTTTGGTAACTAGTAACTGCCAGTACATAGGATGTGGACTGGTGGGCGCGAATAACAATATATGGATCCATAGGGCTTGACATCCCCGTCCGAGCTAGAGCGCTAGCCTTTTAACGGACGTGTGTTATTTGAGTTTAGGACACGTTGGTTTGCGTGTATTAAAACGAATGGGGTATTTATCATTATAACGTTAAAGTTTAGTTACCAGGGTGCTCTATTATGTAGAATCTATTGATAAACGTTTCTGGATGAAACAACTGAAATCTTGTGATCCATTTTTATATAATCTATTGATAAACGTTTCTGGATGAAACAACTGAAATCTTGTGATCCACTTTTATATACAGATTATGCGAAATACTAAAATTATGAACTCACCAACCTTTGTGTTGACACTTGTTAGCATGTTTATTCTCAGGTTTCCTAGAAGTCTTCCGCTGTTTGCTTATATGTTAGACAAGCTATGTGCATGGAGTCATACATGGCATATTTTTCAAGGGAACGTTGCATTCACCAGATCATCACCATGTATCTTATTTTGACTGCATTGTCAATGGAAGTACTATTGTAAACTATTATTTAGAGTGATTGTCTATATGTATAAATCATCAGATGTCGAAAACCTTTGATTTAAATATTCATTTATGGTGTGCATTTTCAAAAGAATGCAATGTTTACAAAACGTATCATATAGAGGTCAAATACCTCGCAATGAAATCAATGAATGACGTATTATCCATATGGATTTGGAGCGATCGTCACAGGACCGGACTAACCAATAATACAATGAATCAATGAATATAGAGTTCTCTCAGTTTATGTTTTAATAAATCTACACATGCCTTATTTTATAACAACTACCAAGTATGGAATTAAAGCTATACGTAACTAATTATTTAGTCAGATGAGCCTACATTGCTACTGTATTGTATTTTTCACTCACTATCTATTAAATCTTTTAATATTGAGTGTTTGTTATGCTACTGTAATATGGATAACAAAGAGAGAAAAATAGAACTTAAAACCTTCAAACCGGACCGGACCAAACTGGACCAAATCGGGCAGTAATACAACTTTCTTGGTCTAGTCTGGTTTCATATATGTTGAAACCGTGGATGCCGGTTTGGTTTGAGATTTAGTCGAAACCGGACCAAACCGGACCGTGAACACCCCTACATAAAATAACACTGCAAAATAGTCGTCGCAAAAGACTTTCGGCGGCGAATCAATGGAGTGATGGAGTCGATGTATTTGCAGCGATACATCGCCGCAAAAGGTTTTTGCGGCGATTTTTGGGTCCAGTTGCTGCAAGAAAACTCGTCCCAAAAGGGCGTATTCACAGTAGTGACTCTCAGTTTCAATTCAACTTCCAAACATGCTTAACCATTACAAATTTTAATATTCAATATATATAGAGAGATATAGGTACTTACATACCAAACACTTAACCACTAGTGAAGAAAAACCTAACAGTAGCTCAACAATCACACAAAATTATGTCATGCATGTAGTTACTAAAAATATAATTGAACAAACTCGAACTTGTTTCTAACGTTGGAATGAATAACCTTGAACAAATAATGGAAGAAGGGAGCGAGTCTAGTTGCATAACCTTGAAACCAACCAAGCTACCAATGCCAACAATTGTATAACCTTGAACCTACTCAAACTACCATTGTACATTCTTGAACCTTCCAACTGTTGAACCTACTAACCCCAAACCTATCAATAATTGTACATCCTTAATCCTACGCAAAGTACCATTGATATCTTTGTACCTTCCAACAAAAGATATGCGATGATAATCATCTATGCTACATTTTAACTTACAGTAAGAATTTTAAATCCATTATCTTCAACTCATGTCTACCACATGCCACTTGAGGGAGTTCCATCACAATAGCTCACAATTTAAACTTGACATTGATGTCAATATTGATATGAGAGTCTAGATTGACAGGAATAAATAAATCAATGCGATTCAACTAAATCAACACCAATGCTCTTCAAGAAGTTGGTTATTAGTGTTTGGGCAACCTTATACTATTAGTTGGCAGCTCCGTAGTACCTTATGGACTACTATGCCTCTTTTTGCTTGAAATAAATATCCAGTTAACAATATACAATCTCTACTTATCACTAAGAGTCATAAAATATTAGTACGGCGAAACTGAACCAAATTTGTTCTGATGCATCATCATATTATATGAATAAATGAATGTCCAAGATCAAAAATCTAGTAAATCCAGGCTATCCAGCAAACAAAACTGAAACAAAAATCATATCTCAAGTGAGATCCCGTTTACATCAACTTCAACGACTAAAGTTGCCGGTTGACATCACCCTAAAAATACCCGATAGTGGACACAAAAACCACCCATCTAGCTACCACCTTACTTTTCGACTACACTTATTTTAATTTTGATTTAAACTTAATTAATTAATTAATAAATAATTAATTAATTTATTTACCAATAATTAATTAATAAATAATTAATTAATTTATTTACCTATATACTAAATATCGACCAAATTTTGGTCGTTTCAGTTTAATACCTATATACTAAATGTCGACCAAAATTTTGGTCGTTTCAGTTTAAACGAATTGTCGTTTTGAGTTTGCGTTCACACTATAAACGGCCCCCCAAGTTCGACTTAATTTACAAAATGGCCCCTCAAGTTTACACTTTTTCAGGGGTAGAAAGCGTAAATATATAATTTTATTAAAATAAAATAAACTACTTCCACCCGAATTTTTAACGGGCCCTATCTTTTCGCTCGGTGCGAGTTAAATTTTTCCGAGACCACCGTTCAACTCGAAAAAATCAGGCGAACCCAACGGGACTAACTATACACGAAACGGACATCGTTAAAAAAACACTTGATAACGGGCGCTATATTCTTGCTCGGTGCGAGTTAAATTTTTTCGAGACCACCGTTTGACTCGAAATAATTTTACGAACACAACGCGACTAACTATACGCTAAACGGACATCGTTAAAAAAACACTAAGTATTTCGGCCTATATTACATACATATACATACACGTCCATCAAACAATCCAACAAACTAGATATATTAGGTACCAAACAACGTATATCCAAAAACGACCGCGCGTCGAATACAGCCGCAGCAACGCGCAGTCAAATTTTTTTCTAGTTAGTTTTCAAACTCAATTTCAAACCATCTATCCAAATCCAAATATACATAAATTTGGTAGTTGAAGGTGTAAAATGTCATAACACATAACGTAAAGGTTAACACTTGAAAGTTATGTGATGTTCAAAGCAAACATTTTTCATTTTGCCCAATCGCTCCACCGTCCTCCGTCGCGCTGTGCATCTACATCCTCGAAGATCACATCTTTCTACACTTTCAAGTACACACATAAAACATAAATACACGATCACAAACCCTAATTTTGAAATTAAACACACACGCACAAATACAATTTAAGTCATTCGCTCAAAACCTAACGCAGATCTGTATCTGAAAACTATCTGTTGACGAATTACGATCAGGAAATACCATCTTTCAATTTGTAAAAATGGTACTTGTGGCCTCTGTTAGAGATTATATAAATCGTATGTTACAAGATATTTCTGGAATGAAAGTGCTCATACTTGATTCACAAACGGTAACTTCAACTCTTATTTTATTTTCAATTTTAATTTATGCATCTACTATATATGCACGTTGTTATAATTATGATTAGTGATTAGTGATGTTGTTTTCGAGTATTGAATGGATCATGTATATCTTTTAATGTAATTAGCATCTGATTCAATGTATCAAAGGGATTAGTAATAATCAGCTGATTTGTAGATGTTACTTGAAGTTCGTTGTACAGTTATATGTATGTTTTGTACGTAACATCTGAAATATTGTGATGGCTGAATCAATGCTATTGGGTTTTTAGGTTCCTGTTTTGAAATCAATGATCAATAGCATTTTGTTTAGTAGATATGGAGATGGAGATTGTGGCCCTGCTAAATAAATTCTTTAGGATTATGTATAAAATTGTACTTTCAGTCTCTAGTAATTGTATATGTTGATAGTTTATTGGATTCTTGGGAGTAATTGTATATGTTATGATGCAGGTTAGTGCTGTCAGTGTTGTGTATTCTCAATCCGAACTTCTGCAAAAAGAAGTGTTTTTGGTAGAATTGGTTGATTCGATCTCCATGTCAAAGGAGTCAATGTCACATCTCAAAGCTGTTTATTTTTTGCGCCCAACATCAGAGAATATCCAGCATTTGAAACGTCAACTAGCTAAACCTCGATTTGGAGAATACAACCTCTGTAAGTTTCTGTCAGATATATAAAGTAATAGCTTATATGATAGATTGATAGGTTTCTAATTGTATATGTTAATGTTATTTACAGTTTTCTCAAATATGTTGAATACTACTCAGCTCCATATCTTAGCCGATTCAGATGAACATGAAGTCGTTCAACAAGTCCAGGTTAGTATATAGTCTGATTTGTTAAATAGACTTTTAGTAATTTAGGCATGGTTGTTGGATTTGTCCATGAATCATGATTATAGTTCTATGTTGCAGGAGTTTTTTGCCGATTTTGTTGCAATTGATACCTATCATTTTACTTTGAACACACCTGCAAATCATATGTATATGCTTCCAGCTGTTATAGATCCTCCAAACCTGCAAAGTTACTGTGATCGAATTGTTGATGGACTTGCAGCTCTCTTTTTGTCTTTTAAGAAGAGGCCTGTTATACGATATTCACGAACATCTGATATTGCCAAAAGGATAGCTCATGAAGCTTCGGTGAGTTAAATCCTTTTCTAATTCTACTTGAGATACAATTCTGAGTTCTAGGTCTGTAATGATTTAGGCTCTTGAACTTTTAGTTCGTTATGTTTAGAAGAGTCTCAATAGTAAGAAGTGCTTGGATTAGCATTTTGGAACCTCACTTTTATTTTGTTTCTTCATCTTCCATTGGATGCAACAGAAGCTTATGTACCAGCAGGAAAGTGGCCTATTTGATTTCAGACGCACAGAAATTTCTCCTTTGTTGCTTGTAATTGATAGGAGGGATGACCCTGTTACTCCATTACTGAATCAGTGGACGTATCAGGTATAATCATTGAGGGTTTATAATCAAACTATATTAGATTAGATGCTTGAAATATTGGAAACAATAATATTCATTACTTATCTTTTTAGGCAATGGTCCATGAGTTGATCGGGATTAAAGACAATAAGGTAGATTTAGGAAATGTGGGGAAATTTTCGAAGGATGAACAGGTCAGCTTTACTTCTTTAATCCTTATATGCATATCTCTAAGTATATCTTCAGGAGTATGTTGAATTATTGCATTGTTTATATTTATAGACCTATTAAACCGGAAGTAAAAATTTATCTGTCTTTGGATAGGAGGTTGTATTGTCTTCTGAACAAGATGCCTTTTTTAAGGCTAATATGTATGAAAATTTTGGAGACATTGGAATGAGTATAAAGCGGATGGTCGACGATTTTCAGCAAGTGGCAAAAAGCAATAAAAATATCCAGACTATCGGTTTGTACAAATAGATCTTTATCATTATGTTGTTGCTATTAGTTAAAGGTGGAATGTTCAAATAATTACAACTGCAAATTGTTCAGTAACACAATCTAACTGTACCACTTTTCATCAAGTGCAGAAGACATGGCTAAATTCGTTGACAACTATCCAGAGTATCGAAAAATGCAAGGAAATGTGTCTAAGCATGTAACCCTGGTAACAGAAATGAGCAAGATAGTTGAGGAGCGCAAACTCATGTTAGTATCACAAACGGAACAAGAATTGGCTTGTAATGGTGGCCAAGGAGCAGCATTTGAGGTACCTCCACATTTTGTATTTTCATGTCAGTTTTTTTAATTTCCATAGTTATATAGTTATATAAGTTAGAATGTACTTTTAATGTATCGTCTTTTTAGGGATTTTGTTAAAAAGTTGTTCTTTAAAGGAAGAAAACAAACCAACATTAATTAATGTTAAGAAGGTAATATCATGTGTATGTGAGATGCCAGACCTAAATTAAACTACAACGTCATCATTATTTAGTGATGATTGAATAAGAGAAGTCATAAAGTAGGGGTTATAATGATGTGTATACTTTCATGCTTTATTTTTTTTAATTACATGATGTTTCTTTTTGTGTAGATTTTTTATTGTATTAGAGTTATCTTAGTTTAGACTATTAACTTGACCCCTGTGTGATTGTTTTGTAGGCTGTCACAAATCTTTTGAATAACGAGAGTGTCTCAGACATCGATCGACTACGTCTTGTCATGTTGTATGCTTTGAGATATGAAAAAGAGAGCCCTGTTCAACTCATGCAACTTTTCAATAAACTGGCTTCTCGCTCTCCCAAGTATAAGCCAGGGGTAAATGCACTATTAATATTAATACTTTGATTATAATCTGGTAGCGGTGGCAAAAATGGTGGGTCATTCAGGTTGGGTAGAAATGGGAACGGGTTGTTTTACGGCTTGTCAAAAATGGACAAAGAGTCCAATCATTTGATAACAATGATAAATTAATTTTCTAAAATAATACGGAGTAATGATTTAGAAGGTTTTATGCCATTGCATAAGAACTTGTTAAAATGGTATCCTTTAAGCTATTTTTTATCTCGTGCTAAAGATCGAACATAATCTGAATCGACCTTTTTGGAAGTAAATGGGTAGAAATTGTCATCTCTGCTTTGTTAACTAGAAATAAGCTAATATGGTCTTTTTACCCGTGAAACACAACTAATCTGATTATCTCCTTCTCTATTGATGACAGCTTGTACAATTCCTTCTAAAGCAAGCAGGGGTTGATAGAAGGACTGGAGATCTGTATGGTAACAGAGATATTTTGAACATTGCCCGTAACATGGCTCGTGGGCTAAAGGTTTGCATTAAACATGTTCCACTTCAAATTACTGAAATGCCCATGACAGTTCATTTTGATATTTTTGTTTTGTTTTGTTATCAGGGGGTTGAGAATGTGTACACTCAGCATCAACCTCTTCTATTTCAAACAATGGAGAGCATCACAAAGGGAAGATTGAGAGATGTTGATTACCCTTTTGTTGGGAATCACTTTCAGCAGGGCAGGTTTGTTCTCTATATGACATCTTATTTGCACTAAAATGTGCATCTTATAAAGATTCTGTTTAATGTAGTCAAGCGCAAATGTTTTCTTATGTTATTCTAGAGGTGTAATTCTGACCCATTTATTTACGAATGGGTCAATTGAGCTTATGTTTTTATCTTTAATGAGGGACGGGTGAAGCAGGCCAAATGGATTTGACAGGTTGGAAGTTGCCCACGATGTATTTTTTGATGAATAAACCTTTTAAATCATCTATAAATTATTATGTTATTATTGAAATACTATAGTATTTGTAATCTCTTTTGACCCATAATTTATTTATCAGTGTAAAGCAATTGATGAACTAATGTAATTTCTGTAAGCTTACATCGTGTTATCAAGTAAAACACAATTTTTTTCTCTTCATAATGCAAGCTTGTTCATTGATGGCAGGCCACAAGAGGTCGTAATCTTTATTGTTGGTGGGACGACATATGAGGAATCACGCTCAGTTGCTCTGCAAAATGCATTTAATTCTGGAATCCGTTTTGTACTCGGAGGTTCATCACTTCTAAATTCTAAAAGGTTAGCTGGTCAATAGTAAGATAATTTAATCATTTATGAAGTTAGCAGAGATCACTTATCATCTCTAGAGAATAATGAACGTCTGTTACATTCATACATGCATACATGTTACACGCATACTTGCATACATGCATACGTGCATGCACCATGTGCGATGTGTTTGTACATGTGTGGATACATCCACTTGTATGCACCATATATAATAGGTAGGTATGTGTATGCACACACGCGGGCAGGTATACATACACAATTATTGAGTGTAGTGATTTATCAAATGAAGCTAAAAATGGAAGTGATGGTCTAATATATTGTAAAATAGATATGAGTTTAAGTGTTTGAGATCTGTATTATGGTATTTGCAGGTTTCTGAAGGACCTTGAAGAGGCTCAACGTATTGCTCGGTCAAGCACCGGTGTTGTTTAAATTGATTTTTGCAACGTCATTTTCACTTTGAAAGCATGTAAGTAATCACTTTTTGAACTCGATTATGAAACGAGATGTAAAAAGATCAGGAGGTAACGATTTGATTAGGAATCAACCAAAATGTGTTACGTTATGATGTTCATAAGATTGTAAAAACTGAAAAGGATAGTATAATTAATATAGGCTAAATGGTTGTTATATCATACGATGTTAGTTGTCTTTTAACACTATAGCTGTATGATATAGCTCTGGTTTGATTTTCATAATTAGCTAAGTATAGAATTACAACTGTTGTGGACCAAGGACTCGTTGGGACCAGTCGGTGGTTAGGACCATTTAATATCACAACGGGTAGGGTCATCTTGTTTGGCGATATGCAAACAGGGCCATCAAATCATTTACTTTGATAGTATGCAACCAAGTTAATAATCGAGAATGTTTGCAGTGTTCCATTCTTGGTACATACCAAATTAAGTACTTTTACCTTTTTAGAGGGAACTAACGGTTATACACGCCACGGCAATTATTTTAAGGCTTCAAGTGCTTCGAAATGTATTGAACTGTACAGGTTTGCTTTATGTGAATTTTAAATTTATTGTTATTGTATGTATTTTGTTAACATGACTTGTAAATTGTAAATATGTTATGCGACATCTTATATAGATGACACATAGGAATGAGCGTGGTAGTGTACCGATACCGAATTGTATTGATATCAAACTGTACCGAATCGGTTTGTCCTATATTAAGTACCAAATACCGTACTGATTTTAATCGGTTTGGTACCGGTACAACTCCGGTATCAATACGGCAAAAACTGGTACCATACTCGTTTGGTACCGAAAACCGTACTGTTTAAACTGGTATCAATATGATCGAGTACATGGAGCTTTTTTGACATGGATTTAGGTTCGTGAACCCTCCGCATCTTGCAACCTTTCAGTGTTGATTAAAGAACACGGCCTCGTCATCGTCATAATAAGGTCATAATAAGGTTGTAAATGAGTTTGGAATCTTGAAAGTGACGGTTTTCTAGAAACTTGAACTCATGCCCAGTGGAATAAAGTTTACCTAAGAAAAGTGATTAAAATTATCTATCATCTTGATTATCTATCATCTTCTTCTGAAACACATTCTAACACGGCTTATCTCTCATTCTGTGGCCTTGAAAAAAAAGCACATTCTTTGCTCCTTGTGTAGTGTGGGATAAGAGTCTAGGGAGCACCAACTTATTTTCATGTAACGACGACGTTGCTATTTGGCTACATGCTTGGATTGATGTTTTCGTGTTCAACTTCGGGTCAGTTTAGGACATTTTTATTTGGTTTGATTACCGGTTCCATCACTAAAAAGGTTCGACTTTCATGTATTTGATGTTGCCAATTTTTGGTGGATCAGACGTCTTCAAAATGATGTCTTTTTCAGGTCATATAATATCAGGAAAAACAAAACGTATGACGATATTAGACTTTTCATTTTTTCTTGATAAAATTCTAAAAGTAAAACATTTAGTCATGTAACAAATGTAAGTCCTATTTTGTAATTTTAGCTCCTTGCTAAATCGTTTATTTTTGATAATGCTTATTGTTCAAAAAAAAAAAATATATAGTATGTGTTTACCCGTTTGACCAAGTCAATTTCTTAATTCCAACCTATCTCAATAGCCAATTTCTTCTCCAATCCCAACCTATCTCAAAAGAAGTTTCGCCTTAAAGATTCAAGAAGGTTAATCGCACGACTAAGTGTTTACCCCCCATTGGAGTAGATTTTTTACCATCTAATTCATCCATTATAAATTTAAATTATATGCATTATTAGTAAGTTATAATGTACAACTAAGTAATGCATATGTTATGAATATAGTAATATAGATGGGATATATATCATTAGCCTTTACTCACTATCATTTAAATGCTTGTAATATAAAAGATTATTATTATTAATACCTCTATTGTTTATATCATTCATTGCCTTTTCATTTGTTGTTTCAAACTCACAAGCTTCATTACATGCATTAAATTATCACTAATTACATTTGAATGTTCTAAACTTCTATTTTATTTTATCAAAGAGTCAATGGCTTGGCGGTATCGAGGCCACCCTTACAACCTTGAGGTTGAGGGTTCGAGTCCTGTTTAGGACATTTGGTGGTGTATATATTCGTGTTAATATTAGATGGATGAGTGAGTTTGCCTTTTAAAAAAAAAAAAAAAAACTTCTATTTTATTTTATTTACATGTGAAATGTGAGATGTGAGATGATATAACATTTATTTATGACTCACTTAATAAACCTACTTATACATGATAATCCTGTGATAACGGATAGCAAATGATTTTTCATACCAATTAACTACAACCAGTAGCGGATCTAGGTATTGTAGTAACTGGTGTCACTAGTTAAAATTTTAAAAAAAAAATCTACTAAATACCTTATTTTCAGATGCGAAGCTAAGAATTAGGAGAGAAAAGAGAGAGGGGGGGGGGGGGGGGGGGGGGCGGCGCTTAAAGTA
Source organism: Rutidosis leptorrhynchoides (assembly GCF_046630445.1). NCBI lineage: Eukaryota > Viridiplantae > Streptophyta > Magnoliopsida > Asterales > Asteraceae > Rutidosis > Rutidosis leptorrhynchoides. Next base: position 554,671,613 of record NC_092334.1, read on the forward strand.
TTGATGAGTTAAAGTTCTTTTATGTCATTGATAAAAGTAGGTAAAATGTAAGGGTAAAACTAAAAAGTGAAAAAAAATACAATGAAATAATAATAACTTTGAAAAGAAAATACAATGAAATAATAATAACTTTTCTTGTATCGTGTATTTTTTATTTGTGAAATATTAAATTGAGACGAAGGAAGCGTATGTTAATGCGTTTTATATATTCAAATTTAAATTCCTATGTTAAATTCCTAAATGATTTCATCTTTAATTTTAGTTAGTTGGTAATGACAGTTCTAGAGTTGTCGTTAACGTATATACTTAAAACACTTGTATTAGCTAACCGTCATAAAGTTAATAATTAACCAGTATAGATAAATGTTTCAAACGTGTTAGCAATAGCTCTAAAATCATCTTTAGCAATATACTTAATTTTATACGGAGTATTACTTACATATATTTTATAAATATATGTCCAACTTAAAATATGTCCATTTTGTTGTAAAAGGTGTTAGTATTAAAATTATGTTAAAATTGTTAGCATACGAATAACTTCAATAAAATAAATGATGATGCTTTGATAAAAAAAGTTTTGAAAATTCGACCAACATACACAACTATATAAGGTACAAAAGGAAAATTCAAAATAGTAAGGGTCATAATAATAAGGGTGATGATTCGTACACCACCAATTTTTAGCCGTACACCACCAAACATGTTTTACATTGTTGTACAGTACAACATCATAATGCATGTTTAGTGGTGTACGGCTAAAAACTGGTGGTGTACGGATCACTCCCCTAATAATAAATGTGTAGTACGGAAATTGTGATGTCACCTGATCATCTTTCCCAACTCTCTTTCTCTCACCAGTCACCTCCCTAACACCCAATTTTCCACCATTAAAATACAAGCAAGCTCTTTTCCCTATATATACAACATGAATTTAGATTTGATGCTCTTTGCATATTGATGCTCTGGGTCGTCGCTCATGTGCACCAGTACCAAGATTGGCCCTATCCAGGTGTCACCAGTTAAAACCTCAATATTTTTTCCACTATATCACGTATTTGAGTGGTAGCACGTGCTACCACTCGGCACCATGTAGGTCCGCCCCTGACTACAACAAAGTTGGGATCTACTTCATACTATATGAAATGTTTTAATTCACTTGTTATTATTTTGATCCATTTACTTCTTAAGTAGAAATTTTTTTTATTTTATTTTATTTTACTTACATACTAACACGCAACCCCAATTTTGGTCCTTTGGGGTACCTCCTTTGTATCGAACGCCAATCCCTTTGCTGTATCACCAAAAAATTACCTTCCCGGTCACATTCAAAACCTTCCACCCTCACTCCCAGAATACTCTTGCGACTTCTACCCTGCCGCCGGCACAGTCGCCACCCTCAACATCAACCCTCGTCTTCATCGTCGCCACCATCACAGTCGCTGCCACCGTCTCCATCAATCTTCATCGCCACCACCAACAAACGTCGTCTCCATCGCCACTACTGCCTCACCACAGCCTTATTTTCAGAATTGCGCCAGATTAAATTAATTTTACACTGTAAGTGTTTTCCATTTCTTTTAAGTTTTCATCTTTATTGAACAATATTTGATTGCGACTGTTTTTTGTACAGTCATGATTATAGATATTGATGTTAGTTATAATGTTTGATTTTGATTTTTATTTATTTGATGATTTTTTTTTAACGAAATCTGTTGGTCATTTGCGAATAAGGGCTCCAATTATTTGGATGCTTTCTTTCTTTGTTGTTGGTTTCTTTGTTTGCCATCGATTAAAGTGTCTATTGGTGCCATAATAATAGTATATTTAGATATTTAGATAATTTATGAATTCTAGAATGATTTTGACTTAAAACAAGTGTTACTGCTTACAAATTTGCAGCTGCTGTATTTTTTCCTTTCATATCTTATGTGAATTTTCATTTGTGGACAATGAAATTGATGAATCAGATTGTTGCTTTGTATTTTTGTTTTGAAGGTTGTTTCAATTTACTGTATGGTTATCACTTATATGTATTCCAATGGTAATATTAGTAAGTTGTCTACCAGATTTGTGTTGTTAAAATGATATGTGGTTTCTGTTGGCAGGACTATGTATGTGGTGCAACCATATAAGACTGTGATAACGAATGCTTATGAGTTGAGCCTTGCAATGAGAAATAATTGGATCATATCTTGGCATGGCAACATATAACTTGCAGCCATGATAATCCATGTAATTGTATTACCTAAATGGGTTGTGCTGATCAACATGTAGGAACTAAGTTGAGCAATGAGATTGAATGGGTTCGAAACTTGGCGGGGCAACATAAGTTGCAGCCATGCGACTCATTATCCAATGCTTAATTTGATACCTATGTCCGAGCCCTCTTTTTTGTGTCAGCAAGACTTGCAACCATGGTGCTACACATCCTCTTGGTTGGAATAATATGTAGTTATATGAGCCTTAATGCTATTTTGTTTTCTAAATTTGAGAGAATATATTGGAAACATTTTCTTAAAGCCAAAGGAATTGCGTTCATTCGGTATGTATATGAACAGAAACCGCAAATTGGCAGTAAAATTGTAAGTTGCTTTTTCATTTGGCTGTTGTAAGGGAAGTTCGTGTGAAGTTGATGATAAATTAGACCTTGAAAACTTTATATAAGTACGTAAATTTGAGGTTGTAAGGGCGGTAGGTTGGGAAATGGGTCAAAACAGGTTCATGTTGACTCATGCACCATATTTCCCACTTAACACTATCTATAATTCGAAAGTCGAATTGTTGGTTTTTGCAGGTCGTTTTGTGTGTTTGGTCATGATGATCCATGTATTCATGATTAGAAGTGTCAATTTTATTACCTAAATGTGCTGTGATGATCAGCATATAGGAACTAAGTTGAGCAACGAGAATGAATGGGTTCGAAACTTGGCGGGGCAACATAAGTTGCAGCCATGTGACTCATTATCCGTTGCTTAATTTCATACCCATGTTTGAGCCCTCTTTTTTGCGTAAGTAATTCAGACAACTCGCAGTGTCCGGTGTGATAGTTTTATTGACAATCAGTGTATATATGTACCGTTTGAATTTTGTATATGTTCCAATACTAAATGAGGAGGTTTCTAACGACAAGATCAGCAGGCTGTTTTTCACAGGGCAGCAGTTTAATTTGTTACACGTGCTATAAGTAATAGCTAACTTTATGTATCTTTTCTCGTTTGATAATTGTCTTCATATAGGTATATTGGCAGAGAGGTAGAGAGATTCAAACGTACTAAAGCTGCATGTTTTGCATATGGATAAACAGGAAGAAAGAATCCGATAACATCATCGTCTAAGTTTAATTATGTTAACGATTTTGATTATTAAAATTTTGCAGATTAAAATACAAAATTTTGCAGGGGAGATGAAGTGGTTGACATAGATGAGAAAGTGGTTGTTTCCGGTTACTTGATTGTCGGAGCTAATACTGTTGTCAACCACTAACAGTAGTTATTTACGGTAACCACCACCATCTTCTTATTTTTCATCTATGATCCATTTTTAGATCTGTAAATTTCCAAATCTAATCGACTTTCAGATATGGGGTTGCGCCATAAGCTTTATCATTTTGTCGAATATGCAACTTACACCAACAGGTACAATAGCTTTTGTGGTTGGCACAATGCTGGATTAGATACCTTAAGAGTCGTTGTTATAGCCTGATTTGAAATCCCAAAAAGTACCAGGTATATATAAAGTGTATGTCTATAACATTTATTCCATTCAGCAATTACAATCATTGAAAGAATTATGTATGTAGAAGTAGAATTATGTATAAGTCAAATGAGTTTATAAGAGTCAATGACCCGTTTAGGCTTGAAGTATGTTAGTGTGACGAAAATGAAATATGGGTAATTTTGACCCGTTTGACTAATTGAGTAACAAATCAGGCATTCGTTTACTTAGACATGTCTTATATTTTATATTAAGTAAATTGACAGGTTTTGGTATTTTAAAAGTGAGTATTGGGTATATTTTGATAAAAGTGTAAGTTTTGACCCATTTGGCATAAATGTCAAAAATGACTCTCGGGCTTACTTCGTAGACTTATAAAATGAAATCGAGTGAGTTTTGATGAAAACTAATAATTGGGATAGGAAGTAGACCCAACAAGCTTGAAAATGATATATTATACGTTTGAGTTTTTCGAGTTTAGACGCATTTAAAATGGGCGCCAAAACTGGACTTGAGAGCTGTAACTGCTAAGTAAAAACAACAAATAGTAGCAGTTAACAGCAGTACATCAGTAGCAGTTTGAAGAGCTGTTTTTGTAAGTCAATAACTTCTAAACCGTATATATATATATATATATATATATATATATATATATATATATATATATATATAGGGGCAGGATCAATGGGGAAGTAACCAATCGGGGGGAAGCGGGGGGAAGCAAATTTTTTTTTTCTTTCGTTTTTTTTGAATTTTTTTTTTCCGGCATCAAGATCACACGAAAATATGAACATTTAGAAGAGACACTTTGTGATGAATGTTATTATTTAGGCGGGAAAACGATCGACAAAAATAACATTCAAGATAATATTGTTTGTGAAGAATATGAACGTTTTTTTTTCATGTTTTGTGAAGTAAAATTTAGCCCGATTTAGAGTTTAGGGTTTAAAGTTTAGGGTTTAGGGTTTGGTGTTTTGGGTTTATGGAAACCCTAAACTCTAAACCGTTTGTGTTAAAAACTCAATCTAAATCCTAAATCTAAACCTTAAATCTAAACCCTAAACCCTAAATTTCTAAACCCTAATATCTAAACCCCAATAGCTAAAACCTCAAAATACGTTCGAAAAACACGATAATTGTTATATATTACTTTTTCGAGCGTTTTCCCGCCAAAATAAAAACATTTATCACAAATTGTCTCTATTAAATGTTCATATTTTCATCTCATCTACAATGTTCGTGAACAAAGTTTTTTCAAAAAACGAAAAAAAAAAAGTTTTTGCTTCCCCCCGCTTCCTTCCCTCTTGATCCTACCACTATATATATATATATATATATATATATATATATATATATATATATATATATATATATATATATATGGTGAAGAACAAGCGCTAAGTGGGTGTTGGTGGGATAAGGGGATAAGTGATTTTGTGATTTTTATATCTTTATTTCTACAGCTCCTATTTAAAAAAAATAAAAAAAATGCTGGTATCTATTTTCAGTGTGCAGATTCAGAAAAAAAATATTTTTTTTTAACTGGAGCGTTAAGATGCATCTGATTCATGTTATCCGCTGTTTGATGCATGTTAACTGCCTTTCATGCAGCAGATGCATCTTAACAAAAAACAAAGAAAAAATGACTTTTAATTAAAAAAAACCGTGTTTAGGGTTTAGTAATTTGGGTTTAGAAATTAGGGTTTAGAAATTAGGGTTTTAGAACGAGTTTTTAAACGAACGGTTTAGAGTTTAGGGTTTAGGGTTGAGGGTTTACGGAGTAAACCCGAAAACCCTAAACCCTAAACCCTAACTCCTAAACCCTAAACTCTAAATCAAGTTAAATCCTAAAAAAAACTCAAAAAAATCTTAACATGCATCAGGTACATTTTAAGCTCCTGTTGAAAAAAAAAAAAAAAAAAACAATTTATGAAACTACACAATGTCAGTAGATCACGAATATTTTTTTTTTTAAATTGGAACTATAATGTAAAAGATATAAAAATATCGTTTTACTTATCCCCTTATCCCAAAAAAGTCACTTATCCCTTGATCTTCCCCTATATATATATAAATATATATTCGAGACTTTGGAATCTTGCTTGAATTTTATTATAATCCATTTCCCCCCCTTTTTGAAGTGTTAGTGTCACTTGATTTGTTACTGAGATATTTAACTTTTATTAAGATCGATTATAGCAGATAAAGACCTCTAAGCTATAAAGGTGCAAACATTTTTTTGTTGGCTTTCTCTCAACAAGGTATCATCTTCTAATAGGTATTTTAAAAATATGTAATTTATGGTTACAAAGTAAACATGCTCACATATGTGTATTTAGAATTCTTAAAGAAGATCGTAAAATAAGTAACACAATTTTTTGAGTGAAAACTTGATTTTTTTCGTGTTCTATTTATGTTTTCGTAAAAAAAGTCTTGCATGCAGAAATCAAACTGGTCCCCATCCCAAGCAGGACTGAAGAAGCCTTTATGAGCTGTTAAATTTATTTGTTGTAGAGTTGCTACACTATATATGTTAATTTCATATTTCTTTTGTTTGATATTATATATATTCAATTAGAAATTTTTGATTGCTACCGTTGAATTATGTTATAATTGTAATAACACCCAATTTGAGGGGTAAAGTATTAACAGCAAAGCACACCTGAGTTGCTTTTCCCACTTTAAAAAAAACGGATCCCACCAACTTTGACCCATTTTTCCTACTTTGAAAATCCAAAATTTCAGAAAATAAATAACTAACTTTTATGAGTTAATCAAACTCTTAGGAGTCATATAATGAAAAATTTCAAGAGTTTAAACTTGAATGCCTCATTCTGAAGGATTCACATTTCAGGGGTTAGCTGACTTACATTCTTTTGTAAGCTTGAAATGTGTACTATATTTGTAAATTTCTAAGGTACAATTGTAGTTTCAGAAATGAATCATTCATGTCATATGTTAGGTTGTTGGCAATGGTGATTGGTGACATGTATACAAATATCATTGCTGAGAAAATTATTGGTGATCATATAGAAACTTTGCATCCTAGCCAATCTTTTCAGGTGACTATGGGGGAGGTACATAAGTGAATCACGGAGACCGCTCTAACAAACTTGCATTCAGTCGGTCATGTGAGTGTTTGGTTTTATGTTTCATTCACATTTGAGTAACATATTTTAATTATTTTACGTATTGATAATTACACGGTAAAATATTATGAACTGCAGTCTCATATATGATAGCAGCCAATTGCAATATGATATATACTACCAGAGTTCGATTATTGGTTATATTTGCTTCCTTCATATGCTAAAGGTCCGATTATATAGGTCTTGGAAGCCTAGGTTTTAATTCAAAATTGTGATATATCTTTTATATAAGTGGATATTTCAGTCCATTACATACGAATGGGTTAATTTGGGTCGTGCTTTATCTTTAACGGGTCAAATGGGTCGACAGAGATGCTAATTCTTTAATAATTAATTAAATGCATATTCCTTCCCGCCTCACAGACTAAGAGGTTTTAATCTCATAGAAATACGGTTAACAATGACTTCATTATATAGAATCATAAATTCTTCATTCTAGAGTAACAACAATGTTTCATGCATCATAGTGGTCTTTTTTTTTAATGCTCGAAGTCGTGAATTGTGAGATATAATATGTTACAAAATTCGAGTTTTATTTTTCCAGCATAGTTTTTTACCGCTCTCACTCTCTTAATCACCGGGTGTAGATCAAAACGTGTATAGTGATGTTTTAATACTCTAGCTCAAATATTATTTCATCCTCTAAATAGGTTGGCATTGTATATGGTATACGTATACATCACTGTATGTAACAAAACAAGTAGAGTATTGTTGATAGGGGAGTCCCTATTTATGTCTCATTACACTAACAATTTTATGTCATTAACACATGTATTTAATCAACAATCAAAATGTGAGATCCTTTCTCAATCAATTAGGTAAAGGTAACATTTTAACCAATAGTTTTTGTCTTGTGTTGATTGCTGATCCTATCACTTAAACTTTTTTTTTTTAACTTTTTCCATCTGTATCAAGCTAGGAGGACACCAAATAACCTCAGGGCGAAGACCATCCCCACAAACACATATTACGGAGTACAAGCTAATTGGTCTTAGTTAGAAGCCTTGTGATCAACAATTGACTGTTTTTGTTCTGCATTTTTATTTGTTGATGTTTTGTCCTTTTTTTGTATGCTATATTGTTGTTGATTTGCTCAGAACTTCCAGGTTTACAATGAACAGTTGAATGAAGATGGGCAAATGGAGAATATGATACAGTGGAGGCCCTATATTGCTCAAAAGTTTGTATAGTTACTCTGATGATCTTCCATGCATCAAAAGTTCGTATGTCTTTTTTGGTGGCAGATGCAAGAGGAGTTGATTAACATACTTATCACATTCTTGGTACTATGCTTTAATTTAATTGTGTATAAATATCTCTGCTTTAATTTAATTGTGTATAAATATCAGCAGCGACGGTAGCAGATCTTGAAGACATTTGCTATGAACGGTATATAATTCATATAAAATATAAAGACTTCATAATCCGATTCTAATTTTTGATATAGATCGAACATATATGGTTGATCTATAGTTTTGGAATTATTTTGAATATGAAGTTTGATTAGGGTTTTTGATACCTATATCCAGATTGGGACAACTTCTACGCCGATAATAAGAACAGATTGAATATCCGACGATGCTATTTGACGTTGATGATCATTAAAACTGAATGTGGGCATGGTTATTTATTAATGAAGTTCTCTAGAAACTTAAATCGTTAATTATTAGTATTGTTTTTCTAATTGTAAACCAATTGTAGAAGACTTCTTCCGAATGGCATAATTGGGAGAGTACTTTCAGCCATTCCACGGAAGATTTTTCACATATTGTGTGACGACCAGAAAATTTCCGACCAAATTTAAACTTAATCTTTATATGATTTCGACACAATAAGCAAAGTCTGTAATGTTGAGTCTCGAAAATTTTGAACTGTTTTAATTGACCTTCGACCATTCTTGACGATTCACGAACGACTATTTGTAAATAGATATGCGTGTATATAAAAATATAAATATATAAATAATAATTGAAAATATAATTTGAAATATTATATGATGTTAATGTTAGAATTAATAATGTAAAATAATAATAATATATAATAAATATTATTCAAAAAAAATATATATATAAATAAAGTATATAGAATATATATTTTGTAATTTCGAAATTATTTAGTAAACGAAGGTAACGCTCAATTGTCATTCGATTGATAGTAAACGCGTTAAAAAAAATAAATTTATATGATTTTAAAATAAACGGTTAGCGGAAAGTGAGTTTTACAAATTATAGGCTTATTAAAAATGTATTTAAGAACTATTGTTGAATTTTAAAACTTTTTAGATTTTACTTAGGATTTGGGAGTGAATAATTAATGTAATTTTTATTTAATAGTTAATGATCGAATTTTATGCCATAATGACCAAAATAAATAAATATAGTTAATTTAAAAATATGGGATTTTTCTTAACACTTTTATCCGCCACTGATTTCGCACGGTACACAGTCCGTGAAAACTGTCGGTAGCAAACTTACAAAACATTGATGGCTTACTGTAATAGTTTGCTGTGATTGAAGAATCATTATCATAGAATTATTGTTAATTATTATTGAATTAATATTATTGATAATGCTAAAAACGAACATATATTTCATAGCATTATTCCTCAAGAAAGACAAGCTTTTAGTTGCAATTGTTCTATTTACAAGTGATATTCGTTTAAATAATAAAAGGTGAAGACAAAAGACAGATTCGACGAATTGAAGACGCAAACGACCAAAAAGCTCAAAAGTACAAAAGACAATAAAAAAGGTTCCAATTATTGATAAGAAACGTCTCGAAATTACAAGAGTACAAGATTCAAAACGCAAAGTACAAAATATAAAATTGTACGCAAGGACGTTCGAAAATTCGGAACCGGGACCAGAGTCAACTCTCAACGCTCGACGCAACGGACTAAAAATTACAAATTAACTATGCATATAAATATAATATAATATATAATTAATTATATTAATTATATATATATTATATATATATTATAAAACCGTCGGCAGAGAAAGACTCCAAGGGTGTGAGCTGTAAATTCATCCTCCGTGACTCGCGGAGTTTGAAGAGGCTTTTGCCGCGAGTCGCGGAGCCCCAAAAATCGAAAATCCCTATAAAGCCAACCGAATTCTGATCAAAATTCATATCTTTTTCTTCTCTTATCATACGTAAAATTTATATATATATATATAATTTATATTTTAATTTTAATTTTAATTCTAATAATAAGGGTATGTTAGCGAATGTTGTAAGGGTGTAAGTCGAAATTCTGTCCGTGTAACGCTACGCTATTTTTAATCATTGTAAGTTATGTTCAACCTTTTTACATTAATGTCTCGTAGCTAAGTTATTATTATGCTTATTTAATCCAAAGTAATCATGATGTTGGGCTAATTACTAAAATTGGGTAATTGGGCTTTGTACCATAATTGGGGTTTGGACAAAAGAACGACACTTGTGGAAATTAGACTATGGTCTATTAATGGGCTTTATATTTGTTTAACTAAATGATAGTTTGTTAATGTTAATATAAAGATCTACAATTGGGCGTCCCTATAAATTACCATATACACTCGATCGGACACGATGGGCGGGGTATTTATATGTACGAATAATCGTTCATTTAACCGGACACGGGAATGGATTAATAGCCACTAGAATAATTAAAACAGGGGTGAAATTACATTCAAGGGTAATTGGTGTAATTGTTAACAAAGTAGTAAAACCTTGGTTTACACGCAGTCGATAACCTGGTGTATTCATTAAACAAAGTATTAAAACCTTGTTACAATTCGAATCCCCAATTAGTTGGAATATTTAACTTCGGGTATAATAATAATTTGACGAGGACACTCGCACTTTATACTTATGACTGATGGACTGTTATGGACAAAAACCAGACGGACATATTAAATAATCCAGGACAAAGGACAATTAACCCATGGGCATAAAACTAAAATCAACATGTCAAACATCATGATTACGGAAGTTTAAATAAGCATAATTCTTTTATTTCATATTTAATTTCCTTTATTTTATATTTAATCGCACTTTTAATTATCGTACTTTTTAATTATCGCAATTTTATCGCACTTTTATTATTCGCAATTTCATTATCGTTATTTACTTTACGCTTTAAATTAAGTCTTTTATTTATTTAATATTTTACATTAGGTTTTAACTGCGACTAAAGTCTTAAAATCGACAAACCGGTCATTAAACGGTAAAAACCCCCCTTTATAATAATAATATTACTTATATATATGTTTGTATTTTTATAAAAGTAAACTAATATAGCGTTGAGCTTTGTTTAAAGATTTCCCTGTGGAACGAACCGGACTTACTAAAAACTACACTACTTTACGATTAGGTACACTGCCTATAAGTGTTGTAGCAAGGTTTAAGTATATCCATTCTATAAATAAATAAATATCTTGTGTAAAATTGTATCGTATTTAATAGTGTTTTCTGCTAAAATTAATAACTATTTTATATACACCCCGCATAACATCAAGTATTTTTGGCGCCGCTGCCGGGGACACTCTTAAACGCCGGAAGCGCAACGCTAATATAAAAAAAAAAAAAAAAAAAATTTAGTTAACTTTTATTAAAATTCGTTTTTGTAAAAATACGTTTTAATTATTCAAAAATATAAAAAGAAAAACAAAAATATAAGTATTTTTAAGATTTTGTTAAATATTTAAGTTTTATAAGTTTCTTTATTTCTATTTTAATTTATAAAAATATAAGTTTTATTAAATATCTTTTATATATAGAAAAAAACAGAAAACAGAAAATAAAAAAAAAATAAAGAAAAAACGCGTCGAATATTTAAATCTGTCAACTGAATTTCTGAACCCCGCGAGTCGCGGGGTTTGAAGTTTTAATTACCGCAAGTCGCGGAGCTTCTCTGACACGCGAACAGGAAGCCCTAATTCAGCATTAATTACGGTAATTATTAATTAATTATTATTAAACCCTAATTATGTATTATTATTATAATTAGTTTTATTTTTATTTTTACTTTTTATTTAATTTATGTATTTAGTATTAATTAGTTTTAATTAAATTGTAAAATTAGTAGTTTTATTAAATAAATAATATAAAAATAATATTTTTATAAAAATTGTACTTTTTACAACTTTTTATATATTTTTATATTTTGTCCCTTTTTAATCGTTGTAGCGTAATATTTGTATTTTTCGCTCATATTTAATTTTAAACTTAGTTTTTGCTATAGTTATTTTTACTCCTAGATTTTTAGGCTTTGCCGTAGAATTCCTTAAGTGCTTTTTCTTTAGACTAAGATTTAGGTGCTTTAGAATTTTGCGACGCCTTTTTAAGTTTTAGTTTCTTTTTAAGTTATTTCCATTTGGGATTTAGTTTTTCCTGTAAGCTTTAATATTTTTAGACACTTTTTACTATGTATCAATTATCATTCCAATTAGTAATTTCAATTTGCAATTATAATTTTAAGTTAGTTGTAGTAATAAGGTTAGGTTAGTAAAGTATTTTTAAGTTTTTATAAGTTTCTTTTATTTTTCCGTCACCTTTTATTTTTCAACCATTTTTTTCTTTTTCGACCTTTTTCGACGAACTCTTTTTCTTTCTCATTTCTCGCCATTCTAGTTTTTAGGACTTAGAATTTTTTCTACTTCTTATCTAAATTTCTTAAAATTACGAAAATTTATTTTGAGTGGTTAAATTGATCGACATCAAAATTTTCTGGTTCGTAGTAATAGTTGGATTTGTACGTGGACCGGGTTATTGGAGCCAAACAGTCCTCAATTATATTGAGACCAAACGAATCCTGCCCCTCTGCTGCATCTTTTGGCTATTCGAAACGTGGGCAAAATCAGAAAAGTCTATTGATTGGATAACTTATTATAATTTTTCTTTCCTTTTAAAAACTAATAGGATATTCAGTGAATGCACCGAGCAAGACGTTCACCACCTTTTGTACGTTCACCACCTGTAACTAGATCAAGACATTTAGCAAATATAACCGCCGTTGATTTTTCTTTAGAATCGTCATCCAGTAGACCAAGTACTTCAGTTCAAATTTCCGATAATCCATTTTTTGAACCCGACCTCACAATTGAGAATCCGGAGAATATTCAGGAACGGTTCGTAGATCCTGAACCATTAAACTTTCCTCCGGAGCCACCAATCATTCAAACAGAGATTGTTGAGGAACGAACCATTAAATCAGAATCATCTAGTGATACCGATTCAACAAATTCAATTATGGAGAATCTGGAACCTTTAAGTATGGAAGACCGAATGAGAGCTAAACGCACTGGCCAAGGTCACGCAATTACTCATCCAGACATTAATGCACCAGATTATGAAATCAAAGGACAAATTCTACACATGGTGACTAATCAATGCCAATTTAGTGGTGCGCCGAAGGAAGATCCAAATGAACATCTACGTACCTTTAATAGGATCTGCACACTATTTAAAATACGAGAAGTGGAGGATGAACAGATATATCTCATGTTATTTCCCTGGACTTTAAAGGGAGAAGCCAAAGATTGGTTGGAATCGTTACCTGAAGGGGCGATTGATACATGGGATGTTTTAGTTGACAAATTTCTTAAACAATTCTTTCCTGCATCTAAAGCCGTAAGACTTCAAGCAGAAATTGTTACGTTTACACAGAAACCAAATGAAACTCTATATGAAAGTTAAAATTGAAAGCGAGCATGAGGTCCACGAGGATGAATTACTTAAAATTGAAAGTTAAAATCGAAATTTAGGTTAGGTTTCATGAAATTAGGTTTGTGATGAGGATGAATTACTTAAAATTGAAAGTTGTAAATGGTGATTTTATAATTAAGTCAATAAATTGATGGGTTTAGGTGGAATGGGAGAAGGAAAAGCCCCAATGGATGACGAAAGCGAGCATGAGGTCCACGAGGAGGATGAGGATATGTCCGACGATTGAAAAGTGCCACACAATTAGGGCGATACTTTTTACCATGTCGCCGCAAATAAATTAACATATTTTCTTTTTCATTTTCGTTTCTCGACAAATTCTGGTCAAACGTTAAAAGTGCATTTGTGACACCTTATATCGACGCAAATAGACGTCGTAGTATTTTGCGCGCTAAAATTTTCCCTCCAATCTAGTTCCCGCTAGTTTTTTCCCTCCGTAATTGCCCATGTCGAAGCATGTCACCGCAAATAGTGTGTAGCAAAAGGTCATTTACAGATTCTATATAATTAAGAACAACATACATGAAAATAATAATACTAATAATTAGCAAATGGATGGTTAGATTTCAATGTGGTAAACTTGTTGTGATCAAAACATCGTGGTCGGAGAGTGTCAAGATGGGTTTAGGTTCGACTTGATAGGTTTAGGTGGAATGGGAAAAAGAAAAGCCCCGATGAATGACGAAAGCGAGCATGAGATTCACGAGGAGGATGAGGATATATCCGATGATTGAGAAGTGCCAATGAATGAAAACAATATATTTGTAAAACTAAAACATGATATTTGGTTTTATCGAATTTACTAACTACTTCCGTAAACACTTATTTATTTTGGTTTTATCGTATTTTTAGATGTTGTTATAGCTTATGTAAAATTTGTCAGAAACAGGTTGCGAAGAAACGCCCCCGGGCGGGAAGCTGTAAAAACAACAAAAACCTACTGTAAATGACGACTATTAGCGGCTATGATGGTGCCGCAAAAGGTGACACAACAACACATTTGGGTGTCATCTTTTGCGACGATGGCGTCACAAATGTTCGACACAAATGCCTTCCTTGTTACACGACGACGTGTAGGTCCCACAAAGGAACACCACAAATACTCCATCGTAAACAAATTTTAGTTTTCTTTAAAAAGCGTGGGTCCCATAAAATTAGGGCTGTTCACAAAACCGCCAAACCGTGAAAACCGGCCGGACCGTATCGATTTAGTTGGTTAGGTCCGGTTTTAAATATTGGCGGCATGACGCCAGTTTGAAAATCTCCAAACCGTAAAACTCGGTTCGATTTACGGTTTTGCTAGGCTACCGGCCGGTTAAACTGGACCGGAGCTGTGATGACCCGGAAATTTCTGATCAAATTTAAACTTAATCTTTGTATGATTAACATTTCCGACACGATAAGCAAAGTCTGTAAAACTGAATCTCAAAATTTTTGAAACTACTTTTATATATTTAAATACCCTTCGGTTGTTTTCGACGATTCGCGAACAATTATATGTAAATAGATACATATATACTATAACTTGAAAAAGTAACAATGTATTAATTGTTTGATACCGTACATTAAACTTATTGGTTTAAATATCTATTTGAATATATATGATAAGTTGAAATATTTATTATTAAAATTAATTATAAATAACTTTCAATGTGTATTTAAAAACTGATTTATGTATATCAAATAAAGATATATACATATATATAATTTCAAGTTATTTAGTAAACGATAGTAACATTCATTTGTTAATTCGATTGGTATTTAGATAAGTGAACTAAAACGTTTAAAATGAACAAGTAAAACACTAATTTGCTACAGTATTTTCAAATTGCTACAGTACCCAAAATGCTACAGTGTTTTCGAAAATCACTATTTGCTACAGTGAATTGCTACAGTAAAAATTTGACTTTGCTACAGTAACTTTGCTACAGTGAAACACTATTTCAAAATGTAAATGTATATATTATATATATAGTAACAAATAGCGAGACGATGATTTATAAAAGTAAATGACCAAAACACTCAAATGTATAAGTTATACCTCGAGTGGTATAGTTTATGGATGATTTAAGACTATATTTTAACAAAGGTACGATTCACGAAACGTAAAGTACAAGTTTTCTCAGTATACGAAAGGACGTTCGAAAAACCGGAACCGGGACATAAGTCGAGTGATGACGTACGACTTATTGGAACGAAAATTACAAGTCAACTATGCACGTGAATTTAATATAATATATAATTAATTATATAAATTATATATATTATATATAAATATAATATTATGTCGACAAAGATAAAAACAAACAAACCAGGCTGGTGACAGTTGGCCATGCGATCGCATGGTCGTATGCCCATGAAACCATGCGATCGCATGGTGGGTGACGGTGGCTCAAATCTATAAATTCGCCCGATTTTGTTTCAGTTCTTCATTTTCTTTATATTTATCTCTGTATTATTATTATTATTATATTATTATTATTATTATTATTATTATTATTATTATTATTATTATTATTATTATTATTATTATTATTATTATTATTATTATTATTATTATTATTATTAATCTTAATATTTTTAGTAATATTATACATAAAATATTACGACGAGGTTATGAGCGTGTCACTTTCAAAATGGTTTTCGAGCGGGATAGAGCTAAGGAAATTATGGGTTATTTCCAAGGAGGTTATGGGTAATGTTCGGGGTTATATTTATGAATCAAACATAGTGTTTATCATCTCCGATGCGTCTACGTGCTTTCCTGCAATATTGTATATCAATATTAAACTGTGAGTTTCATTGCTCCCTTTTTAATTGCTTTTGCAATATACATTTTTGGGCTGAGAATACATGCAATTTATTTTAAACGCAATGGATACAAGTACATACTAAATTCTACACTGAGTTTAAACCGAAAATCCCTTAGCTTTGGTAACTAGTAACTGCCAGTACATAGGATGTGGACTGGTGGGCGCGAATAACAATATATGGATCCATAGGGCTTGACATCCCCGTCCGAGCTAGAGCGCTAGCCTTTTAACGGACGTGTGTTATTTGAGTTTAGGACACGTTGGTTTGCGTGTATTAAAACGAATGGGGTATTTATCATTATAACGTTAAAGTTTAGTTACCAGGGTGCTCTATTATGTAGAATCTATTGATAAACGTTTCTGGATGAAACAACTGAAATCTTGTGATCCATTTTTATATAATCTATTGATAAACGTTTCTGGATGAAACAACTGAAATCTTGTGATCCACTTTTATATACAGATTATGCGAAATACTAAAATTATGAACTCACCAACCTTTGTGTTGACACTTGTTAGCATGTTTATTCTCAGATTTCCTAGAAGTCTTCCGCTGTTTGCTTATATGTTAGACAAGCTATGTGCATGGAGTCATACATGGCATATTTTTCAAGGGAACGTTGCATTCACCAGATCATCACCATGTATCTTATTTTGACTGCATTGTCAATGGAAGTACTATTGTAAACTATTATTTAGAGTGATTGTCTATATGTATAAATCATCAGATGTCGAAAACCTTTGATTTAAATATTCATTTATGGTGTGCATTTTCAAAAGAATGCAATGTTTACAAAACGTATCATATAGAGGTCAAATACCTCGCAATGAAATCAATGAATGACGTATTATCCATATGGATTTGGAGCGATCGTCACAGGACCGGACTAACCAATAATACAATGAATCAATGAATATAGAGTTCTCTCAGTTTATGTTTTAATAAATCTACACATGCCTTATTTTATAACAACTACCAAGTATGGAATTAAAGCTATACGTAACTAATTATTTAGTCAGATGAGCCTACATTGCTACTGTATTGTATTTTTCACTCACTATCTATTAAATCTTTTAATATTGAGTGTTTGTTATGCTACTGTAATATGGATAACAAAGAGAGAAAAATAGAACTTAAAACCTTCAAACCGGACCGGACCAAACTGGACCAAATCGGGCAGTAATACAACTTTCTTGGTCTAGTCTGGTTTCATATATGTTGAAACCGTGGATGCCGGTTTGGTTTGAGATTTAGTCGAAACCGGACCAAACCGGACCGTGAACACCCCTACATAAAATAACACTGCAAAATAGTCGTCGCAAAAGACTTTCGGCGGCGAATCAATGGAGTGATGGAGTCGATGTATTTGCAGCGATACATCGCCGCAAAAGGTTTTTGCGGCGATTTTTGGGTCCAGTTGCTGCAAGAAAACTCGTCCCAAAAGGGCGTATTCACAGTAGTGACTCTCAGTTTCAATTCAACTTCCAAACATGCTTAACCATTACAAATTTTAATATTCAATATATATAGAGAGATATAGGTACTTACATACCAAACACTTAACCACTAGTGAAGAAAAACCTAACAGTAGCTCAACAATCACACAAAATTATGTCATGCATGTAGTTACTAAAAATATAATTGAACAAACTCGAACTTGTTTCTAACGTTGGAATGAATAACCTTGAACAAATAATGGAAGAAGGGAGCGAGTCTAGTTGCATAACCTTGAAACCAACCAAGCTACCAATGCCAACAATTGTATAACCTTGAACCTACTCAAACTACCATTGTACATTCTTGAACCTTCCAACTGTTGAACCTACTAACCCCAAACCTATCAATAATTGTACATCCTTAATCCTACGCAAAGTACCATTGATATCTTTGTACCTTCCAACAAAAGATATGCGATGATAATCATCTATGCTACATTTTAACTTACAGTAAGAATTTTAAATCCATTATCTTCAACTCATGTCTACCACATGCCACTTGAGGGAGTTCCATCACAATAGCTCACAATTTAAACTTGACATTGATGTCAATATTGATATGAGAGTCTAGATTGACAGGAATAAATAAATCAATGTGATTCAACTAAATCAACACCAATGCTCTTCAAGAAGTTGGTTATTAGTGTTTGGGCAACCTTATACTATTAGTTGGCAGCTCCGTAGTACCTTATGGACTACTATGCCTCTTTTTGCTTGAAATAAATATCCAGTTAACAATATACAATCTCTACTTATCACTAAGAGTCATAAAATATTAGTACGGCGAAACTGAACCAAATTTGTTCTGATGCATCATCATATTATATGAATAAATGAATGTCCAAGATCAAAAATCTAGTAAATCCAGGCTATCCAGCAAACAAAACTGAAACAAAAATCATATCTCAAGTGAGATCCCGTTTACATCAACTTCAACGACTAAAGTTGCCGGTTGACATCACCCTAAAAATACCCGATAGTGGACACAAAAACCACCCATCTAGCTACCACCTTACTTTTCGACTACACTTATTTTAATTTTGATTTAAACTTAATTAATTAATTAATAAATAATTAATTAATTTATTTACCAATAATTAATTAATAAATAATTAATTAATTTATTTACCTATATACTAAATATCGACCAAATTTTGGTCGTTTCAGTTTAATACCTATATACTAAATGTCGACCAAAATTTTGGTCGTTTCAGTTTAAACGAATTGTCGTTTTGAGTTTGCGTTCACACTATAAACGGCCCCCCAAGTTCGACTTAATTTACAAAATGGCCCCTCAAGTTTACACTTTTTCAGGGGTAGAAAGCGTAAATATATAATTTTATTAAAATAAAATAAACTACTTCCACCCGAATTTTTAACGGGCCCTATCTTTTCGCTCGGTGCGAGTTAAATTTTTCCGAGACCACCGTTCAACTCGAAAAAATCAGGCGAACCCAACGGGACTAACTATACACGAAACGGACATCGTTAAAAAAACACTTGATAACGGGCGCTATATTCTTGCTCGGTGCGAGTTAAATTTTTTCGAGACCACCGTTTGACTCGAAATAATTTTACGAACACAACGCGACTAACTATACGCTAAACGGACATCGTTAAAAAAACACTAAGTATTTCGGCCTATATTACATACATATACATACACGTCCATCAAACAATCCAACAAACTAGATATATTAGGTACCAAACAACGTATATCCAAAAACGACCGCGCGTCGAATACAGCCGCAGCAACGCGCAGTCAAATTTTTTTCTAGTTAGTTTTCAAACTCAATTTCAAACCATCTATCCAAATCCAAATATACATAAATTTGGTAGTTGAAGGTGTAAAATGTCATAACACATAACGTAAAGGTTAACACTTGAAAGTTATGTGATGTTCAAAGCAAACATTTTTCATTTTGCCCAATCGCTCCACCGTCCTCCGTCGCGCTGTGCATCTACATCCTCGAAGATCACATCTTTCTACACTTTCAAGTACACACATAAAACATAAATACACGATCACAAACCCTAATTTTGAAATTAAACACACACGCACAAATACAATTTAAGTCATTCGCTCAAAACCTAACGCAGATCTGTATCTGAAAACTATCTGTTGACGAATTACGATCAGGAAATACCATCTTTCAATTTGTAAAAATGGTACTTGTGGCCTCTGTTAGAGATTATATAAATCGTATGTTACAAGATATTTCTGGAATGAAAGTGCTCATACTTGATTCACAAACGGTAACTTCAACTCTTATTTTATTTTCAATTTTAATTTATGCATCTACTATATATGCACGTTGTTATAATTATGATTAGTGATTAGTGATGTTGTTTTCGAGTATTGAATGGATCATGTATATCTTTTAATGTAATTAGCATCTGATTCAATGTATCAAAGGGATTAGTAATAATCAGCTGATTTGTAGATGTTACTTGAAGTTCGTTGTACAGTTATATGTATGTTTTGTACGTAACATCTGAAATATTGTGATGGCTGAATCAATGCTATTGGGTTTTTAGGTTCCTGTTTTGAAATCAATGATCAATAGCATTTTGTTTAGTAGATATGGAGATGGAGATTGTGGCCCTGCTAAATAAATTCTTTAGGATTATGTATAAAATTGTACTTTCAGTCTCTAGTAATTGTATATGTTGATAGTTTATTGGATTCTTGGGAGTAATTGTATATGTTATGATGCAGGTTAGTGCTGTCAGTGTTGTGTATTCTCAATCCGAACTTCTGCAAAAAGAAGTGTTTTTGGTAGAATTGGTTGATTCGATCTCCATGTCAAAGGAGTCAATGTCACATCTCAAAGCTGTTTATTTTTTGCGCCCAACATCAGAGAATATCCAGCATTTGAAACGTCAACTAGCTAAACCTCGATTTGGAGAATACAACCTCTGTAAGTTTCTGTCAGATATATAAAGTAATAGCTTATATGATAGATTGATAGGTTTCTAATTGTATATGTTAATGTTATTTACAGTTTTCTCAAATATGTTGAATACTACTCAGCTCCATATCTTAGCCGATTCAGATGAACATGAAGTCGTTCAACAAGTCCAGGTTAGTATATAGTCTGATTTGTTAAATAGACTTTTAGTAATTTAGGCATGGTTGTTGGATTTGTCCATGAATCATGATTATAGTTCTATGTTGCAGGAGTTTTTTGCCGATTTTGTTGCAATTGATACCTATCATTTTACTTTGAACACACCTGCAAATCATATGTATATGCTTCCAGCTGTTATAGATCCTCCAAACCTGCAAAGTTACTGTGATCGAATTGTTGATGGACTTGCAGCTCTCTTTTTGTCTTTTAAGAAGAGGCCTGTTATACGATATTCACGAACATCTGATATTGCCAAAAGGATAGCTCATGAAGCTTCGGTGAGTTAAATCCTTTTCTAATTCTACTTGAGATACAATTCTGAGTTCTAGGTCTGTAATGATTTAGGCTCTTGAACTTTTAGTTCGTTATGTTTAGAAGAGTCTCAATAGTAAGAAGTGCTTGGATTAGCATTTTGGAACCTCACTTTTATTTTGTTTCTTCATCTTCCATTGGATGCAACAGAAGCTTATGTACCAGCAGGAAAGTGGCCTATTTGATTTCAGACGCACAGAAATTTCTCCTTTGTTGCTTGTAATTGATAGGAGGGATGACCCTGTTACTCCATTACTGAATCAGTGGACGTATCAGGTATAATCATTGAGGGTTTATAATCAAACTATATTAGATTAGATGCTTGAAATATTGGAAACAATAATATTCATTACTTATCTTTTTAGGCAATGGTCCATGAGTTGATCGGGATTAAAGACAATAAGGTAGATTTAGGAAATGTGGGGAAATTTTCGAAGGATGAACAGGTCAGCTTTACTTCTTTAATCCTTATATGCATATCTCTAAGTATATCTTCAGGAGTATGTTGAATTATTGCATTGTTTATATTTATAGACCTATTAAACCGGAAGTAAAAATTTATCTGTCTTTGGATAGGAGGTTGTATTGTCTTCTGAACAAGATGCCTTTTTTAAGGCTAATATGTATGAAAATTTTGGAGACATTGGAATGAGTATAAAGCGGATGGTCGACGATTTTCAGCAAGTGGCAAAAAGCAATAAAAATATCCAGACTATCGGTTTGTACAAATAGATCTTTATCATTATGTTGTTGCTATTAGTTAAAGGTGGAATGTTCAAATAATTACAACTGCAAATTGTTCAGTAACACAATCTAACTGTACCACTTTTCATCAAGTGCAGAAGACATGGCTAAATTCGTTGACAACTATCCAGAGTATCGAAAAATGCAAGGAAATGTGTCTAAGCATGTAACCCTGGTAACAGAAATGAGCAAGATAGTTGAGGAGCGCAAACTCATGTTAGTATCACAAACGGAACAAGAATTGGCTTGTAATGGTGGCCAAGGAGCAGCATTTGAGGTACCTCCACATTTTGTATTTTCATGTCAGTTTTTTTAATTTCCATAGTTATATAGTTATATAAGTTAGAATGTACTTTTAATGTATCGTCTTTTTAGGGATTTTGTTAAAAAGTTGTTCTTTAAAGGAAGAAAACAAACCAACATTAATTAATGTTAAGAAGGTAATATCATGTGTATGTGAGATGCCAGACCTAAATTAAACTACAACTTCATCATTATTTAGTGATGATTGAATAAGAGAAGTCATAAAGTAGGGGTTATAATGATGTGTATACTTTCATGCTTTATTTTTTTTAATTACATGATGTTTCTTTTTGTGTAGATTTTTTATTGTATTAGAGTTATCTTAGTTTAGACTATTAACTTGACCCCTGTGTGATTGTTTTGTAGGCTGTCACAAATCTTTTGAATAACGAGAGTGTCTCAGACATCGATCGACTACGTCTTGTCATGTTGTATGCTTTGAGATATGAAAAAGAGAGCCCTGTTCAACTCATGCAACTTTTCAATAAACTGGCTTCTCGCTCTCCCAAGTATAAGCCAGGGGTAAATGCACTATTAATATTAATACTTTGATTATAATCTGGTAGCGGTGGCAAAAATGGTGGGTCATTCAGGTTGGGTAGAAATGGGAACGGGTTGTTTTACGGCTTGTCAAAAATGGACAAAGAGTCCAATCATTTGATAACAATGATAAATTAATTTTCTAAAATAATACGGAGTAATGATTTAGAAGGTTTTATGCCATTGCATAAGAACTTGTTAAAATGGTATCCTTTAAGCTATTTTTTATCTCGTGCTAAAGATCGAACATAATCTGAATCGACCTTTTTGGAAGTAAATGGGTAGAAATTGTCATCTCTGCTTTGTTAACTAGAAATAAGCTAATATGGTCTTTTTACCCGTGAAACACAACTAATCTGATTATCTCCTTCTCTATTGATGACAGCTTGTACAATTCCTTCTAAAGCAAGCAGGGGTTGATAGAAGGACTGGAGATCTGTATGGTAACAGAGATATTTTGAACATTGCCCGTAACATGGCTCGTGGGCTAAAGGTTTGCATTAAACATGTTCCACTTCAAATTACTGAAATGCCCATGACAGTTCATTTTGATATTTTTGTTTTGTTTTGTTATCAGGGGGTTGAGAATGTGTACACTCAGCATCAACCTCTTCTATTTCAAACAATGGAGAGCATCACAAAGGGAAGATTGAGAGATGTTGATTACCCTTTTGTTGGGAATCACTTTCAGCAGGGCAGGTTTGTTCTCTATATGACATCTTATTTGCACTAAAATGTGCATCTTATAAAGATTCTGTTTAATGTAGTCAAGCGCAAATGTTTTCTTATGTTATTCTAGAGGTGTAATTCTGACCCATTTATTTACGAATGGGTCAATTGAGCTTATGTTTTTATCTTTAATGAGGGACGGGTGAAGCAGGCCAAATGGATTTGACAGGTTGGAAGTTGCCCACGATGTATTTTTTGATGAATAAACCTTTTAAATCATCTATAAATTATTATGTTATTATTGAAATACTATAGTATTTGTAATCTCTTTTGACCCATAATTTATTTATCAGTGTAAAGCAATTGATGAACTAATGTAATTTCTGTAAGCTTACATCGTGTTATCAAGTAAAACACAATTTTTTTCTCTTCATAATGCAAGCTTGTTCATTGATGGCAGGCCACAAGAGGTCGTAATCTTTATTGTTGGTGGGACGACATATGAGGAATCACGCTCAGTTGCTCTGCAAAATGCATTTAATTCTGGAATCCGTTTTGTACTCGGAGGTTCATCACTTCTAAATTCTAAAAGGTTAGCTGGTCAATAGTAAGATAATTTAATCATTTATGAAGTTAGCAGAGATCACTTATCATCTCTAGAGAATAATGAACGTCTGTTACATTCATACATGCATACATGTTACACGCATACTTGCATACATGCATACGTGCATGCACCATGTGCGATGTGTTTGTACATGTGTGGATACATCCACTTGTATGCACCATATATAATAGGTAGGTATGTGTATGCACACACGCGGGCAGGTATACATACACAATTATTGAGTGTAGTGATTTATCAAATGAAGCTAAAAATGGAAGTGATGGTCTAATATATTGTAAAATAGATATGAGTTTAAGTGTTTGAGATCTGTATTATGGTATTTGCAGGTTTCTGAAGGACCTTGAAGAGGCTCAACGTATTGCTCGGTCAAGCACCGGTGTTGTTTAAATTGATTTTTGCAACGTCATTTTCACTTTGAAAGCATGTAAGTAATCACTTTTTGAACTCGATTATGAAACGAGATGTAAAAAGATCAGGAGGTAACGATTTGATTAGGAATCAACCAAAATGTGTTACGTTATGATGTTCATAAGATTGTAAAAACTGAAAAGGATAGTATAATTAATATAGGCTAAATGGTTGTTATATCATACGATGTTAGTTGTCTTTTAACACTATAGCTGTATGATATAGCTCTGGTTTGATTTTCATAATTAGCTAAGTATAGAATTACAACTGTTGTGGACCAAGGACTCGTTGGGACCAGTCGGTGGTTAGGACCATTTAATATCACAACGGGTAGGGTCATCTTGTTTGGCGATATGCAAAAAGGGCCATCAAATCATTTACTTTGATAGTATGCAACCAAGTTAATAATCGAGAATGTTTGCAGTGTTCCATTCTTGGTACATACCAAATTAAGTACTTTTACCTTTTTAGAGGGAACTAACGGTTATACACGCCACCGCAATTATTTTAAGGCTTCAAGTGCTTCGAAATGTATTGAACTGTACAGGTTTGCTTTATGTGAATTTTAAATTTATTGTTATTGTATGTATTTTGTTAACATGACTTGTAAATTGTAAATATGTTATGCGACATCTTATATAGATGACACATAGGAATGAGCGTGGTAGTGTACCGATACCGAATTGTATTGATATCAAACTGTACCGAATCGGTTTGTCCTATATTAAGTACCAAATACCGTACTGATTTTAATCGGTTTGGTACCGGTACAACTCCGGTATCAATACGGCAAAAACTGGTACCATACTCGTTTGGTACCGAAAACCGTACTGTTTAAACTGGTATCAATATGTTCGAGTACATGGAGCTTTTTTGACATGGATTTAGGTTCGTGAACCCTCCGCATCTTGCAACCTTTCAGTGTTGATTAAAGAACACGGCCTCGTCATCGTCATAATAAGGTCATAATAAGGTTGTAAATGAGTTTGGAATCTTGAAAGTGACGGTTTTCTAAAAACTTGAACTCATGCCCAGTGGAATAAAGTTTACCTAAGAAAAGTGATTAAAATTATCTATCATCTTAATTATCTATCATCTTCTTCTGAAACACATTCTAACACGGCTTATCTCTCATTCTGTGGCCTTGAAAAAAAAGCACATTCTTTGCTCCTTGTGTAGTGTGGGATAAGAGTCTAGGGAGCACCAACTTATTTTCATGTAACGACGACGTTGCTATTTGGCTACATGCTTGGATTGATGTTTTCGTGTTCAACTTCGGGTCAGTTTAGGACATTTTTATTTGGTTTGATTACCGGTTCCATCTGTTAGAATTGTTGTGTGTTTATATTATTTAGAAGTGATTGATTAGTTTAGTTACAAGTAATTTAGTGTTTATATTATATAGGGGAAATTTTTGTAAATTAGATATTATGGAGAAGACTCGTAGTATTTTTTGAAAGTAATAGACTTTTATTAATTTGTGTTTTTGTGTTGTTTAGTACATCTCACTTTGCAACTCCATGTGGCTATTTATAGCCTAAACATGTCGGTTTAAACTAATCTAGACAACCTAGATATTTTTACAAACAAGGCTAGCATCTTCTAGATAATTACACCTAAAAATATCTAATTTAACTAATACTAGATGACTCTAGAAATACATTACAATATTTTAACACTCCTCCTTAATGTATTTCGGTGTTACTCCGAGCGTATTGCGTAAGAACTCGAACTTTGGTCTTGGTAGTGCTTTGGTGAAAATATCTGCAATCTGCTCTTCTGTCTTGCAGTATTTTAATTCAATATCTTTCTTGGCGGAGACTTCTCGCAAGAAGTGATATTTGATATCAATGTGTTTTGTTCTACCATGGAACACTGGATTCTTTGCCATCGCGATTACAGACTTATTGTCACAGAATATTTCTGTAGCTTCTTCTTGTTTTTCGCCCATGTCTTCTAGTATTCTCCTTAGCCATATAGCCTGATTAGCTGAGTTAGCGGCTGCGACGTACTCGGCTTCAGCTGAAGATTGTGCCACTGTTTCTTGTTTCTTTGATGTCCATGAGAATACACCAGATCCAAGTGTGAATGCGTATCCTGAAGTACTTTTCATGTCATCCACCGATCCGGCCCAATCACTGTCTGTGTATCCATGAAGCTTCGAGTCTATAGTAGGCTTGTACCATATTCCATAGTCCATGGTACCTTGCAAGTATCTTAATATTCTTTTAGAAGCTCCGTAATGTATCTGAGTAGGGTTTTGCATGTACCTGGATAGTAGACTCGTTGCGTACATGATGTCGGGTCTTGTTGCTGTTAGATAAAGTAGACTTCCAATGAGACTTCTGTATCTTGAAGCGTCTGCTTTCTCAGATCCATCTTCTTGTCTCATCTTCTCATTGGCAACTAGTGGTGTGGCGACGGTTTTACAACCGTATAGTTTAAACTTTTTCAAGAGATTTTCCGTATATTTCTTTTGACAAATGAAGATGCCTTCATTTTCTTGACTGATTTCGATGCCAAGAAAATAACGCATCAATCCAAGGTCGCTCATCTCGAACGTTTTCATCATGTCTTCTTTAAACTCTTGTATCATTCTCTCATTGTTTCCAGTATATATTAGATCATCGACATACAAGGAAATAATGAGAGTGTCAGAGTTACCTTGGGTTTTGATGTAGAGTGTAGGCTCACTTTGACTCCTCCTGAAACCTGAACTTGTGAAGTAGCTGTCAATGCGGCTATACCAAGCACGTGGCGCTTGTTTAAGTCCATATAAGGCTTTCTTGAGCTTTAGGACTTTTTCTTCTTTTCCTTTTTGAATGAACCCTTGTGGTTGCTCTACATATATTTCTTCTTCTAGAAACCCATTTAGAAAGGCTGATTTCACATCTAGTTGGTGAATCTTCCACCTTCGTTGAGCTGCTAGTGCCACAAGCGTTCTTATAGTATCCAGTCGAGCTACAGGTGCGAAAGTTTCATTGTAGTCGACCCCTGGTTGTTGTGAATAGCCTTTAGCTACCAGCCTTGCTTTGTGTTTTTGTATAGAACCATCAGGGTTGAGCTTTGTTTTGTAAACCCACTTTACTCCAATGATTTCTTTATTTTCTGGAGGATCAACTAACTCCCATGTGTTGTTTTTCTCGATCATTCTTATTTCTTCGTTCATAGCAGTAACCCATTTTTCATCTTTGGCTGCAACTTCATAGCTTTCAGGTTCTATAGTTGTAAAGTTGCAATCTCGTAGATCTCTGCTAACGCTTTGACTCTTCCAGGTGTTGACTCTGGACTTGACTCGTCTTGCACCAAAGGTAATCTTGTTGATGGAGAAGTTGGTGTAGCAGGGCTTATTTCACCGGTACTTTCTTGTTGTTCAGAATGCTCAACTTGTAGTGGTTGTTGGACTGGAGTTTCCATAGATATCCGAGGCAGATATGTTTGTTTTTTAACTTTGTCCTTTTCCCAGTTCCAAGAAGCGTCTTCATCAAACTCTACGACTCGGCTGATCACGATGTTATTAGTCTTCAGGTTATAGACTCGGTAGCCTTTAGACTGTGTGCTGTAGCCCAAGAATATTCCTTTTTCTGATTTTTCTTGGAGCTTGTGACGTTTCTCCTTAGGAACGTGGATGTAGCAAATACTCCCAAATACTCGCAGATGTTTCGCTGATGGTTTCTTTCCGCTCCATGCCTCAATAGGAGTCTTGTTTTCGACGGCTTTCGTGGGACATCGATTTAGTATATATACAGCCGTGTATACAGCTTCAGCCCAGAAACTGTTTGGAAGGCCTTTTTCGTGTATCATTGTTTTTGCCATTTCCATTACAGTTCTATTTTTGCGTTCTGAGACGCCATTTTGTTCAGGGGCGTAACCAACAGTGAGTTGGCGTTTAACTCCTTCATCTTCGCAAAATTTATTAAATTGTGTAGAGGTGTATTCTTTCCCTCTATCACTCCTTAGTGTTTTTATATAATGGCCACTACTTTTTTCTACGAAGTTCTTGAACTTCTTGAATATCGTAAATACTTCTGATTTTTCACGCATGAAATAAACCCACGTCATTCTAGAATAGTCATCGATAAAGAGAATAAAGTACCTGTTTTGGTTAAGAGACAGGGTCCTCATTGGTCCACATACGTCTGTGTGTACCAACTCTAGTATACCTTTCGCTCTCCAAGCTTTGTCACGAGGGAAAGGTTTTCGATGTTGCTTGCCCATCATACAGCTTTCACACGTGTCGGTGATCTCTTCTATGTTAGGCAAGTCTCTTATCATATTCTTCTGTTGGAGGATTTTTAGTGCGTGAAGGTTAAAGTGGCCAAATCTTCGATGCCATAGCCATGATTCTTCGACTTGAACTTTCATGGCCGTGCCTCTGATATACTCCCAACGAAGCGGAAAGTTGCGGTTCTCCATTGGCACTTCAGCAATTAATTTGTAGTTGTTTTTCTTGTCACGAATAACACATGAATTTTCTTCGAAGAGTAAAGAGTAGCCGTGCTCCATCATTTGTCCAACACTTAGCAAGTTACTTGCTAAGCTTGGTACTAGAAGAACGTCATTAATTGACCGAGTGGCGTTATTAGTTTGAACAGTAATTGTACCTTTGCCTTTAGTGTCAACAAGTGCTCCATTCCCTAGTTTAACGCGGGACTTTACGGACGTGTTGATATTATCAAATAACTTTTCATCTCCTGTCATGTGGTTGCTGCACCCACTGTCGATCAACCAAGTATCGTCCCTCTGTTTATTTGCGACATGGCAGGCATAGAATAGCTGATTTTTGTTCTCCGGTATATCTTCACTTTCTTCCGTGAAGTTAGCTCGATGATTTTGTTTTAAACGGCAATCTTTTTCAAGATGCCCAAATCTTTTGCAGTTATTGCATTGTGGCTTCCCTTTGTGGAAACAATCTTTCTCCAAGTGGTTTGTCCTTTTGCAAATGCCACATGGAGGATAGGTTTTTCTTCTCGAATCGAACCCGGTTCTGGGTTTTTCTCCTCCTCTCGAATTTTCTTCAAGATTTCTTTTCCCCCCATTGTTTGATTTTTGAGACCGTAATTTGAGTTTAGACTGAAAGGCACTTTCAAGTGAGTTTTCACTACGCCGACTCAGTCTAGCCTCATATGCTTCAAGAGAGCCAATTAATTCTGGTACCGACAGAGTCTCGATGTCTTTTGACTCTTCGATAGCAGTAATGACATGATCGTATTTTTCTGTCATACTAATAAGTATTTTTTCTACGATTCTCTTATCAGTTATGTTATCTCCATAGGCTCTCATTTGATTTACTATTTCTTTAATTCTAGAATAGTAATCTTTTACGGTCTCAGTCTCTTTCATATTTAAATTTTCAAAATCTCTTCTGAGAGTTAGAAGTTTGACGGATCTCACCTTAACATTTCCTTGAAATTC
This sequence comes from Rutidosis leptorrhynchoides, assembly GCF_046630445.1. Lineage (NCBI taxonomy): Eukaryota > Viridiplantae > Streptophyta > Magnoliopsida > Asterales > Asteraceae > Rutidosis > Rutidosis leptorrhynchoides. Next base: position 554,701,644 of record NC_092334.1, read on the forward strand.
TTCCTGAAGGATCTTCCACGCCTCCTTGGCTGTCGTAGCTCCCATGATTCGTGGAAAGATAGACGGTGTCAAGGCTTGTTGGATGTAACCTAAAGCGGCAGCATTTCTTACAACATTTTTGTTGTATTTTTCCTGTTCTTCCGCGGACAGAGTTTCGTCGTCTTTTGGATTTGTAAACCCGACTTCGACAATATCCCACAAGCTTTGTGCTTGGAAATATGTCTTCATTCGGATGCTCCAAAAATCATAGTTGTCGCCATCAAAGATGGGGACGGGAATATTGTATGCACCGACGGTAGTCATGGTGTATTCGAACGAACGCCCAAAATGGCTCTTGATACCACTTGTTAGAATTGTTGTGTGTTTATATTATTTAGAAGTGATTGATTAGTTTAGTTACAAGTAATTTAGTGTTTATATTATATAGGGGAAATTTTTGTAAATTAGATATTATGGAGAAGACTCGTAGTATTTTTTGAAAGTAATAGACTTTTATTAATTTGTGTTTTTGTGTTGTTTAGTACATCTCACTTTGCAACTCCATGTGGCTATTTATAGCCTAAACATGTCGGTTTAAACTAATCTAGACAACCTAGATATTTTTACAAACAAGGCTAGCATCTTCTAGATAATTACACCTAAAAATATCTAATTTAACTAATACTAGATGACTCTAGAAATACATTACAATATTTTAACACCATCACTAAAAAGGTTCGACTTTCATGTATCGATGTTGCCACTTTTTGGTGGATCGGACGTCTTCAAAATGATGTCTTTTTCAGGTCATATAATATCAGGAAAAACGAAACGTATGACGATATTAGACTTTTCATTTTTTCTTGATAAAATTCTAAAAGTAAAACATTTAGTCATGTAACAAATGTAAGTCCTATTTTGTAATTTTAGCTCCTTGCTAAATCGTTTATTTTTGATAATGCTTATTGTTCAAAAAAATAAATAAAAATATAGTATGTGTTTACCCGTTTGACCAAGTCAATTTCTTCTTAATTCCAACCTATCTCAATAGCCAATTTCTTCTCCAATCCCAACCTATCTCAAAAGAAGTTTCGCCTTAAAGATTCAAGAAGGTTAATCGCACGACTAAGTGTTTACCCACTATTATAAATTAAATTATATGCATTATTATAAATTTACCATCTAATTCATCCATTATTATAAATTTACATTTACATTATATGCATTATTAGTAAGTTATAATGTACAACTAAGTAATGCATATGTTTGATGAATATAGTAATATAGATGGGATATATATCATTAGCCTTTACCCACTATCATTTAAATGCTTGTAATATAAAAGATTATTAATACCTCTATTGTTTATATCATTCATTGCCTTTTCATTTGTTGTTTCAAACTCACAAGCTTCATTACATGCATTAAATTATCACTAATTACATTTGAATGTTCTAAACTTCTATTTTATTTTATCAAAGAGTCAATGGCTTGGCGGTATCGAGGTCACCCTTACAACTTTGAGGTTGAGGGTTCGAGTCCTGTTTAGGACATTTGGTGGTGTATATATTCGTGTTAATATTAGATGGATGAGTGAGTTTGCCTTAAAAAAAAAAAACTTCTATTTTATTTTATTTACATGTGAAATGTGAGATGTGAGATGATATAACATTTATTTATGACTTACTTAATAAACCTACTTATACATGATAATCCTGTGATAACGGATAGCAAATGATTTTTCATACCAATTATCTACAACTAGTAGCGGATCTATGTATTGTAGTCACTGGTGTCACTAGTTAAAATTTTTAAAAAAATTCTACTAAATACCTTATTTTCAGATGCGAAGCTAAGAATTTGGAGAGAAAAGAGAAGGGGGGCCCCCCCTTAAAGTATTGATGAGTTAAAGTTCTTTTTTGTCATTGATAAAACTAGGTAAAATGTAAGGATAAAATTAAAAAGTGAAAAAAATACAATGAAATAATAATAACTTTGAAAAGAAAATACAATGAAATAATAATAACTTTTCTTGTATCGTGTATTTTTTATCTGTGAAATATTAAATTGAGACGAAGGAAGCGTATGTTAATGCGTTTTATATATTCAAATTTAAATTCCTATGTTAAATTCCTAAATGATTTCATCTTTAATTTTAGTTAGTTGGTAATGACAGTTCTAGAGTTGTTAACGTATATACTTAAAACACTTGTATTAGCTAACCGTCATAAAGTTAATAATTAACCAGTATAGATAAATGTTTCAAACGTGTTAGCAATAGCTCTAAAATCATCTTTAGCAATATACTTAACTAGAGAAAATTCGACCGCGCGTTGCTGCGGTTGTATTCGACGCGCGGTCGAATTTGGATATACGTTGTTTGGTACCTAATATATCTAGTAGGTTGGGTTGTTTGTTGGACGTGTATGTATATGTATGTAAAGCTTTTTTAACGATGTCCGTTTCGCGTATAGTTAGTCGCGTTGTGTTCGTAAAATTGTTTCGAGTTGAACGGTGGTCTCGGAAAAATTTAACTCGCACCGAGCGAGAATATAGGGCCCGTTATTTAGTGTTTTTTAACGATGTCCGTTTCGCGTGTAGTTAGTTCCGTTGGGTTCTTGAGATTTTTTAAAGCTGAACGGTGGTCTCGGAAAAATTTAACTGGCACCGAGCGGGAAGATATGTGTATATGAAAAAGCGGGTGGAGGTTATTAATTAAAATAAGGATTTGACATTTTGTACCCCTGTTTTGTGGGGTGAAGTTGCATATTGTTAGAACTTGGGGGGTCAAAGTTGGTTTTTTCCATTTGTTTTGTTGTGTGTCGTTTTTTTTGTTTGTTGGCCCTAAACGACCAAAAAGATGGTGGCTGTTAGTATATATAAATTTTATACGGAGTATTACTTACATATATTTTATAAATATATGTCCAACTTAAAATATGTCCATTTTGTTGTAAAAAAGACAGTCTTTCGGTAAAAAAGAATGGTGTGCCGCAACAATCTTATCCGAAATCCAAACACAGTCTTTCGCATGGATATCCAAAAGACACAAAAAATCTATAGTTATGTGGCACCAGTGGCTAGTCAATCCCGCCTTCTACATCTCCTCAAATCATCAGAGATCCGGCATTGGCTAATTGTAGCAAAGTCCTATTCGTCAGTGCATTCATGGCTTGGATTTCCATTTTCACTTGGTTAAATGGGGAGTGTCAGCCGACTTTGTCATCGCAAGCGCGGTACTGTCTGGTTGCCTCTTCCCAGCTTGATGTCTCAAGTTCCGCGGTGTCTTTGGTCTCCTAGCCCATGAATCTGTACATTTTCCATTTTCGATCTCATTACATTGTATAGTTGTATAGGGCTTTGTAACTCTCCGATATATTAATAATACTTTTTGCTTGCTTTTCAAAAAAAAAAAAAGGTGTTAGTATTAAAATTATGTTAAAATTGTTAGCATACGAATAACTTAACTTCAATAAAATAAATGATGATGCTTTGATAAAAAAAGTTTTGAAAATTCGACCAACATACACAACTATATAAGGTACAAAAGGAAATTTCAAAATAGTAAGGGTCATAATAATAAATGTGTAGTACGGAAATTGTGATGTCACGTGATCATCTTTCCCAACTCTCTTTCTCTCACCAGTCACCTCCCTAACACCCAATTTTCCACCATTAAAATACAAGCAAGCTCTTTTCCCTATATATACAACATGAATTTAAATTTGATGCTCTTTGCATATTGATGCTCTGGGTCGTCGCTCATGTGCACCAGTACCAAGATTGACCTATCCACTGGTGTCACCAGTTAAAACCTCAATATTTTTTCCACTATATCACGTATTTGAGTGGTACCACGTGTTACCACTCGGCACCATGTAGGTCCGCCCCTGACTACAACAAAGTTGGGATCTACTTCATATTATATGAAATGTTTTAATTCACTTGTTATTATTTTAATCCATTTACTTCTTAAGTAGAAATTTTTTTTATTTTATTTTATTTTATTTTATTTTACTTTACTTACATACTACACGCAACCCCAACTTTCGTCGTTTGGGGTACCTCCTTTGTAACACGGCAATCTACAAGCAACCCCAAATTTGGTCGTTTGGGGTACCTCCTTTGTATCGAACGACAATCCCTTTGCTGTATTACCAAAAAATTACCTTCCCGGTCACATTCAAAATCTTCCACCCTCACTCCCAGAAGACTCTTGCGACTTCTACCCTGCCGCCGGCACGGTCGCCACCGTCAACATCAACCCTCGTCTTCATCATCGTCGCCATCACAGTCGCTGCCACCGTCTCCATCAATCTTCATCGCCACCGCCAACAACCGTCGTCTCCATCGCCACTACTGTCTCACCACAGTCTTATTTTCAGAATTGCGCCAGATTAGATTAATTTTACACTGTAAGTGTTTTCCATTTCTTTAAGTTTTCATCTTTATTGAACAATATTTGATTGCGACTGTTTTTTGTACAGTCATGATTATAGATATTGATGTTAGTTATAATGTTTGATTTTTATTTTTATTTATTTGATGATTTTTTTTTAACGAAATCTGTTGGTCATTTGCGAATAAGGGCTCCAATTATTTGGATGCTTTTTTTTGTTGTTGTTGTTGGTTTCTTTGTTTGCTATCGATTAAAGTGTCTATTGGTGCCATAATAATAGTATATTTAGATTAGATATTTAGATAATTTATGAATTCTAGAATGATTTTGACTTAAAACAAGTGTTACTGCTTACAAATTTGCAGCTGCTGTATTTTTTCCTTTCATATCTTATGTGAATTTTCATTTGTGGACAATGAAATTGATGAATCAGATTGTTGCTTTGTATTTTTGTTTTGAAGGTTGTTTCAATTTACTGTATGGTTATCACTTATATGTATTCCAATGGTAATATTAGTAAGTTGTCTACCAGATTTGTGTTGTTAAAATGATATGTGGTTTATGTTGGGAGGACTATGTATGTGGTGCAACCATATAAGACTGTGATAACGAATGCTTATGAGTTGAGCCTTGCAATGAGAAATAATTGGATCATATCTTGGCATGGCAACATATAACTTGCAGCCATGATAATCCATGTAATTGTATTACCTAAATGGGTTGTGCTGATCAACATGTAGGAACTAAGTTGAGCAATGAGATTGAATGGGTTCGAAACTTGGCGGGGCAACATAAGTTGCAGCCATGCGACTCATTATCCAATGCTTAATTTGATACCTATGTCCGAGCCCTCTTTTTTGTGTCAGCAAGACTTGCAACCATGGTGCTACACATCCTCTTGGTTGGAATAATATGTAGTTATATGAGCCTTAATGCTATTTTGTTTTCTAAATTTGAGAGAATATATTGGAAACATTTTCTTAAAGCCAAAGGAATTGCGTTCATTCGGTATGTATATGAACAGAAACCGCAAATTGGCAGTAAAATTGTAAGTTGCTTTTTCATTTGGCTGTTGTAAGGGAAGTTCGTGTGAAGTTGATGATAAATTAGACCTTGAAAACTTTATATAAGTACGTAAATTTGAGGTTGTAAGGGCGGTAGGTTGGGAAATGGGTCAAAACAGGTTCATGTTGACTCATGCACCATATTTCCCACTTAACACTATCTATAATTCGAAAGTCGAATTGTTGGTTTTTGCAGGTCGTTTTGTGTGTTTGGTCATGATGATCCATGTATTCATGATTAGAAGTGTCAATTTTATTACCTAAATGTGCTGTGATGATCAGCATATAGGAACTAAGTTGAGCAACGAGAATGAATGGGTTCGAAACTTGGCGGGGCAACATAAGTTGCAGCCATGTGACTCATTATCCGTTGCTTAATTTCATACCCATGTTTGAGCCCTCTTTTTTGCGTAAGTAATTCAGACTACTCGCAGTGTCCGGTGTGATAGTTTTATTGACAATCAGTGTATATATGTACCGTTTGAATTTTGTATATGTTCCAATACTAAATGAGGAGGTTTCTAACGACAAGATCAGCAGACTGTTTTTCACAGGGCAGCAGTTTAATTTGTTACACGTGCTATAAGTAATAGCTAACTTTATGTATCTTTTCCCGTTTGATAATTGTATTCATATAGGTATATTGGCAGAGAGGTAGAGAGATTCAAACGTACTAAAGCTGCATGTTTTGCATATGGACAAACAGGAAGAAAGAATCCGATAACATCATCGTCTAAGTTTAATTATGTTAACGATTTTGATTATTAAAATTTTGCAGGTTAAAATACAAAATTTTGCAGGGGAGATGAAGTGGTTGACATAGATGAGAAAGTGGTTGTTTCCGGTTACTTGATTGTCGGAGCTAATACTGTTGTCAACCACTAACAGTAGTTATTTACGGTAACCACCACCATCTTCTTATTTTTCATCTATGATCCATTTTTAGATCTGTAAATTTCCAAATCTAATCGACTTTCAGATATGGGGTTGCGCCATAAGCTTTATCATTTTGTCGAATATGCAACTTACACCAACAGGTACAATAGCTTTTGTGGTTGGCACAATGCTGGATTAGATACCTTAAGAGTTGTTGTTATAGCCTGATTTGAAATCCCAAAAAGTACCAGGTATATATAAAGTGTATGTCTATAACATTTATTCCATTCAGCAATTACAATCATTGAAAGAATTAAGTATGTAGAAGTAGAATTATGTATAAGTCAAATGAGTTTATAAGAGTCAATGACCCGTTTAGGCTTGAAGTATGTTAGTGTGACGAAAATGAAATATGGGTAATTTTGACCCGTTTGACTAATTGAGTAACAAATCAGGCATTCGTTTACTTAGACATGTCTTATATATTATATTAAGTAAATTGACAGGTTTTGGTATTTTAAAAGTGAGTATTGGGTGTATTTTGATAAAAGTGTAAGCTTTGACCCATTTGGCATAAATGTCAAAAATGACTCTCGGGCTTACTTCGTAGACTTATAAAATGAAATCGAGTGAGTTTTGATGAAAACTAATAATTGGGATAGGAAGTAGACCCAACAAGCTTGAAAATGATATATTATACGTTTGAGTTTTTCGAGTTTAGACGCATTTAAAATGGGCGCCAAAACTGGACTTGAGAGCTGTAACTGCTAAGTAAAAACAACAAATAGTAGCAGTTAACAGCAGTACATCAGTAGCAGTTTGAAGAGCTGTTTTTGTAAGTCAATAACTTCTAAACCGTATATATATATATATATATATATATATATATATATATATATATATATATATATATATATATATATATATATATATATATATATATATATGGTGAAGATCAAGCGCTAAGTGAGTGTTGGTGGGATAAGGGGATAAGTGATTTTGTGATTTTTATATCTTTATTTCTACAGCTCCTATTTAAAATAAAAAATAAAAAATGCTGGTATCTATTTTCAGTGTGCAGATTCAGAAAAAAAATAATTTTTTTTTAACTGGAGCGTTAAGATGCATCTGATTCATGTTATCCGCTGTTTGATGCATGTTAACTGCCTTTCATGCAGCAGATGCATCTTAACAAAAAACAAAGAAAAAATGACTTTTGATTAAAAAAAACCGTGTTTAGGGTTTAGTAATTAGGGTTTAGTAATTAGGGTTTAGAAATTAGGGTTTTAGAACGAGTTTTTAAACGAACGGTTTAGTGTTTAGGGTTTAGGGTTTAGGGTTGAGGGTTTACGGAGTAAACCCGAAAACCCTAAACCCTAACTCCTAAACCCTAAACTCTAAATCGGGTTAAATCCTAAAAAAAACCTTAACATGCATCAGGTACATTTTAAGCTCCTGTTAAAAAAAAAAAAAAAAAAAATTTATGAAACTACACAATGTCAGTAGATCACGAATTATTTTTTTTTTAAATTGGAGCTCTAATGTAAAATATATAAAAATATCGTTTTACTTATCCCCTTGTCCCAAAAAAGTCACTTATCCCTTGATCTCCCTCTATATATATAAATATATATTCGAGACTTTGGAATCTTGCTTGAATTTTATTTTATAATCCATTTCCCCCCCCCTTTTTGAAGTGTTAGTGTCACTTGATTTGTTACTGAGATATTTAACTTTTATTAAGATCGATTATAGCAGATAAAGACCTCTAAGCTATAAAGGTGCAAACATTTTTTTGTTGGCTTTCTCTCAACAAGGTATCATCTTCTAATAGGTATTTTAAAAATATGTAATTATGGTTACAAAGTAAACATGCTCACATATGTGTATTTAGATTTCTTAAAGAAGATCGTAAAATAAGTAACACAATTTTTTGAGTGAAAACTTGATTTTTTTCGTGTTCTATTTATGTTTTCGTAAAAAAAGTCTTGCATGCAGAAATCAAACTGGTCCCCATCCCAAGCAGGACTGAAGAAGCCTTTATGAGCTGTTAAATTTATTTGTTGTAGAGTTGCTACACTATATATGTTAATTTCATAATTCTTTGGTTGATATTATATATATTCAATTAGAAATTTTTGATTGATACTGTTGAATTATGTTATAATTGTAATAACACCCAATTTGAGGGGTAAAGTATTAACTGCAAAGCACACCTGAGTTGCTTTTCCACTTTTAAAAAAAACGGATCCCACCAACTTTGACCTATTTTTCCTACTTTGAAAATCCAAAATTTCAGAAAATAAATAACTAACTTTTATGAGTTAATCAAACTCTTAGGAGTCATAATGAAAATTTTCAGGAGTTTAAACTTGAATGCCTCATTCTGAAGGATCCACATTTCAGGGGTTAGCTGACTTACATTCTTTTGTAAGCTTGAAATGTGTACTATATTTGTAAATTTCTAAGGTACAATTGTAGTTTCAGAAATGAATCATTCATGTCATATGTTAGGTTGTTGGCAATGGTGATTGGTGACATGTATAAAAATATCATCGCTGAGAAAATTATTGGTGATCATATAGAAACTTTGCATCCTATCCAATCTTTTCAGGTGACTATGGGGGAGGTACATAAGTGAATCACGGAGACCGCTCTAACAAACTTGCATTCAGTCGGTCATGTGAGTGTTTGGTTTTATGTTTCATTTACATTTGAGTAACATATTTTAATTATTTTATGTATTGATAATTACACGGTAAAATATTATGAACTGCAGTCTCATATATGATAGCAGCCAATTGCAATATGATATATACTACCAGAGTTCGATTATTGGTTATATTTGCTTCCTTCATATGCTAAAGGTCCGATTATATGGGTCTTGGAAGCCTAGGTTTTAATTCAAAATTGTGATATATCTTTTATATAAGTGGATATTTCAGTCCATTACATACGAATGGGTTAATTTGGGTCGTGCTTTATCTTCAACGGGTCAAATGGGTCGACAGAGATGCTAATTCTTTAATAATTAATTAAATGCATATTCCTTCCCGCCTCACGGACTAAGAGGTTTTAATCTCATAGAAATACGGTTAACGATGACTTCATTATATAGAATCATAAATTCTTCATTCTAGAGTAACAACAATGTTTCATGCATCATAGTGGTCTTTTTTTTAATGCTCGAAGTCGTGAATTGTGAGATATAATATGTTACAAAATTCGAGTTTTATTTTTCCAACATAGTTTTTTACCGCTCTCACTCTCTTAATCACCGGGTGTAGATCAAAACGTGTATAGTGATGTTTTAATACTCTAGCTCAAATATTATTTCATCCTCTAAATAGGTTGGCATTGTATATGGTATACGTATACATCACTGTATGTAACAAAACAAGTAGAGTATTGTTGATAGGGGAGTCCCTATTTATGTCTCATTACACTAACAATTTTATGTCATTAACACACGTATTTAATCAACAATCAAAATGTGAGATCCTTTCTCAATCAATTAGGTAAAGGTAACATTTTAACCAATAGTTTTTGTCTTGTGTTGATTGCTGATCCTATCACTTAAACTTTTTTTTTTTTTTTTTTTTCCATCTGTATCAAGCTGGGAGGACACCAAATAACCTCAGGGCGAAGACCATCCCCACAAACACATATTACGGAGTACAAGATAATTGGTCTTAGTTAGAAGCCTTGTGATCAACAATTGACTGTTTTTGTTCTGCATTTTTATTTGTTGATGTTTTGTCCTTTTTTTGTATGCTATATCGTTGTTGATTTGCTCAGAACTTCCAGGTTTACAATGAACAGTTGAATGAAGATGGGCAAATGGAGAATATGATACAGTGGAGGCCCTATATTGCTCAAAAGTTTGTATAGTTACTCTGATGATCTTCCATGCATCAAAAGTTCGTATGTCTTTTTTGGTGGCATATGCAAGAGGAGTTGATTAACATACTTACTTATCACATTCTTGGTACTATGCTTTAATTTAATTGTGTATAAATATCTCTGCTTTAATTTAATTGTGTATAAATATCAGCTAGCAGATCTTGAAGACATTTGCTATGAACGGTATATAATTCATATAAAATATAAATACTTCATAATCCGATTCTAATTTCTGATATAGATCAAACATATATGGTTGATCTATAGTTTTGGAATTATTTTGAATATGAAGTTTGATTAGGGTTTGTTGATACCTATATCCAGATTGGGACAACTTCTACGCCGATAATAAGAACAGATTGAATATCCGACGATGCTATTTGACATTGATGATCATTAAAACTGAATGTGGGCATGGTTATTTATTAATGAAGTTCTCTAGAAACTTAAATCGTTAATTATTAGTATTGTTTTTCTAATTGTAAACCAATTGTAGAAGACTTCTTCTGAATGGCATAATTGGGAGAGTACTTTCAGCCATTCCACGGAAGATTTTTCACATATTGTGTGACGACCCGGAAATTTTCGATCAAATTTAAACTTAATCTTTATATGATTTCGACACAATAAGCAAAGTCTGTAATGTTGAGTCTCGAAAATTTTGAACTGTTTTAATTGACCTTCGACCATTCTTGACGATTCACGAACGACTATTTGTAAATAGATATGCGTGTATATAAAAATATAAATATATAAATAATAATTGAAAATATAATTTGAAGTATTATATGATGTTAATGTTAGAATTAATAATGTAAAATAATAATAATATATAATAAATATTATTCAAAATATATATATATATATATATATATATATATATATATATATATATATATATATATATATATATATATATATATATATATATATATATATATATATATATATATTTTGTGATTTCGAAATTATTTAGTAAACGAAGGTAACGCTCATTTTCATTCGATTGATAGTAAACGCGTTAAAAAAATAAATTTATATGATTTTAAAATAAACGGTTAGAGGAAAGTGAGTTTTACAAATTATATGCTTATTAAAAATGTATTTAAGAACTATTTGTTGAATTTTAAAACATTTTTAGATTTTACTTGAGGTTGGGAGTGAATAATTAATGTAATTTTTATTTAATAGTTAATGATCGAATTTTATACCATAATGACCAAAATAAATAAATATAGTTAATTTAAAAATATGGAATTTTTCTGAACACTTTTATCCGCCACTGATTTTGCACAGTACACAGTCCGTGAAAACTGTCGGTAGCAAACTTACAAAATATTGATGGCTTACTGTAATAGTTTGCTGTGATTGAAGAATCATTATCATAGAATTATTGTTAATTATTATTGAATTAATATTATAGTACATGAGCTATAAGCACGTTTCGTAATTTGTGTGAATCATAAACCGGTACTCTGTAATATTATATAAATACTTTCACAAATGCACACAAATGCACACAAATGCATTGAAGACACAGACTCTATATACACAAAACCCACATATACTATCACCACCTTCCTTTCTTGTTCTTCCTTGTGAACTCAAGCCACCATTTCCTGCACAACACCATCCCCACGTTTACTTTTTCTTTCTTCTTCTTCTTGCTGCTAAAGTATTCGAATACCACAACCCATATCACCACATAAATATTAATGCTACTGTTTCAGTGGTATTCAAACGGGAAAATGAAATGTCCCGTTCATATTGATTATAAACGTTCCATATTAATTGATTTCGTCGCGAGATTTTGACCTCTATATGAGACGTTTTTCAAAGACTGCATTCATTTTTAAAACAACCATAACCTTTATTTTATCGATAAAGGTTTAAAAAGCATTAGTAGATTATCAAATAATGATAATCTAAAATATACCGTTTACACACGACCATTACATAATGGTTTACAATAAGAATATATTACATCAAAAATAAGTTTCTTGAATGCAGTTTTTACATAATATCATACAATCATGGACTCCAAATCTTGTCCTTATTTTAGTATGCAACAGCGGAAGCTCTTAATAATCACCTGAGAATAAACATGCTTAAAACGTCAACAAAAATGTTGGTGAGTTATAGGTTTAACCTATATATTATCAAATCATAATAATAGACCACAAGATTTCATATTTCAATATACATCCCATACATAGAGATAAAATTCATTTATATGGTGAACACCTGGTAACCGACATTAACAAGATGCATATAAGAATATCCCCTATCATTCCGGGAAATCCTTCGGACATGATAAAAACGAATTCAAAGTACTAAAGCATCCGGTACTTTGGATGGGGTTCGTTAGGCCCAATAGATCTATCTTTAGGATTCGCGTCAATTAGTAGATCGGTTTACTAATTCTTAGGCTACCAAGCAAAAGGGGCATATTCGGCTTCGATCATTCACCCATATAATGTAGTTTCATTTACTTGTGTCTATTTCGTAAAACATTTATAAAACTGCATGTATTCTCATCTCAAAATATTAGATTTTAAAAGTGGGACTATAACTCACTTTCACAGATTTTTACTTCGTCGGGAGTAAGACTTGGCCACTGGTCAATTCACGAACCTATAACAAATATATACATATATATATATATCAAAGTATGTTCAAAATATATTTACAACATTTTTAATACATTTTGATGTTTTAAGTTTATTAAGTCAGCTGTCCTCGTTAGTAACCTACAACTAGTTGTCCATAGTTAGATGTACAGAAATAAATTGATATATATTATCTTGAATCAATTCACGACCCAGTGTATACACATCTCATGCTAGATCACAACTCAAAGTATATATATTTTTGGAATCAACCTCAACCCTGTATAGCTAACTCAAACATTACTGCATATAGAGTGTCTATGGTTGTTCCAAATAATATATATACATGGGTCGATATGATATGTCAAAACATTTGCATACGTGTCTATGGTATCCCAAGATTACATAATATATTAGAATACATGTATAATACAATATAAGTTAGCTAGGATATGATTTGTATAGAATTGTTACAATAATTCCCGTAGCTACAACAATAAAAAAATATCCAATCTTGTTTTACCCATAACTTCTTCGTTTTAAATCCGTTTTGAGTGAATCAAATTGCTATGGTTTCATATTGAACTATATTTTATGAATCTAAACAGAAAAAGTATAGGTTTATAGTCGAAAATATAAGTTACAAGTCGTTTTTGTAAGAGGTAGTCATTTCAGTCCAAAGAACGACGTCTTGATGACCATTTTGAAAAACATACTTCCACTTTGAGTTTAACCATGATTTTTGGATATAGTTTCATGTTCATAAGAAAAATCATTTTCATAGAAGAACAACTTATAAATCAAAGTTTATCATAGTTTTTAATTATCAAACCCAAAACAGCCCGCGGTGTTACTACGACGGCGTATGTCCGGTTTTACGGTGTTTTTCGTGTTTCCAGGTTTTAAATCATTAAGTTAGCATATCATATAGATATAGAACATGTGTTTAGTTGATTTTAAAATTCAAGTTAGAAGGATTAACTTTTGTTTGCGAACAAGTTTAGAATTAACTAAACTATGTTCTAGTGATTACAAGTTTAAATCTTCGAATAAGATAGTTTTATATGTATGAATCGAATGATGTTATGAACATCATTACTACCTTAATTTTAGTAGATAAACCTACTGGAAATTAGAAATATAGATCTAGCTTCAAAGGATCCTTGGATGGCTTGAAAGTTCTTGAAGCAGAATCATGACACGAAAACAAGTTCAAGTAAGATTTCCACTCGAAATAAGATTGTTATAGTTATAGAAATTGAATCAAAGTTTGAATATGAGTATTACCTTGTATTAGAAAGATATCTTACTGTAAATAAGAAAGATTTCTTGAGGTTTGATGATCACTTTACAAGATTGAAAGTAAGCTAGCAAACTTGGAAGTATTCTTGATTTTATGAAATTAGAACTTATAGAATTTATGAAGAACACTTAGAACTTGAAGATAGAACTTGAGAGAGAGATCAATTAGATGAAAAAAAATTGAAGAATTAAAGTGTTTATATGTGTTTTTGGTCGTTGGTATATGGATTAGATATAAAGGATGTGTAATTTTGTTTACTTGTAAATAAGTCATGAATGATTACTAATATTTTTGTAATTTTATGAGATATTTCATGCTAGTTGCCAAATGATGGTTCCCACATGTGTTAGGTGAATCACATGGGCTGCTAAGAGCTGATCATTGGAGTGTATATACCAATAGTACATACATCTAAAAGCTGTGTATTGTACGAGTACGAATACGGGTGCATACGAGTAGAATTGTTGATGAAACTGAACGAGGATGTAATTGTAAGCATTTTTGTTAAGTAGAAGTATTTTGATAAGTTTCTTGAAGTCTTTCAAAAGTGTATGAATACATATTAAAACACTACATATATATACATTTTAACTGAGTCGTTAAGTCATCGTTAGTCGTTACATGTAAATGTTGTTTTGAAACCTTTAAGTTAACGATCATGTTAAATGTTGTTAACCCAATGTTTATTATATCTAATGAGATGTTAAATTATTACATTATCATGATATTATGATATATTAATATATCTTAGTATGATATATATACAGTTAAATGTTGTTACAACGATAATCATTACATATATGTCTCGTTTCGAAATCATTAAGTTAGTAGTCTTGTTTTTACATATGTAGTTCATTGTTAATACACTTAATGACATGTTTACTTATCATTTATCATGATTAAACATAGTGTATCAATATCTTAATATGATTCATATGTATTTAGTAAGACGTTGTTATAACGATAATCGTTATATATATCGTTTCGAGTTTCTTAATTCAATAAACTCAATTTTATGTATATAACTCATTGTTAAAATACCTAATGAGATACTTACTTATCATAATATCATGTTAACTCTATATATAATCATATATATGTCATCATATAGTTTTTACAAGTTTTAACGTTCGTGAATCACCGGTCAACTTGGGTGGTCAATTGTCTATATGAAACTTATTTCAATTAATCAAGTCTTAACAAGTTTGATTGCTTAACATGTTGAAAACACTTAATCATGTAAATAACAATTTCATTTAATATATATAAACATGGAAAAGTTCGGTTCACTACAGAAAAAGGAAGAAACAAAGAAGAATACCATCTGTATACTTCCTTTTCTGTTTTCTTGATCAACAACCCAAGCTCGATTCCAAAACACAAAGACCTACTTTCCATTGTTTACTTGCTACTCGTGTTCCAGTTATTACTCATGCTATTCGATCATTTTCTTCAAACCGCCATTTAACTCACCTCATACAACCGTAAACAACCACAATCTCCACCACCTATGGCCATCACAGCCCACTTGATCACCATGGTTACGTCACCACCATCTTCTTGTTATATTCAAACCACAACCAACACCACCACCTTTCATCACCAAACACCACTATTCTATTTCAAAATTTTAAACTATAAACCGTAACCACGATTATAATGTCTGTTGCAAGCAATCGAAAAAAAAAACCCATCATAACCTACACTATCTTGATTCACTGCTAGGTACCTGTTTCCATTACGATCGCCTATAT
This sequence comes from Rutidosis leptorrhynchoides, assembly GCF_046630445.1. Taxonomy (NCBI): domain Eukaryota; kingdom Viridiplantae; phylum Streptophyta; class Magnoliopsida; order Asterales; family Asteraceae; genus Rutidosis; species Rutidosis leptorrhynchoides. Next base: position 554,717,531 of record NC_092334.1, read on the forward strand.
TATCGTTTAATATAACTGCTAGGGTTGTTATTGTGACGACCCGGGAACTTCCGACCAAATTTAAACTTAATCTTTGATTTCGATACGATAAGCAAAGTATGTAATGTTGAGTCTAGAAAATTTTGAAACGATGTTCATATATTCAATTGACCTTTGACTGTCCTCGACGATTCACGAACAACTAATTGTAAACAGATACTTTTATAAATATAAATATATATAAATATATATATGGAAATATAGGATGACATATGATTTATTTGTAGAATAGTAAATGATATAATAAAGTTGATATTTTAAAATGAATCTATATATAAATATATACATAAATATTAAATATTCGAATATATTATAAGTATTACATAATTAATGAAATGTAAGATTAATATATCAAATGATGTTGCAAGTTTAATTTTAGTTGTTATATTGTCAATATTAGTATGGATATAAATACTAACATCAATATTAGTTTTGTGCATATATTATAATTGTAATTTGAATATTATCAATTATTATTAGTATTATTAGTATTATCATTACATATTATTATTACCATTACCATTAAGAATTATTAGTATTATGAATTATTATTATTATTTATATAACTTTTATTAGTTTTAATATTACTATTAATATACTTAGTTATTTATTAATAGCTAATATATAGGGTTAAATTCTGTAAAGATCACGACTAAATTTCTATCCGACATTAAAATCTTTGATTGTACTAATCCAATAAGAAATTGCAGTAGTTTCATTTTTTTCTTCTTTGTTTTCTTCTTCTGCTATTTTCTCTGATTGATCAATTGTTGACCAAGTTGATCACTAAATTACAACACCAATCAATTCTTGTTACAGTATCCTTTGTGTACCCATCCTTTATCTAAATTTAGTACTAAAATTCGTTAATAAAGGATAAATTAAAAAGCCCTGCACCAAAACACCCTGTTCTTGAGTTAAAATACCAAACCCATAAATTCGAATATAATTACAAAAAGTAATATTGCAATTCTGTTAGGAATGATCACTTCTAAACTATCTGTAAGTTTTCAATCCTCAATTCTTTCTATTGAATTCTAATTTTGGAGTCAAAATTTTGGTTTTAAAAGTCAACTGGGTGTTCTTGAATCAAATTCGAATTTGTTTTGATGTTTCCAGTTAATTTGATAATCCATAAAGATTATCGGGATGATTTGCAACACAATTCATGTTGTAATCATAATCTATAACAGTCTTAATCTAAAAATCAACTTTTGAGTTCATGGGTTCTTGACAGTGATATACAAAAACTTGAACTCGAAACAAATTTCAAAAACTAAAAATGCAGAGTTGTTAGGAATCATTTACTTAAACTTTCTGTAAAATCTCAAGTTCCAATTCTTAATAACGAATTCGAATTTGCGAGTCAAAGTTATTTTGTCAAAAGTCAACTAATTTGTTCAACGAGAAATTAGAGCTTGTTTTGATGTTTTAAGTTCAATTGACGATTCCAATAGTTTTTAGGAATGATTTGAAACATATTTCATGTTGTAAATATTGTCCAAAATGAACTCAAAACTGAAAACATTTTTATTTTTTTTGAAGCTACGAGCTTCAGCAGTAGGCTCTTTTTCAGTTTTTTTTTGAATTTTCTTAATTACAAGAACACTTTTATTTCTTTGTTTCATGTTGTTTACAAGTCATAAATGAAAACCCGAATTCGTTATTTTGATTTTTGAAGTTTCATGGTTGAATGGATTTAAGGTAGAAGATGAAGAAGATGAGTCAAGTTGAAATATATAATAGATATATATATATTTGGGTTGCATACTAAATAAGAAAGACATGAATGGTAGAATGGTTAAGGGTGTTTGTGAGTGAGCGAGAGGTCTCGGGTTCAAATCCGATTCGGGACATTTTTTTTAGAAAGGCTTTTGAAGGTAGATTTCATTACCAAAATTATTATTATTATTATTATTGTTATTGTTACTAAAATTATAATTTTTATCATTATTATTATTACTAATATATGTATTATTACTATTATTATGATTAGGATTATTATTATCAAAATAACACAAACTATTATTATTATTATTATTATTATTATTATTAATATTAGTATTAGTATCATTATGTACTTATTAGTATTATTAAAATCATTTTTAAATATATATATATATATATATATATATATATATATATATATATATATATATATATATATATATATATAAATATAAAATAAATATATATAACACATAATTTAAGATATAATATAAGTATACGTTTTTAAATGGAATTTAGTATAAATTCTATATAACTACAAATACATAAATAATATATAGTAATAAATGAAATTATGTGATTTCCATTATATGTGTTAATAGATATATAAATGATATAGGTTCGTGAATCCAAGGTCAACCCTACACTTGTTCAATGTCGTCATATGTATTTTTACTATAAAATACAGTATGGTGAGTTTCATTTGCTCCCTTTTTAAATGCTTTTGCAATATATATTTTTGGGCTGAGAATACATGCAGGTTTTATAAATGATTTACAAAATAGACACAAGTACGTGAAACTACATTCTATGGTTGAATTATCGAAATCGAATATGCCCCTTTTTATTAAGTCTGGTAATCTAAGAATTAGGGAACAGACACCCTAATTGACGCGAATCCTAAAGATAGATCTATTGGGCCTAACAAACCCCATCCAAAGTACCGGATGCTTTAGTACTTCGAAATTTATATCATGTCCGAAGGAGGATCCCGGAATGATAGGGGATATTCTTATATGGATCTTGTTAATGTCGATTACCAGGTGTTCAATCTCTATGAATGATATTTTTGTCTCTATGCATGGGACGTATATTTATGAGAAATGAAAATCTTGTGGTCTATTAAAATGATGGAAATGATTATTTATGTTAAACTAATGAACTCACCAACCTTTTGGTTGACACTTTAAAGCATGTTTATTCTCAGGTATGAAAGAAATCTTCCGCTGTGCATTTGCTCATTTTAGGGATATTACTTGGAGTCATTCATGACATATTTCAAAAGATGTTGCATTCGAGTCGTTGAGTTCATCAAGATTATTATTAAGTCAATTATAGTAAGATATATTACGAAATGGTATGCATGTTGTCAACTTTCGATGTAATGAAAGATTGTCTTTTCAAAAACAAATGCAATATTTGTAAAATGTATCATATAGAGGTCAAGTACCTCGCGATGTAATCAACTGTTGTGAATCGTTTATAATCGATATGGACTTCGTCCGGATGGATTAGGATGGGTCTCTACAGTTGGTATCAGAGCGGTGGTCGTAGCGAACCAGGTCTTGCATTAGTGTGTCTAACTAGTAGTCGTTAGGATGCATTGGTGAGTCTGGACTTCGACCGTGTCTGCATGTCAAAAGTTTTGCTTATCATTTCTAGTCGGAAATCATCTGCTTATCATTCTTAGTCTAGACACATCTTATTACATTGACTGCATGAATAGTGAATAGACAAAATTCATATCTTAGCATATCAGCTAATTCATATATTAGCGTATCTGCTAATTCATATCTTAGCGTATCTGTTATTGTTATCTTTACCTGACAGCTTCCGTAGATTCCTCTGTAAATTATGAGATTTTAGTATTATATATGCATATATAAATTATGTATTGCAGGATACTAATCTACATCCTATAATCTATTTCTTATCGAAAATCCTTCATATGATCATACGAGATGAATCCTTCAACTAGTTCGAGTCCCTCGAATTCCGATATGGAGTCCCACTCCAGCTCCGAAGGCAGCGTCACCAGAATGAATCAATCAATCATCCATCCTCAATTCACCTGATGGACTCGTAGTTGACTTAATCAATGGAGACGCGCAGAAGGCGATCCCTTCCACTAATCGAATTCACCTTTTGGCGAAGAACCTGAAACACTTACCGACGAACCTGTTCGAAACACCAATTTCTCTCACAGAGTATCTCACCACGACTATATCATAACTCGGATTCAAAACTTTATTCATCCGCTCGTTCCGACCGACAATCATCCCGGAATAATATAAGAAGTCAACGAACTTCGTACACTAGTTGTAGCCTTGGAAAAATATGGTGCAAAACATACAAGCTCCAGCAACATCACTTGCACCAACAGTACCATCAGTAACAGCAACCGTACCATCAATAAAACACGCCTCAACATCTCATTCTGTACATCGATTATAATCAACAATCTACGTATCGTTCTACATCAATTATCTTCGTTCTTCATGGCAGTTATGTAATCTCTAATGTCTTAGAGATTATTTATTCTAGCTCAAACCGAAAAGCAAATGAGATTAATATCATATTAACTCATTAAATCCATGATTACATCTGAAGAGAATATGTATGTAAGTATATTTTCATAAAGATTGTAATTAAAAATTCTTTTGTACAAACAATTAATGGTGAAAATATTTTAACGGGTAGGTAATACCCGAGAAATATTTAGATTTCACATTAATAAGATACAATGTACATTCTTCGAATCTGATTCAACAGTCATTTACTATCCTACTTACAACCACCGACATACGTATCCGTTCATCGCAGAATAACCATTTTCACTCAATTTCATATTTGGATTTTGACCTATCAGAATCCAACAAGTGGCATAATGAAGAAAACATTTGACGAAATAAAAATATGATAGAAATAAACAAATTAACTACGAAAAACTTTGTTAAGAATCCACGCTAACTGTTCCTAGCTAACTGATTACATTTATTTATCGCAATTTATTTATCGCAATTTATTTATCGCATTTTAATTATCGCAATTTACATTCTCGCAATTTTATTTATCGTTATTTAATTTCTGTTATTTACTTTACGCACTTTATTTATTGTTATTTAATTTCTGTTATTTATTTTACGCACTTTAAATATCGGGACACATATACAAGGTTTTGACATATCATATCGACGCATTTATATATATTATTTGGAATAACCATAGACACTCTATATGCAGTAATGATCGAGTTCTCTATACAGGGTTGAGGTTGATTCTATAATAATATATATAATTTGAGTTGTGATCGAGTCTGAGACGTATACGGGTCACGACACGTATTAATTAATTCGAATATTATATATTAAACTATATATGAATTATTGGACTGTCAACTGTGGACTATCGACTGTGGACTAATAACATTGGACAATTAAAATGAATTAAAATATTGATTATAACATATGAAACTAAACAATTCTTCAAGTTGCCACTTGATTTCGTCTTAAACATCATTTGTATCTTCACGATTACATTCTGCGTTCAAACCTTTCATGATTCTTGAAAACACCTCAATCGAGAGGATGAACCAACCGCACTTCATTTACGGGAGAAAAGATTGATGCATATAGTTATACATCTGAAAAACTCTCAGAAACTGAGTAAACGTTTAACACGTAGTTGTGCCAATTCCTTTAGTGTTATTATTACCCAAAATAACTCTGCAGTTCTTTTACAAAATAACCAATTTTGTCACAGCTCCAGCAAGACAACTTCGACTTTTCATTCGAAACAACTTTATTATAACTTTGATATATATGCGAACTCTTTTATTGTTACCGGAGAACCTTTTATATTCCACCATATTACCATCAGCGTTTAATCATCTAAAAACACAATTTTCCTGAAACCACCTCAGATTAATAACCGATGATTCAGATATCATAGCATTAAATACAGAGGAAACAGAAAAATGGTAGATGGTCTAAACGACCAAAAGTTTGATGATAAAGAAAGGAGTGTTAGGAACGCTCGATAGAAGATTGGGTATTGAAAAACAGATTGAGCTACCCATGAAGGAGACCAAGGACAAATACAAGGACCAAACCCTATATTCAAAGGATTCAGGTAATTCTGGATCCGTTGAAATCTTTAGAGAATATCTTGCTCCGAAGTCATGTTAAAATCTTGCGAAAAATCTTTCTCCATCAACCATCGAACTTAGAAATTCCAAAATATCATCATCAATATCTTCGATATTTCTGAGGATATTTTCATAAATATTCTCGTCCGAAATTATATACCTCTTCGTGCTTCCTGTGTATCATTATATTGGAAACATTCAAGATAAAATTTAGTACCGAAAAGCAGATTATGCGAAACTATGAAGAGAGTCGTGGACAAATCACAAAGAATAAGTTTGACTTCAAAGAATCCAAATGATTCAATGTCTGCTAAAGTCTTTAGTGAATATCTTGCTCCTTACTCTAAACCCTTGCAGACAATAGTTTCTATCATCCGCTGATCTTAGATATTCCGAGATATTATCGTATCTTTCATTATAAATATCCTCCATATTTCTGGAGATATTTTTATAACTATTCTTATCTGAAATCATTAATCTCTTCGTGCTATCAGTATTACATCATATAGAAACTGTTAGTTTCTATATTCTGTAAACTTTCGAGCTAAAAATATGAATGTTATTGAAGTAATGTCGGGAACTGACGCATGGGTTAGTATAATATAATGACACTTGATCAACGTGATTATATTACAGTAAGTCATGCTGAGTTTCAAATGGGACGTGATGATTCACAAATCCTAACGTCATCACGTGCCATGTTACATAACTCTTTCATTATGCTTAACTTCTGAACATATCAAGAAAGTATATTCTTGATAGTTCTATTCTCAGTGATTCTGGTAATTTGATAAATCAAATCGTGCTAATACATTAGTTCTTATTTAGAACACGATGTTTATTCGAAATTCCATACTTACGAATTCTAGATCGTTACTCGCTTTACTAGAGGTCGGGAGGATAATAAAAAGGCAAAGAGCTCCAAAATATAAGAGAAAATATAAAGCCCAACAACAACATCGAAATTACAAACCGTGGATATCAGTGCGTATAGCAATATAAAGACACAGGAGGATTATAAATACAATAATCCCTAAAGCATAGTAGAAATAAACGGATTCCTCCGGTGGAAGTTGGAAAAGGAGAATGATTGTTACGATAATCAGGATAAGGACAAGGATCAGAACTGGATTAAGCATTTTCACGATCTTTTGAATTTGGGAATTTAGTATTGAAGTGGTGAAAATTAATGGAACGAAAAAGGTAAAATTTATAGTGAAAATATCAGACAGAGGAATCGAGGCAGATCACCGCATTTAATTATAGAAATCTAAATTTCCTTATTCGCAGGAGAATCAAATCTTTTAGATTTTGAAGATTTTCTTCAAATCCCTTAAATTCCGGAATTCAACCAAAACAACGTCAAAAGTTAAGACGCATCCTGTTTTCTAAATTCAATCGCGACTACATCAAAATTTAAGATGTATCTTACTTTCAAAATTCAACTCTGACTCTGTCAAAAGTTACGACGAATCTTTACTTATCCTATTTCAACCTTTTGTGATAATTTCACTCGTACGCTTCGAATAATTGAGTTGTTTTATTCAAATCACCTGATGGTGATAAAACTTTAATTATGGACTCATATTCGTCATGAAAACATTTTTATTGTTAGCCATGACGACCACACTCAAATTTCGGGACGAAATTTCTTTAACGGGTAGGTACTGTGACGACCCGGGAACTTCCGACCTAATTTAAACTTAATCTTTATATGATTTTGATACGATAAGCAAAGTATGTAATGTTGAGTCTAGAAAATTTTGAAACGATGTTCATATATTCAATTGACCTTTGACTGTCCTCGACGATTCACGAACAACTAATTGTAAACAGATACTTTTATAAATATAAATATATATAAATATATATATGGAAATATAGGATGACATATGATTTATTTGTAGAATAGTAAACGATATAATAAAGTTGATATTTTAAAATGAATCTATATATAAATATATACATAAATATTAAATATTCGAAAATATTATAAGTATTACATAATTAATGAAATGTAAGATTAATATATCAAATGATGTTGCAAGTTTAATTTTAGTTGTTATATTGTCAATATTAGTATGGATATAAATACTAACATCAATATTAGTTTTGTGCATATATTATAATTGTAATTTGAATATTATCAATTATTATTAGTATTATTAGTATTATCATTACATATTATTATTACCATTACCATTAAGAATTATTAGTATTATGAATTATTATTATTATTTATATAACTTTTATTAGTTTTAATATTACTATTAATATACTTAGTTATTTATTAATAGCTAATATATAGGGTTAAATTCTGTAAAGATCACGACTAAATTTCTATCCGACATTAAAGTCTTTGATTGTACTAATCCAATAAGAAATTGCAGTAGTTTCATTTTTTTCTTCTTTGTTTTCTTCTTCTGCTATTTTCTCTGATTGATCAATTGTTGACCAAGTTGATCACTAAATTACTACACCAATCAATTCTTGTTACAGTATCCTTTGTGTACCCATCCTTTATCTAAATTTAGAACTAAAATTCGTTAATAAAGGATAAATTAAAAAGCCCTGCACCAAAACACCCTGTTCTTGAGTCAAAATACCAAACCCATGAATTCGAATATAATTACAAAAAGTAATATTGCAATTCTGTTAGGAATGATCACTTCTAAACTATCTGTAAGTTTTCAATCCTCAATTCTTTCTATTGAATTCTAATTTTGGAGTCAAAATTTTGGTTTTAAAAGTCAACTGGGTGTTCTTGAATCAAATTCAAATTTGTTTTGATGTTTCCAGTTAATTTGATAATCCATAAAGATTATAGGGATGATTTGCAACACAATTCATGTTGTAATCATAATCTATAACAGTCTTAATCTAAAAATCAACTTTTGAGTTCATGGGTTCTTGACAGTGATATACAAAAACTTGAACTCGAAACAAATTTCAAAAACTAAAAATTCAGAGTTGTTAGGAATCATTTACTTAAACTTTCTGTAAAATCTCAAGTTCCAATTCTTAATAACGAATTCGAATTTGCGAGTCAAAGTTATTTTGTCAAAAGTCAACTAATTTGTTCAACGAGAAATTAGAGCTTGTTTTGATGTTTTAAGTTCAATTGACGATTCCAATAGTTTTTAGGAATGATTTGAAACATATTTCATGTTGTAAAGATTGTCCAAAACGAACTCAAAACTGAAAATATTTTTATTTTTTTTTGAAGCTACGAGCTTCAGCAGTAGGCTCTTTTTCAGTTTTTTTTGAATTTTCTTAATTACAAGAACACTTTTATTTCTTTGTTTCATGTTGCTTACAAGTCATAAATGAAAACCCGAATTCGTTATTTTGATTTTTGAAGTTCCATGGTTGAATGGATTTAAGGTAGAAGATGAAGAAGATGAGTCAAGTTGAAATAGATAATAGATATATATATTTGGGTTGCATACTAAATAAGAAAGACATGAATGGCAGAATGGTTAAGGGTGTTTGCGAGTGAGCGAGAGGTCTCGGGTTCAAATCTGGTTCGGGACATTTTTTTTAGAAAGGCTTTTGAGTTACTAAAATTATTATTATTATTATTATTATTATTATTATTATTATTATTATTATTATTATTATTATTATTATTATTATTATTATTATTATTATTATTATTATTATTATTATTGTTATTGTTACTAAAATTATAATTTTTATCATTATCATTATTACTAATATATGTATTATTACTATTATTATGATTAGGATTATTATTATCAAAATAACACAAACTATTATTATTATTATTATTATTATTAATATTAGTATTAGTATCATTATGTACTTATTAGTATTATTAAAATCATTTTTAAATATATATATATATATACAAAATAAATATATATAACACATAATTTAAGATATAATATAAGTATACGTTTTTAAATGGAATTTAGTATAAATTCTATATAACTACAAATACATAAATAATATATAGTAATAAATGAAATTATGTGATTTCCATTATATGTGTTAATATGTATTTTTACTACAAAATACAGTATGGTGAGTTTCATTTGCTCCCTTTTTAAATGCTTTTGCAATATATATTTTTGGGCTGAGAATACATGCAGGTTTTATAAATGATTTACAAAATAGACACAAGTACGTGAAACTACATTCTATGGTTGAATTATCGAAATCGAATATGCCCCTTTTTATTAAGTCTGGTAATCTAAGAATTAGGGAACAGACACCCTAATTGACGCGAATCCTAAAGATAGATCTATTGGGCCTAACAAACCCCATCCAAAGTACCGGATGCTTTAGTACTTCGAAATTTATATCATGTCCGAAGGAGGATCCCGGAATGATAGGGGATATTCTTATATGCATCTTGTTAATGTCGATTACCAGGTGTTCAATCTATATGAATGATATTTTTGTCTCTATGCATGGGACGTATATTTATGAGAAATGAAAATCTTGTGGTCTATTAAAATGATGGAAATGATTATTTATGTTAAACTAATGAACTCACCAACCATTTGGTTGACACTTTAAAGCATGTTTACTCTCAGGTATGAAAGAAATCTTCCGCTGTGCATTTGCTCATTTTAGGGATATTACTTGGAGTCATTCATGACATATTTCAAAAGACGTTGCATTCGAGTCGTTGAGTTCATCAAGATTATTATTAAGTCAATTATAGTAAGATATATTATGAAATGGTATGCATGTTGTCAACTTTCGATGTAATGAAAGATTGTCTTTTCAAAAACAAATGCAATATTTATAAAATGTATCATATAGAGGTCAAGTACCTCGCGATGTAATCAACTGTTGTGAATCGTTTATAATCGATATGGACTTCGTCCGGATGGATTAGGATGGGTCTCTACAGTTATTCCAACTTCTGTTTTCCTGCTTAATTAAACCGAAGAACCAAAGACTTATGTACCATCATGAGATTATTTTTTTTCTTCTCCGTTAATACTGTTATTCTATCGCCACCAAAACCTTCAATCCATATAAAAACCGCCATAATTAAAACCCATTTAAACCACCATCGGACATCATCATAAGCCACCACCAAACCACCACCTGCTAATGATACTATACGATGTATGCTCGAAGCAGACTTCTATAACCTACTGTATTTTGCTTCCTGTCTTTCCAGCTCGAAAACCATCACTCGGGATTAATTAATTGCTACTGTACCTATCTGTTTCTATTTCTAAAATGATAATGATAATGATTAATAGTGAAGTAGATGATGGCGATTATAAATAATAATAAACATATGATGATGAAGATAAAACGAAGTTCCTACTTGTCTGCCACTATGATTTTATTTTATTCAATTAAACCCTACAGATATTATTCGATTATGCCATTACGCCATCAGTTACGATTTAATCTCTTACTGGATCAATGATTAAGTTAAGTGGATCACTTAACAAGCTTGGGCCGTAAATTGGGTGAAATATTGGGCTTATATGTTCATACTTATTGGGCCTTGGTTGTTTATTTTGTTGGGCTGTAGATGGGAACAGAAAATTGCGGGTTATATATGTAATAAAACGAATAAAACCAAAACAACAGAAAGACAGAAATGGATGAGTGGTTTGAGGTGATTGCGGGTGAGCGAGAGGTCTCAGGTTCGAGCCTGGGCTGAGGCAGTTTAATTGTTTTGATGTTTTTCTTCAAAGGTAGTATTATTATCATTATTATTATTATTATTATTATTATTATTATTATTATTATTATTATTATTATTATTATTATTATTATTATTATTATTATTATTACTATTACTATTATTATTATTATTATTATTATTATTATTATTATTATTATTATTATTATTATTATTATTATTATTATTATTATTATTATTATTATTATTGTTATTCTAATTATTACTATCATCCTAATTATTATTAATATCATAGCTAGTATTAGAATAAGAAATTATTAGTATTATGATTAAGATTATTGATATTAGTAATATTATTAGTAGTATCATTATTATAAAACTTAACACTTTTATTAAAACTATCATGTTATATAAAAATTATCACTTCTAGTATTACCATTATTATTAATATTCTTATTAGTAATATTATTTTTATTATCATATTTATTTTTAGTATCATAATTATTATTATTATTAAGTATATTTACTAATATTATTATTATAAAATAATACAACTTTTTATTTAATATTATTAATATTATTTTATCAAATTATTTTTAGTTATATAACACAATAGTTAATACATATAACATATCTATATTAACGTTTTATAATAAATACTAATTATTTACTTAAAGTACATAAAATAGAAATATTTAAATTAGTTATTAATGAAACATATAATTTATTAAAATAACAATTATATCATTAATAATATATAAATTTGTTCGATTACAATTATATGTGTTAATATATACATAAATGTAGGGGTGTTCAAAATATCCGAATCCGAAATCCGAATCCGAATTATCCAAAATCCAAATCCGAAAATATCCGAAAAATCGGATATCCGAAAATTCGGATATCCGAAAATCGGATATCCGATTTTTCGGATTCGGATATCGGATGGAGTTTTTAAAATTTTCGGATATTCGGATATCCGAATATCCGAAAATTTCTAAAAAATACGAAAAAATCCGAAAAATATCCGAAATATCCGAAAAATATCCGAAAGATATCCGAAATATCCGAAAATTATCCGAATATCCGGAAAATTATCCGAAAATATTCGAAGTTCTTCAAAAATATCGGATATTCGGATAATCCGATATCCGAATCCGAAATTTCGGATTCGGATTTCGGATGGGGTTTTTCACTATCCGAATTTTCGGATATCCGAAAATTCGGATATCCGAATTTCGGATATCCGAAAATGAACACCCCTACATAAATGATATAGGTTCGTGAATCCGGGGCCAACACTGCATTGTTCAGTATCGTCGTATGCATATTTTTACTACAAAATATCGTATTGTGAGTGTCATTTGCTCCCTTTTTAAATGCTTTTGCAATATATATTTTTGGAACTGAGAATACATGCGCTTTTATAAATGTTTGATGAAATAGACACAAGTACTTGAAACTACATTCTGTGATTGAATTATTTGGAAGCCCTAGTTCTATTTTTAGATACATGTATTCGGCCGTGAGCAGACCGGCATAGATGGTTCTCTTTTTAGATACATGTATTCGGCCGTGAGCAGACCGGCATAGATGGTTCTCTTTTTAGATACATGTATTTGGCCGTGAGCAGACCGGCACAGATGGTTCTATTTTGATATACTTTTTTTTTCCGACTAATATACTGATTGCGATTGCCGGTATATTGGTAAAATTCCCACCAGGTGTTCATCATATGAATGAATTTTATAGCAGTGAGTAGACCTGCACAGATTGATTATGAAAAATGAAGTCTTGTGGTCTATTAAAATATTGAAATGATTGTTATGATAAACCTATGAACTCACCAACCTTTTGGTTGATACTTTAAAGCATGTTTATTCTCAGCTATGAAAGAAATCTTCTGCTGTGCATTTGCTCATTTTAAAGATATTACATGGAGTCGCTCATGGCATATTTAGGACAGTACCTCGCAATGGGACCAAATATAATATCTTTAAAATGAGCAAATGCACCGCTCATGGCATATTTAGGACAGTACCTCGCAATGGGACCAAATGTTGATGACTTCGTCCAGATGGATTAGGACGGGGTATGACATATTGAGTCAGGTATCATTACCTGGATTATACATACATTCTTTTATTATGGCATGAGACTCATTCACATTCTCACTTTTTTTTTCATGGGTGGCAGGATATTAACACACAATTTTAACAACGCTATTATTGATCATAGTGACGCTTCATGGATGCACACCTTTGAGGTTGAAAACATGGATGCGGTAAGCCACAACATCACATGAGTAAAATTTTAACTACTCATCTATTCATTCATCTCATTTAATTTTGTTTGTCAATATTTGTTTGTTTATTTTCTTTTGTCAATATTTATTAGTTTATATGTGATCAACTATTTCCAAGTTCTGTTACAGTTGAGACCATTAATCGAATTAAGAGGATGATTATTTTTGGAATTAGTTAAGTAACTTTAAGTTACCACATCGAAGTGACCTACTCAATCATTCATGATAATATTGTTAAAAGTTGCTACATTTAGGGATTGATGATGAATTTATTTTGTTGTGAATGTCTTATCGGAAGCGTTCGCTGACGTTCGATTACTAATTATGTTTTCAGGCTAGCAAAGCTTTTCTCCAAAAAGTCCATTGCACGAGTAAAGAGCGATCCTAAGAAAAATGATGAAATTACAAATGAAGAGTTTTCGGATGATTTATATGTCGAGCTGGTATGGATTCAGAACTTGAAGCTCAGATTGTATGGAACTTTTAATTTATTCTTATTAGTTACACTTTTTTCTTCTCTATATTATTTGATGCTACTTAATTAATAAATTAGTCTTTAATATCTTAGTGTTTGTGTTTTATATGTTTGTTTTTTGCAATATTAAAACTACTTCCAGTATTAGCTTGATATCTATATGGGAGATTGCTACTTTGTCAGGTCATTTAACTTTATTAGTATTACAACTTTGCAAGTAAGAGTTCTTTATAGTTTAATAGGTTCATTGTTCTTAATGTAGTGTTTATATTTCCGTACTTATCTTACTAAAGACGTTTGATTTAAGTATCTCGGAAAGTTAGAAGCTTCTGTTTTATCGGTTGATTCTTAGTAAAAAAATGTACGAACGAACGACATGGTTAATTAGACATGCTTAATTTTCTGTTGGTGCATGTTCCGCATTATAAAAGTTCTATTTCTGGTTTATGAATATGAGCAAGCATCAATGTCAATTTTTTTGTACAATGTTAAACTTTCAATATTATTCCCCCTTTATATATATATATATATATATATATATATATATATATATATATATATATATATATATATATATATACACACACACACACACACACACACACACACACACACACACACACACACACACACACACACATATATATATATAGAATCCGAATCCGAAATTAATGTAACTATATAACTATTTACTACAAATGTTTTTGTTTTTTTTTAAGTACAGGTTAGTCATATTATGTCAAGATACATAAATGTCTTACGAATTTAATAATTATTCATGTTAATGCAGGCAAACAAAAATTTTCATGGATCTACAGGTAATTTTAAAAATCAAATAGCTATAGATTTTTCTATTTTTCCACTTATGATCTGTTAATGAGTGTTGTCTAACAATTTCAATATTTATAGACATTACAAATTTATTTAGATACTATAAGGAATGGTGTTCAACATTTGACAATCTTATCCTAACACTACAAAGGCAAATATCGGCAAACAATTCTGATGAACACATAGAGCCAATAATAAAAGTTATGAACGATAATTACAATGAACTATTACAACTTAAGAGAATATCTGCGAAGACATGTGTAATGTCTATAATCAACAACACATGGATGCCACAAGCATTAACATCTGTTATGTGGATTGGTGGAATTCGTCCATCAGATATCCTTACGGTTAGAATTACATAAACTTTTTTTTTTTATATATGAATATATTTACCATTCACTACATATATTCTAACTAAATGAAAACTAAACTATTGCAGCTAATATTGAATCATGTAGAACTGTATACTAATCAGTCGGAGAAAATAAATATACTAAAAAAACTACAACCAAAGATGAAAACAACATCTCAAATAAAGTTGATTTGTTGAAACAAAATATATCACAAACATTTGTTGGACACTCATTTGTTTATAAAGGCGATGATCCGGCTTCGTCAAAATATCATGACCAAATGTTTGAGTAAATTGGAAAGTTGTATACCATGCAAAACTATTTAACAGAGGTAAGATACTAAAATTACCATATATATGCACAGTTAAAATTTGTATGAATTCTAACTTATTCATTTGACATTTCAGGCAGACAAGTTGCGATCTAATACATTTTCTACAATCCAAAAAATTCTGTATACAAAGCAGAAGGCTTATGCGATCTTTACAATTCATCAGCACATCAAGAGATTGGAAACGTGGAATAACCTATGGGAAACAAGACCAAAGTTTTAAATTAATATAGTCTGATTCTGTTTTTTATGTAAATATTGGTTTTTTGTTTCTACTTTGCTCAATACCTATATAGAATTATTATCTACATATGGAAGTCACTACAAGACATACAAAATTTAAAAAAATATTCAGATATTCTCACGTAGAATAAATACCCGCTAAATCCAATATCGTAGCCCCGCGAGCTAGTTTCCTAATTATAACATAATAGAAACTCATGGAAGAGTGGTTACAAATTCGTTTGCTATTTGGGTGGTCACGGGTTTGATCCCCGCCATTGATTTTTTTTAAAGCAATTATGAAAACTCGATCTTTTTAGATATTAGATAAATAATGTTCTACTTATAATTGAATTTTAGTCATGGAAGAGTGGTTACATGTGCGTGTATTATTGGGGCGGTTACATGTGCGTGTATCATTGGAGCGGTCAGGTGTTCAATTCCTAATTGCCTTTTTTTTAAATAACTTTTACCATCTAGACCTAAAATCTGATGAATTTCAACAATAAATACATAATGTCTAAGTTAAATACACCCATCCTTTTATGGGTTACGTTAGCCTCACTAACGTTAAATTAATTTAAATGAAAACATATAATTATCTACGAAAAAAAAAACCTTACGAAGACATTCACAAACATATCCGTTAAAAGCTCTTACATGATCAACCACACTTCAACCGCAGCGAAGCGCGGTAACTCAAAAACTTGTTATATATCATTTGTTAATGTTAATTATCATAAATATTTGCTTGAACTGATCTTATATATATGTTTGAATTAATGTTTATATGCTTCAACTAAGATGGACTAATGTTTATATACTTCCCATTATTGCAGAATGGATCAACAAACTGAAGCGGTACCAACTAAAGACTTCTAGGCTTCATGCATAATTATCGACACAAATGTAATTACATTAGCTGAAATACAAAACAATGCCCAAACACAACTAGAAAGGACTGCCGCAACGCGCGGTCGTATATATTTCTAGTTATTACTAAATGGCCATGTAAAATCTCGTTTGATTAAGTTGAACGATCAAAATTCTTGTCCCTGTTAGTATAATAAGTAAATGGAGTTGAATTTTTTTATTTTTTTTAAAGTAACTTACCGACCCTTTTTCTTTTGAGCTTAAACTTATTTACAACCTGCAATTTTGGCAAATTAATAATATTAATTAATAACTAATAAAATAATTAATAATTAATATTAATTATTAATTAATAATATATATAATATCTAATATGAATAAGAAAGTAATTTTTACTTGCATTATTTGCATTATTGGTTAAAATTAAATCAATAGTTGAAAAATATAATATAAATAAATATAACATTATTATCAAAATTAATGCTGAAATTATCATATAAAATAATCATCTAATTGCTAAGATTAAATATCCCTTTTTTTAATTTTACCTTTCTTTTTATACTAGTGAAATAACCCGTGAAAATACGGGTTTGTTTAAACGAAACAATTTAATGATATGTTTTAGGTATTAAGTGAATGCACATGTTAAAGTCATTTAGGTGATTGGCTCATGAAACCACGGATTTTGACTAAACATAAAGTTTGCTCAAAGTTGAATATTTATATTTATATTTTTAATAATAAATGTCTTTTAAATTTTTTTAGAAAAATAAAATTACAATTTAGTAGAGATTAATATTTTATTTTATAAAGATTTTGTGTTATTTTTTAAATTAAATTAATATATAATTATGACATCATAATTATAAAAAATAAAGGATAATTTAGCATAATAATGATGTCATCATTTTAGAAGTTTATTAGATTATATAGATAGATGAGTACTATATACTATTACTATATACTATATATACTTTAATAATAAGCTAGATAAATAATTAAATGAATACAAGAACAATAACTTAAATTCATTAATTTATATAATAATCCTTTGTTTCCAACGTTAGACATACTAATTTCCAATAAAAATTTTAAATCACAAGATACTTGGCGTAATTTAAAACGCAATATATATGGACTAATAAAAACCAAAAAGTAAGTAGTTAAACAAAATTTAAGTTCTCAAAGTCTCAACCCACAGAAATGTCACACCAAATTCCACCCACCAAAACACACAAATCCAATTCATAAAACCACTGCACCCCTTGTTTTATGTCAACCTCCATTTGTAACTCAAACAAATAACCAACTCACTTTTTACTTTTCTTTCTATTTTATTTATAATTTATAATTAAATAAAAAATACATTTACACAAATAAACGGATGAAAATTTTTGAATTTCAGATTACTCGAGAAAATAAAATAATTTTACTCAGATGTTAAAACCACTAAACTATATTAAAATCGATATTAACTTTAGCTTTTAATTTTATTTTTTGTAATTAATTAATTTATTATTCACTTACATTACATCAACATCATTTTCACATTCACACTTATAAATCTCACTACAGTTTCACTTCAAACCAAACAACTCAACTAAAAATACTCCGTACAAAATAAAAAACATGCAATCCTCTCTACTCCTTTCTCCAATTCCCACAACGGTCAAACTCAACCCCACCACCACCCACCGCCGATTACCAACAGTTTCCTCCGTCGCAGCACCACCATCTCTCCGCAACAAAACAGTCATTACCCACTCAATGCCACCACAAAAAATAGACATATTCAAATCACTTGAATCATGGGCAGCTGAATCAGTTCTGCCACTACTTAAACCCGTTGAACAATGCTGGCAACCCGCTGACTTTTTACCCGTTTCATCTCAGCCGTACGATCAGTTTTCTGAAGAAGTGAAAGCATTACGTGATCGTACGGCTGATTTGTCTGATGACTATTTTGTTGTTTTAGTTGGTGATATGATAACTGAAGAAGCATTGCCAACGTATCAAACAATGATTAATACGCTTGATGGAGTGAGAGATGAAACGGGTGCGAGTCCGAACCCGTGGGCTACTTGGACCCGGGCGTGGACTGCTGAAGAAAACCGACATGGGGATTTGCTTGGATCGTATCTTTATCTTTCGGGTCGGGTTGATATGAATATGATTGCCAAAACCGTTCAGTATTTGATTGGTTCAGGCATGGTAAGTTTTTTACTTTAAAATAAAATTCTATTTCGTTAATTTTTGAATTTGCAAAAAGAATTCGTATTAAACCTTGCAAAAAGAATTCGTATTGAACCAAAATATTCTACGGAGTATATATCTAATTATAATTTTTTAAATATTTGAATTAGAACTAATAATAATACTTGTATAAAATGTGTATATATCAAATTAAATTATTGCCATTAAAAAAGTAGTTTCTGTATAATAAGGGCTACAGTGTCGCCAGGAATTTTTTTCACCTGGGCAAAAAAAATTTCTAAACGTAGAGATTTTTTTGGGGCAAAATATGGAGATTTTGGGGCAAAATATAGAGGTTTTTGAGCAAAATTTAGAGATTTTTGGGCAAAATACTAAAGTTTTAGAGCAAAATATGAAGGTTTGAGGACAAAATATGAAGGTTTGGGGACAAAATATGAAGGGTTTTGGGCAAAAAAAAAAAAAATTCCACCGAGGTCAAAATCGAAAAAACGAAAAAATTTACACTAAAAATTGTAAATTCACTGGGGGCGGGCGACCCACCTGACCCTTCATAGGTCCGCCCCTGAAGGGCTATGCACACAATAACAAAGCGTTCACTTTCATTTGTATTAGACCATTTATGGTGTTAAGTGGTCGTGTTTGTTGTTTTTTTTTTTTTTTTTTTATTTTTTTTGCACTTTTTTGATGACTAGTATGTGTTGGTTTTTGATATGTAGTGTTCGTGATGTTGATTTTTGGTGTTGATTATTGAGTAAGTATTAAAAAAGGATAAAAATAATATTTTTTAAATAATAAAAAATTAAAAAGAAAACGCCTGTTGCTTTTGGTGTTGGATTACAAACAACGCAATCAAAACGCTTGAACGCTTCATACTTGACAAAGTTGGCGTTTGTTTGGTGTCACACTTGCACATGGTGTCGTTTGTTTTGGCAGCTACAAGTGGTCTTAAGAGTCATACAATGAATGTATTGAGTTCCGAGTAAGTATAACTACTTTAATTGAGGTTCATTATTTTAGAATTATAGAATATTTGTTGATACGGTCTATTCGAGTCGACCGCTAACTCCGGGGATAGGAGCCGATTCGAGATGGCTAATCTCCAAAGAAAATAGACTAAGAGAGACTTTTGGAATTAACCAAATATTTCATTCATTCATATTCCATTTCATAAACTAACGTACATATATATATACTAAGAAAGATAAACAGTTAACACCCACTAAGACTAGGAGAACATGGAGTGAAAATATGCAACTACTAATTACGTGCTTAAGTGCTATTTGACTACTACTATATTCATGAGAACATGGGAAATTAAATGTAACGCATGCGTGAGTTTATGAGCATGAATTGTGGACATGCACACGTCCACTAATCCTTGCTTAACTCCTTTATTTGACTAACTGTCTAGACTTTAACTTCAATCCATGAGGCATGACTACAGTGGTTCGAACCCGACCCGTATCATTCGTCCATTCATATCATTTTAAATTCGTAAATTCATTCGATAATTGGGCTTTTGTATAGTTGGCTGCCCAATTTGCCTCTGTGTTTGGGTCATTGTACATATCTCTCTTGGTTGTTATATAGGTATATTGCTTGTTTGGGTCATTGTACATATCTCTCTTGGTTGTTATATATATTGCTTGCTTTTCAAAAAAAAAAAAAAAAAAAAATAAAAAAAAAAATAATTCCTCCCAACAAATTTTCCCAATTCTTCCAAAAAAATAAAATATCTAGCTACAACAATAAATAATACTTCGTCTCCAGCGTCAAACCTTTTTCAGTAATATCACTACAATTAATTTGTCAAATACTCTGTTAAATCATTTGCAGTTTTAAAGCATCATTTATTATGTTAGAAAAGTACTCCGTATAAAAGAGTATTTTATTAATCGGAATAGAAAAATAAACTTTTAGCAAAGATTTGAGAATCTAACTTTCATTTGAACCCTCAATTTTGAAATGGATAGAATATTATTTACATCATATCGTCTATGTATGTTTTATTAGGATCCTGGAACCGAAAACAACCCATATCTAGGGTTTGTATACACATCATTTCAAGAACGCGCCACTTTCATCTCACACGGAAACACGGCTCGATTAGCCAAAGAACATGGCGATCCAATACTAGCACGAATATGCGGCACCATTGCGTCCGACGAAAAACGTCACGAAAATGCATACGTGAAAATAGTCGAGAAGCTTCTAGAAGTTGATCCAACAGGTGCAATGCTAGCAATTGCAGATATGATGAAAAAGAAGATCACAATGCCAGCTCATCTCATGTTCGATGGTCAGGATCCGTCGCTGTTCGAGCATTTTTCAGCTGTGGCGCAACGGTTGGGGATTTATACGGCAAATGATTATGCGGATATTTTGGAGTATTTGATCGGACGATGGAGATTGGAGAAGATTGAAGATCTGACGGATGAAGGAAGGCGTGCACAGGACTTTGTGTGTGGGTTAGCACCGAGGATTAGAAAGTTGCAAGAGCGAGCTGATGAAAGAGCCAAGAGAATTAAACCACATGGTGTAAAGTTTAGCTGGATTTTTAATAAGGAAGTTATGGTGTAACATTTTTTTTTTACAAGTAACCGGTGTTAAGTTTACTTAGTTTTTTAATAAGAATGTTATGGTGTTACAATGTACTCGTATTAGTGATTATTTACAAGTAAATAATAATAATATCTGGTAATTTATATTTCAATGCTATTATGCTAAAGATCGTTCATTTGGGAAAAGAAACAGGGAAGAAGACTGGAAGTGACAACTTTATGCATTATTTTAATTACGTTACAAACGAAGTTGAAACAGTTTTTAAACTAAGTTAAGTATTTTTGAAAGTAAATAGAATTAAAATCTTTGATTAAAATATCCAAGTGTATATAAAGACGTGAATTTATTATATTATATTATATTATATTATATTATATTATATTATATTAATATACTAAAAATCATGAGCTGAGGGGCAATTAGATGTCCAAATAAATTATGTTACTCGTTTAATAGCATGAGGTGTCGACTGTCGATTTCAACGTGTTTCAAAATTGATGCTGAAATTGGTGGTTGATTCGACACCACACCATCGCTGATTCCGGCGTCCTCAAGCCAAAGTAGAGAAATCATTGTTGAACATTTATGAAATTGTACCGTTTGATTATAAAAGTATAACCGTTAATTATTTATAATTATTTTTTTGCATTTGTTTCCTCTAATTAACTTTGTTTATTTTTACATACAAAATTATAAGAAATCTATTCTATGTAATAAATGGAAGTTTAAGCTGAGAGCATATGTGCTTTTTTAAATTGTAACATGTGCTTCTAAGGTAGTAACATGCCACCCATGCTTATATCATAAATAATAAATAAAGTAATATTAATTTCTGATTTTAAATAGGTAATTAAACTTACGTAAGAAGCTTTACCTCATATCTCGCCTCTTCTCTTACTGGATAAATACCACTACCTAGAAAACTTAAACAATCAATTTAACTTCATTCATCAACACTTGATTATTTATTTAGATGATATTCCTGAAGGCTTTTGATTATTCCGTATTTTATTATGTTTATGATGAGGACGAATGTGTTGAAGTCTTCAGGTATTCATTTTTTACACAAATAATCTTTGATTTTATTTCACGTATTGGTTTAGATTATGAATTCATGATAATTCTTGGATTTATAACAATTGATTTTGTAAGTAAAGCCATAAATTTTCATGATAACACTTCCTCTTAAATACTTCATCCGTCCCAAATATATTGTCCATTATTCTATTTTGGGATGTCTCAAATTAATTATTCACTTCCATAAATGAAAAAAAATAATGTGATAAAAACCTTTTGTGCCTCTACTTTATTCATGTAGGACAACAAGATAGGTAAAATGTAAGGGGTAAGACTGGAAAGTTAACAAAAAGATACACGTGACATGTACTTTTTCTTTAGCTGTGTTTTTTGTCTGGAGACTATAGATTTGAGACGGAGGGAGTAGTAAGAATGAGAACTGTTTGATCCATATCTCCAGTGAATTCACTTTTGAAGTTTGGTGTCGATTTATGACCTATTCTTACTGGGATAATATACTGCTTTTATTATAAGCTTAAAGGAATGATACATTAAAATGGTTTACTGGATGCATCACTAGAAAAAGGATAGATCTTGCACATTCTTTTTAGTTTATTTTGTGTAGGTATTGTCTTTTTTTCTTATTAAATATAAGATGATCATAGTGTTATTGAGTTTGAAAGGATGTAAATAGAAGTGTAGCG
The DNA here is from genome assembly GCF_046630445.1 of Rutidosis leptorrhynchoides. NCBI lineage: Eukaryota > Viridiplantae > Streptophyta > Magnoliopsida > Asterales > Asteraceae > Rutidosis > Rutidosis leptorrhynchoides. Next base: position 554,740,976 of record NC_092334.1, read on the forward strand.
ACCCGACAAAATCGTCATTGACGGCGCCTTCTACTTAGGTCCCGTTACGTGGTCATAAGTCTTTAAAACAACGTTTGACCAAAATATGTCGCATTCATTTCAATTATAAAGATGTTTCAAGGTTTACAAAGTAGGTTCGACGACCAAACATGTTACAACGTTTTAAGTACAATTGAAATCTATGCGACACAAATTAAGTTAAGTCAAAAGACGCTCCACGTATGCATGTATACTCGACATCCAAGCAAGTATCAAAAGTAATGAGCGGAAGCATGTATCACAAAACGTTCAAGGACCTGAGAAAAACATAGAAATCTGTCAATGAAAACGTTGGTGAAATCATAGGTTTAAGTAAGTAAGTAAGTACAAATGAACCACAAGATTTATATCATTTAAATAGTAGTAACCATTCTAAAATTTGTTATCACGAGCACCCAATTATCAAGGCTTAACTTTCCTTTCATAGAACCCCATCACAATAGTGTTAGAACATACACTGTTTCTCGAAAATATATGTCATCCGAATAACGGTAGTGAACCGTCCGAATGAGGGTTTGTCAAACCCATATGGCCATACAACATAAGTTCTCGCTTACACCCGACAAGTGTAACTAATGATAATCGAATTGAGGATTTTTGTTCTAACTCGTATGTAGAATGTTTGTTTTCGTACTTGTGTTCACTTTGTAAAATGAAACGTTTATGTTTTCTCATTCGAAATGTAAGTTTAAAAGAGTAAAGGTGGGACTATGATCTCACCTTGAGTGCACGAGTAATAAAGTACTTCACAAGTAACGTGTGCAAGAAAGAATGCTAGTCTCGACCTAAACAAATAGGTTGTATCAATAACGGTAAACACGGTCGGTCAAAGTGTTCAATTAGTTCTATGGCTCGTTACGACTCGATTATATATAGCAGGTGAATCACGTTGTCAAGTTTCATGCAAGGCACAAGTATAAAAGCATGTTAGAACGATTGCATAAGTATTGGTTAGGTTTGAATAAAAGTCAACTTTGATCAAGTCAAAGTCAACGAAAAAGTCAACACGTTCAGGTCGAGTCCCGAACTATTTTTCTGAGGTTTTTAATCATATATAAGCATGTTGGAACAAGTTACATGTTAATAGAAGGTGCGAATCATAGTTGGAATTAAATGAAAAGTTGAAATGTAAACAGCCATTTTTGGAAGCTTTAAGCCGCGCCGCGGCTGGAACACCCACGCCGCGGGTTAAAGCTTGTTTTGAAGGTCGAGCCTTTTGATGGCCCCAGACCATCTGGGTCAGTGTTAAGCCGCGCCGCGGCTGGGAGGCCCGCGCCGCGGTTAGTACCTGATCAAAAATTCTGGACAGATTTCAAGTGTCAAAACGAGCCAATCTTCAAACAAACGCAACTTATGATCCGTAAACACTTAAAACACATGCCATACATCGTTGGAAAGGTAATTTAACGAGGAACGCAACTAAACACATTTCATCAATCAAAACATCATTTAAAATAATCAAATCCAAGTTGAAAGCTCATTAAATGTCTACCATTAATGCCTTCAAGTTCATAAATGCACATTTATGATTCGAAAATTAAATGCGTACATATAATACGCCGTTTCATAGGTAATCATGCATACAATACTAATAAACACTTACAATTAATTTTGCAAAGCATTCAATGCATTTAAATTCCATTTTACTTATACCAAACCCTAACCCAAAATCACAAAATCAATAATCATGTTAATGAAGTGTTCTTAATCAACCTACACATCAAATTGAAGCTAGTGATGCTAGTAACACATTTAATACATGCACTTTTAACATCTAACAACATTTAAGCAACCAAATCTCCAAATCAAACACACCAATTTCAAGTTTAAGCTAGTTACATCTAAATGACAAGAACAAGCATGTAAATCATATATTCATGTTAGACTTGAGCCATAGACACTAATTAACACTTTTATAAGTTAAAAACATCAAGAACAAAGAACTTAGTGTTTTTAGAAAGTTACCCAAACTTGATGAAATCGGTATGAAATCGAAGAGGAAGTTGCAAGGATTCCAAAGATGTAATTTGTTTTGTAAAACACTTGCTAGATTGAATTTAGATGATGAATTGGTGTTTGAGGGTTTGAGAGAATAAAGGTGGAAGTATGAGAAAGGAGAAGATGAAATGAATGGATGAGAGGAGGTTTGACCACTTTGACATAGTCACCACTTTGGTCCATTGGCAAGTTTAGTCCTTCAACTTTAAAAGCGGGTGCGTGAATTACCTAAATGATTTATTTTAAAGCGTGTTTTAATGAGAGATGTTATAATCATATAACGGACTTTAAATAAATAAACGGAAAGTAAAGAAAAAAGGCGGGATGTTACAAGAAGTGCCACTATCACATTTTTGGTAAGTATTTCTCCAAATGACATAAAAATAACCTTTTGAAGATTCTGAGGGTGATTTCATTTGGATTGCTAAATAGCATCAATTAATCAACTTCATATACTTCAAATGGGCCCAGTTGCAATTTTTATATATTAGTTCAAATATGGTCACTCTTTGTATTAAACTTACGTGTCGTACATTATTGGATAGATTGGTCAAATGTCAAGTTAGCAATTTTATAGATTAGTGTTGTAGTATGGATTCATGTAATTTACATATTTAAATGATTAACATACTCAGGCCCATCTGAACTACTATTCTAGGGTCATTATTACCACTATTATCTTGATAAGAGTCAACTTTGCCTTTATTACCACTATTGTGTTGATAAGAGTCAACTTTGCTTCTGCATATTTCATTTGGGTATATGTTGTTGCTGGCATGAATTATTCGTTATGAAAATGGGTTAGTCAAATAGTGTGTTCATACTGCGGGATTTTATTAAATAGTAGTGCTATGTTTGATGACTGGAGTTTGATAAAAATTGTTGTTATTTTGGAAGTGGATATGGGGGTATATTCTGCTGTTGGTTTTGTGGATTTGTTACTATTGGGTTATGCACGGAAAAGGTGAATTGTTGCTGCTATTATGCTACCTTTTGGATATTATTGGTTTTGGGTTATTGGTCAAATTTGTTGTAGGAAATATCTTTGGTGTTGCCCATTTATTCAAGATTATTATGTTTTTGTTGCTGTTAAGATTTCTTCTACCAAGTTTAGACGCTTCTGCTGGTCCATGGAGTTTTTGGTTAAAGCACTTATAAAAGTTATGATGCCTATCTGGTGGTTAAACTTGTGTTTATGATCTTCATGAAACTTGAAGATCTAGCTTCTTGCTTTAAAGATCCTCAAGAACATAAAAGATTTAAGCTTTCTAGCTTTGAAATCTCATAATTATTTGTTAAAGGATCCAAGCTCTCTAGCTTAGGGTTCCATTACTTTGATTGATCAAATTTATGTCTTGCTTGTTTGATTGAATCAAAGTTTATAGCTTCAATCTTAAATAGAACTTGTATTTGTGTTAAGACTAAGAACATGATGTAACCTTGGTTCATCATCCATCTAAAACTCTTAAGTGAGTTGTATTACTTCTTAGTCTTGACATTATGTGTTGATGGTTGAAACTTGGTCAAAGTGATGTTAAAACATCAAAAAGTTGTACACTTGAAGCTTACACGCATCAAGGATGAGAACCGTGATGAGCATCAAGCACCAAGGAACCCACCGAAGCATTTGTTTTCTGTTTTTCGGGGTCTGATCAGACTCCCAGGACTTCTGAAAAATTGATTTTCAAATAGGTCGGTTCGAGTAGATGACTTTTCATTTAGGACTCACCTAAATCCGATATACGGTTTAGGATTTATAGCCTTCCGAAAATCACTACGCCTTTGTAACGACGTGCTGAAAATTATGACCTACTCGCGCTTGAACCATCGCCACGGTCAAACGACATCGAGTTAAGATCTGAAAATTGGATAGCGGTACGAGGACTCACATACGGAGCCTTGTCCACTGACCACACATCTTTTCATTTTGTATAGAGGTCGTAGCAGCTGTCCGAAGTCAGCCTTTTCTTTCGATCTCTATTCTTGTTGAAAACTTACTTTATCTTTTACGAATGATGATGATGATGATGACACTTAAGACTTAATTTATTCACTTTAAAACCTTTTAGGAAAATTTACTGACTTAGTAACCTTTGACTTAGGTTGAGGACTTTTCGGACCGACTTACTACTTGCATACTTTTCATATCGACTTTTACCGCATTTACCACTGTGAGTTATAGCTTCTCTTTTTTACTTTACTATTTTTGGGACTGAGAATATATGCGCTTTTTATGTTTTACTTACTTGACATGAGTACTTAAACTTTATATATGTGTGGGTTATATAACGGCATAAACATTCCCCTTAGCACGGTAACGTTTAACTATTGGTTTTGAACCGGTAGACGAGAATCTTAGATATGGATCCATAGGGTCTGACATCCCCACTCGGGCTAGTCACGCTAGCATTTAACGGGTGTTTAATACTTCGAGAACATACGCACTCGCCAAGTGTACTTTTAGGGGGTAATATATTATTTTTACGTTAAGTTAGTTACCGGGTGCCCATGGATAAGCATATACTTTTCATACTGTTTTGAATACGAAATCTCGTGGTCTACATTATATCATTGATTACAAAAACTATAGCTCACCAACATTCGTGTTGACTTTTTAGCATGTTTTATTCTCAAGTAACTAAGATGCTTATTGCTTCCGCTGTAATAGACTGCTGTGTTAGACTTCCGCTGCATTGTTTAGAGATGTCTCAATCATGGAACTTTTATCTTGCATTCACAACTTATGTTATTTTTGAATAATGTCTTTGTAATGACCTTGGTGTCACATACTTAGGTTTATGCTTTCTATTCGTAGAAGCACGTTATCTTTTGTAAAACTTTTGACGTTATCTTTTCATGAATGCAAAACTGGTTTTTAAATAGCATATAGTGTTTGACCTTGTAATGATCCTGTTGTTGATGATCCGTACACGATGGTTTTGTACGGGGCGTCACATTTGGTATCAGAGCATTGGTTGTAGGGAATTAGGTTGCATTAGTGCGTCTTGACCGAGTCGAGTAGGATTCACTAATAGGACTAATCTACAACTTACTCGTTTACTTGTTTCTACGGAACTGTTGCATGCTACTGCTTACTTTTTATGCTGTATGAACCTGCTGCATGCTACTGCTTACTTTTACTACTATGTGAATTTGCTGTATACTATTTCTTATTCTCGTTACTGCATGCTGCTATCTGCTTTTGATTGCATGTTACTTCTGTTTTATACTGTTAATATTGCCATGCTATGTACTGTTGTAGACGATCTAGGCTGCTGTAGTTACTATGCCCGATTACGTGCTTGCTATATGTCTTACTGACATGGAAAAAGTTATTTTTTCTCGTTCAGATGTCGGACATGCCGCTCATGACCTTTGACTTCGAGAGTGGCTCAGATACGTCTGCTACCCCGCCTACTATTGTTGCTGACTCACCGCTACCCTCCAGCGACTCTGGCGATTCGTCTTCTGGAGTTAGTAGACACGCACCTGACCTAATGGACAACTCAGACAGAGACGAGGATCCCGAGGAGATTTCAGCTCCACCTAGCCCTAGACTCCCAGGGCCACAGCGTCATTCCGATGGCACTGTTTTCAACATCATCATTCGTAAAAGATAAAGTAAGTTTTCAACAAGAATAGAGATCGAAACAAAAGGCTGATTCAGACAGTTTTTACGACCTATATACAAACTTAAAAGACGTGTGGTCAGTGGCCAAGGCTCCGTATGTGAGTCCTCGTACCTCTCTCCAATTTTCAGATCCTAACTCGATGTCGTTTGACCGTGGCGAAGGTTCGAGCGCGAGTAGGTCAGAATTTTTAGCACGTCGTTACAAAGGCGTAGTGATTTTCGGAAGGCTATAAATCCCAAACAATATATCCGATTTAGGCGAGTCTTAAACGAAAAGTCATCTACTCGAACCGAACTATCTGAAAATCAATTTTCTAGAAGTCCTAGGAGTATGATCAGACCCCGAAAAACATAAAACAAATTCTTCGGTGGGTTCCTTGGTACTTGATGCTCATCACGGTTCTCATCCTTGATGCGTGTAAGCTTCGAGTGTACAACTCTTTGATATTTTAGCATCGCTTTGATCAAGTTTCAACCATCAACACATATTGTCAAGACTAAGAAGTAATACAACTCACTTAAGAGTTTTAGATGGATGATGAACTAAGGTTACATCATGTTCTTAGTGTTAACACAAATACAAGTTCTATTTAAGACTAAAGCTACAAACTTTGATTCAATCAAATAAGCAAGACATAAATTTGATCAATCAAAGTAATGGAACCCTAAGCTAGAGAGCTTGGATCCTTTAACAAATAATTATGAGATTTCAAAGCTAGAAAGCTTGAATCTTTTATGTTCTTGAAGATCTTTAGAGCAAGAAGCTAGATCTTCAAGTTTTATGAAGATCATAAACACAAGTTTTAATATTTTAGCAAAAACAAAGTGATCTTAAGCTATAAAGCTTATATCCATCAAAGTAATGAAGATTCAAAGCTAAAAAGCTTGAATCTTTTATGTTCTTGAAGATCTTTAAAGCAAAAGGCTAGATCTTCAAGTTTCATGAAGATCATAAATACAAGTTTTGATCTGTTTAACAAAATAAAGAGATCATAAGCTATAAAACTTAGATCCAACAAAAGTAATGAAGATTCAAAGCTAGAAAGCTTGAATCTTTCATGTTCTTGAAGGATTCAAATCAAAGTTTGAATCTTCAAGATATAACAAGATCAAAAAGCTAAAAAGCTTGATCTTAAGATGATGATGATGATGTCGTGTAGAAGAAGAAAAGAAGAAGAAGAAGAAGAAGAAAATTTAAAACTTATAATTTTTAGTGTGAGAAAGACTAGAGAGAGAATTATAGAGCAAGTGTGTGTAAAATGTGAATGAAATCAAGTGTGAAATGGGTGAAATAAGCTTGATATATATAGTGGTGGAGGGTGGTGGTGGCCGTGGGTTTTGGGGGGACAAGAGGGGGACAACTTTTGCTTTTTGCTTAGTGGTGGTGTAAAGGTGGTGCTTATTATTGGGATCCCACGCAACATGTGTGGTAATGGTTAACAAAAATGCTAGTATGTTAGCTCATATTAATGGGTTTTTGTCCTACATCTTAATGGGTCATAAACTTATTAAAATTGGGCTAACTTAAGAGTCCATTAGCTAGAGTAGGGTGTGCTTAAGTCCAATAAGGTAGAAAGTCCAACAAGACTAACTAGTGAGCATAAGTAAATTACTAAGCGTAATTAAGCAACCAATAAGCCAAGTAATTGTCATTAGAAAATAACAATTAGTATTACGTAGTTATAATATTCCAATTATGACAAAGTTAAACGTGTACCAAAATACATAGCTCGTTCTAAACGTCAAGTGACACTAACGGTCATAAAAGCATTCGAGGATCAAGTTAAGTAGCTAAGTACTTAATAACATGTTCTAAAATATAAACGAAAGTAATCAACATGAAATAAGATCCCAGAATATAATCTAACACAGTACGCATAAATACGCAGTTTCGTGAAAGTAACAAGCACAAATATAAGTCAAAAAAGTCGGTTCGTTACATTACCCACATGTTAAAGAAAATTCCGTCCCGAAATTTTAAGCTGAGGTAGATGGTAGAGTTGTGAAGAGGTGAGGATACTTCTGCTTCATCAGATCCTCTCACTCCCAAGTAAACTCGGGTCCTCGTTTAGTATTCCAACGGATTCGGACGATTGGAATCTTGTTGCATTTCAACGTTTTGACGTCACGGTCCATAATTTCAACAGGCTCTTCTACGAAGTGGAGTTTGTCATCAATCGTAAGCTCCTCAAGAGGTATGATAAGTTCTGGTTCAGCAAGACATTTCTTCAGATTCGACACGTGGAAAGTGGGATGAACTGTGCTCAACTGAGTCGGAAGATTCAAACGGTAAGCAACGGGTCCAACAAGCTCCAAGATTTCGAAAGGACCAATATATAGCAGATTTAGCTTCCCACACTTTTTGAAACGGATTACACCTACTTGGAATTTGCGATCTTTACGTTTAAGGTCGGCATAGCTCTTTTGACGATCACGGGCAGTCTTGAGCCTCGCTTGAATTTAAACAATCTTCTCGGTTGTCTCTTGGTCGAGTTCGGGTCCGATGATTTGCTTTTCACCTACTTCGGCCCAACAGATATGAGAACGGCACTTGCGGCCATACAAAGCTTCAAAAGGTGCGGCCTTAATGCTCGAATGGTAACTATTGTTATAGGAGAATTCGGCTAGAGGCAAATGCTTCTCCCAAGCTTTTCCAAAATCAATAACACAAGCTCATAACATGTCCTCCAAGGTTTGAATCGTGCGTTTACTTTGTCCATCAGTTTGCGGGTGATACGCGGTACTCATATCTAAATGTGTTCCCAAAGCTTCTTGCAAAGAACGCCAAAATCTAGAAGCGAAACGGGCATCTCGGTCGAAAATAATCGATAAGGGTACACCGTGACGAGATACAATTTCCTTTATGTATAGTTGCGCGAGTTTCTTCATCGTATCAGTTTCCTTCATGGCTAGGAAGTGAGCAGATTTGGTAAGTCGGTCGATAATGACCTAGATGGTATCATAACCGCCTATCGTCTTCAATAGCTTCGTGATGAAGTCCATCGTTATTCATTTCCACTTCCATTGTGGGATTTCGGGTTGCTGAAGTAATCCGGATGGCCTCTGATGTCCGGCTTTTATCTTTGAATAGGTTAAACACTTTCTGACGTAAGTAGCAACATCCCTCTTAATGTTTGGCCACCAATATTGCTCCTTGAGGTCGTGGTACATCTTACCAGCTCCTGGATGAATCGAATATCTTGACTTGTGGGCTTCGTCGAGAATTAGGCTTCGTAAGTCCCCATAACTAGGCACCCAAATTCTTTCAGCAAAATATCGGAGTCCAGTTTCCTTAACCTCGAATCGAGAGACGAGAATGTTCAAGTGCTCATGAGAAATATTCTCCTCTTTGAGAGCCTCATCTTGAGCTACACGGATTTGGCTATTGAGATTCGTGCAGATGGTGATATTCAAGGCTCGGACACGAAGAGGTACCATTCTCTCCTTTCGGCTCAAGGCATCGGCTACAACATTTGCCTTTCCAGGATGGTAACGAAGTTCACAATCATAGTCGTTCAACGTCTCAATCTACCATCGCTGTCTCATGTTCAGCTGCTTCTGATCGAATTTGTGTTGGAGGCTTTTGTGGTCGGTGAAGATAGTACTTTTGGTTCCATACAGATAGTGTCTCCACAGTTTGAGTGCAAAGACCATAGCTCCAAGCTCGAGATCGTGAGTCGTGTAGTTTCACTCGTGAATCTTCAGTTATCGGGAGGCGTAAGCAATAACCCTCTTCCATTGCATCAATACACACCCAAAACCTTGTTGGGAGGCATCGCAATACACAACGAAGTCATCACTGCCTTCGGGAAGGGATAAGATAGGTGCGGTGGTTAACTTCTGCTTCAGGGTTTGGAATGCCGACTCTTGCTCGGTTGCCCAAACGAACTTCTTCCCCTTGTGAGTTAACGCGGTCAAGGGACGTGCAATCAGAGAGAAACCTTCGATGAATCTTCGATAATAACCGGCGAGGCCTAAAAATTGGCGGATATGAGTAGGAGTAGTGGGGGTTTCCCACTTGCTAATGGCTTCGATCTTTGCGGGATCGACTTTGATACCTTGGCTACTAACAACATGGCCAAGAAATTGAACTTCCTTCAACCAAAATTCACACTTGGAGAATTTGGCATAGAGTTGCTCTTTCCTCAAAAGTTCTAGCACGATTCGAAGATGTTGCTCATGTTCTTCTTCGATTTTAGAATAGATTAGTGATCGGTGTCGAAGGGCCGGTCAAAAATAGCCTAATTACTCCACTTTAGATAGGGTAAGCAGGATTCGTTCCACGGGAAGTTATGCTTAACTAGCAAGCAATTTCAAGATTGGTTTATTTGTGATTAACTAAGATTAACTAAAGTAAAGACTAGATTAACAATTACTAAGCAAATGTGAACTTTGAGTATTTAAGAGGATAAACAATGAACTAAACGAAAAGGTTGTAATCAATTGGATGGAAGCCTTTATTCCTTTACAATCCCAATTATGCATGCACTAGTTCAACAAATCCTTATGCTATCAAATTATCAACTAAACCTCATAGACAAGATGAAACGACCCGTCCATATTACTATAAACGCAGTACGTTCTCATTGGTTCCGTAGCGAGGTATTTGACCTCTATATGATACGTTTTAGAAAATATTGCATTCGTTTCATAAAAAGCACATCATTATTATACATAATGCATGTTTTAAACAAGTGGGCGATTATTTAAGAAATAATCCCCAAAATACATCGGTTTCCAAATACTACACACGTGACGTAACAGTCGAATATAATACATGACAAAGGTTTTATTGAATGCAACACTTTTTTTAAATAAAAGTATGAGACTCCATGCACAACTTGCTTAGATAATGCAACAGCGGATGACTTTCTTAAGGACCTGAGAATAAACATGCGTAAACAGTCAACACAAAGGTTGGTGGGATATATAGGTTTATCATCGATATAAATATAGACCACAAGATTTCATAGTTATAAATATATGTACACTCGCAAGTGTATAAAAGTATTCTATAAGTTATTGAGCGCTTCGGTAACCATACTTAACCATTAATGTAGCATATTCCCTTTATTATGAAATCTCCCTACACTGTACCAAGTGTAGTAAAAATGAAGTACTATGCAACCGTTTACGATAATAGAGCGACTAGCCCGGTTGGGGTTGTCAAACCCGATAGATCTATCAATAGGATTCACGCTTACATGCTCTTACAGCATGTAAATATTAGTTACCAAGCTATTAGGGAAAAATATGCAAAGTGGTACAACTCAACGTAGAATATATTTTAAGTACTTGTTGAAATGTCCCGTTCTTATTGATTAAAAACGTTCCATATTAATTGATTTCGTTGCGAGGTTTTGACCTCTATATGAGATGTTTTTCAAAGACTGCATTCATTTTTAAAACAAACCATAAGCTTTATTTCATAGATAAAGGTTTTAAAAAGCTTTACGTAGATTATCAAATAATGATAATCTAAAATATCCTGTTTACACACGACCATTACATAATGGTTTACAATACAAATATGTTACAACAAAATAAGTTTCTTGAATGCAGTTTTTACACAATATCATACAAGCATGGACTCCAAATCTCGTCCTTATTTAAGTATGTGACAGCGGAAGCTCTTAATAATCACCTGAGAATAAACATGCTTAAAACGTCAACAAAAATGTTGGTGAGTTATAGGTTTAACCTATATATATCAAATCATAATAATAGACCACAAGATTTCATATTCCCATACATAGAGATAAAAATCATTCATATGGTGAACACCTGGTAATCGACATTAACAAGATGCATATATAAGAATATCCCCATCATTCCGGGACACCCTTCGGATATGATATAAATTTCGAAGTACTAAAGCATCCGGTACTTTGGATGGGGTTTGTTAGGCCCAATAGATCTATCTTTAGGATTCGTGTCAATTAGGGTGTCTGTTCCCTAATTCTTAGATTACCAGACTTAATAAAAAGGGGCATATTCAATTTCGATAATTCAACCATAGAATGTAGTTTCACGTACTTGTGTCTATTTTGTAAATCATTTATAAAACCTGCATGTATTCTCATCCCAAAAATATTAGATTTTAAAAGTGGGACTATAACTCACTTTCACAGATTTTTACTTCGTCGGGAAGTAAGACTTGGCCACTGGTTGATTCACGAACCTATAACAATATATACATATATATCAAAGTATGTTTAAAATATATTTACAACACTTTTAATATATTTTGATGTTTTAAGTTTATTAAGTCAGCTGTCCTCGTTAGTAACCTACAACTAGTTGTCCACAGTTAGATGTACAGAAATAAATCGATAAATATTATCTTGAATCAATCCACGACCAAGTGTATACGTATCTCAGTATTGATCACAACTCAAACTATATATATTTTGGAATCAACCTCAACCCTGTATAGCTAACTCCAACATTCACATATAGAGTGTCTATGGTTGTTCCGAAATATATATAGATGTGTCGACATGATAGGTCGAAACATTGTATACGTGTCTATGGTATCTCAAGATTACATAATATACAATACAAGTTGATTAAGTTATGGTTGGAATAGATTTGTTACCAATTTTCACGTAGCTAAAATGAGAAAAATTATCCAATCTTGTTTTACCCATAACTTCTTCATTTTAAATCCGTTTTGAGTGAATCAAATTGCTATGGTTTCATATTGAACTCTATTTTATGAATCCAAACAGAAAAGTATAGGTTTATAGTCGGAAAAATAAGTTACAAGTCGTTTTTGTAAAGGTAGTCATTTCAGTCGAAAGAACGACGTCTAGATGACCATTTTAGAAAACATACTTCCACTTTGAGTTTAACCATAATTTTTGGATATAGTTTCATGTTCATAATAAAAATCATTTTCTCAGAATAACAACTTTTAAATCAAAGTTTATCATAGTTTTTAATTAACTAACCCAAAACAGCCCGCGGTGTTACTACGACGGCGTAAATCCGGTTTTACGGTGTTTTTCGTGTTTCCAGGTTTTAAATCATTAAGTTAGCATATCATATAGATATAGAACATGTGTGTATTTAATTTTAAAAGTCAAGTTAGAAGGATTAACTATTATTTGCGAACAAGTTTAGAATTAACTAAACTATGTTCTAGTGATTACGAGTTTAAACCTTCGAATAAGATAGTTTTATATATATGAATCGAATGATGTTATGAACATCATTACTACCTCAAGTTTAGTAGGTAAACCTACTGGAAGTGACAAGAAATGATCTAGCTTTAAAGGATCTTGGATGGCTTGAAAGTTCTTGAAGTAGGATCATGACACAAAAACAAGTTCAAGTAAGATTTTTACTCGAATTAAGATAGTTTATAGTTATAGAAATTGAATCAAAGTTTGAATATGAATATTACCTTGAATAAGAAAGATAACCTACTGTATATAACAAATGTTTCTTGATCTTAGATGATTACTTGGAATGGATTAGAAAGCTTGGAAGTAAATTAGTAAACTTGAAGGGATTTTTGAAGTGTTCTTGAAGTGTTCTTCCTATGATGATTATAGCTTGATTCTTGAAGTGATTTTTGATGAAGATGATGATTAACTACTGGAAAAATACGTTCATAATAGTGTGTGTGTGTTGAGAGAGAATTAGAAAGAGAATTGGAAGTGAAATGAAGTGAATGATGAGTGGTAATTGGTGAGTGGTGAGTGGGGTTAAAAGGAGTTCTAGTTAGTTGACTAGCTCATGGTAGAAGTTAAAATTGATTAGTCATACATGACATAATCAAGAGTGGAATCCCATGATAGTTCCTATTGGTATATACTCATAATAAGTACGTTTTGAAGCTGTGTATAATACGGGTAAGAATACGACTAGAATTCTTGATGAAAGAAAAGAATGGAAAAGTAACTGTAACCAATTTCGTTAAGTATGAGTGTTTTGATATATGTCTTGAAGTCTTCCAAAAGTATTTTAATACATCTAAATACACTACATGTATATACATTTTAACTGAGTCGTTAAGTCATCGTTAGTCGTTACATGTAAGTGTTGTTTTGAAACCTTTAAGTTAACGATCTCAATTAATGTTGTTAACCCATTGTTTATTATATCTAATGAGATGTTAAATTATTATATTATCATGATATTATGATATATTAATATATCTTAATATGATATATATACATTTAAATATCGTTACAACGATAATCGTTACATATATGTCTCGTTTCGAAATCCTTAAGTTAGTAGTCTTGTTTATATGTATATAACTCATTGTTAATATACTTATGGAGATACTTACTTATCATAATCTCATGTTAACCATATGTATATCCATATATATATCGTCATGTCGTTTTTACAAGTTTTAACGTTCGTGAATCGCCGGTCAACTTGGGTGGTCAATTGTCTATATGAAACATATTTCAATTAATCAAGTCTTAACAAGTTTGATTGCTTAGCATGTTGGAAACATTTAATCATGTAAATATCAATCTCAATTAATATATATAAACATGGAAAAGTTCGGGTCACTACAGTACCTACCCGTTAAATAAATTTCGTCCCGAAATTTTAAGCTGTTGAAGGTGTTGACGAATCTTCTGGAAATAGATGCGGGTATTTCTTCTTCATCTGATCTTCATGCTCCCAGGTGAACTCGGGTCCTCTACGAGCATTCCATCGAACCTTAACAATTGGTATCTTGTTTGGCTTAAGTCTTTTAACCTCACGATCCATTATTTCGACGGGTTCTTCGATGAATTGAAGTTTTTCGTTGATTTGGATTTCATCTAACGGAATAGTGAGATCTTCTTTAGCAAAACATTTCTTCAAATTCGAGACGTGGAAAGTGTTATGTACAGCCACGAGTTGTTGAGGTAACTCAAGTCGGTAAGCTACTGGTCCGACACGATCAATAATCTTGAATGGTCCAATATACCTTGGATTTAATTTCCCTCGTTTACCAAATCGAACAACGCCTTTCCAAGGTGCAACTTTAAGCATGACCATCTCTCCAATTTCAAATTCTATATCTTTTCTTTTAATGTCAGCGTATCTCTTTTGTCGACTTTGGGCGGTTTTCAACCGTTGTTGAATTTGGATGATCTTCTCGGTAGTTTCTTGTATAATCACCGGTCTCGTAATCTGTCTATCCCCCACTTCACTCCAAAAAATTGGAGACTTGCACTTTCTACCATAAAGTGCTTCAAACGGCGCCATCTCAATGCTTGAATGGTAGCTGTTGTTGTAGGAAAATTCTGCTAACGGTAGATGTCGATCCCAATTGTTTCCAAAATCAATAACACATGCTCGTAGCATGTCTTCAAGCGTTTGTATCGTCCTTTCGCTCTGCCCATCAGTTTGTGGATGATAGGCAGTACTCATGTCTAGACGAGTTCCTAATGCTTGCTGTAATGTCTGCCAGAATCTTGAAATAAATCTGCCATCCCTATCAGAGATAATAGAGATTTGTATTCCATGTCTGGAGACGACTTCCTTCAAATACAGTAGTGCTAACTTCTCCATCTTATCATCTTCTCTTATTGGCAGGAAGTGTGCTGATTTGGTAAGACGATCAACTATTACCCAAATAGTATCAAAACCACTTGCAGTCCTTGGCAATTTAGTGATGAAATCCATGGTAATGTTTTCCCATTTCCATTCCGGGATTTCGAGTTGTTGAAGTAGACCTGATGGTTTCTGATGCTCAGCTTTGACCTTAGAACACGTCAAACATTCTCCTACGTATTTAGCAACATCGGCTTTCATACCCAGCCACCAAAAATGTTTCTTGAGATCCTTGTACATCTTCCCCGTTCCAGGATGTATTGAGTATCTGGTTTTATGAGCTTCTCTAAGTACCATTTCTCACATATCTCCAAATTTTGGTAACCAAATCCTTTCAGCCCTATACCGGGTTCCGTCTTCCCGAATATTAAGATGTTTCTCCGATCCTTTGGCTATTTCATCCTTTAAATTTCCCTCTTTTAAAACTCCTTGTTGCGCCTCCTTTATTTGAGTAGTAAGGTTATTATGAATCATTATATTCATAGATTTTACTCGAATGGGTTCTCTGTCCTTCCTGCTCAAGGCATCGGCTACCACATTTGCCTTCCCCGGGTGGTAACGAATCTCAAAGTCGTAATCATTCAATAATTCAATCCACCTACGCTGCCTCATATTCAGTTGTTTCTGATTAAATATGTGTTGAAGACTTTTGTGGTCGGTATATATAATACTTTTGACCCCATATAAGTAGTGCCTTCAAGTCTTTAATGCAAAAACAACCGCGCCTAATTCCAAATCATGCGTCGTATAATTTTGTTCGTGAATCTTCAATTGTCTAGACGCATAAGCAATCACCTTCGTTCGTTGCATTAATACACAACCGAGACCTTGCTTTGATGCGTCACAATAAATCACAAAATCATCATTCCCTTCAGGCAATGACAATATAGGTGCCGTAGTTAGCTTTTTCTTCAATAACTGAAACGCTTTCTCTTGTTCATCATTCCATTCAAATTTCTTCCCTGTATGCGTTAATGCAGTCAAGGGTTTTGCTATTCTGGAAAAGTCTTGGATGAACCTTATGTAGTAACCAGCTAGTCCTAAAAATTGGCGTATGTGTTTCGGAGTTTTCGGGGTTTCCCACTTTTTAACAGTTTCTATCTTTGCCGGATCCACCTTAATACCTTCTTTGTTCACTATGTGACCGAGGAATTGAACTTCTTCCAACCAAAATGCACACTTTGAAAACTTAGCGTACAATTCTTCCTTCCTCAATACTTCTAACACCTTTTTCAAATGTTCACCGTGTTCTTGGTCATTCTTTGAGTAAATAAGTATGTCATCAATGAAAACAATGACAAACTTGTCAAGGTATGGTCCACACACTCGGTTCATAAGGTCCATGAACACAGCTGGTGCATTAGTTAAACCAAATGGCATGACCATAAACTCGTAATGACCGTAACGTGTTCTGAAAGCAGTCTTTGGAATATCATCTTCTTTCACCCACATTTGATGATACCCGGAACGTAAGTCAATCTTTGAATAAACAGACGAGTCTTGTAGTTGATCAAATAAGTCGTCGATTCTCGGTAGTGGGTAGCGGTTCTTGATGGTAAGTTTGTTCAACTCTCGGTAGTTGATACACAACCTGAATGTACCATCTTTCTTCTTGACAAACAAAACAGGAGCTCCCCACGGTGATGTGCTTGGTCGAATGAAACCACGCTCTAAAAGTTCTTATAATTGGCTTTGCAGTTCTTTCATCTCGTTGGGTGCGAGTTTGTAAGGAGCACGAGCTATTGGTGCAGCTCCTGGTACAAGATCTATTTGAAATTCAACGGATCGATGTGGGGGTAATCCCGGTAATTCTTTCAGAAATACATCGGGAAATTCTTTTGCAATGGGAACATCATTGATGCTCTTTTCTTCAGTTTGTACTTTCTCGACGTGTGCTAGAACAACATAGCAACCTTTTCTTATTAGTTTTTGTGCCTTCAAATTACTAATAATATGTAGCTTCGTGTTGCCCTTTTCTCCGTACACCATTAAGGGTTTTTCTTTTTCTCGTATAATGCGAATTGCATTTTTGTAACAAACGATCTCTGATTTCACTTCTTTCAACCAGTCCATACCGATTATCACATCAAAACTCCCTAACTCTACTGGTATCAAATCAATCTTAAATGTTTCGCTAACCAGTTTAATTTCTCGATTCCGACATATATTATCTGCTGAAATTAATTTACCATTTGCTAATTCGAGTAAAAATTTACTATCCAAAGGCGTCAATGGACAACTTAATTTTGCACAAAAATCTCTACTCATATAGCTTCTATCCGCACCCGAATCAAATAAAACGTAAGCAGATTTATTGTCAATAAGAAACGTACCCATAACAAGCTCTGGGTCTTCCTGTACCTCTGCCGCATTAATATTGAAAACTCTTCCGCGGCCTTGTCCATTCGTGTTCTCCTGGTTCGGGCAATTTCTAATAATGTGGCCTGGTTTTCCACATTTATAACAAACTACATTGGCATAACTTGCTCCGACACTACTTGCTCCGCCATTACTCGTTCCGACACCATTTGTTCCTTTCGTTCTATTAACCCCTGGTCCATAGACCTCACACTTCGTCGCGCTATGACCATTTCTTTTACACTTGTTGCAAAATTTGGTGCAGAACCCCGAGTGATACTTTTCACACCTTTGGCATAGCTGCTTCTGATTGTTGTTGTTGTTGTTGCAGTTATTATTGTTGTTGGGATGATTGTTGTAGTTGCTGTTGTTGTTGTTGTTGTTGTTGTTGGGCCGTTTGTTGTAGTTGCGATTGTTGGGATAATTGTTGCGATTATTGTTGTAATTGCTGTTGTTGTTGTATTGGTGATTCTTATCACCGTTTTCCTCCCACTTTCTTTTGACTTGCTTCACATTGGCCTCTTCAGCAGTCTGTTCTTTAATTCTTTCTTCAATCTGGTTCACTAGTTTGTGAGCCATTCTACATGCCTGTTGTATGGAGGCGGGCTCGTGTGAACTTATATCTTCTTGGATTCTTTCCCGTAATCCTTTCACAAACGCGTCGATCTTCTCTTCCTCATCTTCGAATGCTCCCGGAGACAATAGGCACAATTCTGTGAATCGTCTTTCGTACGTGGTAATATCAAATCCTTGGGTTCGTAACCCTCTAAGTTCTGTCTTGAGCTTATTGACCTCGGTTCTGGGACGGTACTTCTCGTTCATCAAGTGCTTGAATGCTGACCACGGTAGTGCGTAAACATCGTCTTGTTCCACTTGCTCTAGATAGGTATTCCACCATGTTAATGCAGAACCTGTGAAGGTATGCGTAGCGTACGTCACTTTGTCCTCTTCAGTACACTTAATTATGGCAAACACCGATTCGACCTTCTCGGTCCACCGTTTCAATCCGACCGGTCCTTCGGTTCCATCAAATTCCAAAGGTTTGCAGGCAGTGAATTCTTTGTAGGTGCATCCTACACGATTTCCTGTACTGCTAGATCCAAGGTTATTGTTGGTATGTAGTGCAGCCTGTACTGCGGCTATGTTTGAAGCTAGAAAAGTACGGAATTCCTCTTCATTCATATTCACGGTGTGTCGAGTAGTCGGTGCCATTTCCTTCAAAATAGTCAAATGGAACAAGTTAATCATACAGAATATTAAGAGTAGTTAATAGTATTTCGTAGCATAATATGAACTCATTTATAAAAGCTTTTTCTTCATATTAGCGTTTTATAAGTTTAAATTCGGGTAGTACCTACCCGTTAAGTTCATACTTAGTAGCTAATATACAATTCAACTACTACAATTCTATATGAAAAACTGATTATAATAATATTTCGTGTTCAAACTTTTACACAATATTTTACAAACTTACAATACCACTTATTTTACATATAGCATGAAATATAGCACACAATAAATTTGATACAAGATGGTTGTGAAGATAATTCTAGCTAGTACACAAGTCGTTCAGCAAAGGCAATAAAGACACGTAATTCATACGTCCAGAAACAAGTCATGCATTCTGGTTTTACTAGGATTACTTCCCATCCTTGGTCTTGTGGAACATAACCGTTATGGCCGTTGATAAGACAGCATGTTGTAACGTCGTCAAAGGGACGAGGGTTACGTAATGTCCAACAGTCCCGTAACAATCTAAAAACCTCATTTCTTACCACAATTACCGACTCCGTCACTTGTGGGAACGTTTTGTTTAATAGTTGTAGCCCGATGTTCTTATTCTCACTTTGGTGAGAAGCGAACATTACTAATCCGTAAGCATAACATGCTTCTTTATGTTGCATGTTAGCCGCTTTTTCTAAATCACGAAGTCCAATATTCGGATATATTGAGTCAAAATAATTTCTTAACCCATTGCGTAAAATAGCATTTGGGTTCCCCGCAATATATGCGTCAAAGTAAACACATCGTAACTTATGGATTTCCCAATGTGATATCCCCTATCTTTCGAACGAAAGCCTTTTATAAACCAAGGCATTCTTGGAACGTTCTTCGAATGTCTTACAAACTGATCTCGCCTTAAATAGTTGTGCCGAAGAATTCTGACCGACTCTTGACAAGATTTCATCAATCATGTCTCCGGGTAGGTCTCTTAAAATATTGGGTTGTCTATCCATTTTGTGTTTTTATACTGTAAAATAGACAAGAGTTAGATTCATAAAAAAAAATACTTATTAATACAAGCAATTTTTACATATATCATAAAGCATAAGCACACTATATTACATATATTACACCACACGAATACAACTATCTTATTCCGACTCGCTTGTTTCTTCTTCTAAGGTTTTGGTTCGTTTTGCCAAGTTTCTAGGGATATATGATGTTCCCCTAATACGAGCCGTCGTTATCCACATTGGTTTAGAAAAACCTGGTGGTTTAGAGGTTCCCGGGTCATTGTTATAACTTAAGGACTTCGGGGGTTGACGATACATATAAAATTCATCGGGATTGGAATTAGATTTCTCTATTTTTATGCCCTTTCCCTTATTATTTTCTTTTGCCTTTTTAAATTCAGTTGGGGTAATTTCTATAACATCATCGGAATTCTCGTCGGAATCCGATTCATCGGAGAATTGGTAATCCTCCCAATATTTTGCTTCCTTGGCGGAAACACCATTGACCATAATTAACCTTGGTCGGTTGGTTGAGGATTTTCTTTTACTTAACCGTTTTATTATTTCCCCCACCGGTTCTATTTCTTCATCCGGTTTCGATTCTTCTTCCGGTTCCGATTCTTCTTCCGGTTCCGACTCTTCTTCCGGTTCCTCTTCGGAAACTTGTGAATCAGTCCACGAATCATTCCAATTTACATTTGACTCTTCATTATTATTAGGTGAGTCAATGGAACTTGTTCTAGAGGTAGACATCTATCACATAATATCAAACGCGTTAAGAGATTAATATATCACATAATATTCACATGTTAAAAATATATAGTTTCCAACAAAATTTGTTAAGCAATCATTTTTCAAGTAAACACGGTCGAAGTCTAGACTCACTAATGCATCCTAACAAACTCGATAAGACACACTAATGCAAAATTCTGGTTCTCTAAGACTAACGCTCGGATACCAACTGAAATGTTCCGTTCTTATTGATTAAAAACGTTCCATATTAATTGATTTCGTTGCGAGGTTTTGACCTCTATATGAGACGTTTTTCAAAGACTGCATTCATTTTTAAAACAAACCATAACCTTTATTTCATAGATAAAAGTTTTAAAAAGCTTTACGTAGATTATCAAATAATGATAATCTAAAATATCCTGTTTACACACGACCATTACATAATGGTTTACAATATAAATATGTTACAACAAAATAAGTTTCTTGAATGCAGTTTTTACACAATATCATACAAGCATGGACTCCAAATCTCGTCCTTATTTAAGTATGCGACAGCGGAAGCTCTTAATAATCACCTGAGAATAAACATGCTTAAAACGTCAACAAAAATGTTGGTGAGTTATAGGTTTAACCTATATATATCAAATCATAATAATAGACCGCAAGATTTCATATTTCAATACACATCCCATACATAGAGATAAAAATCATTCATATGGTGAACACCTGGTAATCGACATTAACAAGATGCATATATAAGAATATCCCCATCATTCCGGGACACCCTTCGGATATGATATAAATTTCAAAGTACTAAAGTATCCGGTACTTTGGATGGGGTTTGTTAGGCCCAATAGATCTATCTTTAGGATTCGCGTCAATTAGGGTGTCTGTTCCCTAATTCTTAGATTACCAGACTTAATAAAAAGGGGCATATTCAATTTCGATAATTCAACCATAGAATGTAGTTTCACGTACTTGTGTCTATTTTGTAAATCATTTATAAAACCTGCATGTATTCTCATCCCAAAAATATTAGATTTTAAAAGTGGGACTATAACTCACTTTCACAGATTTTTACTTCGTCGGGAAGTAAGACTTGGCCACTGGTTGATTCACGAACCTATAACAATATATACATATATATCAAAGTATGTTTAAAATATATTTACAACACTTTTAATATATTTTGATATTTTAAGTTTATTAAGTCAGCTGTCCTCGTTTGTAACCTACAACTAGTTGTTCACAGTTAGATGTACAGAAATAAATCGATAAATATTATCTTGAATCAATCCACGACCCAGTGTATACGTATCTCAGTATTGATCACAACTCAAACTATATATATTTTGGAATCAACCTCAACCCTGTATAGCTAACTCCAACATTCACATATAGAGTGTCTATGGTTGTTCCGAAATATATATAGATGTGTCGACATGATAGGTCGAAACATTGTATACGTGTCTATGGTATCTCAAGATTACATAATATACAATACAAGTTGATTAAGTTATGGTTGGAATAGATTTGTTACCAATTTTCACGTAGCTAAAATGAGAAAAATTATCCAATCTTGTTTTACCCATAACTTCTTCATTTTAAATCCGTTTTGAGTGAATCAAATTGCTATGGTTTCATATTGAACTCTATTTTATGAATCCAAACATAAAAGTATAGGTTTATAGTCGGAAAATAAGTTACAAGTCGTTTTTGTAAAGGTAGTCATTTCAGTCGAAAGAACGACGTCTAGATGACCATTTTAGAAAACATACTTCCACTTTGAGTTTAACCATAATTTTTGGATATAGTTTCATGTTCATAATAAAAATCATTTTCTCAGAATAACAACTTTTAAATCAAAGTTTATCATAGTTTTTAATTAACTAACCCAAAACAGCCCGCGGTGTTACTACGACGGCGTAAATCCGGTTTTACGGTGTCTTTCGTGTTTCCAGGTTTTAAATCATTAAGTTAGCATATCATATAGATATAGAACATGTGTGTAGTTAATTTTAAAATTCAAGTTAGAAGGATTAACTTTTATTTGCGAACAAGTTTAGAATTAACTAAACTATGTTCTAGTGATTACGAGTTTAAACCTTCGAATAAGATAGTTTTATATATATGAATCGAATGATGTTATGAACATCGTTACTACCTCAAGTTTAGTAGGTAAACCTACTGGAAGTGATAAGAAATGATCTAGCTTCAAAGGATCTTGGATGGCTTGAAAGTTCTTGAAGTAGGATCATGACACAAAAACAAGTTCAAGTAAGATTTTTACTCGAATTAAGATAGTTTATAGTTATAGAAATTGAATCAAAGTTTGAATATGAATATTACCTTGAATAAGAAAGATAACCTACTATATATAACAAAGGTTTCTTGATCTTAGATGATTACTTGGAATGGATTAGAAAGCTTGGAAGTAAATTAGTAAACTTGAAGGGATTTTTGAAGTGTTCTTGAAGTGTTCTTCCTATGATGATTATAGCTTGATTCTTGAAGTGATTTTTGATGAAGATGATGATTAACTACTGGAAAAATACATTCATAATAGTGTGTGTGTGTTGAGAGAGAATTAGAAAGAGAATCGGAAGTGAAATGGAGTGAATGATGAGTGGTAATTGGTGAGTGGTTAGTGGGGTTAAAAGGAGTTCTAGTTAGTTGACTAGCTCATGGTAGAAGTTAAAATTGATTAGTCATACATGACATAATCAAGAGTGGAATCCCATGCTAGTTTCTATTGGTATATACTCATAGTAAGTATGTTTTGAAGCTGTGTATAATACGGGTAAGAATACGACTAGAATTCTTGATGAAAGAAAAGAATGGAAAAGTAACTGTAACCATTTTCATTAAGTATGAGTGTTTTGATATATGTCTTGAAGTCTTCCAAAGGTATTTTAATACATCTAAATACACTACACGTATATACATTTTAACTGAGTCGTTAAGTCATCGTTAGTCGTTACATGTAAGTGTTGTTTTGAAACCTTTAAGTTAACGATCTCAATTAATGTTGTTAACCCATTGTTTATTATATCTAATGAGATGTTAAATTATTATATTATCATGATATTATGATATATTAATATATCTTAATATGATATATATACATTTAAATGTCTTTACAACGATAATCGTTACATATATGTCTCGTTTCGAAATCCTTAAGTTAGTAGTCTTGTTTATATGTATATAACTCATTGTTAATATACTTATGGAGATACTTACTTATCATAATCTCATGTTAACCATATGTATATCCATATATATATCGTCATGTATTTTTTACAAGTTTTAACGTTCGTGAATCGCCGGTCAACTTGGGTGGTCAATTGTCTATATGAAACATATTTCAATTAATCAAGTCTTAACAAGTTTGATTGCTTAACATGTTGGAAACATTTAATCATGTAAATATCAATCTCAATTAATATATATAAACATGGAAAAGTTCGGGTCACTACACTTGTGTCCATGGCATAAAACATAAAATGCATGTCTTTTCATCCCAAAATATTTTTAGAGTTTAAAAATGGGACTATATACTCACAGTAGTAAAAGTATATTAATAATAAGTTTTCAACTTATTAAAAATATGACCGTCGTCCTTGGATTCACGAACCTATAACAATAATAACGATTCAGATAATAATACGACATATGAATAAAATAAAGCAAGTTCATAGAATACTTATATATTAATTTTTAACATTTTTTTGTTAGTAGTCCTTTGTTAGTAGTCCAAAATAGTCTGAAATGTCCAACAGTCCAATAATCGGTATATATATAATCTTAGAATTACCCCACGACGTATTGTATACGTATTGTCTTTGCATCAACCCAGAGACGTGTTGTATACGTATTATCTTAGAATTTATCAAAACGTATTGTATACTTATTGTCTTAGGATTTATCAAAACGTATTGTATACTTATTCTCATGGAATGTACCAAGATTATCGTATATATACAATGTCGGAATTAACTAAGATTATAATATTTTGTTATACTAATGATAACATGTCCAAATATATATAGGATATAGGAAAAGTTAGCAAGGATATGGTTAATATAGTTTTTACAATATAAATTTCGTCCATACAACGTTAATTTTAGCAGATTTTGTTTTGCTCGCCAAATATTCATTACAACTCCGTTTAAAGTGAATCAAATTGCTATGGATTCCTTAAGAAGTTAATTTTTCAAAACCAATTTGAAAAGTTCATCCCATATATTAATATTCAGAGTTTTACCCTCTTTTTGTGCCGGTGGACAGATTTGGAAGAATCCCGGCACCCACCCAATATATGATTTTTGATAAAATACTTCCACTTTGTCTAAAATCATGAAAAAAATACTGGAAGTCTTATTTACATATATTAACATATTTCCAAAGTCTTAACCTCGAACTCAAAGTCTAAGATAGATGTTTAATTCCCAACCCAAAACAGCCCGCTTTTTACCGAATGGAGATTAAACGATATATGTTAAGTTTCAAGGTGTTCTTCATATGTACAAGTTATAAGTTCTTATATTAACTTAATATAACATCATAATACATATAAATAAGTGTTATTAGAGTTAAGTTAGAAAGATTATATTAGTTTTTCAAACAAGTTTAGAATCAAGTAAACTATGTTCTAGTTTATAAACTCTTATATAGATAGCTATAAACATATGAATTGAACAAGAATTTAGGCAAGGTTAATACCTTGATTTTGAAGCTTCAACTTGCTAGAAATAGATGAAGAATAAATAAAGGGATACTAGAACTAGAGAGAGTATGTGTGTGTAAGTAAACATGAAGTAAAAATTAGAAAATAAAATGGTAAAAATTTGATCAAATATGGTGTCTTTATATATACTAGTTGTAATTTGTTATTTTGTGAAAAATATCTAGTATAAGTTAAAAACCATTAGATCATGCATGACATATTATTCCATTATTGAAAATTTCTATTGGTATATACCAATTGTAAATACTTCTAGAAGCTGTGTATAATACGGGTAAAAATACAGTATGAATGAGAGTAGAATTCTTGAGAAAATTGAACGGAAATACGAGTATAGCTATCCTTTATATGTATTGGTATATTATAAAGTGTATTCAATACTTGTAAGGATGTATTTACACTCGTAATATATTATATCTAAATACTTTTTAACATAAGTTAATTACGTCGTTTAAATAGTAATATATATATATATATATATATATATATATATATATATATATATATATATATATATATATATATATATATATATATTGTTTGAAAACTCTTTAAATTAGTAGTATGAAAATATATATATAATACTTTGTTAATATACTTAATGAGATATTTAATTATCATATTTTCAATTTAAATATATATAAATCCATATATACACACAATAATTAAACAATTAAACAATTAAATCAAGTTATGACATTCGTGAATCGTCGGAATAAAAGGGAGACCAAAAGCTTGTGAAAAACTCTTTCCGGAGGTTCAAGATTTATTAAAATTTATTGATTATCAAGTCGGAATTATATAAAGATTAATTTTAAATTTGGTCGGAAATTTCAGGGTCGTCACAGTACCTACGCGTTAAAGAAATTTTGTCCCGAAATTTGATCGAGGTCGTCATGGCTAATAATAAGAATGTTATTATGACGAATATAAGTTGATTCATAGGGTTTTATCATGATTGAGAAATATGGATAAAATAATTCGATTACTCGAAACGTATGAGTGAAGCTATCGTAAAAGAGTGAAATGAGAAAATAGGGATTCGTCTTATCTTTTGACGTCATCACGGTTGATCTCCGGATTAAAGAAAATATTTGTAATCTATATAAGATTTGATTCTTCGGCGATTAAGGAAATTATGATCCTCTTCGATTTAATGCAATAATCTATCTCGATTTCTCTGTCGGATATTTTACTATAAATCAACCTCCTACGTTTCCTTATTTCCACATCTCCCATCTTTTATACTTTTTTCCTTTCTTCGTACTTCCAAAACATTCGTCAATATGCTCCATCCAGTTTTAATTCTTGATATATTCTTGATATATTCTTGACTATCACATCTGTCATTCTTTTTTTTATCTTCCACCGGAGGAATCCGTTAATTTCTACTATGCTCTTGGGTTTATAGTGTTCTTAGTTTTCCCGTGTCTTTATATTGCTATACGTATCGATATACACGGTTTGTAATTTCTGCGTTGTCTTCGTGCTTATATTTTTCCTTATATTTTGGAGTTTCATGCTTCCGTCTTCTTTTTCCGACTTCAAGTCAAGCGAGTAATGGTCTAGAATTCATAGATATAAAATTTAGAATGAACATAGCTAATGCTCTAAGAGAGAAATTGTAATAGCACAATTTGACTTGTGAAATTACCAGAATCCAAAGGAAAAGATAGAACAATCAATAGAATATGTTCTTGATATGTTTAGAGATTATATTGAATGTAAGAGTCATGTAACATGACACATGATGACGTTATGGTCTGTGAATCATTACGTTCCATTTAGAAACTCAGCATGAATTACTGTAATATAATCACGTTGATCAAGTGTCATTATATTATACTAACTCATGCTTCAGTTCCCAACATTACTTCAAAAACATTCATACTTTACACTCAGAGGTTTCAGATATTTAGAAACTAAAACAGTTTTCTTTATGATGTGATACAGATAACGCGAAGGAATAAATGATTTCAGATAAGAATGGTTATGAAAATAACTTCAGAAATATGAAGGATATTTATAATGGAAGATACGATGATATCTTAGAATATTTAAAATAAGAGGATGATGAAGAATATTGTTCGCAAGGGTTTTAGAGTAAGGAGCAAGGTATTTGCTAAGGATTTTAGCAGGCACCGAATCATTTGGATTCTTTGAAGGTAGATTTCGTCCTTGTGATTTGCCCACAGCCTCCTTCAGGGTTTGCTCAATCCGTTTTCCAGTTCCAAACCTTCTCTTTTTCTGTGCTTTGCTAACACAATATTCTTTATCATCAACTTTTGACTATTACGGTTATCTACAGTTTCTGCTGCTTCATTCAGCTTTTTCAAAACTTCATAGTACTGATTCGTAGGCTGAAGTGCTATTCCGGATTTCAGAATTATAATTCCAGGAAATAACGTTATATGTATATGCAGAAATAATGTGAGATTCAAGAATAATTATTGATGCTTCCTGGGGTTTGGTATGACAATTATTGTTACGAGATGTAGATGGGTACATGACAAGGTTTTATAGTGATCTTTCAGAGAGATTTAAGTCAAAGAGCAATAAAGTTGCTGGTAAGCTTACTACTAATGTGGTGGAATATAAAAGGTTCCCCAGTAACAATGGCGAAAAGACAACGTATATATCAAGGTTATAATAAGGCTACTCCGAATGAAAAGTCGAAGTTGTCTTTTTGGAGCTGTGATAAAATTCGCTATTTTAAAAAGGGATTGTAAAGTTATTTTGGGTAATAATAATGCTAAAGGATCTGACACGGATACGTGTTGAACCTTTGCAGTGATGACCCGGAAATTTCTGACCAAATTTAAACTTTATCTTTAAATGATTTAATGTTTCCGACACGATAAGCAAAGTCTATGAAGTTGAATCTTAAAATTTTAGAACCGTTTCATGTATTAAATTACATTTGACTGCTCTCAACGATTCATGAACAATTATATGTATGTATATATATATATGTACAAGTAAAAATGACTTTCCTACAGTAAAACACTATTTGCTACAGTAAAATGACTTTCCTACCGTAAAACACTATTTGCTACAGTAAAACACTATTGCTACAGTGAAATCGTATTTTGCTACAGTGCTACAGTAAACACTATTTGCTGCAGTAAACACTATTTGCTACAGTAAAACACTATTTGCTACAGTACACTATTTGCTACAGTATAACACTATACGATGTCGACGAACTAGCAAACAAAAACAGGATAAGGCGGCCATGCGATCGCATGGCAAAAACACTGAAAACTCATGCAATCGCATGAGGTACTGTAGCAGCCCACATACTATAAAAACTCGATTCATTCCTCTGTATTATTATTTTTTTATATTATTATTATTAAGATTAATATTATTATTATTATTAATCTTATTATAATATTATTATTAGTAGTATATATACCTAAAATACTACGACGAGGTTATGAGCGTGTCATCTTCAAAATAGGTTTTTGAGCGGGATAGAGCTAAGGAAATTATGGGTTATTGTCAAGGAGGTTATGGGTAATGTTCGAGGCTATATTTGTGAATCAAATCTAGTGTTTATCATCTCTGTTGCGTCTACGTACTTTCCTACAATATTGAATCTCAATATTGATACGTAAGCACTCATATTTTATCTTTTATACATTAATTGTGTATCCATGTCTAGTGCTCGAATATATATATATTTATGCACGCTTGTATGCTAAATTTTGTCATTAAACAGTCATGATGAATCACGAAGTAAATACATATATTACTGGTAAAAGGTATATGATATACATGTTTTTGAAAAGCTGGCGAAAAATCAATAACTTTTCATTTAGATATCGAATAATTTCGATGAACGGATTAAAAGATATGATCAACTGAATTATGATTAACGTTAATTGAAATTGCTTTTGAATCTACAATTAAGATTTAAACAACTTGTTTACAAGATTGATAAATTGGATTTTTGAATATTACCAACCGAGTAAATGAATCCTTATATAAGGTATGTCTCGTTTTGTTGAACTATTGTCAAAATTGACTTTTTGAAACGACTTTGGATAACTTTTGTATGTCGATCTCTAGCAGTAGGATTGTTATACACTATGACCTGACCTAGCTTGATAGACATTTATTGACCGACATAAGTTCTCTAGGTTGAGATCTACGGTTATTTGATATTCCGAGTTTCGGTCACGTTTTGGTGAACAACTTTATGTGCTGCTAAGGTGAGTTTCATTTGCTCCCTTTTTAATTGCTTTTGCAATATATATTTTTGGGCTGAGAATACATGCACTTTATTTTAAACACAATGGATACAAGTACATACTAAATTCTACACTGAGTTTGAACCGAAAATCCCTTAGCTTTGGTAACTAGTAACTGTCAGTTATAAGAACTGGTGGGAGCGAGTAGTAGTATATGGATCCATAGGGCTTGATATCCCCGTCCGAGCTAGAGCACTAGCCTTTTAACAGACGTATGCTATTTGATAAGCGTACACGTTGGTTTGCGTGTATTATTAAGATGATTATACAAAGGGTACAAATTATATATACGTTAAGTTTAGTTACCAGTGTGCTCAATTTCGTAGAATATTTTGATAAATGTTTCTGGATGAAACAACTGAAATCTTGTGATCCACCTTTATACACAGATTATGCGAAACATTAAAACTATGAACTCACCAACCTTTGTGTTGACACTTGTTAGCATGTTTATTCTCAGGTTTCCTAGAAGTCTTCTGCTGTTGCTTATATGTTAGACAAGCTATGTGCATGGAGTCTTACAGGACATATTTTTCAAGGAAACGTTGCATTCACCAAATTATCACCATGTATCTTATTTTGACTGCATTGTCAATGGAAGTACTATTGTAAACTATTATTTATGGTGATTGTCTATATGTAGAAATCATCAGATGTCGAAAACCTTTGATTTAAATATTCATTTATGGTATGCCTTTTCAAAAGAATGCAATGTTTACAAAATGTATCATATAGAGGTCAAATACCTCGCAATGAAATTAATGAATGACGTATTGTCCATATGGATTTGGAGCGATCGTCACAGTTGGTATCAGAGTGTTGGTCTTAGTGAACCAGGTCTTGCATGAGTGTGTCTAACTGGTTATTGTTAGGATGCATTAGTGAGTCTGGACTATGACCGTATATGTTTTTACCAAGTTTTGCTTACCATTTATCGTCGAAAATTACTTGCTTATCATTCCTAAGTCTAGACACGTCTTACTGCATTTACTGCATAGATAGTGTACCGAAAAAATTCATATCTTAGTATATCTGTTACTGTAAACTTTTCCTGACATCTTCCGAAAATTTCTCCGTAATTTACGGGATTTTGGTATTATATATACATATGTAAATTATGTATTGAGGAGTACCAATCTAAATTCTATAATCTATCTTATATCAAAAATCAATTCTCTGATTATACAAGATGGATCACGTATCTAGTTCAAATTCCTTAAATTCCGACAGCTATTCCGATATGGATATTCACATGAACTCCGAAGACAGTGTAACCGGAATGGATCAACCAATTAGCCATCATCTATTCTGGATGAATTGGGGATGGGTTCGTAGCTTACTTAGTCATTGGAGACAATAAGAAGGCGATCCCTTCCATCCACCACATTGCCCTCTTGGCGAAGAACCTGAAGAACTTACCGGCGAACCTGTTCGTAATACCATTTTTTCTCTCATTTCCAGAGTATCTAGTCATGATTATATACTATCTCACATTCTAAATCTTATTTGTCCGCTCGTCCGAACCACCGATCATCCCGGTATAATAGAAGAAGTCAACGAGCTTCGCGCTCGGGTAGTGGCTTTGGAGAATATGGTGCGAAGGTTACAAACACCAGCAACAGCACCATCAGCATAACCAGTACCACCATCATCAACAACAACAGTACCATTACCACCACCAACAACCACATCCGCATCCCACACCTCAATATCACATCTAAAAACTGTACTTCAGATATCAACATCATACGCACCGTAGATACCAAGGAGTGCCAACAACAATAAATGATGAAGTACTGATTCATAACTTCATCGAAGAAATATTCTACGGTGATTATGTAATCTCTAAAATCTTAGAGATTATTTATCCCAGTTCTAACCGTAAATCAGATAAATAGAAGGAAGAATAGAAACCCTGACAAGAATGATGCGTAAGGTACAAGCTAGACTTGTTTTACCAACAGCATCAATAGTACCCTTAGCCTCACCAGCACAGTTAGTGCTGTCAACATCATTAGAATCATCAGCACCTCTAACATCACAAGCTCCGCCAGTTCAAGAAAGCACCGTGGATATTATTACAAGTCTACAACGCGTATATTTGTATCAACGAGTTATGAAATATTAACTCATTCCCTCTGAAGAATTTATATGTATATCTTATATATATATATATATTTTAAAACCATCATAAATCTTTTCGTACTAAGCTATTAAGTATGAATTGAAAAAGGGTAAATACTACTCGGTTAAATTCATATTACTAATATGCTATGATGTACATCCTTCGTTAACAACTTAACCTTCGTTAACTACAATCTCTGTTTTAATTCAAAGAATTCCGTTTCATAATAAACCAAGTGTATTATTCAATAATATGGTTGATTTTACACTTTCATCTTTGATGCACTCGAAACTTTCTAGAAAACATCATTTGCACCTTGCGAAGTTTGCAAGAATTCCACGAATATCGACACCCTTCACCAAGGAATATCAATAAGAATAAATAATGAAGTATTGATTTCATTAGCGAAATATTCCGCAAAGATTATGTAATCTTTAATATTTTAGAGATTATTCATTTCTAATTCAAGCCGAAAATCAAATGAGCTTAATATGATATTAACTCATTAAATCTGTATTACATCTGAAGAAAATATACATACATATATTTTCATAAAAACGGTAATAAAAATTCTTTTGTACAAAGTATTAATTGTGAAATCTTTAACGGGTAGGTAATACTCGGGAAATATATAAGTTCACAATTAATATGTTATATTGTACATTCTTCAACTTTGATTCAAAAATTATTAACTATGCTCACAGCGATATACAATCGTTTTCATACAAATTCAATTACATATTCTGATATTGACGGATCAGAATCCAAGTCATAACTCTGAACCGGTGAAATCATTCTTAGATCTCTACATCTTTCAAAGCTATACTTTGACTTCAAAACTGTGAAAGATCCTTTGGTATTGTTTTTACCAAAAATAACCTTGCAATTCCTTTTCAAAGTATCCAGTATTATCAACCATTCAACCAGTCAATGACGACCTTTCAGACTTGTAATTTTGGCATATACGTTTTCGTTACTGGGGAACCTTTCATGTTCCACCACATTAGCAGTAAATTTACCAACAACTTCATTGATCTTTGACCTTCCGAAAAATCCTTATACTCATTGAAACTGTATCATGTACTCATCCACATCTTGTAACGGCAATTGCCATACCAACTATCGGGAATTAGCAATCAGTATTTTGAAATCTTGTAGCACGTCTATGCCAACAGTTATATGTGTACATATAACGTCTACCTCCTGGACTTACATACTTCGAATGCGAAGTTTCCAAAAACACCCCAAACTACGAAACTAGTTCTCCGAATTTTGGAAAAATGTTGATGAAGCAGCAAAAACTGTAAACGACCTTAACAGTCAAAAGTTTGATGATAAAGAATAGTATGGTGGTAAAGCATAGAAAAAGAGAAGGTTTGGAATTGAAAAACAGATTGAGCAGACCATGACGGAGGCTGTGGACAAATCACAAAGACTAAATCTACCTTCAAAGAATCCAAATGATTCAGAGTCTGCTGAAATCATTAGCGAATACCTTGCTCCTTACTCTAAAACCTTTGCGGACAATATTCTTCATCATCCTCTGATATTAGAAATTCTAAGATATCATCGTATCTTTCATTATAAATATCCTCCATATTTCTGGAGATAATTCCATAATCATTCTTATCGAAAATCAATTTTCTCCTTACGATATATGTGTTACACCATAAAAGAAACTATTTTAGTTTCTAAATTCTGAAACTTTCAAGTTTAAAATATAAATGTTTTGAAGTAATGTTGGGAATTGAAGCATGGGTTAGTGATCAACGTGATTATATTACAGTAAGTCATGCTGAGTTTCTAATGGAACGTGATAAAGGTTCACAGATTACACCCTCATCATAAACCATGTTACATAACTCTTTCATTCTATATAATCTCTAAATATATCAAGAAAATATATTTCTTGATGATTCGGTCTTTTCCGGATATTCTGGTAATTTGACAAATCAGATTGTGCCATTACCGTTTCTTTCTTAGAACGTTAATTATGTTTTTTTTCTTCCAAAATTCATACCTACGAATTCTGGACCCTTATTCGCTTGACGTAAGGTCGGGAAGAGAAAACGAAAGCATGAAGCTCCGAAATATAATGGAGAACATAAAGCCCGATAACAACCCCGAAATTACAAACCGTGTATATCAATGCGTATACCAATATAAAGACACGGAAGAATGAAAAACACTATAACCCCAAGGTAATAGTAGAAGAAAATAACTTCCTCTGGTGGCAGATGAAAAAGAAGAATGAAGGATACGATAGCCAGGAAAATATCAAGAATCAGAACTGGATTAAGCATTTTCATAATCTATTGGGATGTATGAAATAAGAAAGAAGATTATAGGAGTGGTGAAAATAAATGAAACGGAAGAGGTCAATTTATAGCAATCGAGACAGATTACGCATTTAATCAAAGAAAATCCTAATTTCCGCAAATTCCGAAGAATCAAATCTTATTTAGATTATGAAGATTTTCTATTCCTTAAATTCTGGAAATCAATCGTAACTACGTCAAATGCTAAGACGAATCTCTATTCTTTCATTTCACTCTTTTACGATAACTTCTATCATACGCTTCAAGAAATCGGATTATTTTATCCATATAATTCAACAGTGATAAAATTCTATTTATCAACTCATATTCGTCATGAAAACATTTCTATTGTTAGCCATGACGACCTTACTTAAATTTCGGGACGAAATTTCTTTAACGGGTAGGTACTGTGATGACCCGGAAATTTCTGACCAAATTTAAACTTTATCTTTAAATGATTTAATGTTTCCGACACGATAAGCAAAGTCTATGAAGTTGAATCTTAAAATTTTAGAACTGTTTCATGTATTAAATTACATTTGACTGCTCTCGACGATTCATGAACAATTATATGTATGTATATATATATATATGTACAAGTAAAAACGACTTTCCTACAGTAAAACACTATTTGCTACTGTAAAATGACTTTCCTACCGTAAAACACTATTTGATACAGTAAAACACTATTTGCTACAGTGAAACCGTATTTTGATACAGTGCTACAGTGAACACTATTTGCTACAGTAAAACACTATTTGCTACAGTACCCCTATTGCTACAGTAACTCTATTTGCTGCAGTAAACACTATTTTGATGTCGACAAACTAGCAAACAAAAACAGGATAAGGCGGCCATGCGATCGCATGGCAAAAACACTGAAAACTCATGCGATCGCATGAGGTACTGTAGCAGGCCACATACTATAAAAGCTCGATTCATTCCTCTGTATTATTATTTTTATATTATTATTATTATTATTATTATTATTATTATTATTATTAAGATTAATATAATATTATTATTAGTAGTATATATACCTAAAATACTACGAGGTTATGAGCGTGTCACCTTCAAAATAGGTTTTTGAGCGGGATAGAGCTAAGGAAATTATGGGTTATTGTCAAGGAGGTTATGGGTAATGTTCGAGGGTATATTTGTGAATCAAATCTAGTGTTTATCATCTCTGTTGCGTCTACGTACTTTCCTACAATATTGAATCTCAATATTGATATGTAAGCACTCATATTTTATCTTTTATACATTAATTGTGTATCCATGTCTAGTGCTCGTGTATATATATTTATGCATGCTTGTATGCTAAATTTTGTCGTTAAACAGTTATGATGAATCACGAAGTAAATACATATATTACTGGTAAAAGGTATATGATATACATGTTTTTGGAAAGCTGGCGAAAAATCAATAACTTTTCATTTAGATATCGAATAATTTCGATGAACGGATTAAAAGATATGTTCAACTGAATTATGATTAACGTTAATTGAAATTGCTTTTGAATCTACAATTAAGATTTAAACAACTTGTTTACGAGATTGATAAATTGGATTTTTGAATATTACCAACCGAGTAAATGAATCCTTATATAAGGTATGTCTCGTTTTGTTGAACTATTTTCAAAATTGACTTTTTGAAACGACTTTGGATAACTTTTGTATGTCGATCTCTAGCATTAGGATTGTTATACACTATGACCCGACCTAGCTTGATAGACATTTATTGACCAACATATGTTCTCTAGGTTGAGATCTACGGTTATTTGATATTCCGAGTTTCGGTCACGTTTTGGTGAACAACTTTATGTGCTGCTAAGGTGAGTTTCATTTGCTCCCTTTTTAATTGCTTTTGCAATATATATTTTTGGGCTGAGAATACATGCACTTTATTTTAAACACAATGGATACAAGTACATACTAAATTCTACACTGAGTTTGAACCGAAAATCCCTTAGCTTTGGTAACTAGTAACTGTCAGTTATAAGAACTGGTGGGCGCGAGTAGTAGTATATGGATCCATAGTGAAATGTCCCGTTCTTATTGATTAAAAACGTTCCATATTAATTGATTTCGTTGCGAGGTTTTGACCTCTATATGAGACGTTTTTCAAAGACTGCATTCATTTTAAAACAAACCATAACCTTTATTTCATCAATAAAGGTTTAAAAAGCTTTACGTAGATTATCAAATAATGATAATCTAAAATATCCTGTTTACACACGACCATTACATAATGGTTTACAATACAAATATGTTACAACAAAATAAGTTTCTTGAATGCAGTTTTTACACAATATCATACAAGCATGGACTCCAAATCTCGTCCTTATTTAAGTATGCGACAGCAGAAGCTCTTAATAATCACCTGAGAATAAACATGCTTAAAACGTCAACAAAAATGTTGGTGAGTTATAGGTTTAACCTATATATATCAAATCATAATAATAGACCACAAGATTTCATATTTCAATACACATCCCATACATAGAGATAAAAATCATTCATATGGTGAACACCTGGTAACCGACATTAACAAGATGCATATATAAGAATATCCCCATCATTCCGGGACACCCTTCGGATATGATATAAATTTCGAAGTACTAAAGCATCCGGTACTTTGGATGGGGTTTGTTAGGCCCAATAGATCTATCTTTAGGATTCACGTCAATTAGGGTGTCTGTTCCCTAATTCTTAGATTACCAGACTTAATAAAAAGGGGCATATTCGATTTCGATAATTCAACCATAGAATGTAGTTTCACGTACTTGTGTCTATTTTGTAAATCATTTTTAAAACCTGCATGTATTCTCATCCCAAAAATATTAGATTTTAAAAGTGGGACTATAACTCACTTTCACAGATTTTTACTTCGTCGGGAAGTAAGACTTGGCCACTGGTTGATTCACGAACCTATAACAATATATACATATATATCAAAGTATGTTCAAAATATATTTACAATACTTTTAATATATTTTGATGTTTTAAGTTTATTAAGTCAGCTGTCCTCGTTAGTAACCTACAACTAGTTGTCCACAGTTAGATGTACAGAAATAAATCGATAAATATTATCTTGAATCAATCCACGACCCAGTGTATACGTATCTCAGTATTGATCACAACTCAAACTATATATATTTTGGAATCAACCTCAACCCTGTATAGCTAACTCCAACATTCACATATAGAGTGTCTATGGTTGTTCCGAAATATATATAGATGTGTCGACATGATAGGTCGAAACATTGTATACGTGTCTATGGTATCTCAAGATTACATAATATACAATACAAGTTGATTAAGTTATGGTTGGAATAGATCTGTTACCAATTTTCACGTAGCTAAAATGAGAAAAATTATCCAATCTTGTTTTACCCATAACTTCTTCATTTTAAATCCGTTTTGAGTGAATCAAATTGCTATGGTTTCATATTGAACTCTATTTTATGAATCTAAACAGAAAAGTATAGGTTTATAGTCGGAAAAATAAGTTACAAGTCATTTTTGTAAAGGTAGTCATTTCAGTCGAAAGAACGACGTCTAGATGACCATTTTAGAAAACATACTTCCACTTTGAGTTTAACCATAATTTTTGGATATAGTTTCATGTTCATAATAAAAATCATTTTCTCAGAATAACAACTTTTAAATCAAAGTTTATAATAGTTTTTAATTAACTAACCCAAAACAGCCCGCGGTGTTACTACGACGGCGTAAATCCGGTTTTACGGTGTTTTTCGTGTTTCCAGGTTTTAAATCATTAAGTTAGCATATCATATAGATATAGAACATGTGTTTAGTTGATTTTAAAAGTCAAGTTAGAAGGATTAACTTTTGTTTGCGAACAAGTTTAGAATTAACTAAACTATGTTCTAGTGATTACAAGTTTAAACCTTCGAATAAGATAGCTTTATATATATGAATCGAATGATGTTATGAACATCATTACTACCTTAAGTTCCTTGGATAAACCTACTGGAAAAGAGAAAAAATGGATCTAGCTTCAACGGATCCTTGGATGGCTCGAAGTTCTTGAAGCAGAATCATGACACGAAAACAAGTTCAAGTAAGATCATCACTTGAAATAAGATTGTTATAGTTATAGAAATTGAACCAAAGTTTGAATATGATTATTACCTTGTATTAGAATGATAACCTACTGTAAGAAATAAAGATTTCTTGAGGTTGGATGATCACCTTACAAGATTGGAAGTGAGCTAGCAAACTTGAAAGTATTCTTGATTTTATGTAACTAGAACTTGTAGAATATATGAAGAACACTTAGAACTTGAAGATAGAACTTGAGAGAGATTAATTAGATGAAGAAAATTGAAGAATGAAAGTGTTTATAGGTGTTTTTGGTCGTTGGTGTATGGATTAGATATAAAGGATATGTAATTTTGTTTTCATGTAAATAAGTCATGAATGATTACTCATATTTTTGTAATTTTATGAGATATTTCATGCTAGTTGCCAAATGATGGTTCCCACATGTGTTAGGTGACTCACATGGGCTGCTAAGAGCTGATCATTGGAGTGTATATACCAATAGTACATACATCTAAAAGCTGTGTATTGTACGAGTACGAATACGGGTGCATACGAGTAGAATTGTTGATGAAACTGAACGAGGATGTAATTGTAAGCATTTTTGTTAAATAGAAGTATTTTGATAAGTGTATTGAAGTCTTTCAAAAGTGTATAAATACATATTAAAACACTACATGTATATACATTTTAACTGAGTCGTTAAGTCATCGTTAGTCGTTACATGTAAGTGTTGTTTTGAAACCTTTAGGTTAACGATCTTGTTAAATGTTGTTAACCCAATGTTTATAATATCAAATGAGATTTTAAATTATTATATTATCATGATATTATCATGTATGAATATCTCTTAATATGATATATATACATTAAATGTCTTTACAACGATAATCGTTACATATATGTCTCGTTTAAAAATCATTAAGTTAGTAGTCTTGTTTTTACATATGTAGTTCATTGTTAATATACTTAATGATATATTTACTTATCATAGTATCATGTTAACTATATATATATCCATATATATGTCATCATATAGTTTTTACAAGTTTTAACGTTCGTGAATCACCGGTCAACTTGGGTGGTCAATTGTCTATATGAAACATATTTCAATTAATCAAGTCTTAACAAGTTTGATTTCTTAACATGTTGGAAACATTTAATCATGTAAATATCAATCTCAATTAATATATATAAACATGGAAAAGTTCGGGTCACTACAGTACCTACCCGTTAAATAAATTTCGTCCCGAAATTTTAAGCTGTTGAAGGTGTTGACGAAATGTCCCGTTCTTATTGATTAAAAACGTTCCATATTAATTGATTTCGTTGCGAGGTTTTGACCTCTATATGAGACGTTTTTCAAAGACTGCATTCATTTTAAAACAAACCATAACCTTTATTTCATCAATAAAGGTTTAAAAAGCTTTACGTAGATTATCAAATAATGATAATCTAAAATATCCTGTTTACACACGACCATTACATAATGGTTTACAATACAAATATGTTACAACAAAATAAGTTTCTTGAATGCAGTTTTTACACAATATCATACAAGCATGGACTCCAAATCTCGTCCTTATTTAAGTATGCGACAGCAGAAGCTCTTAATAATCACCTGAGAATAAACATGCTTAAAACGTCAACAAAAATGTTGGTGAGTTATAGGTTTAACCTATATATATCAAATCATAATAATAGACCACAAGATTTCATATTTCAATACACATCCCATACATAGAGATAAAAATCATTCATATGGTGAACACCTGGTAACCGACATTAACAAGATGCATATATAAGAATATCCCCATCATTCCGGGACACCCTTCGGATATGATATAAATTTCGAAGTACTAAAGCATCCGGTACTTTGGATGGGGTTTGTTAGGCCCAATAGATCTATCTTTAGGATTCGCGTCAATTAGGGTGTCTGTTCCCTAATTCTTAGATTACCAGACTTAATAAAAAGGGGCATATTCGATTTCGATAATTCAACCATAGAATGTAGTTTCACGTACTTGTGTCTATTTTGTAAATCATTTTTAAAACCTGCATGTATTCTCATCCCAAAAATATTAGATTTTAAAAGTGGGACTATAACTCACTTTCACAGATTTTTACTTCGTCGGGAAGTAAGACTTGGCCACTGGTTGATTCACGAACCTATAACAATATATACATATATATCAAAGTATGTTCAAAATATATTTACAATACTTTTAATATATTTTGATGTTTTAAGTTTATTAAGTCAGCTGTCCTCGTTAGTAACCTACAACTAGTTGTCCACAGTTAGATGTACAGAAATAAATCGATAAATATTATCTTGAATCAATCCACGACCCAGTGTATACGTATCTCAGTATTGATCACAACTCAAACTATATATATTTTGGAATCAACCTCAACCCTGTATAGCTAACTCCAACATTCACATATAGAGTGTCTATGGTTGTTCCGAAATATATATAGATGTGTCGACATGATAGGTCGAAACATTGTATACGTGTCTATGGTATCTCAAGATTACATAATATACAATACAAGTTGATTAAGTTATGGTTGGAATAGATCTGTTACCAATTTTCACGTAGCTAAAATGAGAAAAATTATCCAATCTTGTTTTACCCATAACTTCTTCATTTTAAATCCGTTTTGAGTGAATCAAATTGCTATGGTTTCATATTGAACTCTATTTTATGAATCTAAACAGAAAAGTATAGGTTTATAGTCGGAAAAATAAGTTACAAGTCATTTTTGTAAAGGTAGTCATTTCAGTCGAAAGAACGACGTCTAGATGACCATTTTAGAAAACATACTTCCACTTTGAGTTTAACCATAATTTTTGGATATAGTTTCATGTTCATAATAAAAATCATTTTCTCAGAATAACAACTTTTAAATCAAAGTTTATAATAGTTTTTAATTAACTAACCCAAAACAGCCCGCGGTGTTACTACGACGGCGTAAATCCGGTTTTACGGTGTTTTTCGTGTTTCCAGGTTTTAAATCATTAAGTTAGCATATCATATAGATATAGAACATGTGTTTAGTTGATTTTAAAAGTCAAGTTAGAAGGATTAACTTTTGTTTGCGAACAAGTTTAGAATTAACTAAACTATGTTCTAGTGATTACAAGTTTAAACCTTCGAATAAGATAGCTTTATATATATGAATCGAATGATGTTATGAACATCATTACTACCTTAAGTTCCTTGGATAAACCTACTGGAAAAGAGAAAAAATGGATCTAGCTTCAACGGATCCTTGGATGGCTCGAAGTTCTTGAAGCAGAATCATGACACGAAAACAAGTTCAAGTAAGATCATCACTTGAAATAAGATTGTTATAGTTATAGAAATTGAACCAAAGTTTGAATATGATTATTACCTTGTATTAGAATGATAACCTACTGTAAGAAATAAAGATTTCTTGAGGTTGGATGATCACCTTACAAGATTGGAAGTGAGCTAGCAAACTTGAAAGTATTCTTGATTTTATGTAACTAGAACTTGTAGAATATATGAAGAACACTTAGAACTTGAAGATAGAACTTGAGAGAGATTAATTAGATGAAGAAAATTGAAGAATGAAAGTGTTTATAGGTGTTTTTGGTCGTTGGTGTATGGATTAGATATAAAGGATATGTAATTTTGTTTTCATGTAAATAAGTCATGAATGATTACTCATATTTTTGTAATTTTATGAGATATTTCATGCTAGTTGCCAAATGATGGTTCCCACATGTGTTAGGTGACTCACATGGGCTGCTAAGAGCTGATCATTGGAGTGTATATACCAATAGTACATACATCTAAAAGTTGTGTATTGTACGAGTACGAATACGGGTGCATACGAGTAGAATTGTTGATGAAACTGAACGAGGATGTAATTGTAAGCATTTTTGTTAAATAGAAGTATTTTGATAAGTGTATTGAAGTCTTTCAAAAGTGTATAAATACATATTAAAACACTACATGTATATACATTTTAACTGAGTCGTTAAGTCATCGTTAGTCGTTACATGTAAGTGTTGTTTTGAAACCTTTAGGTTAACGATCTTGTTAAATGTTGTTAACCCAATGTTTATAATATCAAATGAGATTTTAAATTATTATATTATCATGATATTATCATGTATGAATATCTCTTAATATGATATATATACATTAAATGTCTTTACAACGATAATCGTTACATATATGTCTCGTTTAAAAATCATTAAGTTAGTAGTCTTGTTTTTACATATGTAGTTCATTGTTAATATACTTAATGATATATTTACTTATCATAGTATCATGTTAAATATATATATATCCATATATATGTCATCATATAGTTTTTACAAGTTTTAACGTTCGTGAATCACCGGTCAACTTGGGTGGTCAATTGTCTATATGAAACATATTTCAATTAATCAAGTCTTAACAAGTTTGATTTCTTAACATGTTGGAAACATTTAATCATGTAAATATCAATCTCAATTAATATATATAAACATGGAAAAGTTCGGGTCACTACAGTACCTACCCGTTAAATAAATTTCGTCCCGAAATTTTAAGCTGTTGAAGGTGTTGACGAATCTTCTGGAAATAGATGCGGGTATTTCTTCTTCATCTGATCTTCACGCTCCCAGGTGAACTCGGGTCCTCTACGAGCATTCCATCGAACCTTAACAATTGGTATCTTGTTTTGCTTAAGTCTTTTAACCTCACGATCCATTATTTCGACGGGTTCTTCGATGAATTGAAGTTTTTCGTTGATTTGGATTTCATCTAACGGAATAGTGAGATCTTCTTTAGCAAAACATTTCTTCAAATTCGAGACGTGGAAAGTGTTATGTACAGCCGCGAGTTGTTGAGGTAACTCAAGTCGGTAAGCTACTGGTCCGACACGATCAATAATCTTGAATGGTCCAATATACCTTGGATTTAATTTCCCTCGTTTACCAAATCGAACAACGCCTTTCCAAGGTGCAACTTTAAGCATGACCATCTCTCCAATTTCAAATTCTATATCTTTTCTTTTAATGTCAGCGTAGCTCTTTTGTCAACTTTGGGCGGTTTTCAACCGTTGTTGAATTTGGATGATCTTCTCGGTAGTTTCTTGTATAATCTCCGGACCCGTAATCTGTCTATCCCCCACTTCACTCCAACAAATTGGAGACCTGCACTTTCTACCATAAAGTGCTTCAAACGGCGCCATCTCAATGCTTGAATGGTAGCTGTTGTTGTAGGAAAATTCTGCTAACGGTAGATGTCGATCCCAACTGTTTCCGAAATCAATAACACATGCTCGTAGCATGTCTTCAAGCGTTTGTATCGTCCTTTCACTCTGCCCATCAGTTTGTGGATGATAGGCAGTACTCATGTCTAGACGAGTTCCTAATGCTTGGTGTAATGTCTGCCAGAATCTTGAAATAAATCTGCCATCCCTATCAGAAATAATAGAGATTGGTATTCCATGTCTGGAGAAGACTTCCTTCAAATACAGTCGTGCTAACTTCTCCATCTTGTCATCTTCTCTTATTGGTAGGAAGTGTGCTGATTTGGTGAGACGATCAACTATTACCCAAATAGTATCAAAACCACTTGCAGTCCTTGGCAATTTAGTGATGAAATCCACGGTAATGTTTTCCCATTTCCATTCCGGGATTTCGGGTTGTTGAAGTAGACCTGATGGTTTCTGATGCTCAGCTTTGACCTTAGAACACGTCAAACATTCTCCTACGTATTTAGCAACATCGACTTTCATACCCGGCCACCAAAAATGTTTCTTGAGATCCTTGTACATCTTCCCCGTTCCAGGATTTATTGAGTATCTGGTTTTATGAGCTTCTCTAAGTAGCATTTCTCTCATATCTCCAAATTTTGGTACCCAAATCCTTTCAGCCCTATACCGGGTTCCGTC
This sequence comes from Rutidosis leptorrhynchoides, assembly GCF_046630445.1. Taxonomy (NCBI): domain Eukaryota; kingdom Viridiplantae; phylum Streptophyta; class Magnoliopsida; order Asterales; family Asteraceae; genus Rutidosis; species Rutidosis leptorrhynchoides. The sequence goes on from NC_092334.1 coordinate 554,784,970, forward strand.
TTCCCGAATATTAAGATGCTTCTCCGATCCTTTGGGTATTTCATCCTTTAAATTTCCCTCTTTTAAAACTCCTTGTTGTGCCTCCTTTATTTGAGTAGTAATGTTATTATGAATCATTATATTCATAGATTTTACTCGAATGGGTTCTCTGTCCTTCCTGCTCAAGGCATCGGCTACCACATTTGCCTTCCCCGGGTGGTAACGAATCTCAAAGTCGTAATCATTCAATAATTCAATCCACCTACGCTGCCTCATATTCAGTTGTTTCTGATTAAATATGTGTTGAAGACTTTTGTGGTCGGTATATATAATACTTTTGACCCCATATAAGTAGTGCCTCCAAGTCTTTAATGCAAAAACAACCGCGCCTAATTCCAAATCATGCGTCGTATAATTTTGTTCGTGAATCTTCAATTGTCTAGACGCATAAGCAATCACCTTCGTTCGTTGCATTAATACACAACCGAGACCTTGCTTTGATGCATCACAATAAATCACAAAATCATCATTCCCTTCAGGCAATGACAATATAGGTGCCGTAGTTAGCTTTTTCTTCAATAACTGAAACGCTTTCTCTTGTTCATCATTCCATTCAAATTTCTTCCCTTTATGCGTTAATGCAGTCAAGGGTTTTGCTATTCTGGAAAAGTCTTGGATGAACCTTCTGTAGTAACCAGCTAGTCCTAAAAACTGGCGTATGTGTTTCGGAGTTTTCGGGGTTTCCCACTTTTCAACAGTTTCTATCTTTGCCGGATCCACCTTAATACCTTCTTTGTTCACTATGTGACCGAGGAATTGAACTTCTTCCAACCAAAATGCGCACTTTGAAAACTTAGCGTACAATTCTTCCTTCCTCAATACTTCTAACACCTTTCTCAAATGTTCACCGTGTTCTTAGTCATTCTTTGAGTAAATAAGTATGTCATCAATGAAAACAATGACAAACTTGTCAAGGTATGGTCCACACACTCGGTTCATAAGGTCCATGAACACAGCTGGTGCATTAGTTAAACCAAACGGCATGACCATAAACTCGTAATGACCGTAACGTGTTCTGAAAGCAGTCTTTGGAATATCATCTTCTTTCACCCGCATTTGATGATACCCGGAACGTAAGTCAATCTTTGAATAAACAGACGAGCCTTGTAGTTGATCGAATAAGTCGTCAATTCTCGGTAGTGGGTAGCGGTTCTTGATGGTAAGTTTGTTCAACTCTCGGTAGTCGATACACAACCTGAATGTACCATCTTTCTTCTTGACAAACAAAACAGGAGCTCCCCACGGTGATGTGCTTGGTCGAATGAAACCACGCTCTAAAAGTTCTTGTAATTGGCTTTGCAGTTCTTTCATCTCGCTGGGTGCGAGTCTGTAAGGAGCACGAGCTATTGGTGCAGCTCCTGGTACAAGATCTATTTGAAATTCAACGGATCGATGTGGGGGTAATCCCGGTAATTCTTTCGGAAATACATCGGGAAATTCTTTTGCAATGGGAACATCATTGATGCTCTTTTCTTCAGTTTGTACTTTCTCGACGTGTGCTAGAACAGCATAGCAACCTTTTCTTATTAGTTTTTGTGCCTTCAAATTACTAATAAGATGTAGCTTCGTGTTGCCCTTTTCTCCGTACACCATTAAGGGTTTTCCTTTTTCTCGTATAATGCGAATTGCATTTTTGTAACAAACGATCTCGGCTTTCACTTCTTTCAACCAGTCCATACCGATTATCACATCAAAACTCCCTAACTCTACTGGTATCAAATCAATCTTAAATGTTTCGCTAACCAGTTTAATTTCTCGATTCCGACATATATTATCTGCTGAAATTAATTTACCATTTGCTAATTCGAGTAAAAATTTACTATCCAAAGGCGTCAATGGACAACTTAATTTAGCACAAAAATCTCTACTCATATAGCTTCTATCCGCACCCGAATCAAATAAAACGTAAGCAGATTTATTGTCAATAAGAAACGTACTCGTAACAAGCTCCGGGTCTTCCTGTGCCTCTGCCGCATTAATATTGAAAACTCTTCCGCGGCCTTGTCCATTCGTGTTCTCCTGGTTCGGGCAATTTCTAATAATGTGGCCTGGTTTACCACATTTATAACAAACTACATTGGCATAACTTGCTCCGACACTACTTGCTCCGCCATTACTCGTTCCGACACCATTTGTTCCTTTCGTTCTGTTAACCCCTGGTCCGTAGACATCACACTTCGCCGCGCTATGACCATTTCTTTTACACTTGTTGCAAAATTTGGTGCAGAACCCCGAGTGATACTTTTCACACCTTTGGCATAGCTGCTTCTGATTGTTGTTGTTGTTGCGGTTATTATTGTTGTTAAGATGATTGTTGTGGTTGCTGTTGTTGTTGTTGTTGTTGTTGGGCCGTTTGTTGTAGTTGCGATTGATGTTGCGATTGTTAGGATAGTTGTTGCGATTATTGTTATAATTGCTGTTGTTGTTGTATTGGTGATTCTTATCACCGTTTTCCTCCCACTTTCTTTTGACTTGCTTCACATTGGCCTCTTCAGCAGTCTGTTCTTTAATTCTTTCTTCGATCTGGTTCACTAGTTTGTGAGCCATTCTACATGCCTGTTGTATGGAGGCGGTCTCGTGTGAACTTATATCTTCTTGGATTCTTTCCGGTAATCCTTTCACAAACGCGTCGATCTTCTCTTCCTCATCTTCGAATGCTCCCGGACACAATAGGCACAATTCTGTGAATCGTCTTTCGTACGTGGTAATATCAAATCCTTGGGTTCGTAACCCTCTAAGTTCTGTCTTGAGCTTATTTACCTCAGTTCTGGGACGGTACTTCTCGTTCATCAAGTGCTTGAATGCTGACCACGGTAGTGCGTACGCATCATCTTGTCCCACTTGCTCTAGATAGGTATTCCACCATGTTAACGCAGAACCTGTGAAGGTATGCGTAGCGTACTTCACTTTGTCCTCTTCAGTACACTTACTTATGGCAAACACCGATTCAACCTTCTCGGTCCACCGTTTCAATCCGATCGGTCCTTTGGTTCCATCAAATTCCAAAGGTTTGCAGGCAGTGAATTCTTTGTAGGTGCATCCTACACGATTTCCTGTACTGCTAGATCCAAGGTTATTGTTGGTATGTAGTGCAGCCTGTACTGCGGCTATGTTTGAAGCTAGAAAAGTACGGAATTCCTCTTCATTCATATTCACGGTGTGTCGAGTAGTCGGTGCCATTTCCTTCAAAATAGTTAAATGGAACAAGTTAATCATACAGAATATTAAGAGTAGTTAATAGTATTTCGTAGCATAATATGAACTCATTTATAAAAGCTTTTTCTTCATATTAGCGTTTTATAAGTTTAAATTCGGGTAGTACCTACCCGTTAAGTTCATACTTAGTAGCTAATATACAATTCAACTACTACAATTCTATATGAAAAACTGATTATAATAATATTTCGCGTTCAAACTTTTACACAATATTTTACAAACTTACAATATCGCTTATTTTACATATAGCATGAAATATAGCACACAATAAATTTGATACAAGATGGTTGTGAAGATAATTCTAGCTAGTACACAAGTCGTTCAGCAAAGGCAATAAAGACACGTAATTCATACGTCCAGAAACAAGTCATGCATTCTGGTTTTACTAGGATTACTTCCCATCCTTGGTCTTGTGGAACATAACCGTTATGGCCGTTGATAAGACAGCGTGTTGTAACATCGTCAAAGGGACGAGGGTTACGTAATGTCCAACAGTCCCGTAACAATCTAAAAACCTCATTTCTTACCCCAATTACCGACTCCGTCACTTGTGGGAACGTTTTGTTTAATAGCTGTAGCCCGATGTTCTTTTTATCACTTTGGTGAGAAGCGAACATTACTAACCCGTAAGCATAGCATGCTTCTTTATGTTGCATGTTAGCCGCTTTTTCTAAATCATGAAGTCCTATATTCGGATACATTGAGTCAAAATAATTTCTTAACCCGTTGCGTAAAATAGCATTTGGGTTCCCCGCAATATATGAGTCAAAGTAAACACATCGTAACTTATGGGTTTCCCAATGTGATATCCCCCATCTTTCAAACGAAAGTCTCTTATAAACCAAGACATTCTTGGAACGTTCTTCGAATGTCTTACAAACTGATCTCGCCTTAAATAGTTGTGCCCAAGAATTCTGACCGACTCTAGACAAGATTTCATCAATCATGTCTCCGGGTAGATCTCTTAAAATATTGGGTTGTCTATCCATTTTATGTTTTTATACTGTAAAATAGACAAGAGTTAGATTCATAAAAAAAAAATACTTATTAATACAAGCAATTTTTACATATATCATAAAACATAAGCACACTATATTACATATATTACACCACACGAATACAACTATCTTATTCCGACTCGCTTGTTTCTTCTTCTTCGGTTTTGGTTCGTTTTGCCAAGTTTCTACGGATATATGATGTTCCCCTAATACGAGCCGTCGTTATCCACATTGGTTTAGAAAAACCTGGTGGTTTAGAGGTTCCCGGGTCATTGTTACAACTTAAGGACTTCGGGGGTTGACGATACATATAAAGTTCATCGGGGTTGGAATTAGATTTCTCTATTTTTATGCCCTTTCCCTTATTATTTTCTTTTGCCTTTTTAAATTCATTTGGGGTAATTTCTATAACATCATCGGAATTCTCGTCGGAATCCGATTCATCGGAGAATTGGTATTCCTCCCAATATTTTGCTTCCTTGGCGGAAACACCATTGACCATAATTAACCTTGGTCGGCTGGTTGAGGATTTTCTTTTACTTAACCGTTTTATTATTTCCCCCCACCGGTTCTATTTCTTCATCCGGTTCCGATTCTTCTTCCGGTTCCGACTCTTCTTCCGGTTCCTCTTCGGGAACTTGTGAATCAGTCCACGAATCATTCCAATTTACATTTGACTCTTCATTATTATTAGGTGAGTCAATGGGACTTGTTCTAGAGGTAGACATCTATCACATAATATCAAACGCGTTAAGAGATTAATATATCACATAATATTCACATGTTAAAAATATATAGTTTCCAACAAAATTTGTTAAGCAATCATTTTTCAAGTAAACACGGTCGAAGTCCAGACTCACTAATGCATCCTAACAAACTCGATAAGACACACTAATGCAAAATTCTGGTTCTCTAAGACCAACGCTCGGATACCAACTGAAATGTCCCGTTCTTATTGATTAAAAACGTTCCATATTAATTGATTTCGTTGCGAGGTTTTGACCTCTATATGAGACGTTTTTCAAAGACTGCATTCATTTTAAAACAAACCATAACCTTTATTTCATCAATAAAGGTTTAAAAAGCTTTACGTAGATTATCAAATAATGATAATCTAAAATATCCTGTTTACACACGACCATTACATAATGGTTTACAATACAAATATGTTACAACAAAATAAGTTTCTTGAATGCAGTTTTTACACAATATCATACAAGCATGGACTCCAAATCTCGTCCTTATTTAAGTATGCGACAGCGGAAGCTCTTAATAATCACCTGAGAATAAACATGCTTAAAACGTCAACAAAAATGTTGGTGAGTTATAGGTTTAACCTATATATATCAAATCATAATAATAGACCACAAGATTTCATATTTCAATACACATCCCATACATAGAGATAAAAATCATTCATATGGTGAACACCTGGTAACCGACATTAACAAGATGCTTATATAAGAATATCCCCATCATTCCGGGACACCCTTCGGATATGATATAAATTTCGAAGTACTAAAGCATCCGGTACTTTGGATGGGGTTTGTTAGGCCCAATAGATCTATCTTTAGGATTCGCGTCAATTAGGGTGTCTGTTCCCTAATTCTTAGATTACCAGACTTAATAAAAAGGGGCATATTCGATTTCGATAATTCAACCATAGAATGTAGTTTCACGTACTTGTGTCTATTTTGTAAATCATTTTTAAAACCTGCATGTATTCTCATCCCAAAAATATTAGATTTTAAAAGTGGGACTATAACTCACTTTCACAGATTTTTACTTCGTCGGGAAGTAAGACTTGGCCACTGGTTGATTCACGAACCTATAACAATATATACATATATATCAAAGTATGTTCAAAATATATTTACAATACTTTTAATATATTTTGATGTTTTAAGTTTATTAAGTCAGCTGTCCTCGTTAGTAACCTACAACTAGTTGTCCACAGTTAGATGTACAGAAATAAATCGATAAATATTATCTTGAATCAATCCACGACCCAGTGTATACGTATCTCAGTATTGATCACAACTCAAACTATATATATTTTGGAATCAACCTCAACCCTGTATAGCTAACTCCAACATTCACATATAGAGTGTCTATGGTTGTTCCGAAATATATATAGATGTGTCGACATGATAGGTCGAAACATTGTATACGTGTCTATGGTATCTCAAGATTACATAATATACAATACAAGTTGATTAAGTTATGGTTGGAATAGATCTGTTACCAATTTTCACGTAGCTAAAATGAGAAAAATTATCCAATCTTGTTTTACCCATAACTTCTTCATTTTAAATCCGTTTTGAGTGAATCAAATTGCTATGGTTTCATATTGAACTCTATTTTATGAATCTAAACAGAAAAGTATAGGTTTATAGTCGGAAAAATAAGTTACAAGTCATTTTTGTAAAGGAAGTCATTTCAGTCGAAAGAACGACGTCTAGATGACCATTTTAGAAAACATACTTCCACTTTGAGTTTAACCATAATTTTTGGATATAGTTTAATGTTCATAATAAAAATCATTTTCTCAGAATAACAACTTTTAAATCAAAGTTTATAATAGTTTTTAATTAACTAACCCAAAACAGCCCGCGGTGTTACTACGACGGCGTAAATCCGGTTTTACGGTGTTTTTCGTGTTTCCAGGTTTTAAATCATTAAGTTAGCATATCATATAGATATATAACATGTGTTTAGTTGATTTTAAAAGTCAAGTTAGAAGGATTAACTTTTGTTTGTGAACAAGTTTAGAATTAACTAAACTATGTTCTAGTGATTACAAGTTTAAACCTTCGAATAAGATAGCTTTATATATATGAATCGAATGATGTTATGAACATCATTACTACCTTAAGTTCCTTAGATAAACCTACTGGAAAAGAGAAAAAATGGATCTAGCTTCAACGGATCCTTGGATGGCTCGAAGTTCTTGAAGCAGAATCATGACACGAAAACAAGTTCAAGTAAGATCATCACTTGAAATAAGATTGTTATAGTTATAGAAATTGAACCAAAGTTTGAATATGATTATTACCTTGTATTAGAATGATAACCTACTGTAAGAAATAAAGATTTCTTGAGGTTGGATGATCACCTTACAAGATTGGAAGTGAGCTAGCAAACTTGAAAGTATTCTTGATTTTATGTAACTAGAACTTGTAGAATATATGAAGAACACTTAGAACTTGAAGATAGAACTTGAGAGAGATTAATTAGATGAAGAAAATTGAAGAATGAAAGTGTTTGTAGGTGTTTTTGGTCGTTGGTGTATGGATTAGATATAAAGGATATGTAATTTTGTTTTCATGTAAATAAGTCATGAATGATTACTCATATTTTTGTAATTTTATGAGATATTTCATGCTAGTTGCCAAATGATGGTTCCCACATGTGTTAGGTGACTCACATGGGCTGCTAAGAGCTGATCATTGGAGTGTATATACCAATAGTACATACATCTAAAAGCTGTGTATTGTACGAGTACGAATACGGGTGCATACGAGTAGAATTGTTGATGAAACTGAACGAGGATGTAATTGTAAGCATTTTTGTTAAGTAGAAGTATTTTGATAAGTGTATTGAAGTCTTTCAAAAGTGTATAAATACATATTAAAATACTACATGTATATACATTTTAACTGAGTCGTTAAGTCATCGTTAGTCGTTACATGTAAGTGTTGTTTTGAAACCTTTAGGTTAACGATCTTGTTAAATGTTGTTAACCCAATGTTTATAATATCAAATGAGATTTTAAATTATTATATTATCATGATATTATCATGTATGAATATCTCTTAATATGATATATATACATTAAATGTCTTTACAACGATAATCGTTACATATATGTCTCGTTTAAAAATCATTAAGTTAGTAGTCTTGTTTTTACATATGTAGTTCATTGTTAATATACTTAATGATATATTTACTTATCATAGTATCATGTTAACTATATATATATATCCATATATATGTCATCATATAGTTTTTACAAGTTTTAACGTTCGTGAATCACCGGTCAACTTGGGTGGTCAATTGTCTATATGAAACATATTTCAATTAATCAAGTCTTAACAAGTTTGTTTTGTTAACATGTTGGAAACATTTAATCATGTAAATATCAATCTCAATTAATATATATAAACATGGAAAAGTTCGGGTCACTACACATAGGGCTTGATATCCCCGTCCGAGCTAGAGAACTAGCTTTTGAAGGACGTATGCTATTTGAGAAGCGTACACGTTGGTTTGCGTGTATTATTAAGATGATTATACAAAGGGTAAAAATTATATATACGTTAAGTTTAGTTACCAGGGTGCTCAATTTCGTAGAATATTTTGATAAACGTTTCTGGATGAAACAACTGAAATCTTGTGATCCACCTTTATACACAGATTATGCGAAACATTAAAACTATGAACTCACCAACCTTTGTGTCGACACTTGTTAGCATGTTTATTCTCAGGTTTCCTAGAAGTCTTTCGCTGTTGCTTATATGTTAGACAAGCTATGTGCATGGAGTCTTACCTGACATACTTTTCAAGGAAACGTTGCATTCACCAAATTATCACCATGTATCTTATTTTGACTGCATTGTCAATGGAAGTACTATTGTAAACTATTATTTACGGTGATTGTCTATATGTAGAAATCATCAGATGTCGAAAACCTTTGATTTAAATATTCATTTATGGTATGCCTTTTCAAAAGAATGCAATGTTTACAAAATGTATCATATAGAGGTCAAATACCTCGCAATGAAATCAATGAATGACGTATTGTCCATATGGATTTGGAGCGATCGTCACATTTGCTTAGGTTCAAGTGTCCTCCGAATGCATATCTATATGCATATATTCTTCGTATGTATCGTGTGATTGGTTCATTCTCTCGATTGTTCCTTAGTTGAGATGTTTTCAAGAATTTTGAAGGGTTTAGATGCAGGTTGTCATCGTCAATATCCGTATAATGAATTTGTCGTGAATCTTGAATGATACGAATATCTTTATGAGTTCTGTGAATGAAAGTGATGTTCTAGTATAGTTTGAATTTAAAGTGTGATTTTGAAGGATGCAGGAATTTAAGATTGATGGCACTTCTTAAATCTTGACTTGGATTTTGATCTGTCAAAATCAGAATATGTAATTGAATTGGTATGGAAAATGGTTGTCTTGAATTTTGTGAAATGATGTATATTGCTATGAAAGGAGAGAGTATAATTAACGATTGTCGAAACATCATTGAAAATGTATAGTGTAACATTTTAATATGAACTTAAGTATTTCTCGGGTATTACCTACCCGTTAAAATAAAATTTCACAAGTAATATCAGACATAACAATCGAGGCAGATTACGCATTTAATCAAAGGAAATCTTAAATTCCTTAAATTTTGAAGAATCAAATCTTATTTAGATTATGAAGATTTTCTATTCCTTAAATTCTGGAAATCAATCGTTACTACGTCAAGAGATAAGACGCATCTCTATTCTCCATTACGATAACTTCCCTCATACGCTTCGAATAATTAGATTGTTTTATCCATATTATTCAACGGTGATAAAAATTCTATTTATCAACTCATATTAGTCATGAAAACATTTTTATTGTTAGCCATGACGACCTCACTCAAATTTCGGGACAAAATTTCTTTAACGGGGAGGTACTGTGATGACCCAGAAATTTCTGATCAAATTTAAACTTAATCTTTAACGTTTCCGACATGATAAGCAAAGTCTATGAAGTTGAATCTCAAAATCTTGAACTATTCAATTACCCCTCGATTGTTCTCAACGATTCGCGAACAATTATATGTAAATAGATACATATACTATAACTTGAAAACGTAACAAAGTGTTAAGTAAACGATACTGTGCATTAAACATATTGGTTTGATTATCTGATTGATATATTTAACTATAAAGTCAAAAGATTATGCTAAACGATTGAATTAAAAGATATTTACTGAGTCCCTTAAAGATTATGATATTATTACGGGTCTCTGTTGTAAGGTCCACGTTGATTTGGGAAATCATTCATGTTTAACGGTATTCGGAATTAATGGTAAAGTGTTTGTTTAAATAACGTAATTTGGACACATACAATAATAAGGAATATTAACTGTTAGAATTGAATCTATGAACAACTTGCAATGTATATTTAGAACGTGTTTAAGTATATTGAATATATATTTATGAATATATAGCTTCAGGTTATTTGAATACAATAATAACATTCGGTTATTGATTCAATTGATATTTAGTTATGTTAATTAGAACGTTTGAGAAATAAACGATGACACATAAATGAATTACATGAATTTAAGTTTAAATGTATAAACAATATGCGATATAACAATTTCAAATGATTTTAAAATGTATTTTAATAAATAGCGAGACAATGATTTATAGAAGTAAATGACTAAAACACTCGAAAGTTTAAGATACACTTTGAGTGATATAATTTAGGGATAATTTAAGGCTATATTTTGACAAAGGTACGTGTCCCAAAATATAAATTACAAGTTTTCTCAGCGTACGAAGGGACACTCGAAAAACCGGAACCGAGACATAAGTCGAGTGACGACGTACGACTTATCGGAACAAAAATTTCAAGTCAACTATGCACGAGAATATAATATAATATATAATTAATTAATATAAATTATATATATTATATATTAATAAATAAATATGTCGACAAACAAGAAAATAAAAGTTTGTGAGCTGGATCAGAGGGCCATGCGATCGCATGGCCTTGAAGCACAAATACCATGCGATCGCATGAGGTACTTTTTCAGGACAAGTCTTTATAAAGCGATCGAATTCAGTTTTTGTGATATATATTTCTTTCATCTTACACTCCGTATAACTTATTTATATTATTATTATTATTATTATTATTATTATTATTATTATTATTATTATTATTATTATTATTATTATTATTATTATTATTATTATTAAGATTAATATTATTATTAATCTTATTATTATTAGTATTATTAATATTAATTAGTATTATACATAAAATACTACGACGAGATTGTGAGCGTGTCACTTTCAAAATGGTTTTCAAGCGGGATAGAGCTAAGGAAATTATGGGTTATTGCCAAGGAGGTTATGGGTAATGTTCGGGGGTATATTTGTGAATCAAACCTAGTGTTTATTATCTCCGTTACGTCTACGTACTTTCCTACAATATTGAATCTCAATACTGATACGTAAGCACTCATAATTTATCTTTTATATATTAATTGTGTATCCATGTCTAGTGCTCGAGTATATAAATTTATACATGCTTGTATGCTAAATTTCGTCGCTAAATAGTTTATAATGAATCACGAATTAAATACATATATTACTGGTAAAAGGTATATGATATACATGTTTTTGGAAAGCTGGCGAAAAATCAATGACTTTTCATTTAGATATCGAATAGTTTTGATGAACGGATTAAATGATATGATCAACTGAATTATGATTGATGATAATTGAAATTGCTTTTGAATCTGCAATTAAGATTTAAACAACTTGTTTACAAGATTGATAAAATAGATTTTTAAATATTACCAGGCGAGTAAATGAATCCTTATATAAGGTACGTCTCGTTTGTTGAACTATTGTCAAAATTGACTTTTTGAAACAACTTTGGATAACTTTTGTATGTGGATATCGAGCATTAGGATTATGATACACTATGACCTGACCTAGCTTGATAGACATTTATTGACCAATATATGTTCTCTAGGTTGAGATCTACGATTATTTGATATTTCGAGTTTCAGTCACTTTTTGGTGAACGACTTTATATGCTGCTGAGGTGAGTTTCATTGCTCCATTTTTAATTGCTTTTGCAATATATTTTTGGGCTGAGAATACATGCAATTTATTTTAAACGCAATGGATACAAGTACATACTTAATTCTACACTGAGTTTAAACCGAAAATCCCTTAGCTTTGGTAACTAGTAACTGCCAGTACATAGGATGTGGACTGGTGGGCGCGAATAACAGTATATGGATCCATAGGGCTTGACATCCCTGTCCGAGCTAGAGCGCTAGCCTTTTAACGGACGTGTGTTATTTGAGTTTAGGACACGTTGGTTTGCGTGTATTAAAACGAATGGGGTATTTATCATTATAACGTTAAAGTTTAGTTACCAGGGTGCTCTGTTATGTAGAATCTATTGATAAATGTTTCTGGATGAAACAACTGAAATATTGTGATCCACTTTTATATACAGATTATGCGAAACACTAAAACTATGAACTCACCAACCTTTGTGTTGACACTTGTTAGCATGTTTATTCTCAGGTTTCCTAGAAGTCTTCCGCTGTTTGATTATATGTTAGACAAGCTATGTGCATGGAGTCGTACATGGCATATTTTTTAAGGAAACGTTGCATTCACCAAATCATCACCATGTATCTTATTTTGACTGCATTGTCAACGGAAGTACTATTGTAAACTATTATTTACGGTGATTGTCTATATGTAGAAATCATCAGATGTCGAAAACCTTTGATTTAAATATTCATTTATGGTGTGCCTTTTCAAAAGAATGCAATGTTTACAAAACGTATCATATAGAGGTCAAATACCTCGCAATGAAATCGATGAATGACGTGTTTGTCCATATGGATTTGGAGCGATCGTCACAGTTGGTATCAGAGCGTTGGTCTTAGTGATCCAGGTCTTGCATGAGTGTGTCTAACTGATAGTTGTTAGGATGCATTAGTAAGTCTGGACTTCGACCGTGTCTGCATGTTAAAAGTTTTGCTTATCATTTCTTGTCGGAAATTACCTGCTTATCATTCATAGTCTAGACACGTTTTACTGCATTGATTGCATGAATAGTGTATAGACAAAATTTATATCTTAGCGTATCTGTTACTGTAAACTTTTCCTGACATCTTCCGAAAATTTCTCCGTGATTTATGGAATTTGGTATTATATATACATATGTAAATTATGTATTGAAGAATACCAAACTAAATTCTATAATCTAATTCATATCAAAAATCATCTCCCTAATTATACAAGATGGATTCCGTATCTAGTTCAAATTCCTTAAACTCTGACAGCTATTCCGATATGGATATTCACCTGAATTCCGAAGACAGTGTAACTGGAATGGATCAACCAATTAGCCATCATCTATTCTGGATGAATTGGGGATGGGTTCGTAGCTTACTTAATTATTGGAGATAAGAAGAAGGCGATCCCTTCCATCCACCACATTGCCCTCTTGGCGAAGAACCTGAAGCACTTACCGGCGAACCTGTTCGAGACACCATTTTCTCTCTCATTTCCAGAGTATCTCGTCATGACCATATACTATCTCAAATTCTGGATCTTATTCATCCGCTCGTCCGAACCGCCAATCATCCTGGTGTAGTAGAAGAAGTCAACGAGCTTCGCGCTTGGGTAGTGGCTTTGGAGAATATGGTGCAAAGGTTACAAGCACCAGCAGCATCACCGGCATCAACAGTACCACCGACAACAACACCAACAGTACCATTACCACCACCAACAACATCCGCATCGCAAACCTCAACTTCACAATCTGTTCCACGAACATCAACGTCATACGAACCGTAGTTACCAAGAAATACCAGCAACAATAACCGATGAAGTATTAACTCATTTCCCCTGAAGAAATTTTATGTATATTTAATATATATGAATTTTGAAATCAGAATAAATCTTTTTGTACTAAGCTATTACGTGTGAATCTTAACTGGTAGGTACTACTCGGTTAGTTCATATTACTAATATGCTATGATGTACATCCTTTGTTAATGACTTAACCATCGTTAACTACAATCTCTGTTTCAACTCAATGAATTTCATTTCATAATAAACCAGGAGTATTATTCAATTACATAATTGATTTTATATTTTCATTTTCGATGTATTCGAAACTTTCCAGAAAACATCATCTGTGCCTTGTAAGGTTCATAAAAATTCCACAAACACCAACATCCTTCACCGAAGAATATCAATAAGAATAAATAATGAAGTATTGATTTCATTATTGAAAAACTCCGCAAAGATTATGTAATCTTTAATGTTTTAGAGATTAATCATTTCTAAGTCAAGCCAAAAATCAAATGAGCTTAATTTGATGTTAACTCATTAAATCTGTATTACATCTGAAGAAAATATACATACAGATATTTTCATAAAGACTGTAATGAAAATTCTTTGTACAAAGTATTAATTGTGAAATTTTTTTTAACGGGTAGGTAATACCCGGGAAATATTTAAGTTTGCAATTAATATGTTACACTGTACATTCTTCAACTTTGATTCAAAAATTATTAACAATACTCACAACGATATACAATCATTTTCATAAAAATTCAATTACATATTCTGATATTGACGGATCAGAATCCAAGTCATAACTCTGAACCGGTAACATCATTCTTAGATCTCTACATCTTTCAAAGCTATACTTTGACTTCAAAACTGTGAAAGATCCTTTAGCGTTGTTTTTACAGAAAATAACGTTGCAATTTTTTTCTTCAAAGTATCCAGTTTTACCCCACTTCCAACCAGTCAATTTTGACTTTTCAGATTAACCTTATTGTAACCTTGACACATACGTTTTTGTTACCGGGGAACCTTTTATGTTCCACAACATTAGCAGTAAATTTACCAACAATTTCATTTATCCTTGACCTTCCGAAAAATCCTTATACTCATTGAAACACTATCATGTACTCATCCACATCTTGTAACGGTAATTGCCATACCAACTACCGGGAATTAGCAATCAGTATTTTGGATCTCGCAGCATTTTCTACGACAACAGTTATATATAGATAACATTTATCTTCTAGACTTACTTACTTCGAATGTGAAGTTTCTGAAAAACACCTCAAACTGTGAAACTAGTCCTCCGAATTTTGGAAAAATACTGATGAAGCAGCAAAAACTGTAAACGACGTTAACAGTCAAAAGTTTGATGATAAAGAATGGTATGGTGGTAAAGCTGAGAAAAAGAGAAGGTTTGGAACTGGAAAACGGATTTAACAGACCATGAAAGAGACAAAGGACAAATACAAGAACCAAACTCTATATTCAAAGAATCCAAATGATTCACTGTCTGCTGAAGTCATTAGAGAATACCTTGCTCCTTACTCTAAAACCTTTACGGACAATATTCTTCATCATCATCTTATCTTAAATATGCTAAGATATCATCGTATCTCCCATTATAAATATCCTCCATATTTCTGAAAATATTTTTCGAAACCATTTTTATCTGAAATCATTACCTCTTCGCAATATCTGCGTTACAATATAAAAGAAACTATTTTAGTTTCTAAATTCTGAAACCTTCAAGTTTAAAATATGAATGTTTTGAAGTAGTGTTGAGAACTGAAGCATGAATTAGTATAATATAATGACACTTGATCAACGTGATTATATTACAGTAAGTCATGCTGAGTTTCTAATGGAACGTGATAAAGGTTCACAAATCACACCCTCATTATGAACCATGTTACATAACTCTTTCATTCTATATAATTTCTAAATATATCAAGAAAATATATTTCTTGATGATTCGGTCTTTTCCGAATGTTCTGGTAATTTGACAAATCAAGATCGTGCCATTACAATTCCCTTCTTAGAACATTAACTATGTTCATTTCAAAATCCATACCTACGAATTCTGGACCATTATTCGCTTGACTTGAAGTCGGGAAGAGAAATCGAAAGCATGGAGCTCTGAAATATAACGGAGAATATAAAGCCCGATAAAAACACATAAATCACAAACCATGTATCAATAAGTATTGCAACGTAAAGACACGGGAGAACTAAAAATACTATAAAGCCAAGAGTATAGTAAAAGTGAATAGATTCCTCCGGCGACAGATGAAAAAGAAGAATGATAGATATGAAAGTTAGGAGTATATCAAGAATCAGAACTGGATGAAGCATTTTCACAATCTTTTGGAAGTATTAAATAAGGAAGAAGATTATAGGAGTGGTGAAAATAAATGAAACGAAAGAGGTCAATTTATAGCGAAATATCAGACATAACAATTGAGGCAGATTACACATTTAATCAAAGGAAATCTTAATTTCCTTAAATTTCGAAGAATCAAATCTTATTTAGATTATGAAGATTTTCTATTCCTTAAATTCCGGAAATCAATCGTTACTACGTCAAGAGATAAGACGCATCTCTATTCTCCATTACGATAACTTCCCTCATACACTTCGAATAATTAGATTGTTTTATCCATATTATTCAACGGTGATAAAAATTCTATTTATTAACTCATATTCGTCATGAAAACATTTTTATTGTTAGCCATGACGAACTCACTCAAATTTCGGGACGAAATTTCTTTAACGGGGAAGTACTGTGATGACCCGAAAATTTCTGATCAAATTTAAACTTAATCTTTAACGTTTCCGACACGATAAGCAAAGTCTATGAAGTTGAATCTCAAAATCTTAAACTATTCAATTACCCCTCGATTGTTCTCAACGATTCGCGAACAATTATATGTAAATAGATACATAAACTATAACTTGAAAACGTAACAAAGTGTTAAGTAAACGATACTGTGCATTAAACATATTGGTTTGATTATCTGATTGATATATTTAACTATAAAGTCAAAAGATTATGCTAAATGATTGAATTAAAAGATATTTACTGAGTCCCTTAAAGATTATGATATTATTACGGGTCTTTGTTGTAAGGTCCACGTTGATTTGGGAAATCATTCATGTTTAACGGTATTCGGAATTAATGGTAAAGTGTTTGTTTAAATAACGTAATTTGGACACATACAATAATAAGGAATATTAACTGTTAGAATTGAATCTATGAACAACTTGCAACGTATATTTAGAACGTGTTTAAGTATATTGAATATATATTTATGAATATATAGCTTCAGGTTATTTGAAAACAATAATAACATTTGGTTATTGATTTAATTGATATTTAGTTATGTTAATTAGAACGTTTGAGAAATAAACGATGACACATAAATGAATTACATGAATTTAAGTTTAAATGTATAAACAATATGCGATATAACAATTTCAAATGATTTTAAAATGTATTTTAATAAATAGCGAGACAATGATTTATAGAAGTAAATGACCAAAACACTCGAAAGTTTAAGATACACTTTGAGTGATATAATTTAGGGATAATTTAAGGCTATATTTTGACAAAGGTACGTGTCCCAAAATATAAATTACAAGTTTTCTCAGCGTACGAAGGGACACTCGAAAAACCGGAACCGGGACATAAGTCGAGTGACGACGTACGACTTATCGGAACAAAAATTTCAAGTCAACTATGCACGAGAATATAATATAATATATAATTAATTAATATAAATTATATATTATATATTAATAAATAAATATGTCGACAAACAAGAAAATAAAAGTCTGTGAGCTGGATCAGAGGGCCATGCGATCGCATGGCTTTGAAGCACAGATACCATGCGATCGCATGGGGTACTTTTTCAGGACAAGTCTTTATAAAGCGATCGAATTCAGTTTTTGTGATATATATTTCTTTCATCTTACACTCCGTATAACTTATTTATATTATTATTATTATTATTATTATTATTATTATTATTATTATTATTATTATTATTATTATTATTATTATTATTATTATTATTATTATTATTATTAAGATTTATATTATTATTAATCTTATTATTATTAGTATTATTAATATTAATTAGTATTATACATAAAATACTACGACGAGTATGAGAGTGTCACTTTCAAAATGGTTTTCAAGCGCGATAGAGCTAAGGAAATTATGGGTTATTGCCAAAGAGGTTATGGGTAATGTTCGGGGGTATATTTGTGAATCAAACCTAGTGTTTATTGTCTCCGTTATGTCTACGTACTTTCCTACAATATTGAATCTCAATACTGATACGTAAGCACACATAATTTATCTTTTATATATTAATTGTTTATCCATGTCTAGTGCTCGAGTATATATATTTATACATGCTTGTATGCTAAATTTCGTCGCTAAACAGTTTATAATGAATCACGAATTAAATACATATATTACTGGTAAAAGGTATATGATATACATGTTTTTGGAAAGCTGGCGAAAAATCAACGACTTTTCATTTAGATATCGAATAGTTTCGATGAACGGATTAAAAGATATGATCAACTGAATTATGATTGATGATAATTGAAATTGCTTTTGAATCTGCAATTAAGATTTAAACAACTTGTTTACAAGATTGATAAAATGGATTTTTAAATATTACCAGGCGAGTAAATGAATCCTTATATAAGGTACGTCTCGTTTGTTGAACTATTGTCAAAATTGACTTTTTGAAACAACTTTGGATAACTTTTGTATGTCGATATCGAGCATTAGGATTATGATATACTATGACCTGACCTAGCTTGATAGACATTTATTGACCAACATATGTTCTCTAGGTTGAGATCTACGATTATTTGATATTCCGAGTTTCAGTCACATTTTGGTGAACGACTTTATATGCTGCTGAGGTAAGTTTCATTGCTCCCTTTTTAATTGCTTTTGCAATATATTTTTGGGCTGAGAATACATGCAATTTATTTTAAACGCAATGGATACAAGTACATACTTAATTCTACACTGAGTTTAAACCGAAAATCCCTTAGCTTTGGTAACTAGTAACTGCCAGTACACAGGATGTGGACTGGTGGGCGCGAATAACAGTATATGGATCCATAGGGCTTGACATCCCCGTCCGAGCTAGAGCGCTAGCCTTTTAACGGACGTGTGTTATTTGAGTTTAGGACACGTTGGTTTGCGTGTATTAAAACGAATGGGGTATTTATCATTATAACGTTAAAGTTTAGTTACCAGGGTGCTCTGTTATGTAGAATCTATTGATAAATGTTTCTGGATGAAACAACTGAAATCTTGTGATCCACTTTTATATACAGATTATGCGAAACACTAAAAATATGAACTCACCAACCTTTGTGTTGACACTTGTTAGCATGTTTATTCTCAGGTTTCCTAGAAGTCTTCCACTGTTTGCTTATATGTTAGACATGCTATGTGCATGGAGTCGTACATGGCATATTTTTCAAGGAAACGTTGTATTCACCAAATCATCACCATGTATCTTATTTTGACTGCATTGTCAACGGAAGTACTATTGTAAACTATTATTTACGGTGATTGTCTATATGTAGAAATCATCAGATGTCGAAAACCTTTGATTTAAATATTCATTTATGGTGTGCCTTTTCAAAAGAATGCAATGTTTACAAAACGTATCATAGAGGTCAAATACCTCACAATGAAATCGTTGAATGACGTGTTTGTCCATATGGATTTGGAGCGATCGTCACAGAATATCTATATATATAGAGCAAAAGATTTCATAGATTACGGAGGAATTTATGAAATATGTTAGGCAAAGTTTACAGTAACAGATACGCTAAGATATGAATTAGCATATACGCTAAAATATGAACTTTGTCTATACACTATTTATGGAATCAATGCAGTAAGATGTGTCTAGACTAAGAATGATAAGCATGTAATTTTCTAAGGGTGATAAGCAGATGATTTTCGACTAGAAATGATAAGCAAAACTTTTGACATGCAGTTAAGGTCGAAGTCCAGACTCACTAATGCATCTTAATAACTATCCGTTAGACACACTAATGCAAGACATGGTTCGCTAAGACCACCGCTCTGATACCAACTAAAATGCCCCGTCCATATTACTATAAACGCAGTACATTCTCATTGGTTCCGTAGCGAGGTATTTGACCTCTATATGATAGGTTTTAGAAAATATTGCATTCATTTCATAAAAAGTACATCATTATTATACATAATGCATGTTTTAAACAAGTGGGCGATTATTTAAGAAATAATCCCCAAAATACATCGGTTTCCAAATACTACACACGTGATGTAACAGTCGAATATGATACATGACAAAGGTTTTATTGAATGCAACACTTTTTTTAAATAAAAGTATGAGACTCCATGCACAGCTTGCTCAGATAATGCAACAGCAGAAGACTTTCTTAAGGACCTGAGAATAAACATGCGTAAACAGTCAACACAAAGGTTGGTGAGATATATAGGTTTATCATCGATATAAATATAGACCACAAGATTTCATAGTTATAAATATATGCACACTCGCAAGTGCATAAAAGTATTCTATAAGTTGTTGAGCGCTTCGGTAACCATACTTAACCATTAATGTAGCATATTCCCTTTATTATGAAATCTCCCTTCACTGTACCAAGTGTAGTAAAAATGAAGTACTATGCAACCGTTTACGATACTAGAGCGACTAGCCTGGTTGGGGTTGTCAAACCTGATAGATCTATCAACAGGATTCGCGCTTACATGCTCTTACAACATGTAAATATTAGTTACCAAGCTATTAGGGAAAAATATGCAAAGTGGTACAACTCAACATAGAATATATTTTAAGTACTTGTGTCCATGGCGTAAAACATAAAATGCATGTATTCTCATCCCAAAATATTTTTAGAGTTTAAAAATGGGACTATATACTCACAGTAGTAAAAGTATATTAATAATAAGTTTTCAACTTATTAAAAATATGACCGTCGTCCTTGGATTCACGAACCTATAACAATAATAATGATTCAGATAATAATACGACATATGAATAAAATAAAGCAAGTTCATAGAATACTTATATATTAATTTTTAACATTTTTTTGTTAGTATTCCTTTGTTAGTTGTCCAAAATAGTCCGAAATGTCAAACAGTCCAATAATCGGTATATATATAATCTTAGAATTATCCCACGACGTATTGTATACGTATTGTCTTTGCATCAACCCAGAGACGTATTGTATACATATTGTCTTAGAATTTATCAAAACGTATTGTATACTTATTGTCTTAGGATTTATCAAAACGTATTGTATACTTATTGTCACGGAATGTACCAAGATTATCATATATCTGCAATCTCGGAATTAACTAAGATTATAATATTTTGTTATACTAATGATAACATGTCCAAATATATATAGGATATAGGAAAAGTTAGCAAGGATATGTTTAATATAGTTTTTACAATATAAATTTTGTCCATACAACGTTAATTTTAGCAGATTTTGTTTTGCTCGCTAAATATTCATTACAACTCTGTTTAAAGTGAATCAAATTGCTATGGATTCCTTAAGAAGTTAATTTTTCAAAACCAATTCGAAAAGTTCAGCTCATGTATTATTATTCAGAGTTTTACCCTCTTTTTATTCCGGTGGACAGATTTGGAAGAATCCTGGCACCCACCCAATATATGATTTTTGATAAAATACTTCCACTTTGTTTAAAATCATGAAAAAAAATACTGGAAGTCTTATTTATATATATTAATATATTTCCAAAGTCTTAGCCTCGAACTCAAAGTCTAAGAAAGATTTTTAATTCCTAACCCAAAACAGCCCGCTTTTTACCGAATGGAGATTAAACGATATATGTTAAGTTTCAAGGTGTTCTTCATATGTACAAGTTATAAGTTCTTATATTAACTTAATATAACATCATAATACATATAAATAAGTGTTATTAGAGTTAAGTTAGAAAGATTAGATTAGTTTTTCAAACAAGTTTAGAATCAACTAAACTATGTTCTAGTTTATAAACTCTTATATAGATAGCTATAAACATATGAATTGAACAAGAATTTAGGCAAGGTTAATACCTTGATTTTGAAGCTTGAACTTGCTAGAAATAGATGAAGAATAAAGGAAGGGATACTAGAACTAGAGAGAGTATGTGTGTGTAAGTAAACATGAAGTAAAAATTAGAAAATGAAGTGGTAAAAATTTAATCAAATATGGTGTCTTTATATACTAGTTGTAATTTGTTATTTTGTAAAAAATATCTAGTATAAGTTAAAAACCATTAGGTCATGCATGACATATTATTCCATTATTGAAAATTTCTATTGGTGTATACCAATTGTAAGTACTTCTAGAAGCTGTGTATAATACGGGTAAAAATACAGTATGAATGCGAGTAGAATTCTTGAGGAAATTGAACGGAAATACGAGTATAGCTATCCTTTATATGTATTGGTATATTATAAAGTGTATTCAATACTTTTAAGGATGTATTTACACTCGTAATACATTATATGTAAATAAATTTTAACATAAGTTAATTACGTCGTTTAAATAGTAATATATATATATATATTGTTTGAAAACTCTTTAAATTAGTAGTATGAAAATATATATATAATACTTTGTTAATATAATTAATGAGATATTTAATTATCATATTTTCAAGTTAAATATATATAAATCCATATATACACACAATAATTAAACAATTAAACAATTAAATCAAGTTATGACATTCGTGAATCGTCGGAATAAAAGGGTGACCAAAAGCTTGTGTAAAACTCTTTCCGGAGGTTCAAGATTTATTAAAATTCATTGCTTATCAAGTCGGAATTATATAAAGATTAAGTTTAAATTTGGTCGGAAATTTCCGGGTCGTCACACAAGACTTCTTCGGTTTTCAAATTTATGATTATCTTGGGTACAAATAATGCTACTTAAACACGTTGTCTTTATCCCTATACTAAATTATAACTAGGTTGGATTAAGCACAAGATGTTAACTAACAATCACTTGTCTTGCAAAAATCAATAACTTTCAAACTTGCATTAATTGATAACTCAAAAGATTTAATGAAGTTATAAACCAAAAGACATAAGGATTATAAAATCAAGAATCACATAAATAAATGAAGAACTAAGCATACAATAATTGTTCATGCAAGGAATAAAGTAAAAGAGACTAGCCAAGCATGTTGGTGATGATGATCATAGTTGCCTCTTGAAGTTGTATGATGAATACTCCTTGAATCCTAGCTTGAATCCTTGATTGATGATGATTGATGATGTGATTTTGTGTGTTTTTGGCTCTCAAAACTGATGAAAAAGGTGTGGAATTCGTAGCCTAGGGTTTCCTTTATATAGGAATGAAGTAGGGTATTCCCCAAGCTTGAAATCCCTCAAATTCGGCTCTAAATTCTATCCAAAAATTCTCTCACCAGCCGCAATTTGCGGCTGGGTACTTTTTTCGCGCCTTTTTCTCGTTTTAATCCTCGTTTTCACGTTTCGTCTTGACTCGTTACCCATTATAAAAACCTTATAAAAGAGCCTTTTCAACCTCAAATGCACACATAAAATTCATCTTTTAATATCAAACACAATCGGCATTTATGAACCGATCAACTCCGCCACACTTATCATTGTTTGTCCTCAAACAATCTTAAACTCAAATCTTCAACTCAAATCTCTAGCAAATGATAAATCTTCAAAGGCATGAATAAAACTGCAAAGTCTTGAACTCAATGTGAAACATAAATTCCTCCGACATGGCTCCTACTTGAAGTTAACCAACTTTAAATTTCCAAATTGAATCACGATTATATCAACATCTTGTCTTGAACGAATACTTCATATCAAAGTGTAAATAAACCTCGAACTTTTTAATCTTCAAATGAACCATGAGTCAAGTGGAAGTCATCCGCCATATGAACTACATAAAAGAACCATGTACCGTCAATTCCTTATTTGTTTTAAAGGTTGGTGTGCCAGAGTGTCCGAAGACACCCTTTTTGGTTCTCCCGGTGTTTTAGGATCACAGCACTCATCTCATGCCCCAAAAACTCCTCCGGTGACTCTCGGAGCAGGGTGGACAATCGACGAAGGGTCGTGGATTTTAAGTCCCACGTGACTTATAATGAGAAATAGTTTTTGTGGATTTAGCCCCATCTAGCTCTATTTTTTGCGGTATTATACGCCCCAACAAGGCTCTCGTGTAGGAAAATTTATCCAGCCCCTATACTGGCTGTTTTATGGATTTGGCTCCATCGAGCTCTCGGTTTGTGGTTTTAGCCCCAAGCATGGCTCTCGTGTAGGAATATTTATCCAGCCCCTAAACTGGCTGTTTTGCATCGAACTGCGGGTATGGCTAGTGTCTTCCACATCTAATCCTGGTTTTGGATAGCGATACAGAACAAGTCCAAGCACTAGCATTTGTTCCCGGTATCGAAACAAGATGTGAATGAACAGGAAACGACATTTTGTACTTTTTAATTCGTCAATTCATGGGTTATAACTGCAAAGACTAAGCTTTGCGCGGGACAATTTTGTTCCAACTTTACATTATAATCAATCATACACTGGACAATGCACGAGTTTTAACCTACCCGAGTTATTTTTGGTTTGTAACACATTTTAACTTTCTTTGAAATCACATTTTAATCACCAAAAGTTTTGACTATGATGTTTCACAAAGTCAATTTCCATGTTAATACCCATAATATTCATTATTGCCACATGTCATTCCCGTTTATCTTTTCACAATTTTTTTAACAATCTCACACTTGGGTTGTGATGAAATTATGATTAAAAAAAAATTGTTCAATCACAATAATCATAATATTTTACTCATTTTAAGCTTCAAACGTAAATAATGTATTAAAAAAAAAAATTAATTTTTCCCTCTCCCCCACACTTACATCATGCTACGCCCTCGTACGCATGTTTAAAGTATTACAATACTTATGTGAAAAGAAAAAGGGAAAATTTAACATATTACCGTGATACTCGCACGTTCACCATCCAATAGTAACCATCGCACACCATTTTGATTCATCATCACGCATTCCATTCGATTACATTTATCCTTCCATTACAACTTAGAAAAGAAAGCAAAACAAAAGCGTAAAATCTAACTAGCCACTTCCGTAGGACTCACGGTTGCACTTAGCGTGTGCAACAAGCCTTTAAACCACCTGATTCCCTCAGGTGGACGAGTTTTGTCTCGTGAGGGCTTGCAGTGAACATACCCACAAAGTTCATTTAACTAAAAATAAATAAAAATAAAATAGAAACAAAGTAAAAATACAAAAAAAAGAAGACTTACAAACTCTACACATAGTTTGTGCAGTTTTTATTTCCGAGTCGTGTACACGACTCTTTCTCCACTTTAGCTAATTCCAGAACTGTAGAAGGTTCCTCCTTCTCTCACTTTGTGAGAACCTTCACTACCTCTAACTGTTCTCAGCTTAGAATCCAACCACACATCATTCCCCTTAGCCACATGCATTAACTTAAACAATTTATCTTTTTCTTTAGGAGACAAATTACACACAAGACGGTTACTCAAACTTTCATCTCCTCTACTTCTAGCATCGTGGACCCGTCTATGTAATTTTCTCATAGAACGATCGATCACCGGGTCATCCTTATCTTCCTCTACCTTATCATGCAATCTCACAAAAATGCGTGGTGGATTTTCCCCGTCTCCCCCACACTTAGGCCCTTCAAGATCCTCTAAATTGGAAATCACCTCATAATCAACTCGAGAATTTACCTTTTCATTCTTATTCACTTTGATCTTGTGACCTCCAAACCGCTCAACGAGTTTTTCTACGATTTTCCCCATTACTTTGACTACTTTTTCATCGGATTCTTCATACTTTTCAAGTGTATCAACAGACACATTCCCAACACAATTCTCCATTTTGTTATCACTAGATACCTGCTCATTTAATTTTCTCATTGTTGGTGGTTGGGAAGGCCCAATCGTCTTTGGGGTTACCAAATATTCATCCTCTTCACATTTAGAAACTTTTTCATCTACCCCAACAAATGTGGATACTGCCATCATAGTTTCTTTCATCGGTAATGAACAAGTGGTGCTAATAGACGAACTCAACTTGGTTTCAAGAACTTGACTTAGATTTTTCAATTCTCGCTCAAGATTTTGTATCAACTTTTGTTGACTCATCAAAATTTCTTCATTAGTTCTTATTTGAGATTCCATGAATTCACTTGTCATACCCTCTTCACTAGATTTCCTTACCTCCTCTTTCTCTTTCACATTCGGTGCATACTTTTGAACCTGTTCATGGTTAGTATCCAACAAAAAACAATCATGGACATCCGGTGTATGTAATGAATTAAAAATATTAATCCGTGATCTCTTATTACCAAAAGAAATGTCCATAACCCCGGTTCTACAATTGATAAGAGCATCAATTGTGGCCAAAAATGGACGACCAAGAATGATCTTCGGTTGGGTATCCCTAAAAGTGGTCTTTGTGTCCATAACTATAAAATCTATCGGGTAATAAAAGTCTTCCACTTTCACAATCACATTTTCCAACACACCCTGTGGAGTTCTCATTGACCGATCCGCAAGTTGGAAGAGAATATATGTATGTTTTAAAGTTCCCAACTCGTATCGTTCAACTAGACTTGATGGAAGTATGTTAATACTGGACCCTAAGTCCAACAAAGCCTTTTTAACATTAATATTACCCACCGTAACCGAAATTAATGGCGTCCCCGGGTCCTTAAACTTGGGTAGAAGTGAACCCGAAATTATAGCACTCACTTTTTCAGTTAATTTTATCTTTTTGGGCAATGATGCATTGAGTTTACGCTTTTGAACACACAAATCTTTTAAAAACTTAGCATATACAGGAATTTGTTTGATTGCATCAATAAGTGGAATATTTATTTTTACTTGTTTAAATGTTTCCCACATATCATCCATTTTCGGTCCCTTTTTTCCATAAAGGAATTGGTTCGGGGACTCTAAGGCCTTGGGAAATGGAACAGTTTTTGGTTCCGTACCCGATTTCCCAATTTCCTCAATAATGGGTTCTTTATTTTCCACCCCCTTCCCAAGGTCATTATTTTTACTTACCTCATCCTCCTCATCAAGAACGATAGGAGACTTACGTGCATCGCGTTGAGCTACCTCTTTTTCACCGACCTTGTTGTCATGCTTCTTTCCACTACGCAAGGTGCCTACCATGTTTACACTATGTCCTTTGCCCGAGTCCTTATGATTTGGATTTAACACTGTATAACTCGGAATGGTACCCGGCTCCCGATTTTCCTTACTCTCTGCTACATTACCAATCTCCTTAGCTAATGCACCAATTGACTTGTTTTGCACTTCCACTATTTTATGCATTTCGGAGATAAACGCGTCCATCTTGGCATCCAAGCTAGATGGTTGATTGGGTGGGGCATTGTTTTGATTTTGGTTTTGGCCTTGATTTTGGTAATTGTTTTGGTTTTGGTTTCGGTTGTTGGGATAAGGATTTTGATAGTTTCTTTGTTTGTTGCCTTGATTCTGAAAGTTCCCTTGGTTTTGAAAGTTATTTTGCGGTCTTTGTTAGGTCCCTTGGGTGGCATTTAGAGCATTGTTGTTGCTCCAACTAAAATTTGGATGGTTTCTCCAACCCGAATTATACGTGTTGGAGTATGGATCAAATCTCCGTCCCTGTACCTCATTAACTTATTCCTCCACTATTTGTTGATTCACCGGTGGAATCCCATTTCTACATCCGTATGCAAAATAAGAAGGATCTCCACAAATCTCACAAACCTCCTGAACCTGCGAAACATTACAAGCAAGACCCTGGTTTGGGTTGTTAAATATAAGCATTTTCAAATAATCTAGTTCTTGCTAAAGGTTCCTTGATGAACCACCCGAGTCTGATACGTGATTCACTCAGGACGTACTAGGTTGTTTCCTATTAACCGAAGCTTGGGTTTTCGAACCCTTGCTTAATTTCTCAAAGAAGGTCCACTCGTCCTCATAGTTCGTGTTAGGAATGCCCCACCACTAGCCGCCAAAAGGAATTGTCTATTTTGAGAATCTAGACTATTATAAAAGACATTGACTAATTCCCATTTTGGTATTTCATGGTGTGGGCATGCCCTAAGTAATTCCTTGAGACGTTCGTACGCTTCATGAAAAAGTTCACCAGGCAATTGCCTAAAAGATTTTATTTGCGTACGCATGTCCGAGGTTTTACTGATTGGGTAAAACTCCTCTAAAAACTGTTTTTTAATTTCCGCCCAAGTATTAATACTCCGGGCTGGTAAAGAGAGAAACCATCGTTTTGCCTTATCTTTTAGTGAATAAGGAAATAAGTGGAGACGTACCTCATCATCTGTGAAACCATTTACCTGATTAGTAGCATATATCGCATTAAATTCAGTGATGTGTTCATATGGTTCCTCATTAGCCATACCTCGGTAGGTTGGCAAGATCGAAATGAGTTGAGGTCGGACCTCAAACCGTCGTGTGTTTCCCCCTGCCGGTGCGGGAAAAACAATGGGTGAATGATCCTCATAATCACCCGGTTGGTAGTAGGTGTCTACCCCTCTTTTTCGTTCAGCCATCTCGTTTTGTTGATTAAAAACTTCCTCTTCACTATCGGAATCTGATTTTGGAGAGTTTGGTGGAACAATCAAATGTGACTCTAACGGTGGTTGTGTGGATGCTGAAGCCACTATCGAGCTCTTTAAAATTCTTGTAGCTTTTCGATTAGCTTTTGCAGACTTCTCAATTTCTGGGTCTAAAGGCTTAAGTTTTTAAATTTCGACTTCCGAGTTTGCATACACTAACCTGCACTTCAACAAAAACAAGAACACCGAGCGTAAAACTGACAAAAACAAAATAAACAAAAACACTATTTTTGGTTTTTTATTGGTTTTATAATTTTTATGTTTTTTTCTTTCTAATTTAACACGAAAGCAATAAAATAAGAGCTTGCAATCAAGTGCACACCTCCCCAGCAGCAGCGTCAAAATTTGATCGGTGTCGAAGGGCCGGTCAAAAATAGCCTAATTACTCTACTTTAGATAGGGTAAGCAGGATTCGTTCCACGGGAAGTTATGGTTAACTAGCAAGCAATTTCAAGATTGGTTTGTTTGTGATTAACTAAAATTAACTAAAGTAAAGACTAGATTAACAATTACTAAGCAAATGTGAACTTTTAGTATTTAAGAGCATAAACAATGAACTAAACGAAAAGGTTGTAATCAATTGGATGGAAGCCTTTATTCCTTTACAATCCCAATTATGCATGCACTAGTTCAACAAATCCTTATGCTATCAAATTATCAACTAAACCTCATAGACAAGACTTCTTCGGTTTTCCAATTTATGATTATCTTGGGTACAAATAATGCTACTTAAACACGTTGTATTTATCCCTATACTAAATTATAACTTGGTTGGATTAAGCACGAGATGTTAACTAACAATCACTTGTCTTGCAAAAATCAATAACTTTCAAACTTGCATTAATTGATAACTCAAAAGATTCAATGAAGTTATAAACTAAAAGACATAAGGATTACAAAATCAAGAATCACATAAATAAATGAAGAACTAAGCATACAATAATTGTTCATGCAAGGAATAAAGTAAAAGAGACTAGCCAAGCATGTTGGTGATGATGATCATAGTTGCTTCTTGAAGTTGCATGATGAATACTCCTTGAATCCTAGCTTGAATCCTTGATTGATGATGATTGATGATGTGATTTTGTGTGTTTTTAGCTCTCAAAACTGATGAAAAAGGTGTGGAATTCGTAGCCTAGGGTTTCCTTTATATAGGAATGAAGTATGGTATTCCCCAAGCTTGAAATCCCTCAAATTCGGCTCTAAATTCTATCCAAAAATACGTCCAGCCGCAAATTATGCTCAGCAGCAATTTACGCCCAGCCGCAAAAACCCAAGCGCCTCCTTATGCCCGTTTCTGACCTGAATAAACTTAAAAGTTCAGGCCAGCCGCAATTTACTCTCACCAGCTGCAATTTGCGGCTGGGTACTTTTTTCGAGCCTTTTTCTCGTTTTAATCCCCGTTTCCGCGTTTCATCTTGACTCGTTACCCATTATAAAAACCTTATAAAAGAGGCTTTTCAACCTCAAATGCACACATAAAATTCATCTTTTAATATCAAACACAATCGGCATTTATGAACCGATCAATTAGGATATCATCTATGAAGACGATAACAAACTTGTCTAGGTATGGCTTGCATACGCGATTCATGAGATCCATAAATACGGCAGGTGCGTTAGTTAAACCGAATGGCATCACCAGAAACTCATAGTGACCATAACGAGTTTGAAACGCAGTCTTCAGTACATCGCTCTCCTTCACCCTCAACTGGTGATAACCCGATCGCAAATCGATCTTGGAGTAAACGCCGGATCCTTGCAGCTGGTCGAAAAGATCGTCAATCCTGGGAAGGGGATACCGATTCTTGATCGTCAACTTGTTCAGTTCACGATAATCGATGCACATGCGGAAAGATCCGTCCTTCTTCTTCACGAACAAAACAGGTGCGCCTCAAGGCGATGAACTCGGTCGAATAAATCCACGGTCTAGCAATTCCTGTAGTTGACTCTGCAACTCTTGAAGTTCGGAAGGTGCAAGTCGAAAAGTTGTGCGCGCTACAGGTGCAGCTCTCGGCACTAGGTCGATCTGGAACTCAACTGATCACGGCGGGGGTAATCCTGGCAACTCTTCTGGAAAGACGTCGAGAAATTTGTTCACAATTCATACATCATCCACGCTTTTCTCCCCAGCCTCCAACTTCTTCACATGAGCCAAAACAGCAAAACGCCCTTTTCTCATGACCTTTTGTGCCTTCATGCAACTAATAAGGTTCAGCTTTGGGCTACATCTATCCCTGTAAACAATTAATGGCTCACCATCTTCGCGAGGTATGCGAAGAATCTTCTCACCACAGATAACTTCTGCTTTCATCTTGGACAGCCAGTCCATACCGACTATCACGTCAAAGCTTCCCAACTTAATGGGTATCAAATCAATCTCGAAATCCACACCAGCTAAATTTATAATACCCCCTCGGCCAATTTGGTCAACTTTCTCAAGTTTTCCATTGGCTACTTCAACAAGATGACTCTCCTCCAAAGGAACTAATGACCAATCTATCTTAGAGCAAAAGTGTCTACATACATAACTCCAATCGGCACCAGTATCAAACAAGACAGAAGCTAATAGTTTATTGATAGTGAATGTACCTGTAACCAAGTCAGGATCTTTGCGGGCATCTCTGGCATTTATGTTGAAGACTCTTCCACGTGCTGACCCGCCATCCTTCTTCTTGTTAGGACATTCATTCTTGAAGTGGCCCTGCTGACCGCACTCAAAACACTTCCTTGGTCCATTCGGGTTTGTCCTCACAGCTGGGGCGGTGATCTTACAATCTCTGCCGACGTGTCCAGTCCTTTTACACTTCTCACACACTACGTTGCAGTATCTACTGTGATGCTTGTAGCATCTCTTACACTGAGGAAGGCTACCTTTGTAGTTAGGGTTAGGGTTAGGGGTCCTCCAGTTGTTGTTTCCCATGAAGTTTGATAAGGCTAAAAAGGAACATATATTTCATAGCAATATCCCTCCTAAATAATAGGTTTTCATATGTAATTGTATTATATT
The DNA here is from genome assembly GCF_046630445.1 of Rutidosis leptorrhynchoides. NCBI lineage: Eukaryota > Viridiplantae > Streptophyta > Magnoliopsida > Asterales > Asteraceae > Rutidosis > Rutidosis leptorrhynchoides. Next base: position 554,816,588 of record NC_092334.1, read on the forward strand.
TTCATTGTAATTGTTTAAATAAATAAGTGCGAAGACAAAAGGCGAAAATGAAGATTTGAAGACACAAACGTCCAAAAAGCTCAAATGTACAAGATACAAATCAAAAGGTTCAATTTATTAATGAAAAACGTCTAAAAATGACAAGAGTACAAGTTACAAAACGCAAAGTACAAGATATTAAATTGTACGCAAGGACGTTCGAAAATTCGGAACCGGGACATGAGTCAACTATCAACGCCCGACGCAACGGACCAAAAATTACAAGTCAGCTATGCACAAGAATATAATATAATATATAAATAATTATATTAATTATTTATATTTTATATTTATATATTTATTATGTCGACAAGCTAGGAGCCAAAAGTTTGTGAGCTGGATTTTCAAACTCCACGACTCGCGGAGTTTGAAGGCCAAAAACTCCACGACTCGCGGAGCTGCCAAATTCCAAAATGCCTATAAAAGGTCACGAATTTTGCGAGTAAATATATAATAAATAATAATAATACTCTGTAGTATAATATAAATAAATATATATATATAATATAATATATATATATATATATATATATATATATATATATATATATATATATATATATATATATATATATATATATATATATATATATATATATATATATAGTATAGATTAGTGTTATATTAGATTAGTTTGGGTTATGTAAAAGTTATTTTACGGGTTTTGAAGTCGAAATTCTGACCGTGTAACACTACGCGATAAATACTCAATGTAAGTTATGTTCTCCTTTTTACGTTAATGTCTCGTAGCTAAGTTATTATTATGCTTATTTAATCCGAAGTAATCATGATTTTGGGCTAAAAATATCTAAAATTGGGTAATTGGGCTTTGTACCATAATTGGGGTTTGGAAAAAAGAACGACACTTGTGAAAATTAGACTATGGGCTATTAATGGGCTTTATATTTGCTTAGCTAAATGATAGTTTGTTAATTTTAATATAAAGATTTACAATTGGACGTACCTATAAATAACCATATACACTCGATCTGACACGATGGGCGGGGTATTTATATGTACGAATAATCGTTCATTTAACCGGACACGGGAATGGATTAATAGTCACTAGAATTATTAAAACAGGGGTGAAATTATGTACAAGGACACTTGGCATAATTGATAACAAAGTATTAAAACATTGGATTACACGCAGTTGATATCCTGATGTAATTATTAAACAAAGTATTAAAACCTTGTTACAGTTTAAGTCCCCAATTAGTTGGAATATTTGACTTCGGGTATAAGGATAATTTGATGAGGATACTCGCACTTTATATTTATGACTGATGGACTGTTATGGACAAAAACCAGATGGACTTATCAAATAATCCAGGACAAAGGACAATTAACCCAGGGTAATAAATAATCAAAACGTCAAACATCATGGTTACGGAAGCTTAAATAAGCATAATATATTTTATTTCATTTTTCCTCGTACTTTTATTTATTGTCATTTTAATTATTGTTATTTATTTTATATTGTTAGTTAAATATCGTCATTTACTTTACGCTTCGTTTAAAATATAAAATCGACAAACCGGTCATTAAACGGTAAAACCCCCTTTTATATATTATTAATATAATATATTTTGTACGAATATAATTATTTAAAATATAGTGTGCAATAAGCCCGTTCCCTGTGGAACGAACCGGACTTACTAAAAACTATACTACTCTACGATTAGGTACACTACCTATAGTGTTGTAGCAAGGTTTAGGTATATCCATTTTGTAAATAAATAATTAAAACTTGTGTAAAAATGTATCGTATTTAATAGTTTTTCCTAGTAAAATATAAACTATTTCGTACCCCCACGCTACGACATCAAGTTTTTGGCGCCGCTGCCGGGGACTCGGCGAAACTCTATATTTTTAATTTATTTTTGTATAAATATATTTATATATATTTTTAGAAAAACAATATAAAATTAAAAAAAAAAGAAAAAAAAAACACGTTTTTCAAACTCCACGACTCGCGGAGTTTGCAGGCTTAAAACTCCACGACTCGCGGAGCCACCCTGACAGACGCACCCAGAACCCTAATTTGGCATTTATTACGAGTATAATTTAATTATTATTATTAAAACTTAATTAAGTTTATATTTAATATTAATATTTAGTTTTAGTTTTTAAATTAATTTGTATTTTAAATATTAATTAGTATTATTAAATATATATATAAATTAATACTTTTATAAAATAAATAATATAAAAATAATATTTTTATAAAAATTATAATTTTTACAACTTTAATTTTATTTTTATATTTTGTATCTTTTTAATCGTTTAATCGTAATATTGTATATTTATTGTTCGTAGCTAGTTTTAAGTTCTAGTATTTTGCCGTAGCTTATTTTTATTTTTAGATTTTTAGGCTTTGCCGTTAAATCCCTTAAGTGCTATTTCTTTAGAATAAGATTTAGGTGCTTTAGAATTTTGCGACGATTTTAAAATTTTAGTGCCTTTTAAGTCACGACTCGCTACTTTCTTATTTTTATTTTTCGACGTTTTTCGACGCGCATTCTTTTTCTTTCTTATTTCTCGACGCTTTAGTTTTTAGGACTTAGAAATTTTCTCTATTTCTTATCTAATATCTCAAACGGAAAGAAAAATTATTTAAGTGGTTAAATTAATGGACGTTTACAATTTTCTGCTTCGTAGTAATAGTTGGATTTGTTAGTGGCTGAGTTGTGAGCTTCCGATTTAAAGGGTTCTGGCTCCCTGCTGCATCTTTTGGCTATTCGAAACGTGGGCAAAAGCAGAAAAGTCTATTAATTGGACAACTTATATAAGTTTTTCTATTTTTATAACTAATAGGATAATTAGTAAATGCACCACATTGTAGCTAAAATTTGGCCATCGCAATAAAATGGAAAATTTTGAAAACAAGGCTATGGGAACTCTTTTTGATATCCAAAATCAATTAAATCAATACTCTCAAACGGGTGTTGATGACAATTCGTTCGGTCAATCTTGGATCACGAATGACGAAACAATAACTGGTTGTGAAATCTGTGGAAATTATCACTCAACATGGGAATGTTATTATTACGTTCCTATGGAAAATTACGCACCCACGGAACCTGAATGGAATGATTATGAAGAATACAATTCAAATTGGGATTATTCCCAAGAATATTTCCAAACTCAACAACCAGTAGACGAGGAAAATTACGTGTCTGAAAATTTATTAGAGAATATGAAAATCAAACTCGAAGAACTCAATGCTCAAAATGAACAAATGAGAGAGTTTGTAAACCGGCAAGCTGAAACTCTATCAGACTACACACCTGTTGATCTGAGGAGTATTGTGCAAGAAAATCTCATATCATCGAATTTTGATGAATTCGAGAGCTCCGAAATCACCAATTATCCCGATGATACTTTTTATTCAGTCTTACCAATTTCACAACATATCGACACATTAGCCTCTACCGACGAAATCATCGATCCATCAATGGATAAAGAAGAAGTAAGGGTGACAAATTGGTACTCTTGGGAATACGATAACGTTGAAAATTTTACCCCCGAGGCCAAACCGAACTTCACCATTCCACAACCTTCCAACCCAATATTCTCAATAGACGAGTCATCCACCGAAAATGAACTACGAGCTGTAATAGATAATGACACCTCGAATTTCACCCAATTGGGTAATAGAGGTGAAAACTTTGATCCTGAGAATAAAAGGAAGGAAATATTAGGAATTGTCCACCCTATAGAAATAAGTATGTCGGTGTATATCGATCCGTTTGACTAAGAACCAGAAAAGAGACATATCCATTTACTAAAAGCTACACTTAAAAAAGAATTAAGTAGTGACGATCTGGTGAGTCTAAACTTTAAACCCATTGATATATTATACACCACCCGAAATGTAAATAACTGGCTCACTACTCTAATTCGTGGAACTCATTCTACCGACTTCACATGTCGTCAGCTAAGTGTAGGGAAGTTTAACCCCACTTAATGTTAAATTCGGGGTTCAGGTTAGTGCATAACTCGTTAATAAAAATGCATGATTAGGGTAAAAGACGCGTTTTCAAATATTAGTAAACAGTTCAGAAAAGCAGCCGTTTTTGAAAAAAAAAACATGTGTGATAAAACAAGAAGGAATGAACGATGAGGAGCGACATCTATCATTCGACGAGCTTTGTAATTACAAACTGGGTATTTTCAATCACTTTTCTACACTAATCACCCTCATGAATTTATAATTAGAGTCTGATTTCATGCAAATGAGGGCATTGCATGATCTCAAGTGTGGGGAAGGGTTATAAATTCTCTCGGGTTTATACTTGGTTTATTTGCCAAATTTTATGAAAATTTGAAAAATTTTCAACTAAATGAATTTAAAATCATGTTTATATATATTTATGAACGGTGAAAACTAGGTGTTAATACCGAAATTATCGTTACCTCGGAAAGGACATAAATTAAGAAATACCCTAAAACGCTTGAATTCATTTAAAATGGAATAAAGGAGAATAAAAAGGCAAAGAAAGAAACTAAGTGTGGGGAGAATGTACCTAGTTATTCAATTAAAAACTATCTAGCACATGTTTCTGTAAAGTTTATTGCAGATGCTTTTGTTTTGGACTAAATTAACTATTTTACCCGATGAAAGAAAAGAAAAGATAGATCTACACGATGAATCAATTCCATCATTAAAAGGAAGTAAAGTCTTTCAAAAAAGACACGCGCTTCTTGATTTAGGTCAAGAAGTTGTCGTCCAGACCAGCTGTAGGTTGACAAAAAATCTAGAAAAGTCATCACTAAAATTAGCAGGAAATCCACGGACCTCAGCATCAAACAGGGTCGCCAAGTGGCCAGACTTATCCTAACCATGAGAGGATCTGTCTTGTAAAATGAGGAGGGCACCGTGCAAATTAGCTTGATAAGACTAATGAATCAGATCCCCAGAAAGGATAATCTCCTTAAAGATCAAAAATCAGCTTTTAAGACTGATATTACTCAATCCTTGAGATTAACCTTAAAGATTGAGAATTACAAACTCATGGAATTCAATGATATCTAAACTCGAGCTTGAACGAGAAAATATTTTGATCAAAAATACAAACCGATTTGTTTTCTGAAAAACCATTTTCAATGCGTTCATTACCATTGAACGTAAAATCCTAGGAATTCACCTGGAATTCATTAGGTCACCTGAACCAAATCGGGTATCAACCGTAAGAACGATGGTTGCATAGCATGGTCGGAGACAGGACCTTGTGCCAGACCGAAAAATCATAGGATGATCTTTACTATTGCTCCTACAAAGGATAGTAATAGCATCCGACACGTTTATAGACCATAATCAAAAGCAAGTCACGGGACATTGCCTTAACAGTTTCTTGTTCATCGCTTTCCTTTACAACCGGACGGTAGTTTACCGAAAGGTAATATACGGAGCAAGTATACTGGACGTGTTGCTTTCCCAATACAAGGTTAGCAAGTGGGTAACACAAAACCACAAGTGTTGAGCTAAAATTTTCAAATCTGAAACCCACATAACCCACAAAAAAAATATTTTGCAAATACCGGTGAAAGGTTATTCCGGAAAACTTATCTAGGGTAAAAGCTAGATTGAATTTTCAAAAGATCAAATATTTTCATAAAGATCCAATTTCCTTAAGGATCTACATTTTTATAGTCATGTGGGACTGTAAACCGCCTTTCAAATGTGCACTTTGCTTTGGAAACCGAAAGTAAATCGGCTATTTGATTGCAAGTGTCGTTGACCTAAACCCGAGGCAACTGTGGATGGCACACCCACCTTCAACCATGGTTCTATTGTTACTATCATTGTTTATACCGCCGTATCAAAATCACTGATGTATAAAGTGTGAGAATAAAAAAGTGATTCGAGTGAAGTGTGATTTTATTTCAAGTTATGTATTGCTTGAGGACAAGCAACGCTCAAGTGTGGGGATATTTGATAAGGCTAAAAAGGAACATATATTTCATAGCAATATCCCTCCTAAATAATAGGTTTTCATATGTAATTGTATTATATTTTCATTGTAATTGTTTAAATAAATAAGTGCGAAGACAAAAGGCAAAAATGAAGATTTGAAGACACAAACGTCCAAAAAGCTCAAATGTACAAGATACAATTCAAAAGGTTCAATTTATTAATGAAAAACGTCTAAAAATGACAAGAGTACAAGTTACAAAACGCAAAGTACAAGATATTAAATTGTACGCAAGGACGTTCGAAAATTCGGAACCGGGACATGAGTCAACTATCAACGCCCGACGCAACGGACCAAAAATTACAAGTCAGCTATGCACAAGAATATAATATAATATATAAATAATTATATTAATTATTTATATTTTATATTTATATATTTATTATGTCGACAAGCTAGGAGCCAAAAGTTTGTGAGCTGGATTTTCAAACTCCACGACTCGCGGAGTTTGAAGGCCAAAAACTCCACGACTCGCGGAGCTGCCAAATTCCAAAATGCCTATAAAAGGTCACGAATTCTGCGAGTAAATATATAATAAATAATAATAATACTCTGTAGTATAATATAAATAAATAAATAAATAAATATATATATATATATATATATATATATATATATATGTAGTATAGATTAGTGTTATATTAGATTAGTTTGGGTTATGTAAAAGTTATTTTACGGGTTTTGAAGTCGAAATTCTGACCGTGTAACACTACGCGATAAATACTCAATGTAAGTTATGTTCTCCTTTTTACATTAATGTCTCGTAGCTAAGTTATTATTATGCTTATTTAATCCGAAGTAATCATGATGTTGGGCTAAAAATATCTAAAATTGGGTAATTGGGCTTTGTACCATAATTGGGGTTTGGACAAAAGAACGACACTTGTGGAAATTAGACTATGGGCTATTAATGGGCTTTATATTTGTTTAGCTAAATGATAGTTTGTTAATTTTTATATAAAGATTTACAATTGGACGTACCTATAAATAACCATATACACTCGATCGGACACGATGGGCGGGGTATTTGTATGTACGAATAATCGTTCATTTAACCGGACACGAGAATGGATTAATAGTCACTAGAATTATTAAAACAGGGGTGAAATTATGTACAAGGACACTTGGCATAATTGATAACAAAGTATTAAAACCTTGGATTACACGCAGTTGATATCCTGATGTAATTATTAAACAAAGTATTAAAACCTTGTTACAGTTTAAGTCCCCAATTAGTTGGAATATTTGACTTCGGGTATAAGGATAATTTGACGAGGATACTCGCACTTTATATTTATGACTGATGGACTGTTATGGACAAAAACCAGATGGACTTATCAAATAATCCAGGACAAAGGACAATTAACCCAGGGTAATAAATAATCAAAACGTCAAACATCATGGTTACGGAAGCTTAAATAAGCATAATATATTTTATTTCATTTTTCCTCGTACTTTTATTTATTGTCATTTTAATTATTGTTATTTATTTTATATTGTTAGTTAAATATCGTCATTTACTTTACGCTTCGTTTAAAATATAAAATCGACAAACCGGTCATTAAACGGTAAAACCCCCTTTTATATATTATTAATATAATATATTTTGTACGAATATAATTATTTAAAATATAGTGTGCAATAAGCCCGTTTCCTGTGGAACGAACCGGACTTACTAAAAACTATACTACTCTACGATTAGGTACACTGCCTATAGTGTTGTAGCAAGGTTTAGGTATATCCATTTTGTAAATAAATAATTAAAACTTGTGTAAAAATGTATCGTATTTAATAGTTTTTCCTAGTAAAATATAAACTATTTCGTATCCCCACGCTACGACATCAAGTTTTTGGCGCCGCTGCCGGGGACTCGGCGAAACTCTATATTTTTAATTTATTTTTGTATAAATATATTTATATATATTTTTAGAAAAACAATATAAAATTTAAAAAAAAAGAAAAAAACACGTTTTTCAAACTCCACGACTCGCGGAGTTTGCAGGCTTAAAACTCCACGACTCGCGGAGCCACCCTGACAGACGCACCCAGAACCCTAATTTGGCATTTATTACGAGTATAATTTAATTATTATTATTAAAACTTAATTAAGTTTATATTTAATATTAATATTTAGTTTTAGTTTTTAAATTAATTTGTATTTTAAATATTAATTAGTATTATTTAATATATATATAAATTAATACTTTTATAAAATAAATAATATAAAAATAATATTTTTATAAAAATTATAATTTTTACAACTTTAATTTTATTTTTATATTTTGTATCTTTTTAATCGTTTAATCGTAATATTGTATATTTATTGTTCGTAGCTAGTTTTAAGTTCTAGTATTTTGCCGTAGCTTATTTTTATTTTTAGATTTTTAGGCTTTGCCGTTAAATCCCTTAAGTGCTATTTCTTTAGACTAAGATTTAGGTGCTTTAGAATTTTGCGAAGATTTTAAAATTTTAGTGCCTTTTAAGTCACGACTTCTACTTTCTTATTTTTATTTTTCGACGTTTTTCGACGCGCATTCTTTTTCTTTCTTATTTCTCGACGCTTTAGTTTTTAGGACTTAGAAATTTTCTCGATTTCTTATCTAATATCTCAAACGGAAAGAAAAATTATTTAAGTGGTTAAATTAATGGACGTTTACAATTTTCTGCTTCGTAGTAATAGTTGGATTTGTTAGTGGCTGAGTTGTGAGCTTCCGATTTAAAGGGTTCTGGCTCCCTGCTGCATCTTTTGGCTATTCGAAACGTGGGCAAAAGCAGAAAAGTCTATTATTTGGACAACTTATATAAGTTTTTCTATTTTTATAACTAATAGGATAATTAGTAAATGCACCACATTGTAGCTAAAATTTGGCCATCGCAATAAAATGGAAAATTTTGAAAACAAGGCTATGGAAACTCTTTTTGATATCCAAAATCAATTAAATCAATACTCTCAAACGGGTGTTGATGACAATTCGTTCGGTCAATCTTGGTTCACGAATGACGAAACAATAACTGGTTGTGAAATCTGTGGAAATTATCACTCAACATGGGAATGTTATTATTACGTTCCTATGGAAAATTACGCACCCACGGAACCTGAATGGAATGATTATGAAGAATACAATTCAAATTGGGATTATTCCCAAGAATATTTCCAAACTCAATAACCAGTAGATGAGGAAAATTACGTGTCTGAAAATTTATTAGACAATATGAAAATCAAACTCGAAGAACTCAATGCTCAAAATGAACAAATGAGAGTGTTTGTAAACCGGCAAGCTGAAACTCTATCAGACTACACACCTGTTGATCTGAGGAGTATTGTGCAAGAAAATCTCATATCATCGAATTTTGATGAATTCGAGAGCTCCGAAATCACCAATTATCCCGATGATACTTTTTATTCAGTCTTACCAATTTCACAACATATCGACACATTAGCCTCTACCGACGAAATCATTGATCCATCAATGGATAAAGAAGAAGTAAGGGTGACAAATTGGTACTCTTGGGAATACGATAACGTTGAAAATTTTACCCCCGAGGCCAAACCGAACTTCACCATTCCACAACCTTCCAACCCAATATTCTCAATAGACGAGTCATCCACCGGAAATGAACTACGAGCTGTAATAGATAATGACACCTCGAATTTCACCCAATTGGGTAATAGAGGTGAAAACTTTGATCCTGAGAATAAAAGGAAGGAAATATTAGGAATTGTCCACCCTATAGAAATAAGTATGTCGGTGTATATCGATCCGTTTGACCAAGAACCAGAAAAGAGACATATCCATTTACTAAAAGCTACACTTAAAAAAGAATTAAGTAGTAACGATCTGGTGAGTTTAAACTTTAAACCCATTGATATATTATACACCACCCGAAATGTATTAAAACCTTGGATTACACGCAGTTGATATCCTGATGTAATTATTAAACAAAGTATTAAAACCTTGTTACAGTTTAAGTCCTCAATTAGTTGGAATATTTGACTTCGGGTATAAGGATAATTTGACGAGGATACTCGCACTTTATATTTATGACTGATGGACTGTTATGGACAAAAACCAGATGGACTTATCAAATAATCCAGGACAAAGGACAATTAACCCAGGGTAATAAATAATCAAAACGTCAAACATCATGGTTACGGAAGCTTAAATAAGCATAATATATTTTATTTCATTTTTCCTCGTACTTTTATTTATTGTCATTTTAATTATTGTTATTTATTTTATATTGTTAGTTAAATATCGTCATTTACTTTACGCTTCGTTTAAAATATAAAATCGACAAACCGGTCATTAAACGGTAAAACCCCCTTTTATATACTATTAATATAATATATTTTGTACGAATATATTTATTTAAAATATAGTGTGCAATAAGCCCGTTCCCTGTGGAACGAACCGGACTTACTAAAAACTATACTACTCTACGATTAGGTACACTGCCTATAGTGTTGTAGCAAGGTTTAGGTATATCCATTTTGTAAATAAATAATTAAAACTTGTGTAAAAATGTATCGTATTTAATAGTTTTTCCTAGTAAAATATAAACTATTTCGTACCCCCACGCTACGACATCAAAGTTCTCATGCCTCTTAACTGAGTTCTGGTCAAAACCTTTTCCCTTACTTCCGTCCCACTTACGTTTCCCATTACTAGCTCCTGATTCCGATTTCACCTTCTCTGGCTCTTGGCGGGTAATTTGATTCATCAGGGTATGCGCCATGCGCATAGCTTCCGGGACATTTGATGGTTTTGAAGAGGTGACATTTCCCTGAATGTCCTTGGGGAGTCCCCACAGATATCGTTCCATTCTTTTGAACTCAGGAATAACCATTGTGGGGCACATCAAGGCTAACTCCAAGTACCTTCGGTTATAGCCATTAAGGTCATTTCCTACGACTTTCAGTTCCCAAAACTCCGCTTCCATTTTCTAAATTTCGATTCTGGGGCAGTACTCCTCGATCATACTCCTCTTAAACTCCTCCCAGGGTGTTGCATACGCTTCATTAATTCCCCGAGCCTGGGCAAACATGTTCCACCACGTCAGAGTGCTATCTGACAACGTACAAGATGCGAACTTGGTCTTATTCACTTCGGAGCAGTTACTCACATGGAACACAGATTCCTACTTTTCAAACCATCTCGTCAGCCCAACTGGCCCTTCTGTTCCACTGAAATTGTGGGGCTTGCAACTCTGAAATTCCTTATAGGTGCACCCGTTTTGAGCAATCCGGTCCGCCATTGGAGCTTGTGCTGGGTTGGCATTCGCCATAGCTACGGCTACTCGAGCAGCTATCATCTCCTCAAGGTGGGCATTTCTCTTGGACCTCTTCCGTTTGCCATCGATCTTCCAAACAAAAATTTCGACTTACGTCAAAATCCATTTGCCAACAACGCCATAGCATAAGGTAAAAAAATGGAAGCAACACAATACACGTTAACTAAGCATGGCAAACAAGCAGCAGATAACACAAAACCAACATGTAATAGCTTAAATAAAACGCCGTACAATAATTCAAACAACAGTAATTCCATTCATAGTAAGAAAATTGCATACAACTTCATAAAGTTCGTACATTACAAGAATGAAAAACATGAGACTACTAACGGAGTACATAATGAAATCTAATACAACAGTTGAAACAACCCAACCCGTATTTAAACCGGCCCGTAAATTTTTTTCTTTAATACATTAATATTTAGGTCCCAATTATATTTCCGAAACATCTTTAACACAAATAATAAGTTCAATAAACTTTTAAAACATTTAATACATAGTTTAAATATCCGAAAGGGCGAACACGACCCGACTATTTTAATTTTCAACAAAACCGAGCATGGTGATTGGGACTATGCTACCCAATCCTAATCGAGTCCAAGAACAAGATCTTCTAGAGCAACCTAGCCAAGATCTCTAATCTCCATGCTTACCCGAGCCGCCAATCATGCGAACCTATAAAAATAGCAACAACGAGAGGGTAAGCTAGTGCTTAGTGAATGTAAAGATACTATACACATACATATTCATAAAATGGCTACGCATCACCAAGCATCAAGATAAACACATACCGGCTCCGCATGGTAAACAAACTACAAAAGAGAACATACACAAAGTAGCTACACGCTACGTAATCACCAAGCTAACGCCACAAGATGCTACAACACAACGATAAGTATATACGCGTATACAATAAATATAATCAACAACAACAAATAAGGTTAACCCCTTAACCCAAACCACATGAAGGTTGGACGAACTACACGGACCTTAGTGAATTCGCACTACCCGAGATTTACCTCCTTCACCACTTCAACAACCGAGGTTGGCCGAACTACCCGAGCCTTAGTGAATTCGCACAATCCGAAATTCACCACCTCATCACCCAGATGATCGAACTACCTGAGTTATCATGAATCCGTGCTAACCGAGATTCATTTCCTCAACAACAAATGTTAGCAACCCATCGCCAAAAGGGTTATCCAAAATGCTAGCCCAAATCACCACACCAAGCGTAAAACCCAAAACGCATAAGCGTATCACATGGACCAGAAGCACAAGAGGAGTCCATTCACCCACACTAACATAGAGTAAACCAAAGCAAGGGTCACTCTTCACACACGCACCCATTTTACACATACACATGTGCATAGTAAATTTACACTCACCTTAAATGCCTCGATGAAGTGCAATCCATCTCGCAACTCGCCAATGGAACGTACCTATTCCATTTATCACATAAACAAACAACACAATTAGGGTGGATTACAAACCAACCCATTTCGACAACTAGTGCAAATTTCGACCCAATTGCACTTCCAAGTTCAAACCGCGCCCAAACTAACCAATAATCACTAACACAAGTGAAAATGGTCCTAATACGCCAATTAAACCCAATCATAAGTGTTAAACACCAATCTTGCCCAAATTGACATCTAAACCTTAATGTTGACTCATTTCAAAATTAGTCAACCCAAATACAACGAAATGGTTTCCAATACTTCCATTATCACTAACACTAGTGATTATACACCATTTATAAGCCTTAAACACGGTTAAACCATCAACCAACCCAAAACCCGCCAAATATCAAAATAACAAGTTTCCATAAATCTTCTTCATCATCTAAATGGGTTTTACAACTAACAATCTCAAAACCCTAACATTGAATCTCAAATCAAACAATGAAACTCGAAGTTAGAACTTACCAATACCGCCAAAATGATGCCGTTGACAAGTAGAACAACTTATATACTTGAGATTTGACCCGAAACACCATTCTTCTTCTCCAAATGGAGCTCTCTCTCTCTCTCTAAACTCTCTCCTCTCTCTCTAAGGTTTGAAGGTGAGTGTTGGTGTGTGAAAATGAAGATGAGATAATGTTTGGAACTGATTTGGGGTATAAAACCCGTCCACCATGCGAAATTACCAAAACATCCCCAAAAATACCCTTAAAAACGGGTCAATATAGTCAGTTCTGCGATACTGTCGCGTTTCGCAACAACCTATCGCGTTACGCGACAACCCAAATGCGATACTTCCATCTGGAATGCGACCAATTGATCAGGTCTCAAGAAATTTAGTCGTCGCGTATTGATCTTGTCTGTCGCAATACGCGACATCTCCAAACGCGATAAACCCTATTGATACGCGATAAATCACCTGATGCACCCCAAATCCACTTTTAAGAATATCCAAAGTCAAATGTGGTCAAATAAATACGTCTGAAAGGTCAAATACCTATTCTTGGACTCCGTAGGACGCCACAAGCGTCACGTTTAGAAAAATGGGGTGTTACAACTCTCCCCCACTTCAATTCGATCACGTCCTCGTGATCCTAGTCACTTAACCGAGCCAAACCTACACGTTATGGTTCTCAACAAATGTTTTGATCCGACTTCTACCACATTACTCAATAACCCGAAGATTAATCCATTAACTAAATACACACTTGCACGCATTCCGAGACGTAAAACACACAACATCCGAAGTCTATAACGGTCACCTAGAATACACAGGATCACCTTGTATTCTTCTAACTTCTATAGGCAATTCTTCTCAAAGAGTCATCTTTAACCACTAAATCGTCACCCCGCGATTTATTAAAATCTACAAATCCGAGCACAAGAACTTGCTCAATCCCTCGCATCGGGAATGCTCAACCAATCTCGTACCGAGATATCAACTCCTAGCGTACCCATACCAAGTACATTGCTAGTAACAACCACGTACCAAAATAAAGTCGACCATCTAACCGATGAAGACCGAATAGAAACGAATTCTTACGGATAACACATCCCACTTAACAACCCTTGTAGTGCGCAAACACGTCTATTACGCAACTACCGTAACATCATAAGCAAACGGTTAAACCGATAGCGCCCAAAACACCTATAGAAACGCAGATCCCAAGGTGTACAAAATTGACTATTGTCACACCCGTAACAACATGTGAGCGAAACACGGCTATCGCATCACTAATCACACAACATGGTCCTCACGACCCCACCATTGGTGTATAAAACAATCAATAGTTCACAATACTAACCACACCAACGTGGTCGAAACAACCCGAGCCTAAACACATATGGAGGATGGTCGAAAAACCAGAACCTTAGTGAATTCGCAACAACCCGAAATTCACCAACCCAATCCATATTTCCCACAACGAAATGACTGCACAACCCGAGTCATCGTGAATACGCGCAAACAGATATTCACTACCTCCACCACATAGTATAACTGAGGATGGCCGTGCAACACGAGCCTTAGTAAATCCGAACTACCCGACATTCACTACCTCAAACTATGAGTCCAACCAATAGGGACAATCGTACTACCCGAAATTTTGTGAATACGAACAACCCGATATTCACGTTCCACAACACAACACATGAATGGTACTCCCATTCCAATAATGTAATACCATGCCGGTACAACACTACTCCCAAAGTGAAGTTAGCGGACCGAGTCAACGGCCATAACCCACCAATCACATACGCTCTTTTGGCCTCAAACAACGAGTAGTGTAACATCGCGCACTGCTACACCATAGTGAATCCTAACAGAATACACTAACCATCCACCACAAACAAAAGTACATACGCATACTTAGAATCATTCCACACTGCTTGGAATTTCCGCACACGAATCATACGCACACGCGAACATCGCTATCACAATCAAGCAAGAACCACCTATATCGCACATTGGTACAACACAATAATTCTCCAGAAGAGAGTCCGACACGCACATCCCTAAACCGAGGGATTTTGCCTTGCTCGTCAAATACGCCAGTTATCTCTCAAAGAGATTCACCACATTACCATCTCGGTGGTAATTCAAATTCGAAACTATAAGTACAAATTAACCGAAATTGTACTCTACCACAGATCGACCAAATCTAGGTCTCGACACTAATTTCGGATCTATTATGAGCATTATCCGACATCTCACACTAAAACCTCCACGTGCGGGAGTGTAACTCCCCTACTTGGAACTACGTTCCATAACCGCATCACCGTGGCAACATCATCCGCGATAATTACCACTCTCTAACATACGTGACCAATCTCTCCATCGGTCATAACACTCGAATTCTCATGAATTCATTTCGCACACTAGAAATTGGCGCACTCCGTCACCCGTTGGCTTTATTTAAACAACGACACAAAACAAACACAACACGCACCTTGTACAACCGTACAATGCTACCGAAAGGTAGACCTTTCTATAATTGGGTTCACACGACCCATCACCACATATTGCTCCAATCTTGAGCACACAAAGGATTTTAACCAATCCTTAAACACTTCGATCGAAAAGTATACCACAATTACACAAACTCTACTCTCGCAATCATTCAATTGCTATAGTTTGTCAAATTTCCCACCTAGTCACTCATGTACCGAAGGGTTTCTCCCCGGTACCCTAAGTACAATGTGACCGCAACACCATCAAAGTCGAACACCACGCTCGTAGGTATGAAAGGGGCACCTATCTTTGTGTTCCGTAGACTCCATTACCACATTCATTGAGATCCAAAACACTCGATCTCAAGGGTTCTATCCACCCGACGAACCTCACGGTTCATCAACTTCAACACGAGAGCGAACACGCTCTGACATCCAAACAGCAAAGCCCATTCCCATGGCTTGGTAGAAACATTTTCCAAACACTAAGGAATGCTTGGTTGCACCAAGTCTTACGCCCTTCATCCGATAATCAAACGTCACCATAGGGTAATTCCATTAGGAACGTCACCCATAACAATAATATGCACAACACAATGCATCTAACAAACCCATATTCAAAGGACATATTTATTAAAACGAAATGTACCTTAATGTCTCCTTGTGGCATTCGCCGCCGCCAACTCGGGACAATCCGGATTGCAATATCCCTCCTTATGACAATAGTAGCACATCCTGTCATCACTTCTCGGCATTGTGCACTCCCATAAACTCGTGGCCCCTAACACCACAATTGAAACATCTAGGTGCACGAGAATCCATCGTGTCTTTACCTACATTACCCGTACTCGCACTTGCACCCTTATTTTTCTTACTTGGGGCGCCGTACGAATCAACCCTTCTCTTACTTGAAGGCTCACACATCTTTGATCGCGTATACCATTCGAAACCCCTAGCCACCGCAAATAACTCTGCAAACGACTTCGCTTGACCCCTGCTAATTTTATTCTTCAAATCATCATTCAGGGTTCGATAGAAATCTTCCATCAACATACGATCATATCCCATATACTCCGGGCAAAAATGAGCCTTCGCCATAAAGGTCGTCTTGAGAGTATTCAAGTCCATAGATCCTTGCCGCAAAATTCGTAACTCATCACGCAATTCCATCAAATTGACTCCAGTCCGAAACTCCTCGAAGAATTATTCCTTAAATTCGTCCCACGATAACGCCATAAACGGCTCACCACCGACAAGATCAATCTTACCATCCAACCAATCCTTCGCCCTACCCCGCAACAAGCTAGTAGCGAGTCTTGTCATCTTCTCGGGAGGGCAATCAATAGTACGAAAACACCCTTCAACATCCGAGATCCATGCTGTACTTACCAAAGGATCCGGTTTCCTGTCATACATCAGGGGTTCAGTCCTCATGAAGCTCTTATGACAACGCTCCATTTCACCCCTACTTTGAATTTCGAAATACTTCCTATCCATTTCTTCTCGAAACGTTCCCATTTGCTCCGCAACGGCGGCCGCAACTCTAGCGTTAAACTCATCGTCATTCGTCTCGATCTCGTTTCGCGTCGTCATTCTAAAGAATGCAAATGATTAGTCCACGAACGTATAAACCACACACATAACACCGCCCCATCTTGCTAAACACTCATCGTACATCACTTGTTAGACACGATTTGCACCCGTAATAAGGTTTGCAAGTCCTTATTACGCACACACGCCGTATCAACTCGTTAGTACAACGACCGACTCACTTGATGATATAACCAACACAAACAAAATTTCTACGCGATAAAAACACACACAAGAAGTAATATCATAACACGAGTCACAGTCCTAGTTAGTTCACCTACACATTAAGGCACTAACCAAGTCCCCGTCTGACCCGTTCACCTACAATTCCCGCAACAAATAAGCACACACAAAAGTCTAAGTCTAGGCACCTATCTCAAGTTGCCTAAATCCCTTAGACCATGCTCTGATACCACTTGAAACAACCCAACCCGTATTTAAACCGGCCCGTAAAATTTTTTCTTTAATACATTAATATTTAGGTCCCAATTATGTTTCCGAAACATCTTTAACACAAATAATAAGTTCAATAAACTTTTAAAACATTTAATACATAGTTTAAATATCCGAAAGGGCGAACACGACCCGACTATTTTAATTTCCAACAAAACCGAGCATGGTGATTGGGACTATGCTACCCAATCCTAATCGAGTCCAAGAACAAGATCTTCTAGAGCAACCTAGCCAAGATCTCTAATCCCCATGCTTACCCGAGCTGCCAATCATGCGAACCTATAAAAATAGCAACAACGAGAGGGTAAGCTAATGCTTAGTGAATGTAAAGATACTATACACATACATATGCATAAAATGGCTACGCATCACCAAGCATCAAGATAAACACATACCGGCTCCGCCTGGTAAACAAACTACAAAAGAGCACATACACAAAGTAGCTACACGCTACGTAATCACCAAGCTAACGCCACAAGATGCTACAACACAACGATAAGTATATACCCGTATACAATAAATATAATCAACAACAATAAATAAGGTTAACCCCTTAACCCACACCACATGAAGGTTGGCCAAACTACCCGGACCTTAGTGAATTCGCACTACCCGAGATTCACCTCCTTCACCACTTCAACAACCGAGGTTGGCCGAACTACCCGAGACTTAGTGAATTCGTACAACCCAAAATTCACCACCTCATCACCAAGATGACCGAACTACCCGAGTCATCATGAATCTGTGCTAACCGAGATTCATTTCCTCAATAACAAATGCTAACAACCCATCGCCAAAAGGGTTATCCAAAACGTTAGCCCAAATCACCACACCAAGGGTAAAACCCAAAACGCATAAGCGTATCACATGGACTCGAAGCACAAGAGGAGTCCATTCACCCACACCAACATAGAGTAAACCCAAGCAAGGGTCACTCTACACACACACACCCATTTTACACATACACATGTGCATAGTAAATTTACACTCACCTTAAACGCCTCGATGAAGTACAATCCAATCCCGCAACTCGCTAATGGAACGTACCTATTCCATTTATCACATAAACAAACAACACAATTAGGGTGGATTACAAACCATCCCATTTCGACAACTAGTGCAAATTTCGACAACTAGTGCAAATTTCGACCCAATTGCACTTCCAAGTTCAAAGCACGCCCAAACTAACCAATAATCACTAACACAAGTGAAAATGGTCCTAATACGCCAATTAAACCCAATCATAAGTGTTAAACACCAATCTTGCCCGAATTGACATCTAAACCCTAATTTTGACCCATTTCAAAATTAGTCAACCCAAATACACCCAAATGGTTTCCAATACTTCCATAATCACTAACACTAGTGATTATACACCATTTACAAGCCTTAAACACGGTTAAATCATCAACCAACCCAAAACCCGCCAAGTATCAAAATAACAAGTTTCCATAAACACTCTTCATCATCTAAATGGGTTTTACAACTAACAATCTCAAAACCCTAACATTGAATCTCAAATCAAACAATGAAACACGGAGTTAGAACTTACCAATACCGCTAAAATGATGTTGTTGATGAGTAGAACAACTTATATACTTGAGGTTTGACCCGAAACACCCTTCTTCTTCTCCAAATGGAGCTCTCTCTCTCTAGGGTTTGAAGGTGAGAGTGTTGGTGTGTGAAAATGAAGATGAGATAATGTTTGGAACTGATTTGGGGTTTAAAACTCGTCCACCATGTGAAATTACCAAAACATCCCCAAAAATACCCTTAAAAACCGGCCAATATAGTCAGTTTTGTGATACTGTCGCGTTACGCGACAAACCAAACGCGATACTTCCATCTGGAACGCGACCAATTGATCAGGTCTCAAGAAATTTAGTCATCGCTTATTGATCTTGTCTGTCGAGATACGCGACATCTCCAAACGTGATAAACCCTATTGATACGTGATAAATCACCTGATGCACCCCAAATCCACTTTTAAGAATATCCAAAGTCAAATGTGGTCAAATAAATACGTCTGAAAGGTCAAATACCTATTCTTGGACTCCGTAGGACGCCACAAGCGTCATGTTTAGAAAAACAGGGTGTTACAACAGTCCTAGGGTGAAGGTGGTTAAATGATGTCCATCATATGGGACACCTGGTCCTCGAGCTCAGTCACCCGAGTACGTAAGGCATACACTTCCCTTGTCAGCTCCTCGATGGTGGGTGGTGTCGGTGGTGCAGATGGTCCAGATGGTACGGATGTAGCGCTAGAAGTAGATGGCACTGTGCGGGCGACCTTACGCACATATGGATCGGCAGGATACGGTACAACCCGCTTACGGGTGGTGACCCTAACCAACTGTCTATGTATGTTCACGAATGGCTTACCTCCATTAACCCCTGGAATAACGATACCATTGTAGCGGTATCGCTTCTTCGGTGGGGTAGAGGGTGGGGGTACAGGCTCCTCCTCATAATCCTCCTCGGGATCCTCCTCGCTGGTGTCATCGAATGATGATTCGTATGAATCGTCTGAAGGTAGTGCAGGTACATCACGGGCGGGAGAAAGCGTCTGGCTGGTGGTCATGGCCCGGTATCTTCCAGGTGGAATCAGCACCACTCATCCGTCAGTGGTGTATCTAACCCAATGTCCACGCACGTTACGGAAGGGACTGCCCCCGTTTCCCCCAGGGATCACAGTATTATCGGAATGATGCTGTGGCCCCCGGAGTCTAGGGCTTGGTGGAGCTGGAATCTCCTCGAGATCCTCGTCTCTATCTGAGATGTCCATTAGGTCAGGTGCGTGTCTACTATCTCCAGAAGACGAATCGCCGGAGTCGCTGAAAGGTAGCGGTGAGTCAGCGACAATAGTAGGCGGGGTAGCAGACGTATCTGAGTCACTCTCAAAGTCAAGGGTCATGGGCGGCATGTCCAACATCTGAATAAGGAAAAATGACTTTTTCCATGTCAGTAATACATATAGTAAGCACGTAATCAGGCATAGTAACTACAGCAGCCTAGATCGTCTACAGCAGTACGTAGCATGGCAATATTAACAGTATCAAACAGAAGTAACATGCATTCAAAAGCAGATAGTAGCATGCAGTAACGAGAATAAGCAATAGCATACAGCAAATTCACATAGCAGTAAAAGTAAGCAGTAGCATGCAGCAAGTTCATACAGCAGTAAAAGTAAGCAGTAGCATGCAACAGTTCCGTAGAAACAAGTAAACGAGTAAGTTGTAGATTAGTCCTATTAGTGAATCCTACTCGACTCGGTCAAGACACACTAATATAACCTAATTCCCTACAACCAATGCTCTAATACCAAATGTGACGCCCCTTACA
The DNA here is from genome assembly GCF_046630445.1 of Rutidosis leptorrhynchoides. Classification (NCBI taxonomy): domain Eukaryota; kingdom Viridiplantae; phylum Streptophyta; class Magnoliopsida; order Asterales; family Asteraceae; genus Rutidosis; species Rutidosis leptorrhynchoides. Next base: position 554,837,694 of record NC_092334.1, read on the forward strand.
AAATCATCGTGTACGGATCATCAACAACAGGATCATTACAAGGTCAAACACTATATGCTATTTAAAAACTAGTTTTGCATTCATGAAAAGATAACGTCAAAATTTTTACAAAAGATAATGTGCTTCTACGAATAGAAAGCATAAACATAAGTACGTGACTCAAAGGTCATTACAAAGCCATTATTCAAAAATAACATAAGTTGTGAATGCAAGATAAAAGTTCCATGATTGAGACATCTCTAAACAATGCAGCGGAAGTCTAACACAACAGTCTATTACAGCGGAAGCAATAAGCGTCTTAGTTACATGAGAATAAAACATGCTAAAAAGTCAACACGAATGTTGGTGAGCTATAGTTTTTGTAAACAACAATGTAATGTAGACTACAAGAGTTTGTTTTCAAAACAGTATGAAAAGTATATATTTATCCATGGGCACCTGGTAACTAACTTAACGTAAAAATAATATATTACCCCCTAAAAGTACACTTGGCGAGTGTGTATGTTCTCGAAGTATTAAACACCCGTTAAATGCTGGCGCTACTAGCCCGAGTGGGGATGTCAAACCCTATGGATCCATATCTAAGATTCGCATCTACCGGTTCAAAAACCAACAGTTAAACGTTACCGTGCTAAGGGGAAAGTTTATGCCGTTATATAACCCACACATATATAAAGTTTAAGTACTCGTGTCAAATAAGTAAAACATAAAAAGCGCATGTATTCTCAGTCCCAATAATAGTTATAGTAAAAAAGGAAGCTATAACTCACAGTGGTAGATGCGGTAAAAGTCGATACGAAAATGTAAGCAAGTAGTAAGTTGGTCCAAACAAGTAAGTTGGTCGATCCAAAAGGTCCTCAACCTAAGTCAATGGTTGCTAAGTCAGTAAATTGTCCCAAAAGGTTTTAAAGTAAATAAATTAAGTCTTAAGTATCATCATCATCATCATCATCATCATCATCATCATCATCATCATTCGTAAAAGATAAAGTAAGTTTTCAACAAGAATAGAGATCGAAACAAAAGGCTGATTTCGGACAGTTGTTACGACCTCTTTACAAACTGAAAAGATGCATGGTCAGTAGCCAAGGCTCCGTATGTGAGTCCTCGTACTACTAACCAATTTTCAGATCCTAACTCGATGTCGTTTGACCGTGGTGACGGTTCAAGCGTGAGTAGGTCAGAATTTTTCAGCACGTCGTTACAAAGGCGTAGTGATTTTCGGAAGGCTATAAATCCCAAACCGTATATCGGATTTAGACGAGTCTTAAACAAAAAGTCATCTAATCGAACTGAACTATCTGAAAATCAATTTTCCAGAAGTCTCAGGAGTCTGATCAGAACCCAAAAAACAGAAAACAAATGCTCCGGTGGGTTCCTTGGTGCTTGATGCTCATCACGGTTCTCATCCTTGATGCGTGTAAGCTTCAAGTGTACACCTCTTTGATGTTTTAGCATCACTTTGACCAAGTTTCAACCATCAATATATAATGTCAAGACTAAGAAGTAATACAACTCACTTAAGAGTTTTAGATGGATGATGAACCATGGTTACATCATGTTCTTAGTCTTAACACAAATACAAGTTTTATTTAAGACAAAAGCTACAAACTTTGATTCAATCAAACATGCAAGACATAAGTTTGATCAATCAAAGTAATGGAACCCTAAGCTAGAGAGCTTGGATCTTTAACAAATAATAATGAGATTTCAAAGCTAGAAAGCTTGAATCTTTTATGTTCTTGAAGATCTTTAGAGCAAGAAGCTAGATCTTCAAGTTTCATGAAGATGATAAACACAAGTTTTGATCTTTTAGCAAAAACAAAGTGATCTTAAGCTATAAAGCTTAGATCCATCAAAGTAATGAAGATTCAAAGCTAGAAAGCTTGAATCTTTTATGTTCTTGAAGATCTTTAAAGCAAAAGGCTAGATCTTCGAGTTTCATGAAGATCATAAACACAAGTTTTGATCTTTTTAACAAAATAAAGAGATCATAAGCTAGAAAACTTAGATTCAACAAAAGTAATGAAGATTCAAAGCTATAAAGCTTGAATCTTTCATGTTCTTGAAGGATTCAAATCAAAGTTTGAATCTTCAAGATATAACAAGATCAAAAAGCTAAAAAGCTTGATCTTATGATGATGATGATGTCGTGTTGAAGAAGAAAAGAAGAAGAAGAAGAAGAAAATTTAAAACTTATAATTTTTAGTGTGAGAAAGACTAGAGAGAGAATTATAGAGCAAGTGTGTGTAAAATGTGAATGAAATCAAGTGTGAAATGAGTGAAATAAGCTTGATATATGTAGTGGTGGAGGGTGGTGGTGGCCGTGGGTTTTGGGGGGACAAGAGGGGGACAACTTTTGCTTTTTGCTTAGTGGTGGTCTAAAGGTGGTGCTTATTGTTGGGATCCCACACAACATATGTGGTAATGGTTAACAAAAATGCTAGTATGTTGGCTCATATTAATGGGTTTTTATCCTACATCTTAATGGGTCATAAACTTATTAAAATTGGGCTAACTTAAGAGTCCATTAGCTAGAGTAGGGTGGGCTTAAGTCCAATAAGGTAGAAAGTCCAACAAGACTAACTAGTGAGCATAAGTAAATTACTAAGCGTAATTAAGCAGCCAATAAGCCAAGTAATTGTCATTAGAAAATAACAATTAGTATTACGTAGTCATAATATTCCAATTATGACAAAGTTAAACGTGTACCAAAATACATAGCTCGTTCTAAACGTCAAGTGACACTAACGGTCATAAAAGTATTTGAGGATCAAGTTAAGTAACTAAGTACTTAATAACACGTTCTAAAATATAAACGAAAGTAATCAACATGAAATAAGATCCCAGAATATAATCTAACACAGTACGCACAAATACACAGTTTCGTGAAAGTAAAAAGCACAAATATAAGTAGAAAAAGTCGAGTCGTTACAATAACCATATGTACAATATTTGAATTATGTTATGTACACTCTTATAATACAACACCTCATGACCATATGTACAATATTTGAAGCATTATGTACAACCTTATGTAATTACACTCTTATGATCATATATACAAACTTTGTAACAAATTGTACAATCTTTTACAAAACACCTTATGAACATAGGTTTAAGTAAGTAAGTAAGTATAAATGAACCACAAGATTTATATCATTTAAATAGTAGTAACCATTCTAAAATTTGTTATCACGAGCACCCAATTATCAAGGCTTAACTTTCCTTCCATAGAACCCCATCACAATAGTGTTAGAACATACACTGTTTCTCGAAAATATGTCATCCGAATAACGGTAGTGAACCGTCTGAATGAGGGTTTGTCAAACTCATATGGCCATACAACATAAGTTCTCGCTTATACCCAGCAAGTGTAACTAATGATAATCAAATTGAGGATTTTTGTTCTAACTCGTATGTAGAATGTTTGTTTTTGTACTTGTGTTCACTTTGTAAAATGAAACGTTTATGTTTTTTCATCCGAAATGTAAGTTTAAAAGAGTAAAGGTGGGACTATGATCTCACCTTGAGTGCACGAGTAATAAAGTACTTTACAAGTAACGTGTGCAAGAAAGAATGCTAGTCTCGACCTAAACAAATAGGTTGTATCAATAACGGTAAACACGATCGGTCAAAGTGTTCAATTAGTTCTATGGCTCGTTACAACTCGATTATATATAGCAGGTGAATCACGTTGTCAAGTTTCATGCAAGGCACAAGTATAAAAGCATGTTAGAACGATTGCATAAGTATTGGTTAGGTTTGAATAAAAGTCAAATTTGATCAAGTCAAAGTCAACGAAAAAGTCAACACATTCGGGTCGAGTCCCGAACTATTTTTATGAGGTTTTTAATCATATATAAGCATGTTGGAATAAGTTACATGTTAATCGGAGGTGCGTAGCATAGTTGGAATTAAATGAAAAGTTGAAATGTAAACAGCCATTTTTGGAAGCTTTAAGCCGCGCCGCGGCTGGAACACCCGTGCCGCGGGCTAAAGCTTGTTTTGAAGGTCGAGCCTTTTGATGGTCCCAGACCATCTGGGTCAGTGTTAAGCCGCGTCACGGTTAGTACCTGATCAAAAATTCTGGACAGATTTCAAGTGTCAAAACGAGCCAATCTTCAAACAAACGCAACTTATGATCTGTAAACACTTAAAACACATGCCATACATCGTTGGAAAGGTAATTTAATGAGGAATGCAACTAAACACATTTCATCAATCAAAAAATCATTTAAAATAATCAAATCCAAGTTGAAAGCTCATTAAATGTCTACCATTAATGCCTTCAAGTTCATAAATGCACATTTATGATTCGGAAATTAAATGCGTAAATATAATACGCCGTTTCATAGGTAATCATGCATACAATACTAATAAACACTTACAATTAATTTTGCAAAGCATTCAATGCATTTAAATTCCATTTTACTTATACCAAACCCTAACCCAAAATCACAAAATCAATAATCATGTTAATGAAGTGTTCTTAATCAACCTACACATCAAATTGAAGCTAGTGATACTAGTAACAAATTTAATACATGTACTTTTAACATCTAACAACATTTAAGCAACCAAATCTCCAAATCAAACACACCCATTTCAAGTTTAAGCTAGTTACATCTAAATGACAAGAACAAGCATGTAAATCATATATTCATGTTAGACTTGAGCCATAGACACTAATTAACACTTTTATAAGTTAAAAACATCAAGAACAAAGAACTTAGTGTTTTTAGAAAGTTACCCAAACTTGATGAAATCGGTATGAAATCGAAGAGGAAGTTGCAAGGATTCCAAAGATGTAATTTGTTTTGTAAAACACTTGCTAGATTGAATTTAGATGATGAATTGGTGTTTGAGGGTTTGAGAGAATAAAGGTGGAAGTATGAGAAAGGAGAAGATGAAATGAATGGATGAGAGGAGGTTTGACCACTTTGACCTAGTCACCACTTTGGTCCATTGGCAAGTTTAGTCCTTTAAATTAAAAAGCGGGTGCGTGAATTACCTAAATGATTTATTTTAAAGCGTGTTTTAATGAGAGATGTTATAATCATATAACGGACTTTAAATAAATAAACGGAAAGTAAAGGAAAAAGGCGGGATGTTACAAGAAGTGCCACTATCACATTTTTGGTAAGTATTTCTCCAAATGACATAAAAATAACCTTTTGAAGATTCTGAGGGTGATTTCATTTGGATTGCTAAATAGCATCAATTAATCAACTTCATATACTTCAAATGGGCCCAGTTGCAATTTTTATATATTAGTTCAAATATGGTCACTCTTTGTATTAAACTTACGTGTCGTACATTATTGGATAGATTGGTCAAATGTCAAGTTAGCAATTTTATAGATTAGTGTTGTAGTATGGATTCATGTAATTTACATATTTAAATGATTAACATACTCAGGCCCATCTGAACTACTATTCTAGGGTCATTATTACCACTATTGTCTTGATAAGAGTCAACTTTGCTTTTATTACCACTATTGTGTTGATAAGATCCAACTTTGCTTCTGCATATTTCATTTGGGTATATGTTGTTGCTGGCATGAATTATTCGTTATGAAAATGGGTTAGTCAAATAGTGTGTTCATACTGCGGGATTTTATTGAATAGTAGTGCTATGTTTGATGACTGGAGTTTGATAAAAATTGTTGTTATTTTGGAAGTGGATATGGGGGTATATTCTGCTATTGGTTTTGTGGATTTGTTACTATTGGGTTATGCACGGAAAAGGTGAATTGTTGCTGCTATTATGCTACCTTTTGGATATTATTGGTTTTGGGTTATTGGTCAAATTTGTTGTAGGAAATATCTTTGGTGTTGCTCATTTATTCAAGATTATTATGTTTTTGTTGCTGTTAAGATTTCTTCTACCAAGTTTAGACGCTTCTGCTGGTCCATGGAGTTTTTGGTTAAAACACTTATAAAAGTTATGATGCCTATCTGGTGGTCAAACTTGTGTTTATGATCTTCATGAAACTTGAAGATCTAGCTTCTTGCTTTAAAGATCCTCAAGAACATAAAAGATTTAAGCTTTCTAGCTTTAAAATCTCATAATTATTTGTTAAAGGATCCAAGCTCTCTAGCTTAGGGTTCCATTACTTTGATTGATCAAATTTATGTCTTTCTTGTTTGATTGAATCAAAGTTTATAGCTTCAATCTTAAATAGAACTTGTATTTGTGTTAAGACTAAGAACATGATGTAACCTTGGTTCATCATCCATCTAAAACTCTTAAGTGAGTTGTATTACTTCTTAGTCTTGACATTATGTGTTGATGGTTGAAACTTGGTCAAAGTGATGTTAAAACATCAAAAAGTTGTACACTTGAAGCTTACACGCATCAAGGATGAGAACCGTGATGAGCATCAAGCACCAAGGAACCCACCGAAGCATTTGTTTTCTGTTTTTCAGGGTCTGATCAGACTCCCAGGACTTCTGGAAAATTGATTTTCAAATAGTTCGGTTCGAGTAGATGACTTTTCATTTAGGACTCGCCTAAATCCGATATACGGTTTAGGATTTATAGCCTTCCGAAAATCACTACGCCTTTGTAACGACGTGCTGAAAATTATGACCTACTCGTGCTTGAACCATCGCCATGGTCAAACGACATCGAGTTAAGATCTGAAAGTTGGATAGCGATACGAGGACTCACATACGGAGCCTTGTCCACTGACCACACATCTTTTCATTTTGTATAGAGGTCGTAGCAGCTGTCCGAAGTCAGCCTTTTCTTTTGATCTCTATTCTTGTTGAAAACTTACTTTATCTTTTACGAATGATGATGATGATGATGACACTTAAGACTTAATTTATTCACTTTAAAACCTTTTGGGACAATTTACTGACTTAGTAACCTTTGACTTAGGTTGAGGACTTTTTGGACCGACTTACTACTTGCATACTTTTGATATCGACTTTTACCGCATTTACCACTGTGAGTTATAGCTTCTCTTTTTTACTTTACTACTTTTGGGACTGAGAATACATGCGCTTTTTATGTTTTACTTACTTGACACGAGTACTTAAACTTTATATATGTGTGGGTTATATAACGGCATAAACATTCCTCTTAGCACGGTAACGTTTAACTATTGGTTTTGAACCGGTAGACGCGAATCTTAGATATGGATCCATAGGGTTTGACATCCCCACTCGAGCTAGTCACGCTAGCATTTAACGGGTGTTTAATACTTCGAGAACATACGCACTCGTCAAATGTACTTTTAGGGGGTAATATATTATTTTTACGTTAAGTTAGTTACCGGGTGCCCATGGATAAGCATATACTTTTCATACTGTTTTGAATACGAAATCTCGTGGTCTACATTATATCATTGATTACAAAAACTATAGCTCACCAACATTCGTGTTGACTTTTTAGCATGTTTTATTCTCAAGTAACTAAGACGCTTATTGCTTCCGCTGTAATAGACTGCTGTGTTAGACTTCCGCTGCATTGTTTAGAGATGTCTCAATCATGGAAATTTTATCTTGCATTCACAACTTATGTTATTTTTGAATAATGTCTTTGTAATGACCTTGGTGTCACGTACTTAGGTTTATGCTTTCTATTCGTAGAAGCACGTTATCTTTTGTAAAACTTTTGACGTTATCTTTTCATGAATGCAAAACTGGTTTTTAAATAGCATATAGTATTTGACCTTGTAATGATCCTGTTGTTGATGATCCGTACATGATGGTTTTGTACGGGGCATCACATTTGGTATCAGAGCATTGGTTGTAGGGAATTAGGTTGCATTAGTGCGTCTTGACCGAGTCGAGTAGGATTCACTAATAGGACTAATCTACAACTTGCTCGTTTACTTGTTTCTACGGAACTGTTGCATGCTACTGCTTACTTTTTCTACTGTATGAACCTGCTGCATGCTACTGCTTACTTTTACTACTATGTGAATTTGCTGTATGCTATTGCTTATTCTCGTTACTGCATGCCGCTATCTGCTTTTGATTGCATGTTACTTCTGTTTTATACTATTAATATTGCCATGCTATGTACTGTTGTAGACGATCTAGGCTGCTGTAGTTACTATGCCCGATTACGTGCTTGCTATATGTCTTACTGACATGGAAAAAGTTATTTTTTCTCGTTCAGATGTCAGACATGCCGCCCATGACCTTTGACTTCGAGAGTGACTCAGATACGTCTGCTACCCCGCCTACTATTGTTGCTGACTCACCGCTACCCTCCAGCGACTCTGGCGATTCGTCTTCTGGAGTTAGTAGACACGCACCTAACCTAATGGACATCTCAGACAGAGACGAGGATCCCGAGGAGATTTCAGCTCCACCTAGCCCTAGACTCCCAGGGCCACAGCGTCATTCCGATGGCATTATTTTCAACATCATCATTCGTAAAAGATAAAGTAAGTTTTCAACAAGAATAGAGATCGAAACAAAAGGCTGACTTCGGACAGTTGTTACGACCTCTATTCAAACTGAAAAGTCGCGTGGTCAGTGGCTAAGGCTTCGTATGTGAGTCCTCGTACCGCTCTCCAATTTTCAGATGCTAACTCGATGTTGTTTGACCGTGGCGAAGGTTCGAGCGCGAGTAGGTCAGAATTTTTAGCACGTCGTCACAAAGGCGTAGTGATTTTCGGAAGGCTATAAATCCCAAACCTATATCCGATTTAGGCGAGTCTTAAACGAAAAGTCATCTACTCGAACCAAACTATCTGAAAATCAATTTTCCAGAAGTCCTAGGAGTATGATCAGACCCCGAAAAACAGAAAACAAATTCTTCGGTGGGTTCCTTGGTACTTGATGCTCATCACGGTTCTCATCCTTGATGCGTGTAAGCTTCGAGTGTACAACTCTGTGATGTTTTAGCATCACTTTGACCAAGTTTCCACTATCAACACATATTGTCAAGAATAAGAAGTAATACAACTCACTTAAGAGTTTTAGATGGATGATGAACCAAGGTTACATCATGTTCTTAGTCTTAACATAAATACAAGTTCTATTTAAGACTAAAGCTACAAACTTTGATTCAATCAAATAAGGAAGACATAAATTTGATCAATCAAAGTAATGGAACCCTAAGCTAGAGAGCTTGGATCCTTTAACAAATAATTATGAGATTTTAAAGCTAGAAAGCTTGAATCTTTTATGTTCTTGAAGATCTTTAGAGCAAGAAGCTAGATGTTCAAGTTTCATGAAGATCATAAACACAAGTTTTAATCTTTTAGCAAAAACAAAGTGATCTTAAGCTATAAAGCTTAGATCCATCAAAGTAATGAAGATTTAAAGCTAGAAAGCTTGAATCTTTTATGTTCTTGAAGATCTTTAAAGCAAAAGGCTAGATCTTCAAGTTTCATGAAGATCATAAACACAAGTTTTGATCTGTTTAACAAAAAAAGAGATCATAAGCTAGAAAACTTAGATCCAACAAAAGTAATGAAGATTCAAAGCTAGAAAGCTTGAATCTTTCATGTTCTTGAAGGATTCAAATCAAAGTTTGAATCTTCAAGATATAACAAGATCAAAAAGCTAAAAAGCTTGATCTTAAGATGATGATGATGATGTCGTGTAGAAGAAGAAAAGAAGAAAAAGAAGAAGAAGAAAATTTAAAACTTATAATTTTTAGTGTGAGAAAGACTATAGAGAGAATTATAGAGCAAGTGTGTGTAAAATGTGAATGAAATCGAGTGTGAAATGGGTGAAATAAGCTTGATATATATAGTGGTGGAGGGTGGTGGTGGCCATGGGTTTTGGGGGGACAAGAGGGGGACAACTTTTGCTTTTTGCTTAGTGGTGGTGTAAAGGTGGTGCTTATTATTGGGATCCCACGCAACATGTGTGGTAATGGTTAACAAAAATGCTAGTATGTTAGCTCATATTAATGGGTTTTTGTCCTACATCTTAATGGGTCATAAACTTATTAAAATTGGGCTAACTTAAGAGTCCATTAGCTAGAGTAGGGTGTGCTTAAGTCCAATAAGATAGAAAGTCCAACAAGACTAACTAGTGAGCATAAGTAAATTACTAAGCGTAATTAAGCAACCAATAAGCCAAGTAATTGTCATTAGAAAATAACAATTAGTATTATGTAGTCATAATATTCCAATTATGACAAAGTTAAACGTGTACCAAAATACATAGGTCGTTCTAAACGTCAAGTGACACTAACGGTCATAAAAGCATTCGAGGATCAAGTTAAGTAGCTAAGTACTTAATAACACGTTCTAAAATATAAACGAAAGTAATCAACATGAAATAAGATCCCAGAATATAATCTAACACAATACGCACAAATACGCAGTTTCGTGAAAGTAACAAGCACAAATATAAGTCAAAAAAGTCGGTTCGTTACATTACCCACCTGTTAAAGAAAATTCCGTCCCGAAATTTTAAGCTGAGGTTGATGGTAGAGTTGTGAAGAGGTGAGGATACTCCTGCTTCATCAGATCCTCTCACTCCTAAGTAAACTCGGGTCCTCGTTTAGTATTCCAACGGACTCGAACGATTGGAATCATGTTGCATTTCAACGTTTTGACCTCACGGTCCATAATTTCAACAGGCTCTTCTACGAAGTGGAGTTTGTCATCAATCGTAAGCTCGTCAAGAGGTATGATAAGTTCTGGTTCAGCAAGACATTTCTTCAGATTCGACACGTGGAAAGTGGGATGAACTGTGCTCAACTGAGTTGAAAGATCCAAACGGTAAGCAACGGGTCCAACAAGCTCCAAGATTTCGAAAGGACCAATATATAGCGGATTAAGCTTCCCACGCTTTTCGAAACGGATTACACCTACTTGGAATTCGCGATCTTTACGTTTAAGGTCGGCATAGCTCTTTTGACGATCACGGGCAGTCTTGAGCCTCGCTTGAATTTAAACAATCTTCTCGGTTGTCTCTTGGACGAGTTCGGGTCCGATGATTTGCTTTTCACCTACTTCGGCCCAACAGATATGAGAACGGCACTTGCGGCCATACAAAGCTTCGAAAGGTGCAGCCTTAATGCTCAAATGGTAACTATTGTTGTAGGAGAATTTGGCTAGAGGCAAATGCTTCTCCCAAGCTTTTCCAAAATCAATAACACAAGCTCATAACATGTCCTCCAAGGTTTGAATAGTTCATTTACTTTGTCCATCAGTTTGCGGGTGATACGCGGTACTCATATCTAAATGTGTTCCCAAAGATTCTTGCAAAGAACGCCAAAATCTAGAAGCGAAACGGGCATCTCAGTCGAAAATAATCGATAAGGGTACACCGTGACGAGATACAATTTCCTTTATGTATAGTTGCACGAGTTTCTCCATCGTATCAGTTTCCTTCATGGCTAGAAAGTGAGCAGATTTGGTAAGTCGATCGATAATGACCTAGATGGTATCATAACCGCCTATCGTCTTCGATAGCTTCGTGATGAAGTCCATCGTTATTCATTTCCACTTCCATTATGGGATTTCGGGTTGCTGAAGTAATTCGGATGGCCTCTGATGTTCGGCTTTTATCTTTGAACAGGTTAAACACTTTTCGACGTAAGTAGCAACATCCCTCTTAATGTTTGGCCACCAATATTGCTCCTTGAGGTCGTGGTACATCTTACCAGCTCCTGGATGAATCGAATATCTTGACTTGTGGGCTTCATCGAGAATTTGGCTTCGTAAGTCCCCATAACTAGGCACCCAAATTCTTTCAGCAAAATATCGGAGTCCAGTTTCCTTAACCTCGAATTGAGAGACGAGAATGTTCAAGTGCTCATGAGAAATATTATCCTCTTTGAGAGCCTCATCTTGTGCTACACGGATTTGGCTATTGAGATTCGTGCAGATGGTGATATTCAAGGCTCGGACACGAAGAAGTACCATTCTCTCCTTTCGGCTCAAGGCATCGGCTACAACATTTGCCTTTCCAGGATGGTAACGAAGTTCACAATCATAGTCGTTCAACGTCTCGATCCACCATTGCTGTCTCATGTTCAGTTGCTTATGATCGAATTTGTGTTGGAGGCTTTTGTGGTCGGTGAAGATTGTACTTTTGGTTCCATATAGATAGTGTCTCCATAGTTTGAGCGCAAAGACCACAGCTCCAAGCTCGAGATCGTGAGTCGTGTAGTTTTGCTCGTGAATCTTCAGTTATCGGGAGGCGTAAGCAATAACCCTCTTCCGTTGCATCAATACACACCCAAAACCTTGTCGAGAGGCATCACAATACACAACGAATTCATCTCTGCCTTCGGGAAGGGATAAGATAGGTGCGGTGGTTAACTTCTGCTTCAGGGTTTGGAATGCCGACTCTTGCTCGGTTACCCAAACGAACTTCTTCCCCTTGTGAGTTAACGCGGTCAAGGGACGTGCAATCAGAGAGAAACCTTCGATGAATCTTCGGTAATAACCGGCGAGGCCTAAAAATTGGCGGATATGAGTAGGAGTAGTGGGGGTTTCCCACTTGCTAATGGCTTCGATCTTTGCGGGATCGACTTTGATACCTTGGCTACTAACAACATGGCCAAGAAATTGAACTTCCTTCAACCAAAATTCACACTTGGAGAATTTGGCATAGAGTTGCTCTTTCCTCAAATGTTCTAGCATGATTCGAAGATGTTGCTCATGTTCTTCTTCGATTTTAGAATAGATTAGTGATCGGTGTCGAAGGGCCGGTCAAAAATAGCCTAATTACTCCACTTTAGATAGGGTAAGCAGGATTCGTTCCACGGAAAGTTATGCTTAACTAGCAAGCAATTTCAAGATTGGTTTATTTGTGATTAACTAAGATTAACTAAAGTAAAGACTAGATTAACAATTACTAAGCAAATGTGAACTTTGAGTATTTAAGAGCATAAACAATGAACTAAACGAAAAGGTTGTAATCAATTGGATGGAAGCCTTTATTCCTTTACAATCCCAATTATGCATGCACTAGTTCAACAAATCCTTATGCTATCAAATTATCAACTAAACCTCATAGACAAGATGAAACGACCCGTCCAAATTACTATAAACGCAGTACGTTCTCATTGGTTCCGTAGCGTGGTATTTGACCTCTATATGATACGTTTTAGAAAATATTGCATTCGTTTCATAAAAAGCACATCATTATTATACATAATGCGTGTTTTAAACAAGTGGCGATTATTTAAGAAATAATCCCCAAAATACATCGGTTTCCAAATACTACACACGTGACGTAACAGTCGAATATAATAAATGACAAAGGTTTTATTGAATGCAACACTTTTTTTAAATAAAAGTATGAGACTCCATGCACAACTTGCTCAGATAATGCAACAGCGGATGACTTTCTTAAGGACCTGAGAATAAACATGCGTAAACAGTCAACACAAAGGTTGGTGGGATATATAGGTTTATCATCGATATAAATATAGACCACGAGATTTCATAGTTATAAATATATGTACACTCGCAAGTGTATAAAAGTATTCTATAAGTTGTTGAGCGCTTCGGTAACCATACTTAACCATTAATGTAGCATATTCCCTTTATTATGAAATCTCCCTACACTGTACCAAGTGTAGTAAAAACGAAGTACTATGCAACCATTTACGATAATAGAGCGACTAGCCCGGTTGGGGTTGTCAAACCCGATAGATCTATCAATAGGATTCACGCTTACATGCTCTTACAACATGTAAATATTAGTTACCAAGCTATTAGGGAAAAATATGCAAAGTGGTACAACTCAACGTAGAATATATTTTAAGTACTTATGTCCATGGCGTAAAACATAAAATGCATGTCTTCTCATCCCAAAATATTTTTAGAGTTTAAAAATGGGACTATATACTCACAGTAGTAAAAGTATATTAATAATAAGTTTTCAACTTATTAAAAATATGACCGTCGTCCTTGGATTCACGAACCTATAACAATAATAACGATTCAGATAATAATACGACATATGAATAAAATAAAGCAAGTTCATAGAATACTTATATATTAATTTTTAATATTTTTTTGTTAGTAGTCCTTTGTTAGTAGTCCAAAATAGTCCGAAATGTCCAACAGTCCAATAATCGGTACTATATAATCTTAGAATTACCCCACGACGTATTGTATACGTATTGTCTTTGCATCAACCCAGAGATGTATTGTATACGTATTGTCTTAGAATTTATCAAGACGTATTGTATACTTATTGTCTTAGGATTTATCAAAACTTATTGTATACTTATTCTCATGGAATGTACCAAGATTATCATATATATACAATGTCGAAATTAACTAAGATTATAATATTTTGTTATACTAATGATAACATGTCCAAATATATATAGTATATAGGAAAAGTTATCAAGGATATGGTTAATATAGTTTTTACAATATAAATTTCGTCCATACAACGTTAATTTTAGCAGATTTTGTTTTGCTCGCCAAATATTCATTACAACTCCGTTTAAAGTGAATCAAATTGCTATGGATTCCTTAAGAAGTTAATTTTTCAAAACCAATTCGAAAAGTTCAGCCCATATATTAATATTCAGAGTTTTACCCTCTTTTTGTGCCGGTGGACAGATTTGGAAGAATCCCGGCACCCACCCAATATATGATTTTTGATAAAATACTTCCACTTTGTCTAAAATCATGAAAAAAATACTGGAAGTCTTATTTACATATATTAACATATTTCCAAAGTCTTAGCCTCGAACTCAAAGTCTAAGATAGATGTTTAATTCCCAACCCAAAACAGCCCGCTTTTTACCGAATGGAGATTAAACGATATATGTTAAGTTTCAAGGTGTTCTTCATATGTACAAGTTATAAGTTCTTATATTAACTTAATATAACATCATAATACATATAAATAAGTGTTATTAGAGTTAAGTTAGAAAGATTAGATTAGTTTTTCAAACAAGTTTAGAATCAACTAAACTATGTTCTAGTTTATAAACTCTTATATAGATAGCTATAAACATATGAATTGAACAAGAATTTAGGCAAGGTTAATACCTTGATTTTGAAGCTTGAACTTGCTAGAAATAGATGAAGAACAAAGAAAGGGATACTAGAACTAGAGAGAGTATGTGTGCGTAAGTAAACATGAAGTAAAAATTAGAAAATGAAATGGTAAAAATTTGATCAAATATGGTGTCTTTATATATACTAGTTGTAATTTGTTATTTTGTGAAAAATATCTAGTATAAGTTAAAAACCATTAGATCATCCATGACATATTATTCCATTATTGAAAATTTCTATTGGTATATACCAATTGTAAGTACTTCTAGAAGCTGTGTATAATACGGGTAAAAATACAGTATGAATGCGAGTAGAATTCTTGAGGAAATTGAACGGAAATACGAGTATAGTTATCCTTTATATGTATTGGTATATTATAAAGTGTATTCAATACTTGTAAGGATGTATTTACACTCGTAATATATTATATGTAAATACTTTTTAACATAAGTTAATTACGTCGTTTAAATAGTAATATATATATATATATATATATATATATATATATATATATATATATATATATATATATATATATATATATATATATATATATATATATATATTGTTTGAAAACTCTTTAAATTAGTAGTATGAAAATATATATATAATACTTTGTTAATATACTTAATGAGATATTTAATTATCATATTTTCAAGTTAAATATATATAAATCCATATATACACACAATAATTAAACAATTAAACAATTAAATCAAGTTATGACATTCGTGAATCGTCGGAATAAAAGGGTGACCAAAAGCTTGTGTAAAACTCTTTCTGGAGGTTCAAGTTAAAATTCATTGCTTATCAAGTCGGAATTATATAAAGATTAAGTTTAAATTTGGTCGGAAATTTCAGGGTCGTCACAATACTTACGCGTTAAAGAAATTTCATCCCGAAATTTGATCGAGGTCGTCATGGCTAACAATGAGAATGTTATTATGACGAATATAAGTTGATTCATAGGGTTTTATCATGATTGAGAAATATGGATAAAATAATTCGATTACTCGAAACGTATGAGTGAAGCTATCGTAAAAGAGTGAAATGAGAAAATAGGGATTCATCTTATCTTTTGATGTCATCACGGTTGATCTCCGGATTAAAGAAAATATTTATAATCTATATAAGATTTGATTCTTCGGCGATTAAGGAAATTATGATCCTCTTCGATTTAATGCAATAATCTATCTCGATTTCTCTGTCGGATATTTTACTATAAATCAACCTCCTACGTTTCCTTATTTCCACATCTCCCATCTTTTATACTTTTTTCCTTTCTTCGTACTTCCAAAACATTCGTCAATATGCTCCATCCAGTTTTAATTCTTGATATATTCTTGACTATCACATCTGTCATTCTTCTTTTTTATCTTCCACCGGAGGAATCCGTTTATTTCTACTATGCTTTTGGGTTTATAGTGTTCTTAGTTTTCCCGTGTCTTTATATTGCTATACGCATCGATATACACGGTTTGTAATTTCTGCGTTGTCTTCGTGCTTATATTTTTCCTTATATTTTGGAGTTTCATGCTTCCGTCTTCTTTTCTCGACTTCAAGTCAAGCGAGTAATGGTCTAGAATTCATAGATATAAAATTTAGAATGAACATAGCTAATGCTCTAAGAGAGAAATTGTAATAGCACAATTTGACTTGTGAAATTATCAGAATCCAAAGGAAAAGATAGAACTATCAATAGAATATGTTCTTGATATATTTAGAGATTATATTGAATGTAAGAGTCATGTAACATGGCACATGATGACGTTATGGTCTGTGAATCATTACGTTCCATTTAGAAACTCAGCATGAATTACTGTAATATAATCACGTTAATCAAGTGTCATTATATTATACTAACTCATGCTTCAGTTCCTAACATTACTTCAAAAACATTCATACTTTACACTCAGAGGTTTCAGATATTTAGAAACTAAAACAGTTTTCTTTATGATGTGATACAGATAACGCGAAGGAATAAATGATTTCAGATAAGAATGGTTATGAAAATATCTTCAGAAATATGAAGGATATTTATAATGGAAGATACGATGGTATCTTAGAATATTTAAAATAAGAGGATGATGAAGAATATTGTTCGCAAGGGTTTTAGAGTAAGGAGCAAGGTATTTGCTAAGGATTTTAGCAGACACCGAATCATTTGGATTCTTTGAAGGTAGATTTCGTCCTTGTGATTTGCCCACAGCCTCCTTCAAGGTTTGCTCAATCCGTTTTCCAGTTCCAAACCTTCTCTTTTTCTGTGCTTTGCTAACACAATATTCTTTATCATCAACTTTTGACTGTTACAGTTATCTACAGTTTCTGCTGCTTCATTCAGCTTTTTCAAAACTTCATAGTACTGATTCGTAGGCTGAAGTGCTATTCCGGATTTCAGAATTATAATTCCAGGAAATAACATTATATGTATATGCAGAAATAATGTGAGATTCAAGAATAATTATTGATGCTTCCTGGGGTTTGGTATGACAATTATTGTTACAAGATGTAGATGGGTACATGACAAGGTTTTATAGTGATCTTTCAGATAGATTTAAGTCAAAGAGCAATAAAGTTGCTGGTAAGCTTACTACTAATGTGGTGGAATATAAAAGGTTCCCCAGTAATAATGGCGAAAAGACAACGTATATATCAAGGTTATAATAAGGCTACTCCGGATGAAAAGTCGAAGTTGTCTTTTTGGAGCTGTGATAAAATTCGCTATTTTGAAAAGGGATTGTAAAGTTATTTTGGGTAATAATAATGCTAAAGGATCTGACACGGATACGTGTTGAACCTTTGCTTAGGTTCAAGTGTCCTTCGAATGCATATCTATATGCATATATTCTTCGTATGTATCGTGTGATTGGTTCATTCTCTCGATTGTTCCTTAGTTGAGATGTTTTCAAGAATTTTGAAGGGTTTAGATGTAGGTTGTCATCGTCAATATCCGTATAATGAATTCGTCGTGAATCTTGAATGATACGAATATCTTTATGAGTTCTGTGAATGAAAGTGATGTTCTAGTATAGTTTGAATTTAAAGTGTGATTTTGAAGGATGCAGGAATTTAAGATTGATGGCACTTCTTAAATCTTGACTTGGATTTTGAACTGTCAAAATCAGAATATGTAATTGAATTGGTATGGAAAATGGTTGTCTTGAATTTTGTAAAATGATGTATATTGCTATGAAAGGAGAGAGTATAATTAACGATTGTCGAAACATCATTGAAAATGTATAGTGTAACATTTTAATATGAACTTAAGTATTTCTCGGGTATTACCTACCCGTTAAAATAAAATTTCACAAGTAATATCAGACATAACAATCGAGGCAGATTGCGCATTTAATCAAAGGAAATCTTAATTTCCTTAAATTTTGAAGAATCAAATCTTATTTAGATTATGAAGATTTTCTATTCCTTAAATTCCGGAAATCAATCGTTACTACGTCAAGAGATAAGACACATCTTTATTCTCCATTACGATAACTTCTCTCATACGCTTCGAATAATTAGATTGTTTTATCCATATTATTCAACGGTGATAAAAATTCTATTTATCAACTCATATTCGTCATGAAAACATTTTTATTGTTAGCCATGACGACCTCACTCAAATTTCGGGACGAAATTTCTTTAACGGGGAGGTACTGTGATGACCCGGAAATTTCTGATCAAATTTAAACATAATCTTTAACGTTTCTGACAAGATAAGCAAAGTCTATGAAGTTGAATCTCAAAATCTTGAACTATTCAATTACCCCTCGATTGTTCTCAATGATTCGCGAACAATTATATGTAAATAGATACATATACTATAACTTGAAAACGTAACAAAGTGTTAAGTAAACGATACTGTGCATTAAACATATTGGTTTGATTATCTGATTGATATATTTAACTATAAAGTCAAAAGATTGTGCTAAACGATTGAATTAAAAGATATTTACTGAGTCCCTTAAAGATTATGATATTATTACGGGTCTCTGTTGTAAGGTCCACGTTGATTTGGGAAATCATTCATTTTTAACAGTATTCGGAATTAATGGTAAAGTGTTTGTTTAAATAACGTAATTTGGACACATACAATAATAAGGAATATTAACTGTTAGAATTGAATCTATGAACAACTTGCAACGTATATTTAGAACGTGTTTAAGTATATTGAATATATATTTATGAATATATAGCTTCAGGTTATTTGAAAACAATAATAACATTCAGTTATTGATTCAATTGATATTTAGTTATGTTAATTAGAACGTTTGAGAAATAAACGATGACACATAAAAGAATTACATGAATTTAAGTTTAAATGTATAAACAATATGCGATATAACAATTTCAAATGATTTTAAAATGTATTTTAATAAATAGCGAGACAATGATTTATAGAAGTAAATGACCAAAACACTCGAAAGTTTAAGATACACTTTAAGTGATATAATTTAGGGATAATTTAAGGCTATATTTTGACAAAGGTACGTGTCCCAAAATATAAATTACAAGTTTTCTCAGCGTACGAAGGGACACTCGAAAAACCGGAACCGGGACATAAGTCGAGTGATGACGTACGACTTATCGGAACAAAAATTTCAAGTCAACTATGCACGAGAATATAATATAATCTATAATTAATTAATATAAATTATATATATATATTATATATTAATAAATAAATATGTCGACAAACAAGAAAATAAAAGTTTGTGAGCTGGATCAGAGGGCCATGCGATCGAATGGCCTTGAAGCACAAATACCATGCGATCGCATGGGGTACTTTTTCAGGCCAAGTCTTTATAAAGCGATCGAATTCAATTTTTATGATATATATTTCTTTCATCTTACACTCCGTATAACTTATTTATATTATTATTATTATTATTATTATTATTATTATTATTATTATTATTATTATTATTATTATTATTATTATTATTATTATTATTATTATTATTAAGATTAATATTATTATTAATCTTATTATTATTAGTATTATTAATATTAATTAGTATTATACATAAAATACTACGACGAGATTATGAGCGTGTCACTTTCAAAATGGTTTTCAAGCGGGATAGAGCTAAGGAAATTATGGGTTATTGCCAAGGAGCTTATGGGTAATGTTCGGGGGTATATTTGTGAATCAAACCTAGTGTTTATTATCTTCGTTACGTCTACGTACTTTCCTACAATATTGAATCTCAATACTGATACGTAAGCACTCATAATTTATCTTTTATATATTAATTGTGTATCCATGTCTAGTGCTCGAGTATATATATTTATACATGCTTGTATGCTAATTTTTTCGCTAAACAGTTTATAATGAATCACGAATTAAAAACATATATTACTGGTAAAAGGTATATGATATACATATTTTTGGAAAGCTGGCGAAAAATCAATGACTTTTCATTTAGATATCGAATAGTTTCGATGAACGGATTAAAAGATATGATCAACTGAATTATGATTGATGATAATTGAAATTGCTTTTGAATCTTCAATTAAGATTTAAACAATTTGTTTACAAGATTGATAAAATGGATTTTTAAATATTATCAGGCGAGTAAATGAATCCTTATATAAGGTACGTCTCGTTTGTTGAACTATTGTCAAAATTGACTTTTTGAAACAACTTTGGATAACTTTTGTATGTCGATATCGAGCATTAGGATTATGATACACTATGACCTGACCTAGCTTGATAGACATTTATTGACCAACATATGTTCTCTAGGTTGAGATCTACGATTATTTGATATTCCGAGTTTCAGTCACATTTTGGTGAACGACTTTATATGCTGCTGAGGTGAGTTTCATTGCTCCATTTTTAATTGCTTTTGCAATATATTTTTGGACTGAGAATACATGCAATTTATTTTAAACGTAATGGATACAAGTACATATTTAATTCTACACTGAGTTTAAACCGAAAATCAATTAGCTTTGGTAACTAGTAACTGCCAGTACATAGGATGTGGACTGGTGGGCGCGAATAACAGTATATGGATCCATAGGGCTTGACATCCCCGTCCGAGCTAGAGTGCTAGCCTTTTAACGGACGTGTGTTATTTGAGTTTAGGACACGATGGTTTGCGTGTATTAAAACGAATGGGGTATTTATCATTATAACGTTAAAGTTTAGTTACCAGGGTGCTCTGTTATGTAGAATCTATTGATAAACGTTTCTGGATGAAACAACTGAAATCTTGTGATCCACTTTTATATACAGATTATGCGAAACACTAAAACTATGAACTCACCAACCTTTGTGTTGACACTTGTTAGCATGTTTATTCTCAGGTTTCCTAGAAGTCTTCCGCTGTTTGCTTATATGTTAGACAAGCTATGTGCATGGAGTCGTACATGCATATTTTTCAAGGAAACGTTGCATTCACCAAATCATCACCATGTATCTTATTTTGACTGCATTGTCAACGGAAGTACTATTGTAAACTATTATTTACGGTGATTGTCTATATGTAGAAATCATCAGATGTCGAAAACCTTTGATTTAAATATTCATTTATGGTGTGCCTTTTCAAAAGAATGCAATGTTTACAAAATGTATCATATAGAGGTCAAATACCTCGCAATGAAATCGATGAATGACGTGTTTGTCCATATGGATTTGGAGCGATCGTCACAGTTGGTATCAGAGCGTTGGTTTTAGTGAACCAAGTCTTGCATGAGTGTGTCTAACTGATAGTTGTTAGGATGCATTCGTAAGTCTGGACTTCGACCGTGTCTGCATGTTAAAAGTTTTGCTTATCATTTCTTGTCGGAAATTACCTGCTTATCATTCATAGTCTAGACACGTTTTACTGCATTGATTGCATAAATAGTGTATAGATAAAATTCATATCTTAGCGTATCTGTTACTGTAAACTTTTCCTGACATCTTCCAAAAATTTCTCCGTGATTTATGGAATTTGGTATTATATATACATATGTAAATTATGTATTGAAGAATACCAAACTAAATTCTATAATCTAATTCATATCAAAAATCATCTCCCTAATTATACAAGATGGATCCCGTATCTAGTTCAAATTCCTTAAACTCTGACAGCTATTCCGATATGGATATTCACCTGAATTCCGAAGACAGTGTAACTGGAATGGATTAACCAATTAGCCATCATCTATTCTGGATGAATTGGGGATGGGTTCGTAGCTTACTTAATTATTAGAGACAAGTAGAAGGCGATCCCTTCCATCCACCACATTGCCCTCTTGGCGAAGAACCTGAAGCACTTACCGGCGAACCTATTCGAGACACCATTTTCTCTCTCATTTCCAGAGTATCTCGTCATGACCATATACTATCTCAAATTCTGGATCTTATTCGTCCGCTCGTCCGAACCGCCAATCATCCCGGTGTAGCAGAAGAAGTCAACGAGCTTCGCGCTGACGTTGATTACATCTCCAATTCTGGATCTTCGAGAAGTGAGGGTGAAAATGGTGTTACGAACAGGTTCACCGGTAAGTGCATCAGGTTCTTCGCCAAAAGGTGAATTCGGTTAGTGGAAGGAATCGCCTTCTGCGTGTCTCCATTGATTAAGTCGACTACGAATCCATCAGGTGAATTGGCGATGGATGATTGGTTGATTCATTCTGCTGACGTTGCTTCCGGAGCTTAGATGACTATCCATTTGGAATAACTGTCGGAATAACTGTCGGAATCCCAGGGACTCGAACTAGTTAAAGGATTCATCTCGTACGCTCAGATGAAGGATTTTTGATAAGAAATAGATTATAAGATGTAGATTAGTATCCTGCAATACATAATTTACATATGCATATGTAATACTAAAATCTCATAAGTTACGGAGGAATCTACGAAAGCTGTCAGGTAAAGATAACAGTAACAGATACGCTAAGATATGAATTAGCAGATACGCTAAGATATGAATTTTGAAATGCAACGTCTTTTGAAATATGTCATGAATGACTCCAAGTAATATCTTTAAAATGAGCTAATGCACAGCGGAAGATTTCTTTCAAACCTGAGAATAAACATGCTTTCAAGTGTCAACTAAAAGGTTGGTGAGTTCATTATTTTAACATAAATAATCATTTCCATCATTTTAATAGACCACAAGATTTTCATTTCTCATAAATATACGTTCCACACATGGAGACAAAAAAATATCATTCATATGGATTGAACACCTGGTAACTGACATTCACAATATGCATATAAGAATATCCCCATCATTCCGGGATCCTCCTTCAGACATGATATAAATTTCGAAGTACTAAAGCATCCAGTACTTTGGATGGGGCTTGTTGGGCCCGATAGATCAATCTTTAGGATTCGCGTCAATTAGGGTGTCTGTTCCCTAATTCTTAGATTACCAGACTTAATAAAAAGGGGCATATTCGATTTCGATAATTCAACCATAGAATGTAGTTTCACGTACTTGTGTCTATTTTGTAAATCATTTATAAAACCTTCATGTATTCTCATCCCAAAAATATTAGATTTTAAAAGTGGGACTATAACTCACGCATATAAATATTGTAAAACAGTTAATAAAGCATTTGCATATATTCTCAGCCCAAAAACGTAAAGAGTAAAAGGGAGCAAATGAAACTCACGCATATAAATATTGTAAAACAGTTAATAAAGCATTTGCATGTATTCTCAGCCCAAAAACGTAAAGAGTAAAAGGGAGCAAATGAAACTCACCGTATTGTATTTTGTAGTAAAAATACATATAACGACATTGAACAATTATTGGGTTGGCCTTGGATTCACGAACCTATATCATTTGTATATATATTAACACCAAATAGTAATAGAACAATTTTATATATTATTATTAATAATATACTTGTTATATTACATGTTATATAGATAGGTTTATATTTAATCTATATATTTTATATAACTAATACTTATCAGATTGAATTTTAATATAGTAATTACTTATTAAAATATTATTTAGTATAATATGTAATATTGATATTAATGTAGTTATGTTTTATGTCATGAATATATTTTATATAGAAAATCTTTATTTGATATATATTAATAATACTAATACTAATAATGATAATAATAATGATAATAGTAATGATAATATTTATAATAATAGTATTAATTTTAATAATAATAATGTTGATAATAATAATACTAATTTTATAGTAAAAGACACTTTTCATAATAATTTTAATAATAATGTTAGTTTTAGTAAAATGATACTTTTAATAAAAATGATCATTTTTAATGATAATGATGTTAATACTTGCCCAACTAGCAACCCAAGAAGGATTCTGTTATATCTAAAAAAATATGTGCCCCGCCTAGTATCTGTAACGACCCGGAAATTTTCGACCAAATTTAAACCCTAATCTCTATATGTTTCCGACACGATAAGCAAAAACCTGTAATGTTGAGTCTAGAAAGTTTGAAATCTATATTTGAATAATTAGTTACCCTTTGACCAAGCCTGACGATTCACGAACAATAGTGTGTAAATAAAAATGTGACTATATATAATGTAATATATAAATAATGAGGATTTATCATATTATATAATTGGTGAATATAATATAATTAATAAATTGTAACATATTAAACATAGGTTTAGGTATAAATAATGTATTAGTAATATTAGCAGTATTAATATTAATAATATTAACAATAATAAAAAAATATTTGTACCTTTACATAGGGTGAATATATATATATATATATATATATATATATATATATATATATATATATATATATATATAAATAGATAACATATGAAAGTGGAAATTTGATATATATATATATATATATACATAAATTGATAAATTATTATTACTATTATTAGGATAATTAGTATCATTTTTTTTATGACATTATAGTTATATATTTCACAAAAATCATTACTATTATCATTAATAATAATATTATCATTATATTTGTATTACAATTAGATAAAAAGATATTATTATTAATATTATTATTATATTTCTATTAGTGGTAGTGATTTGATTAAAATTTATAGTATTTCAGATTTGTTAACAAACTAATAAAAAAAAAAAACTAAATTTTATAGAATATATATCGTGATATAAAACAGATATATATAAATTACTTAACTAAATGCGGATTAATATAGATATATACATGTACACAGGTGGATACAGATATACATATAATTACAGATAGTGTCACGTTTTTTTTCTGTTTATTGATTTCTTTGTCCTTCTGTTCCCTTGTGAAAACTGGTCGGCACTCAGCACTCTATAAAATCAGTTACATGCCACGTGAAACCATCTCCTGCCTTCCATCTCTATCTTCTTCAATTACCTTATCACTACCATCCCACATTCATTTTCATCTTGTTCCTATTGAACGAGATTAACAACAAAACCACCACCATGAACTCTTATTGCTGTTAATGCTACGACTACTGTTTCCGTCTTCAACAACCTGCACGACACCACACCACAATCGTCACCAATTACGCCTAATTAAATTCCCGTTTATTGTTTGTTCGATCATCATACACCACCAGGGTTGCAAACATTTCGAAGAACCCATCACTAGCCTTTCCCTTCTTTGTTTCCATCAAAATTCATCACGTATCAAGACCACCAATGGAACCTGCTGTAAAACTCCAGCTAAGCAACCTTCGAACATTACCACTCTCTTCATCTCTACTATTAAATATTCGATCACCATCTTCGGTTTAAAAATGAAACCCACAATCACCTTTTGTCACCGGATTCCATCACCACCTTTATCTAAAAACTACCACCATAACCAAACCCACTCACGAACACCATCTCTTGAAACCTGCAACTGCAACTACACTCATTTTTCTGTTACAATTGATCCACAAACATCCAAGAACACCACGTAAAAGCTGCTATTGCTAATACTTCCTGTTTCATTTATTTTCTTTCTTGACAAACAACAATCAAAACAGATTAAATGGGGCTGCTATTGCTACTGTTTTGCAGCCTAAACCCACCCTCGAAACCACCATAAACACCTTATCAAAACCTATTTAGCCGATCACATATGACTGCCACTTAATTACTTTTCAATCAAATAACACATACCACTGTTTCTTCTATATTATTCACTATTGCTGCAATTAAAACCGAAACCACAAGCAAGTCGTTAACTATAGTCGATTATCACAAAACCCTTCATGAACACAATTTATTATTGCTCGTGTTCAATCCAATTGAAAGTACAAAATATATATAAAGATGAATAAGATGATGATGGCATTAATAATGGAAGCAACATGCCACTTTATGTCGACATTCAAAACCCCACACACATATTTTTTTTATTTGATTTCGTTGGCAGACAATTGGGAAAACAAAGTCGCTGTGATATTTGTCTTGTACTCCCTTGTTCGGTTTCTAATTTATTCGAAAAAGAACCAGACAAGTTGATTGAATGTTGGATTTTGTTAATTATTACTTGGGCCACGAATTGTTGGGTCTATTAAATATAATCAGACAAGTAAAATGGGTTTTGCAATCTGGGCCGAAACAATATAAGCCTTGTTGGGCCGTTTGTGATTTAATTGAATTTACAAAGAAAAAGGAAATTTCAGTAGAAAGAACGGGTTTAATAAAGTTTAATCTCGAACTAAAACAGAAAAATAGAATCAGAGGGATGGTTAAGGGTGTAAGTGGTTAAGTAAGAGATCAAGGGTTCGAGCCTAGGCATAGGCTTTTATTTTTGGGACTTTTCTTGAAGGTAGTTTACTCATTTTAGCTATTTTATCATTACAATTATTATTATTTTTATTATTATTATTATTATTAATATTATTATTATTATTATTTTGAAAATTAACATTGTTATTAAAAAGTATCATTTTTTTTATCATCTATATTAAAAGTATCATTTTATCTCTATTATCATTATCATTATTATTAATATTATTTATATAATTACTAATATTATTTTAGTATTACTATAATTTTAATAAACAAACGATATATGTATATGTATATACAAAAATATATTTACTACATGTAACATAACAAAATTTATATTTTTATTTATTTTAAATATATAAAATGAATACATGAAACATATAGATTACAAAAAAAAAATGATATAATTAATAAAGTTATATACATAAACTTGATCGATTATCATCATATGTGTTAACATACATATAAATGATATAGGTTCGTGAATCCGAGGCCAACCTTATACTTGATCAATGATGTTATATGTATTTTTACTACAAAATACATTAGGTGAGTATATAGTCCCTTTTAAACTTTAAATATTTTTGGGCTGAGAATACATGCGCTGTTTTTATAAATGATTTACGTTATGGACACAAGTGATTAAAAATGATATTCTGCGGATTGATGTGCTAGGTAATTTAGTTATATGTTATAATAGCATGTAAGCGCGAATCCTAAAGAGAGATCTATCGGGTTTAACACCCCCATCCAGTAGGCTGCACTAGACATAAGAACTAGTGGGCGGATGTTTAGTACTTCGAGGATTATTTATACACTTGCGAGTGTACATATCCATCTTTGCGAAGATGACTTATTATATTATTGTTAAGGTTGGTTACTGAGGCCTCAACATAAGCAGAATGATTTTATACACTTGCGAGTGTATTATATTTTTATATATGAAATCTTGTGGTCCATAGTTATAACGCTGCTAGCATCAAACCTATATATCTCACCAACTTTATGTTGACATTTTAAAGCATGTTATTCTCAGGTACGAAATAAGTCTTCCGCTGTGCATTTGCTCATTTTAAGGACATTACTTGGAGTCGATCAACGCAATGGACCAACTGTTGAAGACTACGTCCGGGAAGATTAGGACCGGTCGTTAAAGTTGGTATCAGAGCGGCGGTCTTAGTGAACCAGGTCTCCCATTAGTGTGTCTGACTAGTAGTTGTTAGGATACATTAGTGAGTCTGGACTTTGACCGTGTCTACATGTCAACAAGTTTTGCTTATCATTTCTAGTCGGAAACCATCTGCTTATCATCCTTATGGAATTGCCTGCTTATCATTCATAAGTCTAGACACGTCTTACTGCATTTACTGCACTGATAGTGTATAGACAAAATTCATATCCTAGCGCATCTGTAGACTTGCTTGTCATATGCCGTAAGTTCCTCGGTAGGCTATGAAATCTTTAGTATTATATATAGATATTCTATGAAGTTAAAATATCATCCGATATCTGAAAATCATTTCACATCGAAGATCCCTCCCAATCACCAAATTGCTCATTTGGCGATGAACCTGAAGTACTTACCGGCGAACCTGTTCGAGAAACTTTTTTTTCTTTGTCATTTCTAGATTATCTCGTCACGATTATATACTATCCCATATTTCGAATCTTATTCATCCGCTCGCTTCAATCGTCGATCATCCCGACATAATATAAGAAGTTAACGAACTACATGCTCGAGTAATGGCTTTGGAGAATCTAGTGCGGAGGTTACAAGCACCAACAACATAATCCGTACCACCATCATCAACGCCGACAATACTCTTATCACCCTCAACCACAACCGCGTCGTAAACTTCAACATCATAACCTGTACCTCGGATATCAACCTCACATGCCTCAATATCACCATCTGTACTTCGAGCATGATCTCCATTCTATATATCGTTCTACATCAATTATCTTCGCTCTACGTATCGTTCTACCTCATTTATCTTCGTTCAACAAGGCGATTATATAATCTCTAATGTTTTAGAGAATATGTAATTTAGTATTAACGATAAATCAAATGAGTTTAATACCTTATTGACTCATTAAATTCATGATTACATCCGATGAAATTGTAATTAAAAATTCTTTCGTACAAACTGTTAATGATGAAAA
Organism: Rutidosis leptorrhynchoides; assembly: GCF_046630445.1. Classification (NCBI taxonomy): domain Eukaryota; kingdom Viridiplantae; phylum Streptophyta; class Magnoliopsida; order Asterales; family Asteraceae; genus Rutidosis; species Rutidosis leptorrhynchoides. The sequence continues at coordinate 554,866,516 of NC_092334.1, forward strand.
TATTTTAACGGGTGGGTAGTACCCGAGGAATATTTAGAATTCACATTAATAAGTTACACTGTACATTCTTCGAATCTGATTCAACAATTATTTACTATCCTACTTACAACTACCAATACACGTATCCGTTCACCACAGAATAACCATTTCTATTCAAATTTCATATTCGGATTTTGACCTATCAGAATCCAACAAGTGGCATAAAGAAGAAAACATTGGACAAAATAAAATTTGTTAGAAACAGACGAGTTAAATAAATTGAAATATTGTTAGGAATCCACGCTAACTGTTCCTAGCTAACTGTTCCCGGCTAACATTTAATTTATTGCAATTTACATTCTCGCAATTTTATTTATCGTCATTTAATTTCTGTTATTTACTTTTACGCACTTTAAATAACGGGACACGTATACAAGGTTTCGACTTATCATATTGACCCATCTATATATATATTTCAGAACAACCATAGACACTCTATATGTGAAGGTGGGAGTTGGCTATACAGGGTCGGAGTTGATTCCAAAATATATATATACTTTGAGTTGTGATCGACACTGAGACCGGTACACGGGTCACGATACGTATTATTTAATTTGAATATTATATATTAAATTATATATGAATATATTGGATCATTGGACCATTGGACAATTTGACTGCTAACTTTGGACAATTAAAATGAATTAAAATATTGATTATAACATATGAAACTAAACTAATCTTCAAGTTTGCCACTTGATTCTATCTTAAACCTTATTCGTATCTTGGCGATTACAATTCGCATTCACAACTTTTCATGAATCTTAAAAATGTCTCGATCGAGAAGTTGAACCAGTCGCACCTCGTCTACGGAAGAAAGATTCATGCATACGGTTATGCACCTGAAAACTCTCGGAAACTGAGTCAACACGTAACAGTGTAAATTCCTTTAGTGTTATTATTACCCAAAATAACTTTGCAATTTCTTTCCAAATTAGCTACTTTTATCACAGCTCCACTTTGACTTCTCAGTAAAACTAGTCTTATTATCATCTCGATATAAATATGTTGTCATTTTGCCGTCGTTACTGGAGAACCTTTCACGACATTATGTACCAGCAGCTCGGCATCCTTCTGACGGAATCCGCAAGTCGTATTTTGAAAATCTGGCAGGACTTCTCCAGCTATACTTATGACGTTTATCTCTAAGAATTTCATACCCTGAATGTGAAGTTTCTGAAAAACGTCTTGAACTATGAAGTAGTTCTTGAAATGCTGACAAAGCAGCATGTTGTAGAAGGTCTTAATGGCCAAAAAGTTGACGATAAAGAATGGAGTATTGGAAACACTCAATAGAAAATTCAGTACCGAAAGGTGGATTACGTGAAATTATGAAGGAACCCGTAGACGAATCACAAAGAATAAGTTTGACTTCAAAAGGATCCAAACGATTCAATGCCTGCTGAAACCGTTAGTAAGAACCCTACTTCTTATTCAAAATATTTCCAGATAATATTCTTCAACATCATCTTATCTTAGATATTATAAGATATCTTCATACCTTCCGTTAAACATATCCTCCATATTTCTGGAGATATTTTCACAATTATTCTTATCCGAGATCATTTATCTCTCCGTAACATCTGCGTTACAACATAAAAGAAACTGTGTTAGTTTCTAAGTTCTAAAACCTTCGAGTTTAAAACAGGAATGTTCTGAAGCAGTGTTGGAAACTGATACATGAATTAGTATAATATAATGAAACTTGATCAACTTCATTATATTACAGTAAGTCATGTTAAGTTTCTAATGGAATGTGATGATTTACAGTACCGTCATCATGTGCCATGTTACACGGCTCTTGTATTCTATCCAATCTTCAAATATATTAAGAACACATCGTCTTGATAGTTCCATCTTTCCAGGATATTCTGGTAATTTGACAAATCAAAATCGTGTCATTACCATTTCTTTCTAATAGTATTAGCTAGGTTCATTCCAAACTTCATACCTACGAATTCCGAATCATTACTCGCTTGACTCGAAGTCGGGAGGAGGAAACAAAAGCATGAAGCTCCGAAAAATAATGAAGAATATATAATCTCAAAATTTCAAACCGTGTATATCAATGCCAATAGCAATATAGAGACATGGGAGAACTAGAAACACTATCACCGCAAAAATATAGTAGAAGTAAATAGATTCTTTTGGTGGTAGATGAAAAAGAATAATGACAGATGTAAAAATTAAGAGTATATCAAAGATCAGAATGAGATGGAGCATATTGACGAACGTCTCAAAATAGGAATTAAGGAGAAAGAGTAGAAGATGTGAGTTGCGAAAAATAAGGAAAACGAAGGAGTGGATTTATAGTAAAGTATCCGACAAAGGAATCAAAACAGATTGCCACATTAAATCAAAGAAGATCCCGATCACCGAAAAATCAAATCTTATTACGTAAGATTTTCTTTAAATCCCTTAAAATCCGGAAATTCAATCATAATCACGTCATCGGTTAAAACGATTCCATATTACACATTTCATTCTTTTGTGATAGCTTCACTTGTGCGCTTCACATGATCAAATCGTTTTATCCATATCTTCCATTAATGATAAAACTCTAGTATTACCTCATATTCGTCATGAAAACATTCCTATTGTTATCCATGACAACCTCTACCAAATTTCGGGGACGAAATTTCTTTAACGGGTGGGTACTGTAACGACCCGGAAATTTTCGACCAAATTTAAACCCTAATCTCTATATGTTTCCGACACGATAAGCAAAAACCTGTAATGTTGAGTCTAGAAAGTTTGAAATCTATATTTGAATAATTAGTTACCCTTTGACCAAGCCTGACGATTCACGAACAATAGTGTGTAAATAAAAATGTGACTATATATAATGTAATATATAAATAATGAGGATTTATCATATTATATAATTGGTGAATATAATATAATTAATAAATTGTAACATATTAAACATAGGTTTAGGTATAAATAATGTATTAGTAATATTAGCAGTATTAATATTAATAATATTAACAATAATAAAAAAATATTTGTACCTTTACATAGGGTGAATATATATATATATATATATATATATATATATATATATATATATATATATATATATATATATATATATATATATATATATATATATATATATATATATATATATATATATATAAATAGATAACATATGAAAGTGGAAATTTGATATATATATATATATATATACATAAATTGATAAATTATTATTACTATTATTAGGATAATTAGTATCATTTTTTTTATGACATTATAGTTATATATTTCACAAAAATCATTACTATTATCATTAATAATAATATTATCATTATATTTGTATTACAATTAGATAAAAAGATATTATTATTAATATTATTATTATATTTCTATTAGTGGTAGTGATTTGATTAAAATTTATAGTATTTCAGATTTGTTAACAAACTAATAAAAAAAAAAAAAACTAAATTTTATAGAATATATATCGTGATATAAAACAGATATATATAAATTACTTAACTAAATGCGGATTAATATAGATATATACATGTACACAGGTGGATACAGATATACATATAATTACAGATAGTGTCACGTTTTTTTTTCTGTTTATTGATTTCTTTGTCCTTCTGTTCCCTTGTGAAAACTGGTCGGCACTCAGCACTCTATAAAATCAGTTACATGCCACGTGAAACCATCTCCTGCCTTCCATCTCTGTCTTCTTCAATTACCTTATCACTATCATCCCACATTCATTTTCATCTTGTTCCTATTGAACGAGATTAACAACAAAACCACCACCATGAACTCTTATTGCTGTTAATGCTACGATTACTGTTTCCGTCTTCAACAACCTGCACGACACCACACCACAATCGTCACCAATTACGCCTAATTAAATTCCCGTTTATTGTTTGTTCGATCATCATACACCACCAGGGTTGCAAACATTTCGAAGAACCCATCACTAGCCTTTCCCTTCTTTGTTTCCATCAAAATTCATCACGTATCAAGACCACCAATGGAACCTGCTGCAAAACTCCAGCTAAGCAACCTTCGAACATTACCACTCTCTTCATCTCTACTATTAAATATTCGATCACCATCTTCGGTTTAAAAATGAAACCCACAATCACCTTTTGTCACCGGATTCCATCACCACCTTTATCTAAAAACTACCACCATAACCAAACCCACTCACGAACACCATCTCTTGAAACCTGCAACTGCAACTACACTCATTTTTCTGTTACAATTGATCCACAAACATCCAAGAACACCACGTAAAAGCTGCTATTGCTAATACTTCCTGTTTCATTTATTTTCTTTCTCGACAAACAGCAATCAAAACAGATTAAATGGGGCTGCTGTTTCTACTATTTTGCAGCCTAAACCCACCCTCGAAACCACCATAAACACCTTATCAAAACCTATTTAGCCGATCACATATGACTGCCACTTAATTACTTTTCAATCAAATAACACATACCACTGTTTCTTCTATATTATTCACTATTGCTGCAATTAAAACCGAAACCACAAGCAAGTCGTTAACTATAGTCGATTATCACAAAACCCTTCATGAACACAATTTATTATTGCTCGTGTTCAATCCAATTGAAAGTACAGAATATATATAAAGATGAATAAGATGATGATGGCATTAATAATGGAAGCAACATGCCACTTTATGTCGACATTCAAAACCCCACACACATATTTTTTTTATTTGATTTCGTTGGCAGACAATTGGGAAAACAAAGTCGCTGTGATATTTGTCTTGTACTCCCTTGTTCGGTTTCTAATTTATTCGAAAAAGAACCAGACAAGTTGATTGAATGTTGGATTTTGTTAATTATTACTTGGGCCACGAATTGTTGGGTCTATTAAATATAATCAGACAAGTAAAATGGGTTTTGCAATCTGGGCCGAAACAATATAAGCCTTGTTGGGCCGTTTGTGATTTAATTGAATTTACAAAGAAAAAGGAAATTTCAGCAGAAAGAATGGGTTTAATAAAGTTTAATCTCGAACTAAAATAGAAAAATAGAATCAGAGGGATGGTTAAGGGTGTAAGTGGTTAAGTAAGAGATCAAGGGTTCGAGCCTAGGCATAGGCTTTTATTTTTGGGACTTTTCTTGAAGGTAGTTTACTCATTTTAGCTATTTTATCATTACAATTATTATTATTGTTATTATTATTATTATTATTATTATTAATATTATTATTATTATTATTTTGAAAATTAACATTGTTATTAAAAAGTATCATTTTTTTTTATCATCTATATTAAAAGTATCATTTTATCTCTATTATCATTATCATTATTATTAATATTATTTATATAATTACTAATATTATTTTAGTATTACTATAATTTTAATAAACAAACGATATATGTATATGTATATACAAAAATATATTTACTACATGTAACATAACAAAATTTATATTTTTATTTATTTTAAATATATAAAATGAATACATGAAACATATAGATTACTAAAAAAAATGATATAATTAATAAAGTTATATACATAAACTTGATCGATTATCATCATATGTGTTAACATACATATAAATGATATAGGTTCGTGAATCCGAGGCCAACCTTATACTTGATCAATGATGTTATATGTATTTTTACTACAAAATACATTAGGTGAGTATATAGTCCCTTTTAAACTTTAAATATTTTTGGGCTGAGAATACATGCGCTGTTTTTATAAATGATTTACGTTATGGACACAAGTGATTAAAAATGATATTCTGCGGATTGATGTGCTAGGTAATTTAGTTATATGTTATAATAGCATGTAAGCGCGAATCCTAAAGAGAGATCTATCGGGTTTAACACCCCCATCCAGTAGGCTGCACTAGACATAAGAACTAGTGGGCGGATGTTTAGTACTTCGAGGATTATTTATACACTTGCGAGTGTACATATCCATCTTTGCGAAGATGACTTATTATATTATTGTTAAGGTTGGTTACTGAGGCCTCAACATAAGCAGAATGATTTTATACACTTGCGAGTGTATTATATTTTTATATATGAAATCTTGTGGTCCATAGTTATAACGCTGCTAGCATCAAACCTATATATCTCACCAACTTTATGTTGACATTTTAAAGCATGTTATTCTCAGGTACGAAATAAGTCTTCCGCTGTGCATTTGCTCATTTTAAGGACATTACTTGGAGTCGATCAACGCAATGGACCAACTGTTGAAGACTACGTCAGGGAAGATTAGGACCGGTCGTTAAAGTATCGAACCTGCGACCTCTCGGTAACTGAACGCCTCTCCTATCCACCCTTCTGTCGACTGTTTTTCTGATTTAAACAGTACTTAAATATTTATAACTAGTATGATTAATTTTTAGTTTTCTTCTTCCCCATCTAAATTCCAAATCGACATATCATAACCAATCCTCTGGCCCAGCAAGAAAACTAGTACTGTCCAGCAACTTAAATAATTATACGACCCAACTATTAATCCATGTAACCACTTATCATACGGATATCCCATGCAAAAAAAAAAAATATATAACGGCTCAAATGTAAAACAAAAACCTTCGGTCCATGTGCTAACCTCTCAATTTAATTCGATGGTATTTTAAAAAGTGGTTTCATTTATTTAAAACAGAAAAAGGAAGTAGTTCTTGAATGGTTTAATAAAGTATAACAAGTGGTTACTTGCCATTTGCTTTTGTCGATCATAAAGAAAAACAAGGAAAAAAAATATTCCGCATCCTATGCCTTTTAACTTTAGTAAATTAAGACTCCTCATGTAACCCACTATCTATCATTATTGGGAAGTGAGGTATCTCCTATAAGGATTATTGATATATATATGGATGACTTGTTTCTCGGTTAAGAATAACGAAAAGAAAGAATATTCAAGTGGAGGTTCATGGTTCGGCTGGAAACAAACGAAAACAGAATAAAATATTCAGCAGCGGTTAATTCGATATTACCTTATGGGGGTCCTTGTCGACTGCAACCGGAAGAAAAGAAAAAAAAATAATCGTAGCAGCAGTCTTACCGAATATAGAGGAGCGTATAGCAGTTTAATGGTGGCGGGTTTAGGTGTAAATGAAGACGGTGGTGTAGGGTTTCAAATGGTGGTATAAGGTGGTTTGTAATGGCGAACCCAAAGTGATTCATGATGGAGATGATATTCAAGTGGTAGTGTTCTTCGTTTGTAACAACTCTAAGGTGGAAGTTTAAAAAGGGTTTTCGTTGATGGTTTTTTTTTTTTTTTTTTTGAAACAGAAACAATTATCGTGTAATAGTTATGTTGATGATCAAAATGGGGTGAGGGTTTGGACGGTTTTATGGGTTCACGAAAAGAGTAAATAAATATAGAAAGGTAGTGAACGATGGTAGTAATCCTAACGGATTTCCATTAATGGTGATCGGGGTTTGTGGGTTATGGATGTTGAAGTCGATCACAAAATAAGTAGAGGTAGCCTTTCATGTATTACAAGAAGAAGAGTAGGAGACATGATCCATTGGCGATTTGTTTTAAATATAAAATGGAAGTATTCACTACCAATTTGATGATATTTGTTTACTGATCGTGGTTTACATAATTAGATTTCCTTCAAATGGCAGTGATAGGTTTTATATATATTAAAGTAATAATATAAGTAATATAATAATAATACTTTTAAATCCATGAAGAATTAATGTGTACAACTAGTAAATTAAATAGTATAGCAGCCAATGTTTTGGTTTATTGCTCAATGTATCGAGTAGGAGGAAACAGATAAAATAACAAATCATATTTAAAAAAAAAAAATTTAGCTAACTGATTTGGATTTTCTGTTTTGGATGGAATATAAATCGTACCAATTTGTAACTCATTAATAGTATTATGGTAACTTTAAACAGATTCATTCCCTTTACTGAATTTATTAATTTTTATAATTATTATATATAAATAATGGTAATAATAATAATAAACAATATTACTAATACAAAAATATATATATATATATATATATATATATATATATATATATATAAATAATTTTTGTTAGTAATAATAATAATAGAAATATAAATATTTAAAATAAATAAAAATACCAAAATAATAACATTAAGTATGATACCAATAATAATGATATTTAATACTATTAAAAATGATAATAAAAATACTATTAATGATAATAATCCTAACACCATCTTAATTATAATAATATCTATATCATTACAGATACTAATATTATTAGTAACAATACTAATATAACAAGTATATATATATATATATATATATATATATATATATATATATATATATATATATATATATATATATATATATATATATATATATTAAATGTTTAGCATTTATACTTTACAATATCATAACAATTATTTGGATGAATCATATATATGGATTTTTTTTTAAGAATATCATATATATATATATATATATAATTTCATATGGTAGTAACTTAATTATTTTACTTATGATTTTACATTTTAATTCAAATGATCAATGTGTACATTATTAATTTAAAACATCATATATACACTTGTATTTATATTTATATTTATATTTATTTTTAGATATTTATTTCCACGTAATTGTTCGTGAATCGTCGGGTATGGTCAAAGGTAAGATGAATACATAAACACAGTTCACAGTTTTTGAGATTTCAATATTACAGACTTTGCTTATCGTGTCGAAATCATATAAAGATTAAAGTTTAAATTTGATCGGAAATTCCCGGGTCATCACAGTACCTACCCGTTAAAGAAATTTCGTCCCAAAATTTGAGTAAGGTCGTCATGGCTAACAATATAAAATGTTTTCATGACGAATATGAGTTGATGAATAGAGTTTTATCATTATCGATTAATATAGATAAAAAATTTGATTACTCGAAGAGTACGAGTGAAGCTATCATAAAAGATTGAAATGAGTAGGTATAGATTCGTCATATCTTTTGACGTAGATAGGATTGATTTCCAAGTTCCAGAGATTTGGAGAAAATCTTCGTAATAAGATTTGATTCTTCGGTAATCAAGGGAATTAGGATTCGTTTTAAATGCGATCATCTGTTTTGATTGCTCTGTCGGATATTTTACTATAATTCCACCCTCTTTGTTTCTTTATTTTCCACATCTCACACCTTCTATTCTTTCTCCTCAATTCGTACTTTAAGGCATTCGTCAATATGCTCCATCCCGTTCTGATCCTTGATATAATCTTAACTTTTATATCTGTCATTCTTCTCTTTCATCTACCGCCAGAAGAATCTATTTACTTCTATTATACTCTTGGGTTTATAGTACTTCTAGTTCTCCCATGTATTTATGTGGCTATATGCATCGACATATACGGTTTATAATTTCTGAGTGGTTGTTGGGTTTTATATCTTTCCTTATATTCTGATTTCCCTGCTTCTGTCTTCTATAATCCTTATCATCCACAGTTAATGTCCTCTCATATTTGCTACGGTTTATATCCCCATTTACACTTCGAAACTTCCTTCTTTCGTTTCCTCTTCTTGCCATTAAGCATCGCATATAATGGTCCAGAATTCGTAGGTATGAAGTTTTGGATGAACACAGTTAACATTGTAAGAAGGAAATTGAAATAGCACGATCTTGATTTGATAAATTACCAGAATATCCGGAAAGATAGAACTATCAAGAAGATATGTTCTTAATATATTTGGAGATTGGGTAGAATGTAAGAGTCGTGTAAATGGCACATGATGATGGTACTGAGGATCATCACGTTTCATTAGAAACTCAGCATGAATTACTGTAATATAATGACGTTGATCAAGTGTCATTATATTATACTAACTCATGCATCAGTTCCCAACACTACTTCAAAAACATTCATATTTTAAATTCGAAGGTTAGCAGAATATAGAAACTAAAACAGTTTCCTTTATGATATAATACGGATAGCTCACAGAGATAATTAATATCGAATGAGAATATTTATGAAGATATCTTTAGAAATATTGAGGATATTAATAAAGAAAGGTACGATGATATCTTAGGATTTCAGAATCAATTTGTGATGAAGAAATTCATTCGTGCTGATTTAGAGCGATTAAGGAGCAAGGTATTCGTTAATGATGTCAGTAGGTACTGAATCATTTGGATTCTTTGAGAGCAGGGTTAGTCTTTGTGATTTGTCCACAGCCTCTTTCATGGTTTGCTTAATCCGTTTTCCAGTTCCAACTTTTCTGAGCTTTGCAAACACACTTATTCTTTATCTTTATACCTTCGACGGTTAAGGTCATGTACAGTTTTTGGAGTATTGATTTGTAGTCTGGGTGCTTGTCAAAATTTCAGAGTGGAAGATCATAATTCTAAGAGGTGAATGTTATATGTATGCATATAACTGTTGGTGTAGTAACGCTACGAGATTCTGAATACTGATTGCTAGTTCTCGGTAATTGGTATGGTAATTCTTGTTACAAGATGTGAATGAGTATATGAATAGGTTTTAACGAACAACTATAATGGTTCTTCGGAGAGACTTAAGTCAATGAGTAATGAAGTTGCTGCTAAGTTTTCTGATAATGTGATGGGGTGTAAACGGTTCCCCGGTAACGATGATGAAAGGCAAACTTATAAATCAAAGTTATAATATGACTAATCCGAATGAAAAATTGATGTTGATTTGCTGGAGCTGTGACAAAATTGACTAATTTGGAAAGAGATTAAAAAGTTATTTTCGGTAGTAATAACGCTAAAGGAAATTAGCACAGCTCGCGTTAAACGTTTACTCAGTTTCCGAGAGTTTTCTGGTGCATAACTATACGCATCAATCTTTTCTTCCGTAGATGAAGTGCGGTTAGTTCATCCTCTTGATTGAAGTGTTTCCAAGAATCACGAAAGATTTGAACGCAGATTGTAATCGTCAAGATACAAATGAGGTTTAAGATGAAAATCAAGTGGCAAACTTGAACTATTGTTTAGTTTCATATGTTATAATCAATATTTTAATTCATTTTAATTGTCCACTGTTGGTAGTCCTCAGTTGATTAGTCCACAGTTAGCTAGGATTTTTGTTAGCGTAAATTCTTAACAAAATTTCTTTCATATTGTTAATTAGTTTGTTTCTTAATCAATTTTTATTGTGTCCATTATTTCTTCATTATGCCACTTGTGGGATTATGATAGGTCAAAATCTAAATATGAAATTGAATGAAAATGGTTATTCTGCGGTGAACGGATACGTATAACGGTGGTTGTAAGTAGGATAGTAAATGACTGTTGAATCAGATTCGAAGAATGTATAGTTTAACTTATTAATGTGAAATCTAAATATTCCTCGGGTATTACCTACCCGTTAAAATATTTTCATCATTAACAGTTTGTACAAAAGAATTTTTAATTATAATCTGTATGAAAATATATATACATATATATTTTCTTCAGATATAATCATGGATTTAATGAGTTAATATGATATTAAACTCATTTGGTTTACCATTAGAACTAGAATACATAATCTCTAAAACATTTAGAGATTACTTAATCGTCATGAAGAACGAAGATAATCGATATAGAACGATACGTAGAATGATGATTATACTCGAGGTACATAATTAGATGTTGAGGTGTATGATGTGAACTTGAGTTGTTGGTGGTACTGGTATTGATGTTGGTGCTGGTGATGTTGCTGAAGCTGGTACTTTTTGCACCATATTCTCCAAATTGATTACTAGAGCGCGAAGTTCATTGACTTCTTGTATTACTTCGGGATGATTGTCGGTCGGAAAGAGCGGATGAATAAGGTTTAGAATCTGAGTTATGATATAGTCGTGGCGAGATATTCGAGAAGTGAGGGTGAAAATGGTGTTACGAACAGGTTCACCGGTAAGTGCAAAAGGTTCTTCGCCAAAAGGTGAATTCGGTTAGTGGAAGGAATCGCCTTCTGCGTGTCACCATTGATTAAGTCGACTACGAATCCATCAGGTGAATTGGGGATGGATGATTGGTTGATTCATTCTGCTGATGTTGCTTTCGGAGCTTAGATGACTATCCATTCGGAATAACTGTCGGAATAACTATCGGAATAGCTGTCGGAATCCCAGGGACTCGAACTAGTTAAAGGATTCATCTCGTACGCTCAGATGAAGGATTTTCGATAAGAAATAGATTATAGGATGTAGATTAGTATCCTGCAATACATAATTTACATATGTATATGTAATACTAAAATCTCATAAGTTACGGAGGAATCTACGGAAGCTGTCAGGTAAAGATAACAGTAACAGATACGCTAAGATATGAATTAGCAGATACGCTAAGATATGAATTTTGTCTATACACTATTCATGCAGTCAATGCAATAAGATGTGTTTAGACTAAGAATAGTAAGCAGGTAATTTACTAAGGATGATAAACAAATGATTTCTGACAAAAATGATAAGCAAAACTTTTGACATGCAGACACGATCGAAGTCCAGACTTACTAATGCATCCTAACGACTATCAGTTAGACACACTAATGCAAGACCTGGTTCGCTAAGACCATCGCTCTGATACCAACTGAAACGCCCCGTTCTAATCCATCCGGACGAAGTCCATATCGATTATAAACGATTCATAATAGTTGATTACATCGCGAGGTACTTGACCTCTATATGATACATTTTTACAAACATTGCATTCGTTTTAAAAGACAAACTTTCATTTACATCGAAAGTTAACAGACATGCATACCATTTCATAATATCCAAACTATAAATGATTTAATCTGTCATGTACTTAATAATAATCTCTAATGAACTTCAACGACTCGAATGCAACGTCTTTTGAAATATGTCATGAATGACTCCAAGTAATATCTTTAAAATGAGCTAATGCACAGCGGAAGATTTCTTTCAAACCTGAGAATAAACATGCTTTCAAGTGTCAACCTAAAGGTTGGTGAGTTCATTATTTTAACATAAATAATCATTTCCATCATTTTAATAGACCACAAGATTTTCATTTCTCATAAATATACGTCCCACACATGGAGACAAAAAAATATCATTCATATGGATTGAATACCTGGTAACCGACATTCACAATATGCATATAAGAATATCCCCATCATTCCGGGATCCTCCTTCCGACATGATATAAATTTCGAAGTACTAAAGCATCCGGTACTTTGGATGAGGCTTGTTGGGCCCGATAGATCTATCTTTAGGATTCGCGTCAATTAGGGTGTCTGTTCCCTAATTCTTAGATTACCAGACTTAATAAAAAGGGGCATATTCGATTTCGATAATTCAACCATAGAATGTAGTTTCACGTACTTGTGTCTATTTTGTAAATCATTTATAAAACCTGCATGTATTCTCATCCCAAAAATATTAGATTTTAAAAGTGAGACTATAACTCACGCATATAAATATTGTAAAACAGTTAATAAAGCATTTGCATGTATTCTCAGCCCAAAAACGTAAAGAGTAAAAGGGAGCAAATGAAACTCACGCATATAAATATTGTAAAACAGTTAATAAAGCATTTGCATGTATTCTCAGCCCAAAAACGTAAAGAGTAAAAGGGAGCAAATGAAACTCACCGTATTGTATTTTGTAGTAAAAATACATATAACGACATTGAACAATTATAGGGTTGGCCTCGAATTCACGAACCTATATCATTTGTATATATATTAACACCAAATAGTAATCGAACAATTTTATATATTATTATTAATAATATACTTGTTATATTATATGTTATATAGATAGGTTTATATTTAATCTATATATTTTATATAACTAATACTTATCAGATTGAATTTTAATATAGTAATTACTTATTAAAATATTATTTAGTATAATATGTAATATTGATATTAATGTAGTTATGTTTTATGTCATGAATATATTTTATATAGAAAATTTTTATTTGATATATATTAATAATACTAATACTAATAATGATAATAATAATGATAATAGTAATGATAATATTTATAATAATAGTATTAATTTTAATAATAATAATGTTAATAATAATAATACTAATTTTATAGTAAAAGACACTTTTCATAATAATTTTAATAATAATGTTAGTTTTAGTAAAATGATACTTTTAATAAAAATGATCATTTTTAATGATAATGATGTTAATACTAAATATAATAAAAATCCTAGTTGTAATTATAATCATATTAACAATAAATGATACATAATATTTGTATTAGAAATAATAATAATAAAAGTTATAATTAATAATAACAATAATAACAATAATAATAATAATAATAAATAGAATACTACCTTAAATGGTTCAAAAGGCTTTCCAAAAAGAAATTCTTTGGACAGGATTCGAACTCGCGACCACTCGTTCCACCCAAAGACACCTAACCATCGATCTATCTCGCCTTTCTGTTAATTCACGAATTAAATGTATATGACCCATCTATCTGTTTTTATTTTCCTAATCCAATCAATTAGAAACCCTCGTCTTTTGGTTCCCCAACGATACATGCCTGCCACAATCTTACGATCCTACCATTTGTATAATCTTTTTGGTCCAAAGAAAACATAGCAGCCCAACTAACAAGGCCAGATCACGGCCCAATAAATAACAGTTAACTCTCGGCCCGATTAGAAAACACATAAGCCCAACAGCAACTACTTGCCCAACTAGCAACCCAAGAAGGATTCTGTTATATCTAAAAAAATATGTGCCCCGCCTAGTATCAAACCTGCGACCTCTTGGTAACTGAACGCCTCTCCTATCCACCCTTCTGTCGACTGTTTTTCTGATTTAAACAGTACTTAAATATTTATAACTCGTATGATTAATTTTTAGTTTTCTTCTTCCCCATCTAAATTCCAAATCGACATATCATAACCAATCCTCTGGCCCAGCAAGAATACTAGTATTGTCCAGCAACTTAAATAATTATACGACCCAACTATTAATCCATGTAACCACTTATCATACGGATATCCCATGCAAAAAAAAATATAACGGCTCAAATGTAAAACAAAAACCTTCGGTCCATGTGCTAACCTCTCAATTTAATTCGACGGTATTTTAAAAAGTGGTTTCGTTTATTTAAAACAGAAAAAGGAAGTAGTTCTTGAATGGTTTAATAAAGTATAACAAGTGGTTACTTGCCATTTGCTTTTGTCGATCATAAAGAAAAACAAGGAAAAAAAATATTCCGCATCCTATGCCTTTTAACTTTAGTAAATTAAGACTCCTCATGTAACCCACTATCTATCATTATTGGGAAGTGAGGTATCTCCTATAAGGATTATTGATATATATATGGATGACTTGTTTCTCGGTTAAGAACAACGAAAAGAAAGAATATTCAAGTGGAGGTTCATGGTTCGGCTGGAAACAAACGAAAACAGAATAAAATATTCAGCATCGGTTAATTCGATATTACCTTATGGGGGTCCTTGTCGACTGCAACCGGAAGAAAAGAAAAAAAATAATCATAGCAGCAGTCTTACCGAATATAGAGGAGCGTATAGCAGTTTAATGGTGGCGGGTTTAGGTGTAAATGAAGATGGTGGTGTAGGGTTTCAAATGGTGGTATAAGGTGCTTTGTAATGGCGAACCCAAAGTGATTCATGATGGAGATGATATTCAAGTGGTAGTGTTCTTCGTTTGTAACAACTCTAAGGTGGAAGTTTAAAAAGGTTTTTCGTTGATGGTTTTTTTTTTTTAAACAGAAACAATTGTCGTGTAATAGTTATGTTGATGATCAAAATGAGGTGAGGGTTTGGGCGGTTTTATGGGTTCACGAAAAGAGTAAATAAATATAGAAAGGTAGTGAACGATGATAGTAATCCTAACAGATTTCCATTAATGGTGATCGGGGTTTGTGGGTTGTGGATGTTGAAGTCGATCACAAAATAAGTAGAGGTAGCCTTTCATGTATTACAAGAAGAAGAGTAGGAGACACGATCCATTGGCGATTTGTTTTAAATATAAAATGGAAGTATTCACTACTAATTTGATGATATTTGTTTACTGATCGTGGTTTACATAATTAGATTTCCTTCAAATGGCAGTGATAGGTTTTATATATATTAAAGTAATAATATAAGTAATATAATAATAATACTTTTAAATCCATGAAGAATTAACGTGTACAGCTAGTAAATTAAATAGTATAGCAGCCAATGTTTTGGTTTATTGCTCAATGTATTGACAAAGGGAATCATTCAGTAGGAGGAAACAGATAAAATAACAAATCATATTTAAAAAAAAATATAGCTAACTGATTTGGATTTTCTGTTTTGGATGGAATATAAATCGTACCAATTTGTAACTCATTAATAGTATGATGGTAACTTAAAACAGATTCATTCCCATTACTGAATTTATTAATTTTTATAATTATTATATATAAATAATGGTAATAATAATAATAAACAATATTACTAATACAAAATATATATATATATATATATATATATATATATATATATATATATATATATATATATATATATATATATCTAAATAATTTTAGTTAGTAATAATAATAATAATAGAAATATAAATATTTAAAATAAATAATAATACCAAAATAATAACATTAAGTATGATACCAATAATAATGATATTTAATACTATTAAAAATGATAATAAAAATACTATTAATGATAATAATCCTAACACCATCTTAATTATAATAATATCTATATCATTACAGATACTAATATTATTAGTAACAATACTAATATAACAAGTATATATATATATATATATGTATATGTATATATATATATATATATATATATATATATATATATATATATATATATATATATATATATATATATATATATATATATATATATATATATATATATATATATATATATATATATATAAATGTTTAGCATTTATACTTTACAATATCATAACAATTATTTGTATGAATCATATATATGGATTTTTTTTAAGAATATCATATATATATATATATATATATATATATATATATTTATATAATTTCATATGGTAGTAACTTAATTATTTTACTTATGATTTTACATTTTAATTCAAATGATCAATGTGTACATTATTAATTTAAAACATCATATATACACTTGTATTTATATTTATATTTATTTTTAGATATTTATTTACACGCAATTGTTCGTGAATTGTCGGGTATGGTCAAAGGTAAGATGAATACATAAACACAGTTCACAGTTTTTGAGATTTCAATATTACAGACTTTGCTTATCGTGTCGAAATCATATAAAGATTAAAGTTTAAATTTGATCGGAAATTCCCGGGTCATCACATTATGTTCCACCACATTAGCAGTAAATTTACCAACAATTTCATTTATCCTTGACCTTCCGAAAAATCCTTATACTCATTGAAACCCTATCATGTACTCATCCACATCTTGTAACGGTAATTGCCATACCAACTACCGGGAATTAGCAATCAGTATTTTGAATCTCGCAGCATTTTCTACGACAACAGTTATATATAGATAACATTTATCTTCTAGACTTACTTACTTCGAATGTGAAGTTTCTGAAAAACACCCCAAACTGTGAAACTAGTCCTCCGAATTTTGGAAAAATACTGATGAAGCAGCAAAAACTGTAAACGACGTTAACAGTCAAAAGTTTGATGATAAAGAATGGTATGGCGGTAAAGCTGAGAAAAAGAGAAGGTTTGGAACTGGAAAACGGATTTAACAGATCATGAAGGAGACAAAGGACAAATACAAGGACCAAACTCTATATTCAAAGAATCCAAATGATTCACTGTCTGCTGAAGTCATTAGAGAATACCTTGCTCCTTACTCTAAAACCTTTACGGACAATATTCTTCATCATCATCTTATCTTAAATATGCTAAGATATCATCATATCTCCCATTATAAATATCCTCCATATTTCTGAAGATATTTTTCGAAACCATTTTTATCTGAAATTATTACCTCTTCGCAATATCCGCGTTACAATATAAAAGAAAGTATTTTAGTTTCTAAATTCTGAAACCTTCAAGTTTAAAATATGAATGTTTTGAAGTAGTGTTGGGAACTGAAGCATGAATTAGTATAATATAATGACACTTGATCAACGTGATTATATTACAGTAAGTCATGCTGAGTTTCTATTGGAACGTGATAAAGGTTCACAAATCACACCCTCATCATGAACCATGTTACATAACTCTTTCATTCTATATAATTTCTAAATATATCAAGAAAATATATTTCTTGATGATTCGGTCTTTTCCGAATGTTCTGGTAATTTGACAAATCAAGATCGTGCCATTACAATTCCCTTCTTAGAACATTAACTATGTTCATTTCAAAATCCATACCTACGAATTCTGGACCATTATTCGCTTGACTTGAAGTCGGGAAGAGAAATTGAAAGCATGGAGCTCTGAAATATAACGGAGAATATAAAGCCCGATAAAAACACATAAATCACTAACCATGTATATCAATAAGTATTGCAACGTAAAGACATGGGAGAAATAAAAATACTATAAAGCCAAGAGTATAGTAAAAGTGAATAGATTCCTCCGGTGGCAGATGAAAAAGAAGAATGATAGATATGAAAGTTAGGAGTATATCAAGAATCAGAACTGGATGAAGCATTTTCACAATCTTTTGGAAGTATTAAATAAGGAAGAAGATTATAGGAGTGGTGAAAATAAATGAAACGAAAGAGGTAAATTTATAGCGAAATATCAGACATAACAATCGAGGCAGATTACGCATTTAATCAAAGGAAATCTTAATTTCCTTAAATTTCAAAGAATCAAATCTTATTTAGATTATGAAGATTTTCTATTCCTTAAATTCCGAAAATCAATCGTTACTACGTCAAGAGATAAGACGCATCTCTATTCTCCATTACGATAACTTCCCTCATACGCTTCGAATAATTAGATTGTTTTATCCATATTATTCAACGGTGATAAAAATTCTATTTATCAACTCATATTCGTCAAGAAAATATTTTTATTGTTAGCCATGACGATGTCACTCAAATTTCGGGACGAAATTTCTTTAACGGGGAGGTACTGTGATGACCCGGAAATTTCTGATCAAATTTAAACTTAATCTTTAACGTTTCCGACACGATAAATAAAGTCTATGAAGTTGAATCTCAAAATCTTGAACTATTCAATTACCCCTCGATTGTTCTCAACGATTCGCGAACAATTATATGTAAATAGATACATATACTATAACTTGAAAACGTAACAAAGTGTTAAGTAAACGATACTGTGCATTAAACATACTGGTTTGATTATCTGATTGATATATTTAACTATAAAGTCAAAAGATTATGCTAAATGATTGAATTAAAAGATATTTACTGAGTCCCTTAAAGATTATGATATTATTACGGGTCTCTGTTGTAAGGTCCACGTTGATTTGGGAAATCATTCATGTTTAACGGTATTCGGAATTAATGGTAAAGTGTTTGTTTAAATAACGTAATTTGGACACATACAATAATAAAGAATATTAACTGTTAGAATTGAATCTATGAACAACTTGCAACGTATATTTAGAACGTGTTTAAGTATATTGAATATATATTTATGAATATATAGCTTCAAGTTATTTGAAAACAATAATAACATTCAGTTATTGATTCAATTGATATTTAGTTATGTTAATTAGAACGTTTGAGAAATAAACGATGACACATAAATGAATTACATGAATTTAAGTTTAAATGTATAAACAATATGCGATATAACAATTTCAAATGATTTTAAAATGTATTTTAATAAATAGCGAGACAATGATTTATAGAAGTAAATGACCAAATCACTCGAAAGTTTAAGATACACTTTGAGTGATATAATTTAGGGATAATTTAAGGCTATATTTTGACAAAGGTACGTGTCCCAAAATATAAATTACAAGTTTTCTCAGCGTACGAAGGGATACTCGAAAAACCGAAACCGGGACATAAGTCGAGTGACGACGTACGACTTATCGGAACAAAAATTTCAAGTCAACTATGCATGAGAATATAATATAATATATAATTAATTAATATAAATTATATATATTATATATTAATAAATAAATATGTCGACAAACAAGAAAATAAAAGTTTGTGAGCTGGATCAGAGGGCCATGCGATCGCATGGCCTTGAAGCACAAATACCATGCGATCGCATGGGGTACTTTTTCAGGACAAGTCTTTATAAAGCGATCGAATTCAGTTTTTGTGATATATATTTCTTTCATCTTACACTCCGTATAACTTATTTATATTATTATTATTATTATTATTATTATTATTATTATTATTATTATTATTATTATTATTATTATTAAGATTAATATTATTATTAATCTTATTATTATTAGTATTATTAATATTAATTAGTATTATACATAAAATACTACGACGAGATTATGAGCGTGTCACTTTCAAAATGGTTTTCAATCGGGATAGAGCTAAGGAAATTATAGGTTATTGCCAAAGAGGTTATGGGTAATGTTCGGGGGTATATTTGTGAATCAAACCTAGTGTTTATTATCTCTGTTACATCTATGTACTTTCCTACTATATTGAATCTCAATACTGATACGTAAGCACTCATAATTTATCTTTTATATATTAATTGTGTATCCATGTCTAGTGCTCGAGTATATATATTTATACATGCTTGTATGCTAAATTTCGTCGCTAAACAGTTTATAATGAATCACGAATTAAATACATATATTACTGGTAAAAGGTATATGATATACATGTTTTTGGAAAGCTGGCGAAAAATCAATGACTTTTCATTTAGATATCGAATAGTTTCGATGAACGGATTAAAAGATATAATCAACTGAATTATGATTGATGATAATTGAAATTGCTTTTGAATCTACAATTAAGATTTAAACAACTTGTTTACAAGATTGATAAAATGAATTTTTAAATATTACCAGGCGAGTAAATGAATCCTTATATAAGGTACGTCTCGTTTGTTGAACTATTGTCAAAATTGATTTTTTGAAACAACTTTGGATAACTTTTGTATGTCGATATCAAGCATTAGGATTATGATATACTATGACCTGACCTAGCTTGATAGACATTTATTGACCAACATATGTTCTCTAGGTTGAGATCTACGATTATTTGATATTCCGAGTTTCAGTCACATTTTGGTGAACGACTTTATATGCTACTGAGGTGAGTTTCATTGCTCCCTTTTTAATTGCTTTTGAATTATATTTTTGGGCTGAGAATACATGCAATTTATTTTAAACGCAATGGATACAAGTACATTCTTAATTCTACACTGAGTTTAAACCAAAAATCCCTTAGCTTTGGTAACTAGTAACTGCCAGTACATAGGATGTGGACTGGTGGGCGCGAATAACAGTATATGGATCCATAGGACTTGACATCCCCGTTCGAGCTAGAGCGCTAGCCTTTTAACGGACGTGTGTTATTTGAGTTTAGGACACGTTGGTTTGCGTGTATTAAAACGAATGGGGTATTTTGTCATAACCCGTCCTTAACCATAAGAACGCGTTAGATAACGTATGATTTCATTGCGAGGTATTGACCTCTATATGAGACATTTTTGAAAGAAAACTGCATATATTATACATTACAAACCATAACCATTATTTTTGTTACAAGCTTAAGACAATAAAAAGAAGATTAACGTTTAGCGATAATCTTCGACTTACAAACTTTACAAATGACGACAACAACACGGTTTCTAGCATATTTTACAGTACAACATCTCGGATATGCAGTTTTATTTTTGACACAAACATGCGTACGCAAGATCCTGGTTAGATCCAACATGATGCAGCGGAAGCTTTAGAAATCACCTGAGAATAGACATGTTTTAAAAGGTCAACATAAAGTTGGTGAGATATAGGTTTAATGCCGGCAGCAATATATATATAGACCACAAGATTTCGTATATAAACAGTTTAATAAAAGTATTCTAAGTGGTTGAGCACTTGGTAACCATACTTAACATTTTCACGTCGCATATTCCCTTTAATATGAAATCTTACTACACCGTACCAAGTGTAGTCACAAAACGAAGTACTGTGCAACCGTTGAATACTGGTCGTCCAGTCCGGTTGGGGTTGTCAGGCCCGATAGATCTATCAACAGGATTCGCGTTTACAATACCGCTGTAAATATTAGTTACCAAGCTACAGGGAAGTATGCCAGTGGTACAACTCAACGTAGAACATATTTTTCAGTTACTTGTGTCCATATCGTAAAACATAAAATACATGTATTCTCATCCCGAAATATTTAGAGTTTAAAAGTGGGACTATATACTCACCCTTGTCTTGATGATATATATATTTTGACTCGGTCTTCCGGTTGATATCACGAACCTATCCATATATAATATATCAATATGTTTTCATTTTAAAACAAACGTTATATATATATATATATACTTGTTATACTTTTAATATTTTGAATATTTCCTTAGTCCGTAGTTAGCATTCCGATGTTAGTAATTCAATTTTAATGGTTCATTTTTAGATGTTTAATATACCCGCAATAAACAAAACCCCCAACGAAATAAATAAAAACCCCCATCGTATATGTATTGGTCGAGATTAATCTTGACCCACGGTACCGGTGTTGTCAAATGACGTGTTGCGTACATAAAGTACCGGTGTTGTCAAATGACGTGTTGCGTACAATCATGGGATCTTATGATTAATCTTCTCGTATTGTTTACGGGTGATCCTGAACCATATAAAATGAAATTATGAGTACATATATATAAAATATCATGTTATTTTAAAAAGATGTGATTTATTTAATTTTCTCCAATTATTTTCGTAGCTAAACTAGTCTTAGATATCCGATCTCGTTTTGGTCATAGTTTCTTCGTTACAACTCCGTTTTCGTTGATTCAACTTGCCACTTCCTTGGATCGAGTCCCTATTTAAGACTATGAACTGTAAATACCTTAGTTTGTATTCGAAATCACAGGTCATAGGTCAAACTTTAGTGAAACTTATGAAGTTAATCATTTTTCCATCATGTAAACAACCTTAAATGATTATTTTTCTAAAAATACTTATACTTTGAGTTAAATCATGAAATTTTTATGTGTTATCATATTCATAGTAAAAATCATTTTTCTAGAAAATAAACCTCCAATTCAAAGTTCAAGATGGTTTTTAATTATCCAACCCAAAACAACCCCCGGTTACACTCCGACGTCGTAAATTCAGTTTTTAAGGTGTTCTTTGAAAAACCAAGTTATACCTTGTTAAATTAGCATATATTTATGTTATATTACAGGTCTTGAAGTATTTTAAAAGTTAAGTTAGAAGGATCTATTTAGTTTGCAAACAAGTTTGAAAACATTCAAACTATGTTCTTGTTGTTAAAATTTTATACCACAAAATAAGATAGCTATATATATATGAATCGAATAAGGTTATGAACAAAGTTACTACCTCAAGTTACTTGGACAAGATTGCTGTAAAAGAGGAGTAAAGACCTAGAACCAAAAGAGTGGTGGAGTTGGATGAAAGATTGGAAGTAAACTTGTGTTCTTGAAAGGATTCTTGAAGTGTTTTTGTAAGGTTTTTCTTATGGTGTTTAAGTGATGTTTTTATGGCTAGATCTTCATGGATACTAGCTGAATGGTTATGGAGTTTCTTAAGAGTGTGTTTTTGGTTAAAGAAATGTGTAGTAAAATGAAAATGGAATGGAGTATAAATGGTGGTGTAAAAGGTGTATAAGTTTGTAATTTTGTGAAAAAATCTTTTAATCATGTGAAATTGTCATACTAGATAACAAAAGTAGTTACCTTATACATAAGGCATTGAACAAGGGCTGGTTAGGTGGTGATTTGATGTGTATATACTAATAGTAAATACGTATAGAAGCTAGGTATGATACGAGTACATATACTCTAGATATACGTATAGAAAATCTTGTGAAAAATGGAATGAGAATTCAAATATAGCTATCTTTTGTGAATATACTTATATTGTTTTATGTATTTAAGTCTTTAAAAGTGATTAAATACATTACATATACGATATATGTATAAACATTATATGTTATAAGTATTTATGTCAAATAACGTTACGTATGGTTATCGTTTTGAAAACTTAAGTTAGTAGTTTCAAAATATACTTATAACTTATTGTTATTAATACAAAATGAGATATTAAAACATCCTTAGATCATGTTAAATATGTATATATACATATATATACACAAACGTATAATTATCATATGTTATATAGTTCGTGATATCATCGGTCAAACTAGACGGTCAAACGTTGTGTAAAACTCTTTTCAAAAACATAAGTCTCAACAATTTGGATTGCTTATCATGTTGGTAAGGTTTAATTTATGTAATTATTAATCTTATAAGTATAGAACAATCGAAAAAGTGCGGGTCATTACAGTACCTACCCGTTAAATAAATTTCGTCCCGAAATTTTAAAATTGTACCTATTTTGCGTCATCGAGAAACAAGTGTGGATACTTTTGTTTCATCTGATCCTCTCGTTCCCAAATAAACTCGGGACCCCTTCGAGCATTCCAACGAACCTTAACGATCGGTATGTTGCTCTGCTTGAGCTGTTTAACTTCACGGTCCATGATCTCGATTGGTTCTTCTATGAATTGTAGTTTCTCGTCAACTTGAATTTCTTCAAGAGGAATGGTGAGGTCTTCCTTTGCAAGACACTTCTTAAGGTTTGAGACGTGAAATGTATTATGTACTCCAGCGAGTTGTTGCGGTAACTCGAGTCGATAAGCTACCGGTCCAATGCGTTCGATGATCTTGAACGGGCCTACATATCTTGGGTTCAGTTTACCCCTTTTTCCAAAACGTATTACACCTTTCCATGGTGACACCTTTAACATAACCATGTCACCGATCTGAAACTCTAATGGTTTCCTTCGGACATCGGTGTAGCTCTTTTGGCGACTACGGGCTGTTTTCAATCTCTCCTTGATTTGTACTATCTTTTCAGTAGTTTCATGTATGATCTCGGGACCAGTTAATTGTCGATCTCCTACTTCATTCCAACAGATAGGAGATCTACACTTCCTTCCGTACAATGCTTCGAATGGTGCAGCTTTAATGCTCGCATGATAACTATTATTATACGAGAATTCTGCTAATGGTAGATACTTATCCCATCCGTTTCCAAAATCGATCACACATGCCTTGAGCATGTCTTCAAGAGTCTGAATTGTTCTTTCACTCTGCCCGTC
The DNA here is from genome assembly GCF_046630445.1 of Rutidosis leptorrhynchoides. Lineage (NCBI taxonomy): Eukaryota > Viridiplantae > Streptophyta > Magnoliopsida > Asterales > Asteraceae > Rutidosis > Rutidosis leptorrhynchoides. The sequence continues at coordinate 554,891,743 of NC_092334.1, forward strand.
CGTTTGCGGATGATATGCGGTACTCATATCCAAACGAGTTCCTAGTGCCTCCTGTAGTGATTGCCAGAACTTTGAGGTAAATCTACTATCACGATCAGATATAATGGAAATAGGTATTCCATGCCTTGAAACAATTTCCTTTATATAAAATCGTAATAGTTTCTCCATCCTATCCGTTTCCTTTATAGGCAAGAAATGTGCAGACTTGGTGAGACGATCAACAATCACCCAAATGGTGTCGTATCCCCAGGCAGTCTTTGGTAACTTCGTGATGAAATCCATGGTAATACCATCCCATTTCCATTCTGGGATTTCTGGTTGTTGAAGTAACCCTGACGGCTTTTGGTGTTCTGCTTTAACCTTGGAACAAGTTAAACACTCCCCAACATATGTTGCAACGTCTGTTTTTAAATTAGGCCACCAATAACGTGTCTTAAGATCTTGATACATCTTTCCAACTCCAGGATGTATCGAGTATCTTGTCTTATGTGCCTCGTTCAATATCAACTTCCTTAATCCACCCAACTTCGGTACCCAAATACGATTTGCAAAATACCGAATTCCATCTTCCCGTACAACAAGTTGTTTCTCGTACTTTTTCATTATTTCATTCTTTATGTTTTCTTCATTGAGTGCTTCTCGTTGAACTTCTTTGATTTGTGAGTTGAGATTCATACGAATTTTTATGTTCATTGCTCGAACTCGAATTGGTTCTCGTTCTTTTCTGCTTAATGCGTCAGCCACCACATTCGCTTTCCCGGGATGATAACGAATTTCACAATCATAGTCGTTTATTAACTCGACCCACCTACATTGCCTCATGTTCAATTGTTTCTGATCAAAAATATGTTGAAGGCTTTTATGATCAGTAAACACAGTGAATTTAACCCCATACAAGTAGTGTCTCCACATCTTCAATGCAAACACGACTGCTCCCAATTCTAGATCATGCGTCGTATAATTTCGCTCGTGAATCTTCAATTGTCGGGATGCGAATGCAATAACTTTCTTCCGTTGCATAAGAACACAACCAAAACCTTGTCGCGAAGCGTCACAATATATTTCAAAATCATCGTTCCCTTCTGGTAACGATAAAATAGGCGCCGTAGTTAACTTCTTCTTCAGTAATTGAAATGCACTCTCCTGCTCAGAGGTCCATTCATATTTCTTCCCTTTTTGCGTTAACGCTGTCAACGGCTTAGCTATTCGGGAAAAATCTTGAATAAACCTTCTATAATAACCGGCTAAACCCAAAAATTGGCGTATCTGCATTGGTGTCTTAGGAGTCTCCCATTTTTCAATGGCTTCAATTTTTGCTGGATCAACCTGAATTCCTTTGCTACTAACAACGTGGCCAAGAAATTGCACTTCTTTCAACCAGAAAGCACATTTAGAAAATTTAGCATATAGCTGTTCTTTTCTCAACAACTCTAATATCAACCTTAAATGCTGCTCATGCTCTTGCTCACTCTTGGAATAGATAAGAATATCATCAATGAAAACGATAACAAACTTATCTAAATATGGACTACAAACTCGATTCATGAGGTCCATGAATACAGCTGGCGCATTCGTCAATCCAAATGGCATGACCAAAAATTCGTAATGACCGTAACGTGTCCGAAAAGCAGTTTTCGGTATATCTTCTTCTTTGACGCGTAATTGATGATAGCCCGATCTTAGGTCAATTTTTGAATAAACACATGATCCTTGCAATTGATCAAATAAGTCATCAATTCTCGGTAGTGGATACCGATTCTTGATAGTTAACTTATTTAATTCACGATAATCTATACACATCCTAAAAGATCCATCTTTCTTCTTAACAAACAAAATTGGAGCTCCCCATGGTGAAGTACTCGGTCGTATGAATCCACGGTCCAGTAATTCTTTTAACTGACTTTGAAGTTCTTTTAACTCGGACGGTGCAAGTCTATATGGAGCACGAGCCACTGGTGCAGCTCCTGGTACTAAATCTATTTGAAATTCTACCGATCTAAATGGAGGTAATCCCGGCAATTCTTCCGGAAAAACTTCAGGAAAATCTCTTGCCACAGGCACGTCGTTGATGCACTTCTCTTTTTCTTTCTTTTTGACTTTATTAACATGTGCTAGAATAGCATAACATCCCTTTTCTAAACACTTCTTGGCTTTCAAACAGCTAATGAGTTTTAACTTTGAGTTACCCTTCTCTCCATAAATCATCACCGGCATTTTATCCTTACAAGGAATGCGAATTGCCTTCTTGGCACACACAACTTCAGCTCCTACTTTGGACATCCAGTCCATGCCGACTATTACATCAAAACTTCCTAATTCTACGGGTATTAAGTCAATTTTAAATGTTTCTCCGGCTAAATTTATTTTACAATCACGGTAAATTTTATCGGCTTTAATTAGTTTACCATTAGCTAACTCAATCATGTACTTAGCATTTAGAGGTAATGATGAACAATTCAATTTAGTGTAAAAATTTATACACACGTAACTTCTATCGGCGCCAGTATCAAATAAAATAGATGCTGATAAGTTATTAATGGTAAACGTACCCGTAACAAGCTCCGGGTCTTCTCGTGCCTCTCTAGCATTAATAACAAACGCTCTTCCACGTGCAGGTCCGCCATTCTGATTCGGGCACTGGATCTTATAGTGACCTTGTTTTCCACACCCAAAACAAGTAATGTTAGCCAAAGCAGTTCTATTTGCGTTGGTGGCAGGAGTCTTGTTACCATTTGCATTTGTAACGAGAGCCTTACAATCTTCAGCAAGATGTCCCTGTCTATTGCATTTAGTGCACAACACACTACAGTAACCAAAATGATGTTTGTGACAACGGTTGCATAAAGGACTTTGTCCTTTGTAACCAAAGCCTGAACCGCTACCCGCACCTTTCGGGGTTTCTGGTTTCTTAAAAGATTGTTGTTGGTTACCTCGATCATAATTTCCATTCCACTTTCTTTTGTTACCTGATACCTTCACATCAGTATTGAATACTTTCTTATCCATGATGACCTGATCCATTAGCTCGTTTGCCATGGTTATAGCTTCATGAATTGTCTTAGGTTTCGATGCTGTAACATTTGCCTTGACCTTTTTGGGCAAACCATCTTTGTACATTTCAATCTTCCGTTCTTCGGTTGGAACCAATTCAGGACTTAGTAAAACTAATTCCATGAATCGCTGATTGTAGTTGGTGATTTCAGTACCAATAACCTTCAGACTTCGTAACTCATCTTCCAACTTCCTAACCTCGTTCCTTGGACAATACTCGTTGATTAACATTGTTTTGAATTCTTCCCAAGGAGTATCATAAGCTACATCTCCTCCTACAGCCTTCACAAAATTTTTCCACCACGTGAGTGCACTATCTTGTAAAGTGCACGATGCATACTTGGTCATGTCCTTTTCAACACAACCACTGATTTTAAACACAGTCTCCATCTTTTCTATCCACCGGGTTAAACCGATCGGTCCTTCTGTTCCACTGAATGATGAGGGCTTGCAAGCTTGAAAAGTTTTGTAGGTACATCCTACACGAGGATTTGGGTTAACTGCAGCAGTTCTTGCAGCCTCGACCCATAACATTCTGTCGTTCACTCGCTGATTGATGAGTTCCTGGATTTCTTGTTCCGTCATTCGGTTCAATCGCGCCATAATCTTCAATAAGAATGAAAAGAAAATAATTATTCACATGGAATATTATAGATGTAGTGTATATTTACAGTACATTATAGCTTATTAATAATATGAACCAGGTATTATTATAAAAGCCTTTTCTTCTTATTAGCGTTTTATAATTATATCTTGGGTAGTACCTACCCGTTAATGTTCATACTTAATAGCTTAGTACAGAATCAATTACTACAATCTAAATAATACTTAACCATGGAAAATTATTGCATTTCATACTTCGCTATTTTACATATGCTTATCTTACATCGAACATTAAGCAAACCACACTAATAATATTATACAAAACATTATATGATCCCATGGTTTAATACGGCAGCGCATCGTTTGGTCTATTTTCTAGGACGTTTAGGTTCAAGGAATGGCCTAACGCTTATCCTAGCTGTCTGCCTATATTTTGGCGGTGGGGCTGAAGAACTGGATGCCGGGATAGAACGAATAGGTATAGCGGGAATAGGGGTGGTAGTGTTGAGTGGAATTGGTGCCACATCATTCTCATTAAACTCGGGATTTGGATTTTCTAATTCACTAGCTTTTCGTTTCTTTCCTTGATTATATTTTTCTTTCGTAATTTCCTCGGGTTCACTTTCCTCTTCGGGTTCACTTTCCGGGTTCCCTATAGTTGGTTCATCCGGAATTTGTGAGTCTTCCCCAAAAATACCACTTTCGTCATCGGATATGTTAATGACTGAAACACAATCTGAAGGTTCTGATTCGGAGTCGCTGAATGTGATAATAAGTTTCGAGCCCGACATCTATCACACAACAACTAACCCATTAGTACTTACATAATATTTACACATAAATTTTAACCAACAGTGATAAGCAATGGTTTTTTTTTTTAAAATCAGACCCGGTCAAAGTCCAGACTTACTAATGTATCCTAACGACTTCTCGGTTAGACACACTAATGCAAACCTGGTTCGCTAAGACCAACGCTCTGATACCACATGTCATAACCCGTCCTTAACCATAAGAACGCGTTAGATAACGTATGATTTCATTGCGAGGTATTGACCTCTATATGAGACATTTTTGAAAGAAAACTGCATATATTATACATTACAAACCATAACCATTATTTTTGTTACAAGCTTAAGACAATAAAAAGAAGATTAACGTTTAGCGATAATCTTCGACTTACAAACTTTACAAATGACGACAACAACACGGTTTCTAGCATATTTTACAGTACAACATCTCGGATATGCAGTTTTATTTTTGACACAAACATGCGTACGCAAGATCCTGGTTAGATCCAACATGATGCAGCGGAAGCTTTAGAAATCACCTGAGAATAGACATGTTTTAAAAGGTCAACATAAAGTTGGTGAGATATAGGTTTAATGCCGGCAGCAATATATATATAGACCACAAGATTTCGTATATAAACAGTTTAATAAAAGTATTCTAAGTGGTTGAGCACTTGGTAACCATACTTAACATTTTCACGTCGCATATTCCCTTTAATATGAAATCTTACTACACCGTACCAAGTGTAGTCACAAAACGAAGTACTGTGCAACCGTTGAATACTGGTCGTCCAGTCCGGTTGGGGTTGTCAGGCCCGATAGATCTATCAACAGGATTCGCGTTTACAATACCGCTGTAAATATTAGTTACCAAGCTACAGGGAAGTATGCCAGTGGTACAACTCAACGTAGAACATATTTTTCAGTTACTTGTGTCCATATCGTAAAACATAAAATACATGTATTCTCATCCCGAAATATTTAGAGTTTAAAAGTGGGACTATATACTCACCCTTGTCTTGATGATATATATATTTTGACTCGGTCTTCCGGTTGATATCACGAACCTATCCATATATAATATATCAATATGTTTTCATTTTAAAACAAACGTTATATATATATATACTTGTTATACTTTTAATATTTTGAATATTTCCTTAGTCCGTAGTTAGCATTCCGATGTTAGTAATTCAATTTTAATGGTTCATTTTTAGATGTTTAATATACCCGCAATAAACAAAACCCCCAACGAAATAAATAAAAACCCCCATCGTATATGTATTGGTCGAGATTAATCTTGACCCACGGTACCGGTGTTGTCAAATGACGTGTTGCGTACATAAAGTACCGGTGTTGTCAAATGACGTGTTGCGTACAATCATGGGATCTTATGATTAATCTTCTCGTATTGTTTACGGGTGATCCTGAACCATATAAAATGAAATTATGAGTACATATATATAAAATATCATGTTATTTTAAAAAGATGTGATTTATTTAATTTTCTCCAATTATTTTCGTAGCTAAACTAGTCTTAGATATCCGATCTCGTTTTGGTCATAGTTTCTTCGTTACAACTCCGTTTTCGTTGATTCAACTTGCCACTTCCTTGGATCGAGTCCCTATTTAAGACTATGAACTGTAAATACCTTAGTTTGTATTCGAAATCACAGGTCATAGGTCAAACTTTAGTGAAACTTATGAAGTTAATCATTTTTCCATCATGTAAACAACCTTAAATGATTATTTTTCTAAAAATACTTATACTTTGAGTTAAATCATGAAATTTTTATGTGTTATCATATTCATAGTAAAAATCATTTTTCTAGAAAATAAACCTCCAATTCAAAGTTCAAGATGGTTTTTAATTATCCAACCCAAAACAACCCCCGGTTACACTCCGACGTCGTAAATTCAGTTTTTAAGGTGTTCTTTGAAAAACCAAGTTATACCTTGTTAAATTAGCATATATTTATGTTATATTACAGGTCTTGAAGTATTTTAAAAGTTAAGTTAGAAGGATCTATTTAGTTTGCAAACAAGTTTGAAAACATTCAAACTATGTTCTTGTTGTTAAAATTTTATACCACAAAATAAGATAGCTATATATATATGAATCGAATAAGGTTATGAACAAAGTTACTACCTCAAGTTACTTGGACAAGATTGCTGTAAAAGAGGAGTAAAGACCTAGAACCAAAAGAGTGGTGGAGTTGGATGAAAGATTGGAAGTAAACTTGTGTTCTTGAAAGGATTCTTGAAGTGTTTTTGTAAGGTTTTTCTTATGGTGTTTAAGTGATGTTTTTATGGCTAGATCTTCATGGATACTAGCTGAATGGTTATGGAGTTTCTTAAGAGTGTGTTTTTGGTTAAAGAAATGTGTAGTAAAATGAAAATGGAATGGAGTATAAATGGTGGTGTAAAAGGTGTATAAGTTTGTAATTTTGTGAAAAAATCTTTTAATCATGTGAAATTGTCATACTAGATAACAAAAGTAGTTACCTTATACATAAGGCATTGAACAAGGGCTGGTTAGGTGGTGATTTGATGTGTATATACTAATAGTAAATACGTATAGAAGCTAGGTATGATACGAGTACATATACTCTAGATATACGTATAGAAAATCTTGTGAAAAATGGAATGAGAATTCAAATATAGCTATCTTTTGTGAATATACTTATATTGTTTTATGTATTTAAGTCTTTAAAAGTGATTAAATACATTACATATACGATATATGTATAAACATTATATGTTATAAGTATTTATGTCAAATAACGTTACGTATGGTTATCGTTTTGAAAACTTAAGTTAGTAGTTTCAAAATATACTTATAACTTATTGTTATTAATACAAAATGAGATATTAAAACATCCTTAGATCATGTTAAATATGTATATATACATATATATACACAAACGTATAATTATCATATGTTATATAGTTCGTGATATCATCGGTCAAACTAGACGGTCAAACGTTGTGTAAAACTCTTTTCAAAAACATAAGTCTCAACAATTTGGATTGCTTATCATGTTGGTAAGGTTTAATTTATGTAAGTATTAATCTTATAAGTATAGAACAATCGAAAAAGTGCGGGTCATTACATATTTATCATTATAACATTAAAGTTTAGTTACCAGGGTGCTCTGTTATGTAGAATCTATTGATAAACGTTTCTGGATGAAACAACTAAAATCTTGTGATCCACTTTTATATACAGATTATGCGAAACACTAAAACTATGAACTCACCAACCTTTGTGTTGACACTTGTTAGCATGTTTATTCTCAGGTTTCCTAGAAGTCTTCCGCTGTTTGCTTATATGTTAGACAAGCTATGTGCATGGAGTCGTACATGGCATATTTTTCAAGGAAACGTTGTATTCACCAAATCATCACCATGTATCTTATTTTGACTGGATTGTCAACGGAAGTACTATTGTAAACTATTATTTACGGTGATTGTCTATATGTAGAAATCATCAGATGTCGAAAACCTTTGATTTAAATATTCATTTATGGTGTGCCTTTTCAAAAGAATGCAATGTTTACAAAACGTATCATATAGAGGTCAAATACCTCGCAATGAAATTGATGAATGATGTGTTTATCCATATGGATTTGGAGCGATCGTCACAGAATATCTATATATATAGAGCAAAAGATTTCATAGATTACGGAGAAATTTATGGAATATGTTAGGCAAAGTTTACAGTAACAGATACGCTAAGATATGAATTAGCATATACGCTAAAATATGAACTTTATCTATACACTATTTATGCAATCAATGCAGTAAGATGTGTCTAGACTAAGAATGATAAGCATGTAATTTTCTAAGGGTGATAAGCAGATGATTTTCAACTAGAAATGATAAGCAAAACTTTTGACATGCAGTTAAGGTCGAAGTCCAGACTCACTAATGCATCTTAATAAATATCCGTTAGATACACTAATGCAAGACATGGTTCGCTAAGACCACCACTCTGATACCAACTGAAACGACCCGTCCATATTACTATAAACGCAGTACGTTCTCATTGGTTCCGTAGCGAGGTATTTGACCTCTATATGATAGGTTTTAGAAAATATTGCATTCGTTTCATAAAAAGCACATCATTATTATACATAATGCATGTTTTAAACAAGTGGGCGATTATTTAAGAAATAATTCCCAAAATACATCGGTTTCCAAATACTACACACGTGACGTAACAGTCGAATATAATACATGACAAAGGTTTTATTGAATGCAACACTTTTTTTAAATAAAAGTATGAGACTCCATGCACAGCTTGCTCCGATAATGCAACAGCAGAAGACTTTCTTAAGGACCTGAGAATAAACATGCGTAAACAGTCAACACAAAGGTTGATGAGATATATAGGTTTATCATCGATATAAATATAGATCACAAGATTTCATAGTTATAAATATATGTACACTTGCAAGTGTATAAAAGTATTTTATAAGTTGTTAAGCGCTTCGGTAACCATACTTAACCATTAATGTAGCATATTCCCTTTATTATGAAATCTCCCGACACTGTACCAAGTGTAGTAAAAATGAAGTACTATGCAACCGTTTACGATACTAGAGCGACTAGCCCGGTTGGGTTTGTTAAACCTGATAGATCTATCAATAGGATTCGCGCTTACATGCTCTTACAACATGTAAATTGTAGTGACCCGAACTTTTCCATGTTTATATATATTAATTGAGATTGATATTTACATGATTAAATGTTTCCAACATGTTAAGCAATCAAACTTGTTAAGACTTGATTAATTGAAATATGTTTCATATAGACAATTGACCACCCAAGTTGACCGGTGATTCACGAACGTTAAAACTTGTAAAAACTATATGATGACATATATATGGATATATATATAGTTAACATGATACTATGATAAGTAAACATATCATTAAGTATATTAACAATGAACTACATATGTAAAAACAAGACTACTAACTTAATGATTTTTAAACGAGACATATATGTAACGATTATCGTTGTAAAGACATTTAATGTATATATATCATATTAAGAGATATTCATACATGATAATATCATGATAATATAATAATTTAAAATCTCATTTGATATTATAAACATTGGGTTAACAACATTTAACAAGATCGTTAACCTAAAGGTTTCAAAACAACACTTACATGTAACGACTAACGATGACTTAACGACTCAGTTAAAATGTATATACATGTAGTGTTTTAATATGTATTTATACACTTTTGAAAGACTTCAATACACTTATCAAAATACTTCTACTTAACAAAAATGCTTATAATTACATCCTCGTTCAGTTTCATCAACAATTATACTCGTATGCACCCGTATTCGTACTCGTACAATACACAGCTTTTAGATGTATGTACTATTGGTATATACACTCCAATGATCAGCTCTTAGCAGCCCATGTGAGTCACCTAATACATGTGGGAACCATCATTTGGCAACTAGCATGAAATATCTCATAAAATTACAAAAATTTGAGTAATCATTCATGACTTATTTACATGAAAACAAAATTACATATCCTTTATATCTAATCCATACACCAACGACCAAAAACACCTACAAACACTTTCATTCTTCAATTTTCTTCATCTAATTGATCTCTCTTAAGTTCTATCTTCAAGTTCTAAGTGTTCTTCATATATTCTACAAGTTCTAGTTACATAAAATCAAGAATACTTTCAAGTTTGCTAGCTCATTTCCAATCTTGTAAGGTGATCATCCAACCTCAAGAAATCTTTGTTTCTTACAGTAGGTTATCATTCTAATACAAGGTAATAATTATATTCAAAGTTTGGTTCAATTTCTATAACTATAACAATCTTATTTCAAGTAAATGATCTTACTTGAACTTGTTTTCGTGTCATGATTCTGCTTCAAGAACTTCGAGCCATCCAAGGATCCGTTGAAGCTAGATCCATTTTTTTCTTTTCCTGTAGGTTTATCCAAGGAACTTAAGGTAGTAAGGATGTTCATAACATCATTCGATTCATACATATAAAGCTATCTTATTCGAAGGTTTAAACTTGTAATCACTAGAACATAGTTTAGTTAATTCTAAACTTGTTCGCAAACAAAAGTTAATCCTTCTAACTTGACTTTTAAAATCAACTAAACACATGTTCTATATCTATATGATATGCTAACTTAATGATTTAAAACCTGGAAACACGAAAAACACCGTAAAACCGGATTTACGCCGTCGTAGTAACACCGCGGGCTGTTTTGGGTTAGTTAATTAAAAACTATGATAAACTTTAATTTAAAAGTTGTTATTCTGAGAAAATGATTTTTATTATGAACATGAAACTATATCCAAAAATTATGGTTAAAATCAAAGTGGAAGTATGTTTTCTAAAATGGTCATCTAGACGTCGTTCTTTCGACTGAAATGACTACCTTTACAAAAACGACTTGTAACTTATTTTTCTGACAATAAACCTATAATTTTTCTATTTAGATTCATAAAATAGAGTTCAATATGAAACCATAGCAATTTGATTCACTCAAAACGGATTTAAAATGAAGAAGTTATGGGTAAAACAAGATTGGATAATTTTTCTCATTTTAGCTACGTGAAAATTGGTAACAAATCTATTCCAACCATAACTTAATCAACTTGTATTGTATATTATGTAATCTTGAGATACCATAGACACGTATACAATGTTTCGACCTATCATGTCGACACATCTATATATATTTCGGAACAACCATAGACACTCTATATGTGAATGTTGGAGTTAGCTATACAGGGTTGAGGTTGATTTCAAAATATATATAGTTTGAGTTGTGATCAATACTGAGATACGTATACACTGGGTCGTGGATTGATTCAAGATAATATTTATCGATTTATTTCTGTACATCTAACTGTGGACAACTAGTTGTAGGTTACTAACGAGGACAGCTGACTTAATAAACTTAAAACATCAAAATATATTAAAAGTGTTGTAAATATATTTTGAACATACTTTGATATATATGTATATATTGTTATAGGTTCGTGAATCAACCAGTGGCCAAGTCTTACTTCCCGACGAAGTAAAAATCTGTGAAAGTGAGTTATAGTCCCACTTTTAAAATCTAATATTTTTGGGATGAGAATACATGCAGGTTTTATAAATGATTTACAAAATAGACACAAGTACGTGAAACTACATTCTATGGTTGAATTATCGAAATCGAATATGCCCCTTTTTATTAAGTCTGGTAATCTAAGAATTAGGGAACAGACACCCTAATTGACGCGAATCCTAAAGATAGATCTATTGGGCCTAACAAACCCCATCCAAAGTACCGGATGCTTTAGTACTTCGAAATTTATATCATATCCGAAGGGTGTCCCGGAATGATGGGGATATTCTTATATATGCATCTTGTTAATGTCGGTTACCAGGTGTTCACCATATGAATTATTTGTAGTGACCCGAACTTTTCCATGTTTATATATATTAATTGAGATTGATATTTAAATGATTAAATGTTTCCAACATGTTAAGCAATCAAACTTGTTAAGACTTGATTAATTGAAATATGTTTCATACAGACAATTGACCACCCAAGTTGGCCGGTGATTCACGAACGTTAAAACTTGTAAAAAAACTATATGATGACATATATATGGTTATATATATAGTTAACATGATATTATGATAAGTAAACATATCATTAATTATATTAACAATGAACTACATATGTAAAAACAAGACTACTAACTTAATGATTTTGAAACGAGACATATATGTAACGTTTATCGTTGTAACGACATTTAATGTATATATATCATATTAAGAGATATTCGTACATCATAATATCATGATAATATAATAATTTAAAATCTCTTTTGTTATTATAAACATTGGGTTAACAACATTTAACAAGATCGTTAACCTAAAGGTTTCAAAACAACACTTACATGTAACGACTAACGATGACTTAACGACTCAGTTAAAATGTATATACATGTAGTGTTTTAATATGTATTTATACACTTTTGAAAGACTTCAATACACTTATCAAAATACTTCTACTTAACAAAAATGCTTACAATTACATTCTCGTTCAGTTTCATCAACAATTCTACTCGTATGCACCCGTATTCGTACTCGTACAATACACAGCTTTTAGATGTATGTACTATTGGTATATACACTCCAATGATCAGCTCTTAGCAGCCCATGTGAGTCACCTAACACATGTGGGAACCATCATTTGGCAACTAGCATGAAATATCTCATAAGATTACAAAAATATGAGTAATCATTCATGACTTATTTACATGAAAACAAAATTACATATCCTTTATATCTAATCCATACACCAACGACCAAAAACACCTACAAACACTTTCATTCTTCAATTTTCTTCATCTAATTGAACTCTCTCAAGTTCTATCTTCAAGTTCTAAGTGTTCTTCATAAATTCCAAAAGTTCTAGTTTCATAAAATCAAGAATACTTTCAAGTTTGCTAGCTCACTTCCAATCTTGTAAGGTGATCATCCAACCTCAAGAAATCTTTGTTTCTTACAGTAGGTTATCATTCTAATACAAGGTAATAATCATATTCAAACTTTGGTTCAATTTCTATAACTATAACAATCTTATTTCAAGTGATGATCTTACTTGAACTTGTTTTCGTGTCATGATTTTGCTTCAAGAACTTTGAGCCATCCAAGGATCCATTGAAGCTAGATCCATTTTTCTCTTTTCCAGTAGGTTCATCCAAGGAACTTAAGGTAGTAATGATGTTCATAACATCATTCGATTCATACATATAAAGCTATCTTATTCGAAGGTTTAAACTTGTAATCACTAGAACATAGTTTAGTTAATTCTAAACTTGTTCGCAAACAAAAGTTAATCCTTCTAACTTGACTTTTAAAATCAACTAAACACATGTTCTATATCTATATGATATGCTAACTTAATGATTTAAAACCTGGAAACACGAAAAACACCGTAAAACCGGATTTACGCCGTCGTAGTAACACCGCGGGCTGTTTTGGGTTAGTTAATTAAAAACTATGATAAACTTTGATTTAAAAGTTGTTATTCTGAGAAAATGATTTTTATTATGAACATGAAACTATATCCAAAAATTATGGTTAAACTCAAAGTGGAAGTATGTTTTCTAAAATGGTCATCTAGACGTCGTTCTTTCGACTGAAATGACTACCTTTACAAAAACGACTTGTAACTTATTTTTCCGACTAGAAACCTATACTTTTTTTGTTTAGATTCATAAAATAGAGTTCAATATGAAACCATAGCAATTTGATTCACTCAAAACGGATTTAAAATGAAGAAGTTATGGGTAAAACAAGATTGGATATTTTTTCTCATTTTAGCTACGTGAAAATTGGTAACAAATCTATTCCAACCATAACTTAATCAACTTGTATTATATATTATGTAATCTTGAGATACCATAGACACGTATACAATGTTTCGACCTATCATGTCGACACATCTATATATATTTCGGAACAACCATAGACACTCTATATGTGAATGTTGGAGTTAGCTATACAGGGTTGAGGTTGATTCCAAAATATATATAGTTTGAGTTGTGATCAATACTGAGATACGTATACACTGGGTCGTGGATTGATTCAAGATAATATTTATCGATTTATTTCTGTACATCTAACTGTGGACAACTAGTTGTAGGTTACTAACGAGGACAGCTGACTTAATAAACTTAAAACATCAAAATATATTAAAAGTGTTGTAAATATATTTTGAACATACTTTGATATATATGTATATATTGTTATAGGTTCGTGAATCAACCAGTGGCCAAGTCTTACTTCCCGACGAAGTAAAAATCTGTGAAAGTGAGTTATAGTCCCACTTTTAAAATCTACTATTTTTGGGATGAGAATACATGCAGGTTTTATAAATGATTTACAAAATAGACACAAGTACGTGAAACTACATTCTATGGTTGAATTATCGAAATCGAATATGCCCCTTTTTATTAAGTCTGGTAATCTAAGAATTAGGGAACAGACACCCTAATTGACGCGAATCCTAAAGATAGATCTATTGGGCCTAACAAACCCCATCCAAAGTACCGGATGCTTTAGTACTTCGAAATTTATATCATATCCGAAGGGTGTCCCGGAATGATGGGGATATTCTTATATATGCATCTTGTTATTGTCGGTTACCAGGTGTTCACCATATGAATGATTTTTATCTCTATGTATGGGATGTGTATTGAAATATGAAATCTTGTGGTCTATTGTTACGATTTGATATATATAGGTTAAACCTATAACTCACCAACATTTTTGTTGACGTTTTAAGCATGTTTATTCTCAGGTGATTATTAAGAGCTTCCGCTGTCGCATACTTAAATAAGGACAAGATTTGGAGTCCATGCTTGTATGATATTGTGTAAAAACTGCATTCAAGAAACTTATTTTGTTGTAACATATTTGTATTGTAAACCATTATGTAATGGTCGTGTGTAAACAGGATATTTTAGATTATCATTATTTGATAATCTACGTAAAGCTTTTTAAACCTTTATTGATGAAATAAAGGTTATGGTTTGTTTAAAAATGAATGCAGTCTTTAAAAAACGTCTCATATAGAGGTCAAAACCTCGCAACGAAATCAATTAATATGGAACGTTTTTAATCAATAAGAACGGGACATTTCAGTTGGTATCCGAGCGTTGGTCTTAGAGAACCAGAAAATTTGCATTAGTGTGTCTTATCGAGTTTGTTAGGATGCATTAGTGAGTCTGGACTTCGACCGTGTTTTCTTTAAAAATGATTGCTTAACATTTTTGTTGGAAACTATATATTTTTAACATATGAATATTATGTGATATATTAATCTCTTAACGTGTTTGATATTATGTGATAGATGTCTACCTCTAGAACAAGTCCCATTGACTCACCTAATAATAATGAAGAGTCAAATGTAAATTGGAATGATTTGTGGACTGATTCACAAGTTCCCGAAGAGGAACCGGAAGAAGAGTCAGAACCGGAAGAAGAATCGGAACCGGAAGAAGAATCGGAACCGGATGAAGAAATAGAACCGGTGGGGGAAATAATAAAACGGTTAAGTAAAAGAAAATCCTCAACCAACCGACCAAAGTTAATTATGGTCAATGGTGTTTCCGCCAAGGAAGCAAAATATTGGGAGGATTACCAATTCTCCGATGAATCGGATTCCGACGAGAATTCCGATGATGTTATAGAAATTACCCCAACTGAATTTAAAAAGGCAAAAGAAAATAATAAGGGAAAGGGCATAAAAATAGAGAAATCTAATTCCAACCCCGATGAACTTTATATGTATCGTCAACCCCCGAAGTCCTTAAGTTGTAACAATGACCCGGGAACCTCTAAACCACCAGGTTTTTCTAAACCAATGTGGACAACGACGGCTCGTATTAGGGGAACATCATATATCCCTAGAAACTTGGCAAAACGAACCAAAACCGAAGAAGAAGAAACGAGCGAGTCGGAATAAGATAGTTGTATTCGTGTGGTGTAATATATGGAATATAGTGTTCTTATGCTTTATGATATATGTAAAAATTGCTTGTATTAATAAGTATTTTTTTTATGAATCTAACTCTTGTCTATTTTACAGTTTAAAAACACAAAATGGATAGACAACCCAATATTTTAAGAGACCTACCCGGAGACATGATTGATGAAATCTTGTCTAGAGTCGGCCAGAATTCTTCGGCACAACTATTTAAGGCGAGATCAGTTTGTAAGACATTCGAAGAACGTTCCAAGAATGTCTTGGTTTATAAGAGACTTTCGTTTGAAAGATGGGGGATATCACATTGGGAAACCCATAAGTTACGATGTGTTTACTTTGACGCATATATTGCGGGGAACCCAAATGCTATTTTACGCAACGGGTTAAGAAATTATTTTGACTCAATATATCCGAATATTGGACTTCGTGATTTGGAAAAAGCGGCTAACATGCAACATAAAGAAGCATGTTATGCTTACGGATTAGTAATGTTCGCTTCTCACCAAAGTGAGAACAAGAACATCGGGCTACAACTATTAAACAAAACGTTTCCACAAGTAACGGAGTCGGTAATTGGGGTAAGAAATGAGGTTTTTAGATTATTACGGGACTGTTGGACATTACGTAACCCTCGTCCCTTTGATGACGTTACAACACGCTGTCTTATCAACGGCCATAACGGTTATGTTGCACAAGACCAAGGATGGGAAGTAGTCCTAGTAAAACCAGAATGCATGACTTGTTTCTGGACGTATGAATTACGTGTCTTTATTGCCTTTGCCGAACGACTTGTGTACTAGCTAGAATTATCTTCACAACTATCTTGTATCAAAGTTATTGTGTGCTATATTTCATGCTTTATGTAAAATAAGCGGTATTGTAAGTTTGTAAAATATTGTATAAAAGTTTGAACGCGAAATATTATTATAATCAGTTTTTCATATAGAATTGTAGTAGTTGAATTGTATATTAGCTACTAAGTATGAACTTAACGGGTAGGTACTACCCGAATTTAAACTTATAAAACGCTAATATGAAGAAAAAGCTTTTATAAATGAGTTCATATTATGCTACGAAATACTATTAACTACTCTTAATATTCTGTATGATTAACTTGTTCCATTTAACTATTTTGAAGGAAATGGCACCGACTACTCGACACACCGTGAATATGAATGAAGAGGAATTCCGTACTTTTCTAGCTTCAAACATAGCCGCAGTACAGGCTGCGCTACATACCAACAATAACCTTGGATCTAGCAGTACAGGAAATCGTGTAGGATGCACCTACAAAGAATTCACTGCCTGCAAACCTTTGGAATTTGATGGAACCGAAGGACCGATCGGATTGAAACGGTGGACCGAGAAGGTTGAATCGGTGTTTGCCATAAGTAAGTGTACTGAAGAGGACAAAGTGAAGTACGCTACGCATACCTTCACAGGTTCTGCGTTAACATGGTGGAATACCTATCTAGAGCAAGTGGGACAAGATGATGCGTACGCACTACCGTGGTCAGCATTCAAGCACTTGATGAACGAGAAGTACCGTCCCAGAACCGAGGTCAATAAGCTCAAGACAGAACTTAGAGGGTTACGAACCCAAGGATTTGATATTACCACGTACGAAAGACGATTCACAGAATTGTGCCTATTGTGTCCGGGAGCATTCGAAGATGAGGAAGAGAAGATCGACGCGTTTGTGAAAGGATTACCGGAAAGAATCCAAGAAGATATAAGTTCACACGAGCCCGCCTCCATACAACAGGCATGTAGAATGGCTCACAAACTAGTGAACCAGATTGAAGAAAGAATTAAAGAACAGACTGCTGAAGAGGCCAATGTGAAGCAAGTAAAAAGAAAGTGGGAGGAAAACGGTGATAAGAATCACCAATACAACAACAACAGTAATTACAACAATAATCGCAACAATTATCCCAACAATCGCAACATCAATCGCAACTACAACAAACGGCCCAACAACAACAACAACAACAACAACAACAGCAACTACAACAATCATCCCAACAACAATAATAACCGCAACAACAACAACAATCAGAAGCAGCTATGCCAAAGGTGTGAAAAGAATCACTCGGGGTTCTGCACCAAATTTTGCAACAAGTGTAAAAGAAATGGTCATAGCGCGGCGAAGTGTGAGGTCTACGGACCAGGGGCTAATAGAACGAAAGGAACAAATGGTGTCGGAACGAGTAATGGCGGAGCAAGTAGTGTCGGAGCAAGTTATGCCAATGTAGTTTGTTATAAATGTGGAAAACCAGGCCACATTATTAGAAATTGCCCGAACCAGGAGAACACGAATGGACAAGGCCGTGGAAGAGTTTTCAATATTAATGCGATAGAGGCACAGGAAGACCCGGAGCTTGTTACGGGTACGTTTCTTATTGACAATAAATCTGCTTACGTTTTATTTGATTCGGGTGCGGATAGAAGCTATATGAGTAGAGATTTTTGTGCTAAATTAAGTTGTCCATTGACGCCTTTGGATAGTAAATTTTTACTCGAATTAGCAAATGGTAAATTAATTTCAGCAGATAATATATGTCGGAATCGAGAAATTAAACTGGTTAGCGAAACATTTAAGATTGATTTGATACCAGTAGAGTTAGGGAGTTTTGATGTGATAATTGGTATGGACTGGTTGAAAGAAGTGAAAGCGGAGATCGTTTGTTACAAAAATGCAATTCGCATTATACGAGAAAAAGGAAAACCCTTAATGGTGTACGGAGAAAAGGGCAACACGAAGCTACATCTTATTAGTAATTTGAAGGCACAAAAACTAATAAGAAAAGGTTGCTATGCTGTTCTAGCACACGTCGAGAAAGTACAAACTGAAGAAAAGAGCATCAATGATGTTCCCATTGCAAAAGAATTTCCCGATGTATTCCCGAAAGAATTACCGGGATTACCCCCACATCGATCCGTTGAATTTCAAATAGATCTTGTACCAGGAGCTGCACCAATAGCTCGTGCTCCTTACAGACTCGCACCCAGCGAGATGAAAGAACTGCAAAGCCAATTACAAGAACTTTTAGAGCGTGGTTTCATTCGACCAAGCACATCACCGTGGGGAGCTCCTGTTTTGTTTGTCAAGAAGAAAGATGGTACATTCAGGTTGTGTATCGACTACCGAGAGTTGAACAAACTTACCATCAAGAACCGCTACCCACTACCGAGAATCGACGACTTATTTGATCAACTACAAGGCTCGTCTGTTTATTCAAAGATTGACTTACGTTCCGGGTATCATCAAATGCGGGTGAAAGAAGATGATATTCCAAAGACTGCTTTCAGAACACGTTACGGTCATTACGAGTTTATGGTCATGCCGTTTGGTTTAACTAATGCACCAGCTGTGTTCATGGACCTTATGAACCGAGTGTGTGGACCATACCTTGACAAGTTTGTCATTGTTTTCATTGATGACATACTTATTTACTCAAAGAATGACCAAGAACACGGTGAACATTTGAGAAAGGTGTTAGAAGTATTGAGGAAGGAAGAATTGTACGCTAAGTTTTCAAAGTGTGCATTTTGGTTGGAAGAAGTTCAATTCCTCGGTCACATAGTGAACAAAGAAGGTATTAAGGTGGATCCGGCAAAGATAGAAACTGTTGAAAAGTGGGAAACCCCGAAAACTCCAAAACACATACGCCAGTTTTTAGGACTAGCTGGTTACTACAGAAGGTTCATCCAAGACTTTTCCAGAATAGCAAAACCCTTGACTGCATTAACGCATAAAGGGAAGAAATTTGAATGGAATGATGAACAAGAGAAAGCGTTTCAGTTATTGAAGAAAAAGCTAACTACGGCACCTATATTGTCATTGCCTGAAGGGAATGATGATTTTGTGATTTATTGTGACGCATCAAAGCAAGGTCTCGGTTGTGTATTAATGCAACGAACGAAGGTGATTGCTTATGCGTCTAGACAATTGAAGATTCACGAACAAAATTATACGACGCATGATTTGGAATTAGGCGCGGTTGTTTTTGCATTAAAGACTTGGAGGCACTACTTATATGGGGTCAAAAGTATTATATATACCGACCACAAAAGTCTTCAACACATATTTAATCAGAAACAACTGAATATGAGGCAGCGTAGGTGGATTGAATTATTGAATGATTACGACTTTGAGATTCGTTACCACCCGGGGAAGGCAAATGTGGTAGCCGATGCCTTGAGCAGGAAGGACAGAGAACCCATTCGAGTAAAATCTATGAATATAATGATTCATAATAACATTACTACTCAAATAAAGGAGGCGCAACAAGGAGTTTTAAAAGAGGGAAATTTAAAGGATGAAATACCCAAAGGATCGGAGAAGCATCTTAATATTCGGGAAGACGGAACCCGGTATAGGGCTGAAAGGATTTGGGTACCAAAATTTGGAGATATGAGAGAAATGGTACTTAGAGAAGCTCATAAAACCAGATACTCAATACATCCTGGAACGGGGAAGATGTACAAGGATCTCAAGAAACATTTTTGGTGGCCGGGTATGAAAGCCGATGTTGCTAAATACGTAGGAGAATGTTTGACGTGTTCTAAGGTCAAAGCTGAGCATCAGAAACCATCAGGTCTACTTCAACAACCCGAAATCCCGGAATGGAAATGGGAAAACATTACCATGGATTTCATCACTAAATTGCCAAGGACTGCAAGTGGTTTTGATACTATTTGGGTAATAGTTGATCGTCTCACCAAATCAGCACACTTCCTACCAATAAGAGAAGATGACAAGATGGAGAAGTTAGCACGACTGTATTTGAAGGAAGTCGTCTCCAGACATGGAATACCAATCTCTATTATCTCTGATAGGGATGGCAGATTTATTTCAAGATTCTGGCAGACATTACAGCAAGCATTAGGAACTCGTCTAGACATGAGTACTGCCTATCATCCACAAACTGATGGGCAGAGTGAAAGGACGATACAAACGCTTGAAGACATGCTACGAGCATGTGTTATTGATTTCGGAAACAGTTGGGATCGACATCTACCGTTAGCAGAATTTTCCTACAACAACAGCTACCATTCAAGCATTGAGATGGCGCCGTTTGAAGCACTTTATGGTAGAAAGTGCAGGTCTCCGATTTGTTGGAGTGAAGTGGGGGATAGACAGATTACGGGTCCGGAGATTATACAAGAAACTACCGAGAAGATCATCCAAATTCAACAACGGTTGAAAACCGCCCAAAGTCGACAAAAGAGCTACGCTGACATTAAAAGAAAAGATATAGAATTTGAAATTGGAGAGATGGTCATGCTTAAAGTTGCACCTTGGAAAGGCGTTGTTCGATTTGGTAAACGAGGGAAATTAAATCCAAGGTATATTGGACCATTCAAGATTATTGATCGTGTCGGACCAGTAGCTTACCGACTTGAGTTACCTCAACAACTCGCGGCTGTACATAACACTTTCCACGTCTCGAATTTGAAGAAATGTTTTGCTAAAGAAGATCTCACTATTCCGTTAGATGAAATCCAAATCAACGAAAAACTTCAATTC
This sequence comes from Rutidosis leptorrhynchoides, assembly GCF_046630445.1. Lineage (NCBI taxonomy): Eukaryota > Viridiplantae > Streptophyta > Magnoliopsida > Asterales > Asteraceae > Rutidosis > Rutidosis leptorrhynchoides. The sequence goes on from NC_092334.1 coordinate 554,913,280, forward strand.
ATCGAAGAACCCGTCGAAATAATGGATCGTGAGGTTAAAAGACTTAAGCAAAACAAGATACCAATTGTTAAGGTTCGATGGAATGCTCGTAGAGGACCCGAGTTCACCTGGGAGCGTGAAGATCAGATGAAGAAGAAATACCCGCATCTATTTCCAGAAGATTCGTCAACACCTTCAACAGCTTAAAATTTCGGGACGAAATTTATTTAACGGGTAGGTACTGTAGTGACCCGAACTTTTCCATGTTTATATATATTAATTGAGATTGATATTTAAATGATTAAATGTTTCCAACATGTTAAGCAATCAAACTTGTTAAGACTTGATTAATTGAAATATGTTTCATACAGACAATTGACCACCCAAGTTGGCCGGTGATTCACGAACGTTAAAACTTGTAAAAAAACTATATGATGACATATATATGGTTATATATATAGTTAACATGATATTATGATAAGTAAACATATCATTAATTATATTAACAATGAACTACATATGTAAAAACAAGACTACTAACTTAATGATTTTGAAACGAGACATATATGTAACGTTTATCGTTGTAACGACATTTAATGTATATATATCATATTAAGAGATATTCGTACATCATAATATCATGATAATATAATAATTTAAAATCTCTTTTGTTATTATAAACATTGGGTTAACAACATTTAACAAGATCGTTAACCTAAAGGTTTCAAAACAACACTTACATGTAACGACTAACGATGACTTAACGACTCAGTTAAAATGTATATACATGTAGTGTTTTAATATGTATTTATACACTTTTGAAAGACTTCAATACACTTATCAAAATACTTCTACTTAACAAAAATGCTTACAATTACATTCTCGTTCAGTTTCATCAACAATTCTACTCGTATGCACCCGTATTCGTACTCGTACAATACACAGCTTTTAGATGTATGTACTATTGGTATATACACTCCAATGATCAGCTCTTAGCAGCCCATGTGAGTCACCTAACACATGTGGGAACCATCATTTGGCAACTAGCATGAAATATCTCATAAGATTACAAAAATATGAGTAATCATTCATGACTTATTTACATGAAAACAAAATTACATATCCTTTATATCTAATCCATACACCAACGACCAAAAACACCTACAAACACTTTCATTCTTCAATTTTCTTCATCTAATTGAACTCTCTCAAGTTCTATCTTCAAGTTCTAAGTGTTCTTCATAAATTCCAAAAGTTCTAGTTTCATAAAATCAAGAATACTTTCAAGTTTGCTAGCTCACTTCCAATCTTGTAAGGTGATCATCCAACCTCAAGAAATCTTTGTTTCTTACAGTAGGTTATCATTCTAATACAAGGTAATAATCATATTCAAACTTTGGTTCAATTTCTATAACTATAACAATCTTATTTCAAGTGATGATCTTACTTGAACTTGTTTTCGTGTCATGATTTTGCTTCAAGAACTTTGAGCCATCCAAGGATCCATTGAAGCTAGATCCATTTTTCTCTTTTCCAGTAGGTTCATCCAAGGAACTTAAGGTAGTAATGATGTTCATAACATCATTCGATTCATACATATAAAGCTATCTTATTCGAAGGTTTAAACTTGTAATCACTAGAACATAGTTTAGTTAATTCTAAACTTGTTCGCAAACAAAAGTTAATCCTTCTAACTTGACTTTTAAAATCAACTAAACACATGTTCTATATCTATATGATATGCTAACTTAATGATTTAAAACCTGGAAACACGAAAAACACCGTAAAACCGGATTTACGCCGTCGTAGTAACACCGCGGGCTGTTTTGGGTTAGTTAATTAAAAACTATGATAAACTTTGATTTAAAAGTTGTTATTCTGAGAAAATGATTTTTATTATGAACATGAAACTATATCCAAAAATTATGGTTAAACTCAAAGTGGAAGTATGTTTTCTAAAATGGTCATCTAGACGTCGTTCTTTCGACTGAAATGACTACCTTTACAAAAACGACTTGTAACTTATTTTTCCGACTAGAAACCTATACTTTTTTTGTTTAGATTCATAAAATAGAGTTCAATATGAAACCATAGCAATTTGATTCACTCAAAACGGATTTAAAATGAAGAAGTTATGGGTAAAACAAGATTGGATATTTTTTCTCATTTTAGCTACGTGAAAATTGGTAACAAATCTATTCCAACCATAACTTAATCAACTTGTATTATATATTATGTAATCTTGAGATACCATAGACACGTATACAATGTTTCGACCTATCATGTCGACACATCTATATATATTTCGGAACAACCATAGACACTCTATATGTGAATGTTGGAGTTAGCTATACAGGGTTGAGGTTGATTCCAAAATATATATAGTTTGAGTTGTGATCAATACTGAGATACGTATACACTGGGTCGTGGATTGATTCAAGATAATATTTATCGATTTATTTCTGTACATCTAACTGTGGACAACTAGTTGTAGGTTACTAACGAGGACAGCTGACTTAATAAACTTAAAACATCAAAATATATTAAAAGTGTTGTAAATATATTTTGAACATACTTTGATATATATGTATATATTGTTATAGGTTCGTGAATCAACCAGTGGCCAAGTCTTACTTCCCGACGAAGTAAAAATCTGTGAAAGTGAGTTATAGTCCCACTTTTAAAATCTACTATTTTTGGGATGAGAATACATGCAGGTTTTATAAATGATTTACAAAATAGACACAAGTACGTGAAACTACATTCTATGGTTGAATTATCGAAATCGAATATGCCCCTTTTTATTAAGTCTGGTAATCTAAGAATTAGGGAACAGACACCCTAATTGACGCGAATCCTAAAGATAGATCTATTGGGCCTAACAAACCCCATCCAAAGTACCGGATGCTTTAGTACTTCGAAATTTATATCATATCCGAAGGGTGTCCCGGAATGATGGGGATATTCTTATATATGCATCTTGTTATTGTCGGTTACCAGGTGTTCACCATATGAATGATTTTTATCTCTATGTATGGGATGTGTATTGAAATATGAAATCTTGTGGTCTATTGTTACGATTTGATATATATAGGTTAAACCTATAACTCACCAACATTTTTGTTGACGTTTTAAGCATGTTTATTCTCAGGTGATTATTAAGAGCTTCCGCTGTCGCATACTTAAATAAGGACAAGATTTGGAGTCCATGCTTGTATGATATTGTGTAAAAACTGCATTCAAGAAACTTATTTTGTTGTAACATATTTGTATTGTAAACCATTATGTAATGGTCGTGTGTAAACAGGATATTTTAGATTATCATTATTTGATAATCTACGTAAAGCTTTTTAAACCTTTATTGATGAAATAAAGGTTATGGTTTGTTTAAAAATGAATGCAGTCTTTAAAAAACGTCTCATATAGAGGTCAAAACCTCGCAACGAAATCAATTAATATGGAACGTTTTTAATCAATAAGAACGGGACATTTCATTATTTTTATCTCTATGTATGGGATGTGTATTGAAATATCAAATCTTGTGGTCTATTATTATGATTTGATATATATAGGTTAAACCTATAACTCACCAACATTTTTGTTGACGTTTTAAGCATGTTTATTCTCAGGTGATTATTAAGAGCTTCCGCTGTCGCATACTTAAATAAGGACGAGATTTGGAGTCCATGCTTGTATGATATTGTGTAAAAACTGCATTCAAGAAACTTATTTTGTTGTAACATATTTGTATTATAAACCATTATGTAATGGTCGTGTGTAAACAGAATATTTTAGATTATCATTATTTGATAATCTACGTAAAGCTTTTTAAATCCTTTATCTATGAAATAAAGGTTATGGTTTGTTTTAAAAATGAATGCAGTCTTTGAAAAACGTCTCATATAGAGGTCAAAACCTCGCAACGAAATCAATTAATATGGAACGTTTTTAGTCAATAAGAACGGGACATTTCAGTTGGTATCAGAGCGTTGGTCTTAGAGAACCAGAATTTTGCATTAGTGTGTCTTATCGAGTTTGTTAGGATGCATTAGTGAGTCTGAACTTCGACCGTGTTTACTTGAAAAATGATTGCTTAACAAATTTTGTTGGAAACTATATATTTTTAACATGTGAATATTATGTGATATATTAATCTCTTAACGCGTTTGATATTATGTTATAGATGTCTACCTCTAGAACAAGTCCCATTGACTCACCTAATAATAATGAAGAGTCAAATGTAAATTGGAATGATTCACAAGTTCCCGAAGAGGAACCGGAAGAAGAGTCGGAACCGGAAGAAGAATCGGAACCGGAAGAAGAATCGGAACCGGATAAAGAAATAGAACCGGTGGGGGAAATAATAAAACGGTTAAGTAAAAGAAAATCCTCAACCAACCGACCAAGGTTAATTATGATCAATGGTGTTTCCGCCAAGGAAGCAAAATATTGGGAGGATTACCAATTCTCCGATGAATTGGATTCCGACGAGAATTCCGATGATGTTATAGAAATTACCCCAACTGAATTTAAAAAGGCAAAAGAAAATAATAAGGGAAAGGGCATAAAAATAGAGAAATCTAATTCCAACCCCGATGAACTTTATATGTATAGTCAACCCCCGAAGTCCTTAAGTTGTAACAATGACCCGGGAACCTCTAAACCACCAGGTTTTTCTAAACCAATGTGGAAAACGACGGCTCGTATTAGGGGAACATCATATATCCCTAGAAACTTGGCAAAACGAACCAAAACCGAAGAAGAAGAAATAAGCGAGTCGGAATAAGATAGTTGTATTCGTGTGGTGCAATATATGTAATATAGTGTGCTTATGCTTTATGATATATGTAAAAATTGCTTGTATTAATAAGTATTTTTTTTTATGAATCTAACTCTTGTCTATTTTACAGTATAAAAGCACAAAATGGATAGACAACCCAATATTTTAAGAGACCTACCCGGAGACATGATTGATGAAATCTTGTCTAGAGTCTGTCAGAATTCTTCAGCACAACTATTTAAGGCGAGATCAGTTTGTAAGACATTCGAAGAACGTTCTAAGAATGCCTTGGTTTATAAAAGGCTTACGTTCGAAAGATGGGGGATATCACATTGGAAAATCCATAAGTTACGATGTGTTTACTTTGATGCATATATTGCGGGGAACCCAAATGCTATTTTACGCAATGGGTTAAGAAATTATTTTGACTCAATATATCCGAATATTGGACTTCGTGATTTAGAAAAAGCGGCTAACATGCAACATAAAGAAGCATGTTATGCTTACGGATTAGTAATGTTTGCTTCTCACCAAAGTGAGAACAAGAACATCGGGCTACAACTATTAAACAAAACGTTCCCACAAGTGACGGAGTCGGTAATTGGGGTAAGAAATGAGGTTTTTAGATTATTACGGGACTGTTGGACATTATGTAACCCTCGTCCCTTTGACGATGTTACAACACGCTGTCTTATCAACGGCCATAACGGTTATGTTCCACAAGACCAAGGATGGGAAGTAATCCTAGTAAAACCAGAATGCATGACTTGTTTCTGGACGTATGAATTACGTGTCTTTATTGCCTTTGCTGAACAACTTGTGTACTAGCTAGAATTATCTTCACAACCATCTTGTATCAAATTTATTGTGTGCTATATTTCATGCTATATGTAAAATAAGCGGTATTGTAAGTTTGTAAAATATTGTGTAAAAGTTTGAACGCGAAATATTATTATAATCAGTTTTTCATATAGAATTGTAGTAGTTGAATTGTATATTAGCTACTAAGTATGAACTTAACGGGTAGGTACTACCCGAATTTAAACTTATAAAACGCTAATATGAAGAAAAAACTTTTATAAATGAGTTCATATTATGCTACGAAATACTATTAACTACTCTTAATATTTTGTATGATTAACTTGTTCCATTTGACTATTTTGAAGGAAATGGCACCGACTACTCGACACACCGTGAATATGAATGAAGAGGAATTCCGTACTTTTCTAGCTTCAAACATAGCCGCAGTACAGGCTGCGCTACATACCAACAATAACCTTGGATCTAGCAGTACAGGAAATCGTGTAGGATGCACCTACAAAGAATTCACTGCCTGCAAACCTTTGGAATTTCATGGAACCGAAGGACCGATCGGATTGAAACGGTGGACCGAGAAGGTCGAATCGGTGTTTGCCATAAGTAAGTGTACTGAAGAGGACAAAGTGAAGTACGCTACGCATACCTTCACAGGTTCTGCGTTAACATGGTGGAATACCTATCTAGAGCAAGTGGAACAAGACGATGCGTACGCACTACCGTGGTCAGCATTCAAGCACTTGATGAACGAGAAGTACCGTCCCAGAACCGAGGTCAATAAGCTCAAGACAGAACTTAGAGGGTTACGAACCCAAGGATTTGATATTACCACGTACGAAAGACGATTCACAGAATTGTGCCTATTGTGTCCGGGAGCATTCGAAGATGAGGAAGAGAAGATCGACGCGTTTGTGAAAGGATTACCGGAAAGAATCCAAGAAGATATAAGTTCACACGAGCCCGCCTCCATACAACAGGCATGTAGAATGGCTCACAAACTAGTGAACCAGATTGAAGAAAGAATTAAAGAACAGACTGCTGAAGAGGCCAATGTGAAGCAAGTCAAAAGAAAGTGGGAGGAAAACGGTGATAAGAATCACCAATACAACAACAACAGCAATTACAACAATAATCGCAACAATTATCCCAACAATCGCAACATCAATCGCAACTACAACAAACGGTCCAACAACAACAACAACAACAGCAACTACAACATTCATCCCAACAACAATAATAACCGCAACAACAACAACAATCAGAAGCAGCTATGCCAAAGGTGTGAAAAGTATCACTCGGGGTTCTGCACCAAATTTTGCAATAAGTGTAAAAGAAATGGTCATAGCGCGGTGAAGTGTGAGGTCTACGGACCAGGGGTTAATAGAACGAAAGGAACAAATGGTGTCAGAACGAGTAATGGCGGAGCAAGTAGTGTCGGAGCAAGTTATGTCAATGTAGTTTGTTATAAATGTGGAAAACCGGGCCACATTATTAGAAATTGCCCGAACCAGGAGAACACGAATGGACAAGGCCGCGGAAGAGTTTTCAATATTAATGCGGCAGAGGCACAGGAAGACCCGGAGCTTGTTACGGGTACGTTTCTTATTGACAATAAATCTGCTTATGTTTTATTTGATTCGGGTGCGGATAGAAGCTATATGAGTAGAGATTTTTGTGCTAAATTAAGTTGTCCATTGACGCCTTTGGATAGTAAATTTTTACTCGAATTAGCAAATGGTAAATTAATTTTAGCAGATAATATATGTCGGAATCGAGAAATTAAACTGGTTAGCGAAACATTTAAGATTGATTTGATACCAGTAGAGTTAGGGAGTTTTGATGTGATAATCGGTATGGACTGGTTGAAAGAAGTGAAAGCAGAGATCGTTTGTTACAAAAATGCAATTCGCATTATAAGAGAAAAAGGAAAACCCTTAATGGTGTACGGAGAAAAGGGCAACACGAAGCTACATCTTATTAGTAATTTGAAGGCACAAAAACTAATAAGAAAAGGTTGCTATGCTGTTCTAGCACACGTCGAGAAAGTATAAACTGAAGAAAAGAGCATCAATGATGTTCCCATTGTAAAAGAATTTCCCGATGTATTTCCGAAAGAATTACTGGGATTACCCCCACATCGATCCGTTGAATTTCAAATAGATCTTGTACCAGGAGCGGCACCAATAGCTCGTGCTCCTTACAGACTCGCACCCAGCGAGATGAAAGAACTGCAAAGCCAATTACAAGAACTTTTAGAGCGTGGTTTCATTCGACCAAGCACATCACCGTGGGGAGCTCCTGTTTTGTTTGTCAAGAAGAAAGATGGTACATTCAGGTTGTGTATCGACTACCGAGAGTTGAACAAACTTACCATCAAGAACCACTACCCACTACCGAGAATCGATGACTTATTTGATCAACTACAAGGCTCATCTGTTTATTCAAAGATTGACTTACGTTCCGGGTATCATCAAATGCGGGTGAAAGAAGATGATATTCCAAAGACTGCTTTCAGAACACGTTACGGTCATTACGAGTTTATGGTCATGCCGTTTAGTTTAACTAATGCACCAGCTGTGTTCATGGACCTTATGAACTGAGTGTGTGGACCATACCTTGACAAGTTTGTCATTGTTTTCATTGATGACATACTTATTTACTCAAAGAATGACCAAGAACACGGTGAACATTTGAGAAAGGTGTTAGAAGTATTGAGGAAGGAAGAATTGTACGCTAAGTTTTCAAAGTGTGCATTTTGGTTGGAAGAAGTTCAATTCCTCGGTCACATAGTGAACAAAGAAGGTATTAAGGTGGATCCAGCAAAGATACTGTTGAAAAGTGAGAAACCCCGAAAACTCCGAAACACATACGCCAGTTTTTAGGACTAGCTGGTTACTACAGAAGGTTCATCCAAGACTTTTCCAGAATAGCAAAACCCTTGACTGCATTAACGCATAAAGGGAAGAAATTTGAATGGAATGATGAACAAGAGAAAGCGTTTCAGTTATTGAAGAAAAAGCTAACTACGGCACTTATATTGTCATTGCCTGAAGGCAATGATGATTTTGTGATTTATTGTGATGCATCAAAGCAAGGTCTCGGTTGTGTATTAATGCAACGAACAAAGGTGATTGCTTATGCGTCTAGACAATTGAAGATTCACGAACAAAATTATACGACGCATGATTTGGAATTAGGCGCGGTTGTTTTTGCATTAAAGACTTGGAGGCACTACTTATATGGGGTCAAAAGTATTATATATACCGACCACAAAAGTCTTCAACACATATTTAATCAGAAACAACTGAATATGAGGCAGCGTAGGTGGATTGAATTATTGAATAATTACGACTTTGAGATTCGTTACCACCCGGGGAAGGCAAATGTGGTAGCCGATGCCTTGAGCAGGAAGGACAGAGAACCCATTCGAGTAAAATCTATGAATATAATGATTCATAATAACCTTACTACTCAAATAAAGGAGACACAACAAGGAGTTTTAAAAAAGGGAAATTTAAAGGATGAAATACCCAAAGGATCAGAGAAGCATCTTAATATTCGGGAAGACGGAACCCGGTATAGGGCTGAAAGGATTTGGGTACCAAAATTTGGAGATATGAGAGAAATGGTACTTAGAGAAGCTCATAAAACCAGATACTCAATACATCCTGGAACGGGGAAGATGTACAAGGATCTCAAGAAACATTTTTGGTGGCCGAGTATGAAAGCCGATGTTGCTAAATACGTAGGAGAATGTTTGACGTGTTCTAAGGTCAAAGTTGAGCATCAGAAACCATCAGGTCTACTTCAACAACCCGAAATCCCGGAATGGAAATGGGAAAACATTACCATGGATTTCATCACTAAATTGCCAAGGACTGCAAGTGGTTTTGATACTATTTGGGTAATAGTTGATCGTCTTACCAAATCAGCACACTTCCTGCCAATAAGAGAAGATGACAAGATGGAGAAGTTAGCACGACTGTATTTGAAGGAAGTCGTCTCCAGACATGGAATACCAATCTCTATTATCTCTGATAGGGATGGCAGATTTATTTCAAGATTCTGGCAGACATTACAGCAAGCATTAGGAACTCGTCTAGACATGAGTACTGCCTATCATCCACAAACTGATGGGCAGAGCGAAAGGACGATACAAACGCTTGAAGACATGCTACGAGCATGTGTTATTGATTTTAGAAACAGTTGGGATTGACATCTACCGTTAGCAGAATTTTCCTACAACAACAGCTACCATTCAAGCATTAAGATGGCGCCGTTTGAAGCACTTTATGGTAGAAAGTGCAGGTCTCCGATTTGTTGGAGTGAAGTGGGGGATAGACAGATTACGGGTCCGGAGATTATACAAGAAACTACCGAGAAGATCATCCAAATTCAACAACGGTTGAAAACCGCCCAAAGTTGACAAAAGAGCTACGCTGACATTAAAAGAAAAGATATAGAATTTGAAATTGGAGAGATGGTCATGCTTAAAGTTGCACCTTGGAAAGGCGTTGTTCGATTTGGTAAACGAGGGAAATTAAATCCAAGGTATATTGGACCATTCAAGATTATTGATCGTGTCGGACCAGTAGCTTACCGACTTGAGTTACCTCAACAACTCGCGGCTGTACATAACACTTTCCACGTCTCGAATTTGAAGAAATATTTTGCTAAAGAAGATCTCACTATTCCGTTAGATGATATCCAAATCAATGAAGAACTTCAATTCATCGAAGAACCCGTCGAAATAATGGATCGTGAGGTTAAAAGACTTAAGCAAAACAAGATACCAATTGTTAAGGTTCGATGGAATGCTCGTAGAGGACCCGAGTTCACCTGGGAGCGTGAAGATCAGATGAAGAAGAAATACCCACATCTATTTCCAGAAGATTCGTCAACACCTTCAACAGCTTAAAATTTCGGGACGAAATTTATTTAACGGGTAGGTACTGTAGTGACCCGAACTTTTTCATGTTTATATATATTAATTGAGATTGATATTTACATGATTAAATGTTTCCAACATGTTAAGCAATCAAACTTGTTAAGACTTGATTAATTGAAATATGTTTCATATAGACAATTGACCACCCAAGTTGACCGGTGATTCACGAACGTTAAAACTTGTAAAAACTATATGATGACATATATATGGATATATATATAGTTAACATGATACTATGATAAGTAAACATATCATTAAGTATATTAACAATGAACTACATATGTAAAAACAAGACTACTAACTTAATGATTTTTAAACGAGACATATATGTAACGATTATCGTTGTAAAGACATTTAATTATATATATATATATATATATATATATATATATATATATATATATATATATATATATATATATATATATATATATATATATATATATATATATATATATATATATATCATATTAAGAGATATTCATACATGATAATATCATGATAATATAATAATTTAAAATCTCATTTGATATTATAAACATTGGGTTAACAACATTTAACAAGATCGTTAACCTAAAGGTTTCAAAACAACACTTACATGTAACGACTAACGATGACTTAACGACTCAGTTAAAATGTATATACATGTAGTGTTTTAATATGTATTTATACACTTTTGAAAGACTTCAATACACTTATCAAAATACTTTTACTTAACAAAAATGCTTACAATTACATCCTCGTTCAGTTTCATCAACAATTATACTCGTATGCACCCGTATTCGTACTCGTACAATACACAGCTTTTAGATGTATGTACTATTGGTATATACACTCCAATGATCAGCTCTTAGCAGCCCATGTGAGTCACCTAACACATGTGGGAACCATCATTTGGTAACTAGCATGAAATATCTCATAAAATTACAAAAATATGAGTAATCATTCATGACTTATTTACATGAAAACAAAATTACATATCCTTTATATCTAATCCATACACCAACGACCAAAAACACCTACAAACACTTTCATTCTTCAATTTTCTTCATCTAATTGATCTCTCTCAAGTTCTATCTTCAAGTTCTAAGTGTTCTTCATATATTCTACAAGTTCTAGTTACATAAAATCAAGAATACTTTCAAGTTTGCTAGCTCACTTCAAATCTTGTAAGGTGATCATCCAACCTCAAGAAATCTTTGTTTCTTACAGTAGGTTATCATTCTAATACAAGGTAATAATCATATTCAAACTTTGGTTCAATTTCTATAACTATAAAAATCTTATTTCAAGTGATGATCTTACTTGAACTTGTTTTCGTGTCATGATTCTGCTTCAAGAACTTCGAGCCATCCAAGGATCCGTTGAAGCTAGATCCATTTTTCTCTTTTCCAGTAGGTTTATCCAAGGAACTTAAGGTAGTAATGATGTTCATAACATCATTCGATTCATACATATAAAGCTATCTTATTCGAAGGTTTAAACTTGTAATCACTAGAACATAGTTTAGTTAATTCTAAACTTGTTCGCAAACAAAAGTTAATCCTTCTAACTTGACTTTTAAAATCAACTAAACACATGTTCTATATCTATATGATATGCTAACTTAATGATTTAAAACCTGGAAACACGAAAAACACTGTAAAACCGGATTTACGCCGTCGTAGTAACACCGCGGGCTGTTTTGGGTTAGTTAATTAAAAACTATGATAAACTTTGATTTAAAAGTTGTTATTCTGAGAAAATGATTTTTATTATGAACATGAAACTATATCCTAAAATTATGGTTAAAATCAATGTGGAAGTATGTTTTCTAAAATGGTCATCTAGACGTCGTTCTTTCGACTGAAATGACTACCTTTACAAAAATGACTTGTAACTTATTTTTCCGACTATAAACCTATAATTTTTCTATTTATATTCATAAAATAGAGTTCAATATAAAACTATAGCAATTTGATTCACTCAAAACGGATTTAAAATGAAGAAGTTATGGGTAAAACAAGATTGGATAATTTTTCTCATTTTAGCTACGTGAAAATTGGTAACAAATCTATTCCAACCATAACTTAATCAACTTGTATTGTATATTATGTAATCTTGAGATACCATAGACACGTATACAATATTTTGACCTATCATGTCGACACATCTATATATATTTCGAAACAACCATAGACACTCTATATGTGAATGTTGGAGTTAGCTATACAAGGTTGAGGTTGATTCCAAAATATATATAGTTTGAGTTGTGATCAATACTGAGATACGTATACAATGGGTCGTGGATTGATTCAAGATAATATTTATCGATTTATTTCTGTACATCTAACTGTGGACAACTAGTTGTAGGTTACTAACGAGGACAGCTGACTTAATAAACTTAAAACATCAAAATATATTAAAAGTGTTGTAAATATATTTTGAACATACTTTGATATATATGTATATATTGTTATAGGTTCGTGAATCAACCAGTGGCCAAGTCTTACTTCCCGACGAAGTAAAAATCTGTGAAAGTGAGTTATAGTCCCACTTTTAAAATCTAATATTTTTGGGATGAGAATACATGCAGGTTTTATAAATGATTTACAAAATAGACACAAGTACGTGAAACTACATTCTATGGTTGAATTATCGAAATCAAATATGCCCCTTTTTATTAAGTCTGGTAATCTAAGAATTAGGGAATAGACACCCTAATTGACGCGAATCCTAAAGATAGATCTATTGGGCCTAACAAACCCCATCCAAAGTACCGGATGCTTTAGTACTTCGAAATTTATATCATATCCGAAGGGTGTCCCGGAATGATGGGGATATTCTTATATATGCATCTTGTTAATGTCGGTTACCAGGTGTTCACCATATGAATTATTTTTATCTCTATGTATGGGATGTGTATTGAAATATGAAATCTTGTGGTCTATTATTATGATTTGATATATATAGGTTAAACCTATAACTCACCAACATTTTTGTTGACGTTTTAAGCATGTTTATTCTCAGGTGATTATTAAGAGCTTCCGCTGTCGCATACTTAAATAAAGACGAGATTTGGAGTCCATGCTTGTATGATATTGTGTAAAAACTGCATTCAAGAAACTTATTGTGTTGTAATATATTTGTATTGTAAACCATTATGTAATGGTCGTGTGTAAACAGGATATTTTAGATTATCATTATTTGATAATCTACGTAAAGCTTTTTAAAACCTTTATCTATGAAATAAAGGTTATGGTTTATTTTAAAAATGAATGCAGTCTTTGAAAAACGTCTCATATAGAGGTCAAAACCTCGCAACGAAATCAATTAATATGGAACGTTTTTAGTCAATAAGAACGGGACATTTCATAAATATTAGTTACCAAGCTATTAGGTAAAAATATGCAAAGTGGTACAACTCAACGTAGAATATATTTTAAGTACTTGTGTCCATGGCGTAAAACATAAAATGCATGTATTCTCATCCCAAAATACTTTTAGAGTTTAAAAATGGGACTATATACTCACAGTAGTAAAAGTATATTAATAATAAGTTTTCAACTTATTAAAAATATGACCGTCGTCCTTGGATTCACGAACCTATAACAATAATAACGATTCAGATAATAATACGACATATGAATAAAATAAAGCAAGTTCATAGAATACTTATATATTAATTTTTAACATTTTTTTGTTAGTAGTCCTTTGTTAGTAGTCCAAAATAGTCTGAAATGTCCAACAGTCCAATAATCGGTATATATATAATCTTAGAATTACCCCATGACGTATTGTATACGTATTGTCTTTGCATCAACTCAGAGACGTATTGTATACATATTGTCTTAGAATTTATCAAAATGTATTGTATACTTATTGTCTTAGGATTTATCAAAACGTATTGTATACTTATTGTCATGGAATGTACCAAGATTATCATATATCTACAATCTCGAAATTAACTAAGATTATAATATTTTGTTATACTAATGATAACATGTCCAAATATATATAGGATATAGGAAAAGTTAGCAAGGATATGTTTAATATAGTTTTTACAATATAAATTTCGTCCATACAACGTTAATTTTAGCAGATTTTGTTTTGCTCGCTAAATATTCATTACAACTCCGTTTAAAGTGAATCAAATTGCTATGGATTCCTTAAGAAGTTAATTTTTCAAAACCAATTCGAAAAGTTCAGCCCATGTATTAATATTCAGAGTTTTACCCTCTTTTTGTGCCGGTGGACAGATTTGGAAGAATCCCGGCACCCACCCAATATATGATTTTTGATAAAAATACTTCCACTTTGTCTAAAATCATGAAAAAAATACTGGAAGTCTTATTTACATATATTAACATATTTCCAAAGTCTTAGCCTCAAACTCAAAGTGTAAGATAGATTTTTAATTCCTAACCCAAAACAGCCCGCTTTTTACCGAATGGAGATTAAACGATATATGTTAAGTTTCAAGGTGTTCTTCATATGTACAAGTTATAAGTTCTTATATTAACTTAATATAACATCATAATACATATAAATAAGTGTTATTAGAGTTAAGTTAGAAAGATTAGATTAGTTTTTCAAACATGTTTAGAATCAACTAAACTATGTTCTAGTTTATAAACTCTTATATAGATAGCTATAAACATATGAATTGAACAAGAATTTAGGCAAGGTTAATACCTTGATTTTGAAGCTTGAACTTGCTAGAAATAGATGAAGAACAAAGAAAGGGATACTAGAACTAGAGAGAGTATGTGTGTATAAGTAAACATGAAGTAAAAATTAGAAAATGAAGTGGTAAAAATTTGATCAAATATGGTGTCTTTATATACTAGTTGTAATTTGTTATTTTGTGAAAAATATCTAGTATAAGTTAAAAACCATTAGGTCATGCTTGACATATTATTCCATTATTGAAAATTTCTATTGGTATATACCAATTGTAAGTACTTCTAGAAGCTGTGTATAATACGGGTAAAAATACAGTATGAATGCGAGTAGAATTCTTGAGGAAATTGAACGGAAATATGAGTATAGCTATCCTTTATATGTATTGGTATATTATAAAGTGTATTCAATACTTTTAAGGATGTATTTACACTCATAATACATTATATGTAAATACATTTTAACATAAGTTAATTACGTCGTTTAAATAGTAATATATATTGTTTGAAAACTCTTTAAATTAGTAGTATGAAAATATATATATAATACTTTGTTAATATACTTAATGAGATATTTAATTATCATATTTTCAAGTTAAATATATATAAATCCATATATACACACAATAATTAAACAATTAAATAATTAAATCAAGTTATGACATTCGTGAATCGTCGGAATAAAAGGGTGACCAAACGCTTGTGTAAAACTCTTTCTGGAGGTTCAAGATTTATTAAAATTCATTGCTTATCAAGTCGGAATTATATAAAGATTAAGTTTAAATTTGGTCGGAAATTTCCGGGTCGTCACACAAGACTTCTTCGGTTTTCAAATTTATGATTATCTTGGGTACAAAAAATGCTACTTAAACACGTTGTCTTTATCCCTATACTAAATTATAACTAGGTTGGATTAAGCACAAGATGTTAACTAACAATCACTTGTCTTGCAAAAATCATTAACTTTCAAACTTGCATTAATTGATAACTCAAAAGATTTAATGAAGTTATAAACCAAAAGACATAAGGATTATAAAATCAAGAATCACATAAATAAATGAAGAACTAAGCATACAATAATTGTTCATGCAAGGAATAAAGTAAAAGAGACTAGCCAAGCATGTTGGTGATGATGATCATAGTTGCCTCTTGAAGTTGCATGATGAACACTCCTTGAATCCTAGCTTGAATCCTTGATTGATGATGTGATTTTGTGTGTTTTTGGCTCTCAAAACTAATGAAAAAGGTGTGGAATTCGTAGCCTAGGGTTTCCTTTATATAGGAATGAAGTAGGGTATTCCCCAAGCTTGAAATCCCTCGAATTCGGCTCTAAATTCTATCCAAAAATTCTCTCACCAGCCGCAATTTGTGGCTGGGTACTTTTTTCGCGCCTTTTTCTCGTTTTAATCCTCGTTTTCGCATTTCGTCTTGACTCGTTACCCATTATAAAAACCTTATAAAAGAGCCTTTTCAACCTCAAATGCACACATAAAATTCATCTTTTAATATCAAACACAATCGGAATTTATGAACCGATCAACTCCGCCACACTTATCATTGTTTGTCCTCAAACAATCTTAAACTCAAATCTCTAGCAAATGATAAATCTTCAAAGGCATGAATAAAACCGCAAAGTCTTGAACTCAATGTGAAACATAAATTCCTCCGACACGGCTCCTACTTGAAGTTAACCAACTTTAAATTTCCAAATTGAATCATGATTATATCAACATCTTGTCTTGAACGAATACTTCATATCAAAGTGTAAATAAACCTCGAACTTTTTAATCTTCAAATGAACCATGAGTCAAGTGGAAGTCATCCGCCATATGAACTACATAAAAGAACCATGTACCGTCAAATCCTTATTTGTTTTAAAGGTTGGTGTGCCAGAGTGTCCGAAGACACCCTTTTTGGTTCTCCCGGTGTTTTAGGATCACGACACTCATCTCATGCCCCAAAAACTCCTCCGGTGACTCTCGGAGCAGGGTGGACAATCGACGAAGGGTCGTGGATTTTAAGTCCCACGTGACTTATAATGAGAAATAGTTTTTGTGGATTTAGCCCCACCTAGCTCTATTTTTTGCGGTATTATACGCCCCAACAAGGCTCTCGTGTAGGAAAATTTATCCAGCCCCTATACTGGCTGTTTTATGGATTTGGCTCCATCGAGCTCTCGGTTTGTGGTTTTAGCCCCAAGCATGGCTCTCGTGTAGGAATATTTATCCAGCCCCTAAACTGGCTGTTTTGCAGCGAACTGCGGGTATGGCTAGTGTCATCCACAGAACAAGTCCAAGCACTAGCATTTGTTCCCGGTATCGAAACAAGATGTGAATGAACAGGAAACGACATTTTGTACTTTTTAATTCGTCAATTCATGGGTTATAACTGCAAAGACTAAGCTTTGCGCGGGACAATTTTGTTCCAGCTTTACAATGTAATCAATCATACACTGGACAATGCACGAGTTTTAACCTACCCGAGTTATTTTTGGTTTGTAACACATTTTAACTTTCTTTGAAATCACATTTTAATCACCAAAAGTTTTGACTATGATGTTTCACAAAGTCAATTTCCATGTTAATACCCATAATATTCATTATTGCCACATGTCATTCCCATTTATCTTTTCACAATCTTTTTAACAATCTCACACTTGGGTTGTGATGAAATTATGATTAAAAAAAAATTGTTCAATCACAATAATCATAATATTTTACTCATTTTAAGCTTCAAACCTAAATAATGTATAAAAAAAAAATTTAATTTTCCCCTCTCCCCCACACTTACATCATGCTACGCCCTCGTACGCATGTTTAAAGTATTACAATACTTATGTGAAAAGAAAAAGGGGAAATTTAACATATTACCATGATACTCGACGTTCACCATCCAATAGTAACCATCGCACACCATTTTGATTCATCATCACGCATTCCATTCGATTACATTTATCCTTCGATTACAACTTAGAAAAGAAAGCAAAAGAGAAGCGTAAAATCTAACTAGCCACTTCCGTAGGACTCACGGTTGCACTTAGCATGTGCAACAAGCCTTTAAACCACCCGATTCCCTCAGGTGGACGAGTTTTGTCTCGTGAGGGCTTGCAGTGAACATACCCACAAAGTTCATTTAACTAAAAATAAATAAAAATAAAATAGAAACAAAGTAAAAATACAAAAAAAAAAGACTTACAAACTCTACACATAGTTTGTGCAGTTTTTATTTCCGTGCACACGACTCTTTCTCCACTTTAGCTAATTCCAGGACTGTAGAAGGTTCCTCCTTCTCTCACTTTGTGAGAACCTTCACTACCTCTAACTGTTCTCAGCTTAGAATCCAACCACACATCATTCTCCTTAGCCACATGCATTAACTTAAACAATTTATCTTTTTCTTTAGGAGACAAATTACACACAAGACGGTTACTCAAACTTTCATCTCCTCTACTTCTAGCATCGTGGACCCGTCTATGTAATTTTCTCATAGAACGATCGATCACCGGGTCAACCTTATCTTCCTCTACCTTATCATGCAATCTCACAAAAATGCGTGGTAGATTTTCCTCGTCTCCCCCACACTTAGGCCCTTCAAGATCCTCTAAATTGGAAATCACCTCATAATCAACTTGAGAATTTACCTTTTCATTCTTATTCACTTTGATCTTGTGACCTCCAAACCGCTCAACGAGTTTTTCTACGATTTTCCCCATTACTTTGACTACTTTTTCATCGAATTCTTCAGACTTTTCAAGTGTATCAACAGACACATTCCCAACACAATTCTCCATTTTGTTATCACTAGATACTTGCTCATTTAATTTTCTCATTGTTGGTGGTTGGGAAGGCCCAATCGTCTTTGGGGTTATCAAATATTCATCCTCTTCACATTTAGAAACTTTTTCATCTACCCCAACAAATGTGGATACTGCCATCATAGTTTCTTTCATCGGTAATGAACAAGTGGTGCTAATAGACGAACTCAACTTGGTTTCAAGAACTTGACTTAGATTTTTCAATTCTCGCTCAAGATTTTGTATCAACTTTTGTTGACTCATCAAAATTTCTTCATTAGTTCTTATTTGAGATTCCATGAATTCACTTGTCATACCCTCTTCACTAGATTTCCTTACCTCCTCTTTCTCTTTCACATCCGGTGCATACTTTTGAACCTGTTCATGGTTAGAATCCAACAAAAAACAATCATGGACATCTGGTGTATGTAATGAATTAAAAATATTAATATGTGATCTCTTATTACCAAAAGAAATGTCTATAACCCCGCTTCTACAATTGATAAGAGCATCAATTGTGGCCAAAAATGGACGACAAAGAATGATCGTCGGTTGGGTCTCCCTAAAAGTGGTCTTTGTGTCCATAACTATAAAATCTATCGGGTAATAAAAGTCTTCCACTTTCACAATCACATTTTCCAACACACCCTGTGGAGTTCTCATTGACCGATCCGCAAGTTAGACGAGAATATATGTATGTTTTAAAGTTCCTAACTCGTATCGTTCAACTAGACTTGATGGAAGTATGTTAATACTGGACCCTAAGTCCAACAAAGCCTTTTTAACATTAATATTACCCACCGTAACCGAAATTAATGGTGTCCCCGGGTCCTTAAACTTGGGTGGAAGTGAACCCGAAATTAAAGCACTCACTTTTTCAGTTAATTTTACCTTTTTGGGCAATGATGCATTGAGTTTACGCTTTTGAACACACAAATCTTTTAAAAACTTAGCATATACAGGAATTTGTTTGATTGCATCAATAAGTGGAATATTTATTTTTACTTGTTTAAATGTTTCCCACATATCATCCATTTTCGATCCCTTTTTTCCATAAAGGAATTGGTTCGAGGACTCTAAGGCCTTGGAAAATGGAACGGTTTTTGGTTCCGAACCCGATTTCCCAATTTCCTCAATAATGGGTTCTTTATTTTCCACCCCCTTCCCAAGGTCATTATTTTTACTTACCTCATCCTCCTCATCAAGAACGATAGGAGACTTACGTGCATCGCATTGAGCTACCTCTTTCTCACCGACCTTGTTGTCATACTTCTTTCCACTACGCAAGGTGCCTACCATGTTTACACTATGTCCTTTGCCCGAGTCCTTATGATTTGGATTTAACACTGTATAACTCGGAATGGTACCCGGCTCCTGATTTCCCTTACTCTCTGCTACATTACCAATCTCCTTAGCCAATGCACCAATTGACTTGTTTTGCACTTCCACTATTTTATGCATTTCGAAGATAAACGCGTCCATCTTGGCATCTAAGCTAGATGGTTGATTGGGTGGGGCGTTATTTTGATTTTGGTTTTGGCCTTGATTTTGGTAATTGTTTTGGTTTTGGTTTCGGTTGTTGGGATAAGGATTTTGATAGTTTCTTTGTTTGTTGCCTTGATTCTGAAAGTTCCCTTGGTTTTGAAAGTTATTTTGCGGTCTTTGTTAGGTCCCTTGGGTGGCATTTAGTATGCGACATTTTTAAAAGAAAAACTGCATATATTATACATTACAAACCATGGTTCTTATTTTTGATACAAGCTTTGGACAAAATAAAGATGATTATCGTTTAGCGATAATCTTCGACTTACAAACTTTACAAATAATGATAACAACACGATTTCGAGCATATTTTACAACACAAATCCTTGGGTATACAGTTTTATTTTTGACACATATATGCGTACGCAAGATCTTGCTCAAATTCAACATAATGCAGCGGAAGCTTCTAATTATCACCTGAGAATAAACATGTTTAAAACGTCAACATAAAGTTGGTGAGATATAGGTTTAATGCCGGCAGCAATATATATATAGACCACAAGATTTCGTATATAAACATTTTAATAAAAATATTCTAAGTGGTTGAGCACTTGGTAACCATACTTAACATTTTCACGTCGCATATTCCCTTTAATATGAAATCTTACTACACCGTACCAAGTGTAGTCACAAAACGAAGTACTGTGCAACCGTTGAATACTGGTCGTCCAGTCCGGTTGGGGTTGTCAGGCCCGATAGATCTATCAACAGGATTCGCGTTTACAATACCGCTGTAAATATTAGTTACCAAGCTACAGGGAAGTATGCCAGTGGTACAACTCAACGTAGAACCTATTTTTCAGTTACTTGTGTCCATATCGTAAAACATAAAATACATGTATTCTCATCCCGAAATATTGAGAGTTTAAAAGTGGGACTATATACTCACTGTTGTCTTGAAGATATATATAATTTGACTTGGTCTCCGGTTGATATCACGAACCTATCCATATATAATATATCAATACCTTTTCTTTTTAAACAAACGTCACATATATATACTTGTTATACTTTTAATACTTTTAATAATTCCTTAGTCCGTAGTTAGCATTTCGTTGTTAGTAATTCAATTTTAATGGTTCATATTTAGATGTTTAATAAACCCGCAATGAAATAAATAAAACCCCCAACGAAATAAATAAAACCCCATCGTATATGTATTGGTCGAGATTAATCTTGACCCACGGTACCGGTGTTGTCAAATGACGTGTTGCGTACATAAAGTACCGGTGTTGTCAAATGACGTGTTGCGTACAATCATGGGATCTTATGATTAATCTTCTCGTGTTGTTTACGGGTGATCCTGAACCATATAAAATTGAATTATAAGTACATATATATAAAATATCATGTTATCTTAGAAATATGTGATTTTATTTAATTTTTCCCAATTAATCCCGAAGTTAAACAAGTCTTGGATAACCAATTTTGTTTCGGTCATAGTTTCTTCGTTACAAATCCGTTTTCGTTGATTCAAATTGCCATCTTCTTGGATCGAGTTCTTCTTTAAGACTATGAACTGTAAATACCTTGGTTTGTATTCAAAATCATACGGCATAGGTGAAAGTTTAGTGAAACATATGAAGTTAAACATTTTTGTTACAACAAAATCATTTAATGACCATTTTTCCAAAAATACTTATACTTTGAAAAACCAAGTTTTACCTTGTTAAATTAACATATAAATAAGTTATGTTACATGTCTTGAAGTATTTTAAAAGTTAAGTTAGAAGGATCTATTTAGTTTGCAAACAAGTTTGAAAACATTCAAACTATGTTCTTGTTGTTAAACTTTTATACCACAAAATAAGATAGCTATATATATATGAATCGAATAAGGTTATGAACATAGTTACTACCTCAAGTTCCTTGGACAAGGTTGCTGTAAAAGAGGAGTAAAAAGCTAGAACCAAAAGGGTGATGGAAGTGGATGAAAGATTGGAAGTAAGTTGGTGTTCTTGGAGGGTTTTCTTGAAGTGTTTTTGTATGGTTTTCTTATGGTGATTTAGTAAGGTTTTTGAAGCTAGATCTTTATGGAACTTTGCTGGATTGTTATGGAGTTTAGAGAGTAAGAAAGAGTGTGTGTTTTTAGTTAAGAGATTGAAGTAAAAATGAATCAAAAATGATGATACATATATACTCCTAAAAATGTGATCTTTAAGGATAACATGACAAAATTTTAGTTTGTATTTTTGTAATTAGTCTTGCAATGATTCAAAAGTAATTACCTTATACATAAGGCATGAATAAGGGCTGGTTAGGTGGTGATTTGATGTGTATATACCAATAGTAAATACGTATAGAAGCTTGGTATGATACGAGTACAAATACTCTAGGTATACGTATAGAAATTTTGTGAAAAATGGAATGAGGATTCAAATATAGCTATCTTTTGTGAATACACTTATATGATTTTATGTATTTAAGTTCTTAAAAGTGATTAAATACATTACTTATACAATATATGTATAAACATTATATGTCTTAAGTATTTATGTCAAATAACGTTACGTATAGTTATCGTTTTGAAAACTTAAGTTAGTAGTTTCAAAATACACATATAACTTGTTGTTATTAATATAAAATGAGGTATTAAAACATTCTTTAATCATGTTAAATATGTATATATACATATATATACACAAACGTATAATTATCATATATTGTATGGTTCGTGATATCATCGGTCAAACTAGACGGTCAAACGTTGTGTAAAACTCTTTTCAGAAATATCAGTCTCGACAATTTGGATTGCTTATCATGTTGGCAAGGTTTAAATTATGTAAATATTAATCTTATAAGTATAGAATGATCGAAAAAGTGCGGGTCGTTACAAGAGCATTATTGTTGCTCCAACTAAAATTTGGATGGTTTCTCCAACCCGAATTATACGTGTTGGAGTATGGATCAAATCTCCGTCCCTGTACCTCAATAACTTGTTCCTCCACTATTTGTTGATTCACCAATGGAATCCCATTTCTACATCCGTATGAAAAATAAGAAGGATCTCCACAAATCTCACAAACCTCCTGAACCTGCGAAACATTACAAGCAAGACCCTGGTTTAGGTTGTTAAATATAAGCATTTTCAAATAATCTAGTTCTTGCTAAAGGTTCCTTGATGAACCACCCGAGTCGGATATGTGATTCACTCAGGACGTACTAGGTTGTTTCCTATTAACCGAAGCTTGGGTTTTCGAACCCTTGCTTAATTGCTCAAAGAAGGTCCACTCGTCCTCACAGTTCGTGTTAGGAATGCCCTACCACTAGCCGCCAAAAGGAATTGTCTATTTTGAGAATCTAGACAATTATAAAAGACATTGACTAATTCCCATTTTGGTATTTCACGGTGTGGGCATGCCCTAAGTAATTCCTTGAGACGTTCGTACGCTTCATGAAAAAGTTCACCAGGCAATTGTCTAAAAGATTTTATTTGCGTACGCATGTCCGAGGTTTTACTGATTGGGTAAAACTCCTCTAAAAACCGTTTTCTCATTTCCGCCCAAGTATTAATACTCCGGGCTGGTAAAGAGAGAAACCATCGTTTTGCCTTATCTTTTAGTGAATAAGAAAATAAGTGGAGACGTACCTCATCATCTGTGAAACCATTTACCTGATTAGTAGCATATATCTCATTAAATTCAGTGATGTGTTCATATGGTTCCTCATTAGCCATACCTCGGTAGGTTGGCAAGATCGAAATGAGTTGAGGTCGGACCTCAAATCGTCGTGTGTTTCCCCCTGCCGGTGCTGGAAAAACAATGGGTGAATGATCCTCATAATCACCCAGTTGGTAGTAGGTGTCTACCCCTCTTTGTCGTTCAGCCATCTCGTTTTGTTGATTAAAAATTTCCTCTTCACTATCGGAATCTGATTTTGGAGAGTTTGGTGGAACAATCAAATGTGACTCTGACGGTGGTTGCGTGGATGCTGAAGCCACTATCGAGCTCTTTAAAATTATTGTAGCTTTTCGATTAGCTTTTGCAGACTTCTCGATTTCCGGGTCTAAAGGCTTAAGATTTTGATCTCCCGACTTTCGAGTTTGCATACACTAACCTGCACTTCAACAAAAACAAGAACACCGAGCGTAAAACTGACAAAAACAAAATAAACAAAAACACTATTTTTGGTTTTTTATTGGTTTTATAATTTTTATGTTTTTTTCTTTCTAATTTAACACGAAAGCAATAAAATAAGAGCTTGCAATCAAGCGCACACCTCCCCGGCAGCGGCGTCAAAATTTGATCGGTGTCGAAGGGCCGGTAAAAAATTGCCTAATTACTCTACTTTAGATAGGGTAAGCAGGATTCGTTCCACGGGAAGTTATGGTTAACTAGCAAGCAATTTCAAGATTGGTTTGTTTGTGATTAACTAAAATTAACTAAAGTAAAGACTAGATTAACAATTACTAAGCAAATGTGAACTTTGAGTATTTAAGAGCATAAACAATGAACTAAACGAAAAGGTTGTAATCAATTGGATGGAAGCCTTTATTCCTTTACAATCCCAATTATGCATGCACTAGTTCAACAAATCCTTATGCTATCAAATTATCAACTAAACCTCATAGACAAGACTTCTTCGGTTTTCCAATTTATGATTATCATGGGTACAAATAATGCTACTTAAACACGTTGTATTTATCCCTATACTAAATTATAACTAGGTTGGATTAAGCACAAGATGTTAACTAACAATCACTTGTCTTGCAAAAATCAATAACTTTCAAACTTGCATTAATTGATAACTCAAAAGATTCAATGAAGTTATAAACTAAAAGACATAAGGATTACAAAATCAAGAATCACATAAATAAATGAAGAACTAAGCATACAATAATTGTTCATGCAAGGAATAAAGTAAAAGAGACTAGCCAAGCATGTTGGTGATGATGATCATAGTTGCTTCTTGAAGTTGCATGATGAACACTCCTTGAATCCTAGCTTGAATCCTTGATTGATGATGATTGATGACGTGATTTTGTGTGTTTTTGGCTCTCAAAACTGATGAAAAAGGTGTGGAATTCGTAGCCTAGGGTTTCCTTTATATAGGAATGAAGTATGGTATTCCCCAAGCTTGAAATCCCTCAAATTCGGCTCTAAATTCTATCCAAAAATACGTCCAGCCGCAAATTATGCTCAGCAGCCGCAATTTACGCCCAGCCGCAAAAACCCAAGCGCCTCCTTATGCCCGTTTCTGACCTGAACAAACTTAAAAATTCAGGCCAGCCGCAATTTACTCTCACCAGCCGCAATTTGCGGCTGGGTACTTTTTTCGAGTTTTTTTCTCGTTTTAATCCCCGTTTCCGCGTTTCGTCTTGACTCGTTACCCATTATAAAAACCTTATAAAAGAGCCTTTTCAACCTCAAATGCACACATAAAATTCATCTTTTAATATCAAACACAATCGGCATTTATGAACCGATCAATTAGGATATCATCTATGAAGACGATAACAAACTTGTCTAGGTATGGCTTGCATACGCGATTCATGAGATCCATAAATACGGCAGGTGCATTAGTTAAACCGAATGGCATCACCAGAAACTCATAGTGACCATAACGAGTTCGAAACGCAGTCGTCAGTACATCGCTCTCCTTCACCCTCAACTGGTGATAACCCGATCGCAAATCGATCTTGGAGTAAATGCTGGATCCTTGCAGCTGGTCGAAAAGATCGTCAATCCTGGGAAGGGGATACCGATTCTTGATCGTCAACTTGTTCAGTTCACGATAATCGATGCACATGCAGAAAGATCCGTCCTTCTTCTTCACGAACAAAACAGGTGCGCCCCAAGGCGATGAACTCGGTCGAATAAATCCACGGTCTAGCAATTCCTGTAGTTGACTCTGCAACTCTTGAAGTTCGGAAGGTGCAAGTCGAAAAGGTGCGCGAGCTACAGGTGCAGCTCTCGGCACTAGGTCGATCTGGAACTCAACTGATCACGGCGGGGGTAATCCTGGCAACTCTTCTGGAAAGACGTCGGGAAATTTGTTCACAATTCGTACATCATCCACGCTTTTCTCCTCAGCCTCCAACTTCTTCACATGAGCCAAAATAGCAAAACGCCCTTTTCTCATGACCTTTTATGCCTTCATGCAACTAATAAGGTTCAACTTTGGGCTACATCTATCCCTGTAAACAATTAATGGCTCACCATCTTCGCGAGGTATGCGAAGAATCTTCTCACCACAGATAACTTCTGCTTTCATCTTGGACAGCCAGTCCATACCGACTATCACGTCAAAGCTTCCCAACTTAATGGGTATCAAATCAATCTCGAAATCCACACCAGCTAAGTTTATAATACCCCCTCGGCCAATTTGGTCAACTTTCTCAAGTTTTCCATTGGCTACTTCAACAAGATGACTCTCCTCCAAAGGAACTAATGACCAATCTATCTTAGAGCAAAAGTGTCTACATACATAACTCCTATCGGCACCAGTATCAAACAAGACAGAAGCTAATAGTTTATTGATAGTGAATGTACCTGTAACCAAGTCAGGATCTTCGCGGGCATCTCTGGCGTTTATGTTGAAGACTCTTCCACGTGCTGACCCGCCATCCTTCTTCTTGTTAGGACATTCATTCTTGAAGTGGCCCTGCTGACCGCACTCAAAACACTTCCTTGGTCCATTCGGGTTTGTCCTCACAGCTGGGGCGGTGATCTTACAATCTCTGCCGACGTGTCCAGTCCTTTTACACTTCTCACACACTACATTGCAGTATCTACTGTGATGCTTGTAGCATCTCTTACACTGAGGAAGGCTACCTTTGTAGTTAGGGTTAGGGCTAGGGGTCCTCCAGTCGTTGTTTCCCATGAAGTTCTCATGCCTCTTAACTGAGTTCTGGTCAAAACCTTTTCCCTTACTTCCGTCCCACTTACGTTTCCCATTACTAGCTCCCGATTCCGATTTCACCTTC
The DNA here is from genome assembly GCF_046630445.1 of Rutidosis leptorrhynchoides. Classification (NCBI taxonomy): domain Eukaryota; kingdom Viridiplantae; phylum Streptophyta; class Magnoliopsida; order Asterales; family Asteraceae; genus Rutidosis; species Rutidosis leptorrhynchoides. The sequence goes on from NC_092334.1 coordinate 554,940,724, forward strand.
TCTGGCTCTTGGCGGGTAATTTGATTCATCAGGGTATGCGCCATGCGCATAGCTTCCGGGACATTTGATGGTTTCTAAGAGGTGACATTTCCCTGAATGTCCTTGGGGAGTCCCCACAGATATCGTTCCATTCTTTTGAACTCAGGAGTAACCATTGTGGGGCACATCAAGGCTAACTCCAAGTACCTTCGGTTATAGCCATCAAGGTCATTTCCTACGACTTTCAGTTCCCAAAACTCCGCTTCCATTTTCTAAATTTCGGTTCTGGGGCAGTACTCCTCGATCATACTCCTCTTAAACTCCTCCCAGGGTGTTGCATACGCTTCATTAATTCCCCGAGCCTGGGCAAACGTGTTCCACCACGTCAAAGTGCTATCTGACAACGTACAGGATGCGAACTTGGTCTTATTCACTTCGGAGCAGTTACTCACATGGAACACAGATTCCAACTTTTCAAACCATCTCGTCAGCCCAACTGACCCTTCTGTTCCACTGAAATTGTGGGGCTTGCAACTCTGAAATTCCTTATAGGTGCACCCGTTTTGAGCAATCCGGTTCGCCATTGGAGCTTGTGCAGGGTTGGCATTCGCCATAGCTACGGCTACTCGAGCAGCTATCATCTCCTCAAGGTGGGCATTTCTCTTGGACCTCTTCCGTTTGCCATCGATCTTCCAAACAAAAATTTCGACTTACGTCAAAATCCATTTACCAACAACGTCATAGCATAAGGTAAACAACATGGAAGCAACACAATACACGTTAACTAAGCATGGCAAACAAGCAGCAGATAACACAAAACCAACATGTAATAGCTTAAATAAAACGCCGTACAATAATTCAAACAACAGTAATTCCATTCATAGTAAGAAAATTGCATACAACTTCATAAAGTTCGTACATTACAAGAATGAAAAACATGAGACTACTAACGGAGTACATAATGAAATCTAATACAACAGTTGAAACAACCCAACCCGCATTTAAACCGGCCCGTAAATTTTTTTATTTAATACATTAATATTTAGGTCCCAATTATATTTCCGAAACATCTTTAACACAAATAATAAGCTTAATAAACTTTTAAAACATTTAATACATAGTTTAAATATCCGAAAGGGCGAACACGACCCGACTATTTTAATTTCCAACAAAACCGAGCATGGTGATTGGGACTATGCTACCCAATCCTAATCGAGTCCAAGAACAAGATCTTCTAGAGCAACCTAGCCAAGATCTCTAATCCCCATGCTTACCCGAGCCGCCAATCATTCGAACCTATAAAAATAGCAACAACAAGAGGGTAAGCTAATGCTTAGTGAATGTAAAGATACTATACACATACATATTCATAAAATGGCTACGCATCACCAAGCATCAAGATAAACACATACCGGCTCCGCATGGTAAACAAACTACAAAAGAGAACATACACAAAGTAGCTACACGCTACGTAATCACCAAGCTAATGCCACAAGATGCTACAACACAACGATAAGTATATACGCGTATACAATAAATATAATCAACAACAACAAATAAGGTTAACCCCTTAACCCAAACCACATGAAGGTTGGCCGAACTACCCGGACCTTAGTGAATTCGCACTACCCGAGATTCACCTCCTTCACCACTTCAACAACCGAGGTTGGCCGAACTACCCGAGCCTTAGTGAATTCGCACAACCCGCAATTCACCACCTCATCACCCTGATGATCGAACTACCCGAGTCATCATGAATCCGTGCTAACCGAGATTCATTTCCTCAACAACAAATGTTAGCAACCCATCGCCAAAAGGGTTATCCAAAATGCTAGCCCAAATCACCACACCAAGCGTAAAACCCAAAAAGCATAAGCGTATAACATGGGCCCGAAGCACAAGAGGAGTCCATTCACCCACACCAACATAGAGTAAACCCAAGCAAGGGTCACTCTTCACACACGCACCCATTTTACACATACACATGTGCATAGTAAATTTACACTCACCTTAAATGCCTCGATGAAGTGCAATCCATCTCGCAACTCGCCAATGGAACGTACCTATTCCATTTATCACATAAACAAACAACACAATTAGGGTGGATTACAAACCAACCCATTTCGACAACTAGTGCAAATTTCGACCCAATTGCACTTCCAAGTTCAAACCGCGCCCAAACTAACCAATAATCACTAACACAAGTGAAAATGGTCCTAATACGCCAATTAAACCCAATCATAAGTGTTAAACACCAATCTTGCCCAAATTGACATCTAAACCTTAATTTTGACTCATTTCAAAATTAGTCAACCCAAATACACCGAAATGGTTTCCAATACTTCCATAATCACTAACACTAGTGATTATACACCATTTACAAGCCTTAAACACGGTTAAACCATCAACCAACCCAAAACCCGCCAAATATCAAAATAACAAGTTTCCATAAACCTTCTTCATCATCTAGATGGGTTTTACAACTAACAATCTCAAAACCCTAACATTGAATCTCAAATCAAACAATGAAACTCGGAGTTAGAACTTACTAATACCGCCAAAATGATGCCGTTGACAAGTAGAACAACTTATATACTTGAGGTTTGACCCGAAACACCCTTCTTCTTCTCCAAATGGAGCTCTCTATCTCTCTCTCTCTCTAAACTCTCTCCTCTCTCTCTAAGGTTTGAAGGTGAGTGTTTATGTGTGAAAATGAAGATGAGATAATGTTTGGAACTGATTTGGGGTATAAAACCCGTCCACCATGCGAAATTACCAAAACATCCCCAAAAATACCCTTAAAACGGGTCAATATAGTCAGTTCTGCGATACTGTCGCGTTTTGCAACAACCTATCGCGTTACGCGACAATCCAAACGCGATACTTCCATCTGGAATGCGATCAATTGATCAGGTCTCAAAAAATTTAGTCGTCGCGTATTGATCTTGTCTGTCGCAATACGCGACATCTCCAAACGCGATAAACCCTATTGATACGCGATAAATCACCTGATGCACCCCAAATCCACTTTTAAGAATATCCGAAGTGAAATGTGGTCAAATAAATACGTCTGAAAGGTCAAATACCTATTCTTGGACTCTGTAGGACGCCACAAGTGTCATGTTTAGAAAAACGGGGTGTTACAACTCTTCCCCACTTCAATTCGATCACGTCCTCGTGATCCTAGTCACTTAACCGATCCGAACCTACATGTTACGGTTCTCAACAAATGTTTCGATCCGACTTCTACCACATTACTCAATAACCCGAATATTAATCCATTAACTAAATACACACTTGCATGCATTCCGAGACGTACAACACACAACATCCGAAGTCTATAACGGTCACCTAGAATACATAGGATCACCTTGTATTCTTCTAACTTCTATAGGCAATTCTTCTCAAAGAGTCATCTTTAACCACTAAATCGTTACCCTGCGTACCCATACCAAGTACATTGCTAGTAACAACCACATACCAAAATAAAGTCAACCATCTAACCGATGAAGACCGAATAGAAACGAATCCTTACGGATAACACATCCCACTTAACAACCCTTGTAGTGCGCAAACACGTCTATTAAGCAACTACCGTAACATCATAAGCAAACGGTTAAACCGATAGTGCCCAAAACAACTATAGCAACGCAGATCCCAAGGTGTACAAAATCGACTATTGTCACACCCGTAACAACATGTGAGCGAAACACGGCTATCGCATCACCAATCACACAACATGGTCCTCACGACCCCACCATTGGTGTATAAAACAACCAATAGTTCACAATACTAACCACACCAACATGGTCGAAACAACCCGAGCCTAAACACATATGGAGGATGGTAGAAAAAACCCGAACCTTAGTGAATTCGCAACAACCCGAAATTCATCAACCCAATCCATATTTCCCACAACGAAATGACCGCACAACCCGAGTCATCGTGAATACGCGCAAACCGATATTCACTACCTCCACCACATAGTATAACCGAGGATGGCCGTGCAACCCGAGCCTTAGTGAATCCGAACTACCTGACATTCACTACCTCAAACTATGAGTCGAACCAATAGGGACAATCGTACTACCCGAAATTTTGTGAATACGAACAACCCGATATTCACGTTCCACAACACAACACATGAATGGTACTCCCATTCCAATAATGTAATACCATGCCGGTACAACACTACTCCCAAAGTGAAGTTAGCGGACCGAGTCAACGGCCATAACCCACCAATCACATACGCTCTTTTGGCCTCAAACAACGAGTAGTGTAACATCGCGCACTGCTACACCATAGTGAATCCTAACGGAATACACTAACCATCCACCACAAACAAAAGTACATACGCATACTTAGAATCATTCCACACTGCTTGGAATTTCCGCACACGAATCATACGCACACGCGAACATCGCTATCACAATCAAGCAAGAACCACCTATATCGCACATTGGTACAACACAATAATTCTCCAGAAGAGAGTCCGACACGCACATCCCTAAACTGAGGGATTTTGCCTTGCTCGTCAAATACGCCTGTTATCTCTCAAAGAGATTCACCACATTACCATCTCGGTGGTAATTCAAATTCGAAACTATAAGTACAAATTAACCGAAATTGTACTCTACCACAGATCGACCAAATCTAGGTCTCGACACTAATTCCGGATCTATTATGAGCATTATCCGACATCTCACACTAAAACCTCCACGTGCGGGAGTGTAACTCCCCTACTTGGAACTACGTTTCATAACCGCATCACCGTGGCAACATCATCCGCGATAATTACCACTCTCTGACATACGTGACCAATCTCTCCATCGGTCATTACACTCGAATTCTCATGAATTCATTTCGCACACTAGAAATTGGCGCACTCCGTCACCCGTTGGCTTTATTTAAACAACGACACAAAACCAACACAACACGCACCTTGTACAATCGTACAATGCTACCGAAAGGTAGACCTTTCTATAATTGGGTTCACACGACCCATCACCACATATTGCTCAAATCTTGAGCACACAAAGGATTTTAACCAATCCTTAAACACTTCGATCGAAAAGTATACCACAATTACACAAACTCTACTCTCGCAATCATCCAATTGCTATAGTTTGTCAAATTTCCCACCTAGTCACTCATGTACCGAAGGGTTTCTCCCCGGTACCCTAAGTACAATGTGACTGCAACACCATCAGAGTCGAACACCACGCTCGTAGGTATGAAAGGGGCACTATCTTTGTGTTCTGTAGACTCCATTACCACATTCATCGAGATCAAAAACACTCGATCTCAAGGGTTCTATCCACCCAACGAACCTCACGGTTCATCAACTTCAACACGAGAGCAAACACGCTCTGACATCCGAACAGCAAAGCCCATTCCCATGGCTTGGTAGAAACATTTTCCAAACACTAAGGAATGCTTGGTTGCACCAAGTCTTACGCCCTTCATCCGATAATTAAACGTCACCATAGGGTAATTCCATTAGGAACGTCACCCATAACAATAATATGCACAACACAATGCATCCAACAAATCCGAACGCATCGGCACATAAATAAATATTCAAAGGACATATTTATTAAAACGAAATGTACCTTAACGTCTCCTTGTGGAATTCGCCGCCACCAACTCAGGACAATCCGAATTGCAATGTCCCTCCTTATGACAATAGTAGCACATCCTGTCATCACTTCTCGGCATTGTGCACTCCCATAACTTGTGGCCCCTAACACCACAATTGAAACATCTAGGTGCACGAGAATCCATCGTGCCTTTACCCACATTACCCGTACTCGCACTTACACCCTTATTTTTCTTACTTGGGGCGCCGTACGAATCAACCCTTCTCTTACTTGAAGGCTCACACATCTTTGATCGCGTATACCATTCGAAACCCCTAGCCACCGCAAATAACTCTGCAAACGACTTCGCTTGACCCCTCCTAATTTTATTCTTCAAATCATCATTCAGGGTTCAATAGAAATCTTCCATCAACATACGATCATATCCCATATACTCCGGGCAAAAACGAGCCTTCGCCATAAAGGTCGTCTTGAGAGTATTCAAGTCCATAGATCCTTGCCGCAAAATTCACAACTCATCACTCAATTCCATCAAATCGGCTCCAGTCTGGAACTCCTCGAAGAATTATTCCTTAAATTCATCCCACGACAAGATCAATCTTACCATCCAACCAATCCTTCGCCTACCCCGCAACAAGCTAGTAGCGAGTCTTGTCATCTTCTCGGGAGGGCAATCAATAGTACGAAAACACCCTTCGACATCCAAGATCCATGCTGTACTTACCAAAGGATCCGGTTTCCTGTCATACATCGGGGGTTTAGTCCTCATGAAGCTCTTATGACAACGCTCCATTTCACCCCTACTTTGAATTTCGGAATACTTCCTATCCATTTCTTCTCGAAACGTTCCCATTTGCTCCGCAACGGCGGCCGCAACTCTAGCGTTAAACTCATCGTCATTCGTCTCTACCTCGTTTCGCGTCGTCATTCTAAAGAATGCAAATGATTAGTCCACGAACGTATAAACCATACACACAACACCGCCCCATCTTGCTAAACACTCATCGTACATCACTTGTTAGACACGATTTGCACCCGTAATAAGGTTTGCAAGTCCTTATTATGCACACACGCCGTATCGACTCGTTAGTACAACGACCGCCTCGCTTGATGATATAACCAACACAAACAAAATTTCTACGTGATAAAAACACACGCAAGAAGTAATATCATAACACGAGTCACAGTCCTAGTTAGTTCACCTACACATTAAGGCACTAACCAAGTCCCCGTCCGACCCGTTCAACTACAATTCCCGCAACAAATAAGCACACACAAAAGTCTAAGTCTAGGCACCTATCTCAAGTCACCTAAATCCCTTAGACCATGCTCTGATACCACTTGAAACAACCCAACCCGTATTTAAACCGGCCCGTAAAATTTTTTCTTTAATACATTAATATTTAGGTCCCAATTATGTTTCCGAAACATCTTTAACACAAATAATAAGTTCAATAAACTTTTAAAACATTTAATACATAGTTTAAATATCCGAAAGGGCGAACACGACCCGACTATTTTAATTTCCAACAAAACCGAGCATTGTGATTGGGACTATGCTACCCAATCCTAATCGAGTCCAAGAACAAGATCTTCTAGAGCAACCTAGCCAAGATCTCTAATCCCCATGCTTACCCGAGCCGCCAATCATGCGAACCTATAAAAATAGCAACAACGAGAGGGTAAGCTAATGCTTAGTGAATGTAAAGATACTATACACAATAATATGCATAAAATGGCTACGCATCACCAAGCATCAAGATAAACACATACCGGCTCCGCATGGTAAACAAACTACAAAAGAGCACATACACAAAGTAGCTACACGCTACGTAATCACCAAGCTAATGCCACAAGATGCTACAACACAACGATAAGTATATACCCGTATACAATAAATATAATCAACAACAACAAATAAGGTTAACCCCTTAACCCACACCACATGAAGGTTGGCCAAACTACCGGGACCTTAGTGAATTCGCACTACCCGAGGTTCACCTCCTTCACCGCTTCAACAACCGAGGTTGGCCCAACTACCCGAGACTTAGTGAATTCGTACAACCCAAAATTCACCACCTCATCACCAAGATGACCGAACTACCCGAGTCATCATGAATCCGTGCTAACCGTTATTCATTTCCTCAATAACAAATGCTAACAACCCATCGCCAAAAGGGTTATCCAAAACGTTAGCCCAAATCACCAAACCAAGGGTAAAACCCAAAACGCATAAGCGTATCACATGGACTCGAAGCACAAGAGGAGTCCATTCACCCACACCAACATAGAGTAAACCCAAGCTAGGGTCACTCTACACACATACACATGTGCATAGTAAATTTACACTCACCTTAAACGCCTTGATGAAGTACAATCCAATCCCGCAACTCGCTAATGGAACGTACCTATTCAATTTATCACATAAACAAACAACACAATTAGGGTGGATTACAAACCATCCCATTTCGACAACTAGTGCAAATTTCGACAACTAGTGCAAATTTCGACCCAATTGCACTTCCAAGTTCAAAGCACGCCCAAACTAACCAATAATCACTAACACAAGTGAAAATGGTCCTAATACGCCAATTAAACCCAATCATAAGTATTAAACACCAATCTTGCCCGAATTGACATCTAAACCCTAATTTTGACCCATTTCAAAATTAGTCAACCCAAATACACCCAAATGGTTTCCAATACTTCCATAATCATTAACACTAGTGATTATACACCATTTACAAGCCTTAAACACGGTTAAATCATCAACCAACCCAAAACCCGCCAAGTATCAAAATAACAAGTTTCCATAAACCCTCTTCATCATCTAAATGGGTTTTACAACTAACAATCTCAAAACCCTAACATTGAATCTCAAATCAAACAATGAAACTCGGAGTTAGAACTTACCAATACCTCCAAAATGATGTCGTTGACGAGTAGAACAACTTATATACTTGAGGTTTGACCCGAAACACCTTCTTCTTCTCCAAATGGAGCTCTCTCTCTCTCTCTAAACTCTCTCCTCTCTCTCTAGGGTTTGAAGGTGAGAGTGTTGGTGCGTGAAAATGAAGATGAGATAATTTTTGGAACTGATTTGGGGTATAAAACTCGTCCACCATGTGAAATTACCAAAACATCCCCAAAAATACCCTTAAAAACCGGCCAATATAGTCAGTTCTGCGATACTATCGCGTTACACGACAAACCAAACGCGATACTTCCATCTGGAACGCGACCAATTGATCAGGTCTCAAGAAATTTAGTCATTGCGTATTGATCTTGTCTGTTGAGATACGCGACATCTCCAAACATGATAAACCCTATTGATACGCGATAAATCACCTGATGCACCCCAAATCCACTTTTAAGAATATCCAAAGTCAAATGTGGTCAAATAAATACGTCCGAAAGGTCAAATACCTATTCTTGGACTCCGTAGGACGCCACAAGCGTCATGTTTAGAAAAACGGGTTGTTACAACAGTCCTAGGGTGAAGGTGGGTAAATGATGTCCATCATATGTGACACCTGGTCCTCAAGCTCAGTCACCCGAGTACGTAAGGCATACACTTCCCTTGTCTGCTCCTCGATGGTGGGTGGTGTCGGTGGTGCAGATGGTCCAGATGGTGCAGATGTAGCGCTAGAAGTAGATGGCACTGTGCGGGCGACCTTACGCACAAATGGATCGGCAGAATACGGTACAACCCGCTTACGGGCGGTGACCCTAACCAACTGTCCATGTGCGTTCACGAACGGCTTACCTCCATTAACCCTGGAATAACGGTACCATTGTAGCGGTATCGCTTCTTCGGTGGGGTAGAGGGTGGGGGTACAGGCTCCTCCTCAGAATCCTCCTCGGGATCCTCCTCGCTGGTGTCATCGGATGATGATCCGTCTGAATCGTCTGAAGGTAGTGCAGGTACATCACGGGCGGGATAAAGCGTCTGGCTAGTGGTCATGGCCCGGTATCTGCCAGGTGGAATCAGCACCACTCGTCCGTCAGCGGTGCATCTAACCCAATGTCCATGCTCATTACGGAAGGGACTGCCCCCGTTTCGCCCAGGGATCACAGTATTATCGGAATGATGCTGTGGCCCCTGGAGTCTAGGGCTTGGTGGAGCTGGAATCTCCTCGAGATCCTCGTCTCTATCTGAGATGTCCATTAGGTCAGGTGCGTGTTTACTATCTCCAGAAGACGAATCGCCGGAGTCGCCGGAAGGTAGCAGTGAGTCAGCAACAATAGTAGGCGGGGTAGCAGACGTATCTGAGTCACTCTCGAAGTCAAGGGTCATGGGCGGCATGTCCGACATCTGAACAAGGAAAAATGACTTTTTCCATGTCAGTAAGACATATAGTAAGCACGTAATCAGGCATAGTAACTACAGCAGCCTAGATCGTCTACAGCAGTACGTAGCATGGCAATATTAACAGTATCAAACAGAAGTAACATGCATTCAAAAGCAGATAGTAGCATGCAGTAATGAGAATAAGCAATAGCATACAGCAAATTCACATAGCAGTAAAAGTAAGTAGTAGCATGCAGCAAGTTCATACAGCAGTAAAAGTAAGCAGTAGCATGCAACAGTTCCGTAGAAATAAATAAACGAGCAAGTTGTAGATTAGTCCTATTAGTGAATCCTACTCGAATCGGTCAAGACACACTAATACAACCTAATTCCCTACAACCAATGCTCTAATACCAAATGTGACGCCCCGTACAAAATCATCGTGTACGGATCATCAACAACAGGATCATTACATGGTCAAACACTATATGCTATTTAAAAACCAGTTTTGCATTCATGAAAAGATAACGTCAAAAATTTTACAAAAGATAATGTGCTTCTACGAATAGAAAGCATAAACATAAGTACGTGACTCAAAGGTCATTACAAATCCATTATTCAAAAATAACATAAGTTGTGAATGCAAGATAAAAGTTCCATGATTGAGACATCTCTAAACAATGCAGCGGAAGTGTAACACAACAGTCTATTACAGCGGAAGCAATAAGCGTCTTAGTTACATGAGAATAAAACATGCTAAAAAGTCAACACGAATGTTGGTGAGCTATAGTTTTTGTAAACAACAATGTAATGTAGACTACAAGAGTTCGTTTTCAAAACAGTATGAAAAGTATATGTTTATCCATGGGCACCCGGTAACTAACTTAACGTAAAAATAATATATTACCCCCTAAAAGTACACTTGGCGAGTGTGTATGTTCTCGAAGTATTAAACACCCGCTAAATGCTGGCGCTACTAGCCCGGGTGGGGATGTAAAACCCTATGGATCCATATCTAAGATTCGCGTCTACCGGTTCAAAAACCAACAGTTAAACGTTACCGTGCTAAGGGAAAAGTGTATGCCGTTATATAACCCACAAATATATAAAGTTTAAGTACTCCTGTCAAATAAGTAAAACATAAAAAGCGCATGTATTCTCAGTCCCAATAATAGTTAAAGTAAAAAAGGGAAGCTATAACTCACAGTGGTAAATGCAGTAAAAGTCGATACGAAAATGTAAGCAAGTAGTAAGTTGGTCCAAACAAGTAAGTTGGTCGATCCAAAAGGTCCTCAACCTAAGTCAATGGTTGCTAAGTCAGTAAATTGTCCCAAAAGGTTTTAAAGTAAATAAATTATGTCTTAAGTATCATCATCATCATCATCATCATCGTCATCATCATTCGTAAAAGATAAAGTAAGTTTTCAACAAGAATAGAGATCGAAACAAAAGGCTGACTTCGGACAGTTGTTACGACCTCTTTACAAACTGAAAAGATTCATGGTCAGTAGCCAAGGCTCTGTATGTGAGTCCTCGTACTACTAACCAATTTTCAGATCCTAACTCGATTTCGTTTGACCGTGGCGACGGTTCAAACGTGAGTAGGTCAGAATTTTCAGCACGTCATTACAAAGGCGTAGTGATTTTCGGAAGGCTATAAATCCCAAACCGTATATCGGATTTAGACGACTCTTAAACAAAAAGTCATCTAATCGAACCAAACTATCTGAAAATCAATTTTCCAGAAGTCTCAGGAGTCTGATCAGACCCCAAAAAAAATAAAACAAATGCTCCGGTGGGTTCCTTGGTGCTTGATGCTCATCACGGTTCTCATCCTTGATGCGTGTAAGCTTCAAGTGTACAACTCTTTGATGTTTTAGCATCACTTTGACCAAGTTTCAACCATCAACGCATAATGTCAAGACTAAGAAGTAATACAACTCACTTAAGAGTTTTAGATGGATGATGAACCATGGTTACATCATGTTCTTAGTCTTAACACAAATACAAGTTTTATTTAAGACAAAAGCTACAAACTTTGATTCAATCAAACAAGCAAGACATAAATTTGATCAATCAAAGTAATGGAACCCTAAGCTAGAGAGCTTGGATCTTTAACAAATAATTATGAGATTTCAAAGCTAGAAAGCTTGAATCTTTTATGTTCTTAAAGATCTTTAGAGCAAGAAGCTAGATCTTCAAGTTTCATGAAGATCATAAACACAAGTTTTGATCTTTTAGCAAAAACAAAGTGATCTTAAGCTATAAAGCTTAGATCCATCAAAGTAATGAAGATTCAAAGCTAGAAAGCTTGAATCTTTTATGTTCTTGAAGATCTTTAAAGCAAAAGGCTAGATCTTCAACTTTCATGAAGATCATAAACACAAGTTTTGATCTTTTTAACAAAATAAAGAGACCATAAGCTAGAAAACTTAGATTCAACAAAAGTAATGAAGATTCAAAGCTATAAAGCTTGAATCTTTCATGTTCTTGAAGGATTTAAATCAAAGTTTGAATCTTCAAGATATAACAAGATCAAAAAGCTAAAAAGCTTGATCTTATGATGATGATGATGTCGTGTAGAAGAAGAAAAGAAGAAGAAGAAGAAGAAGAAAATTTAAAACTTATAATTTTTAGTGTGAGAAAGACTAGAGAGAGAATTATAGAGCAAGTGTGTGTAAAATGTGAATGAAATCAAGTGTGAAATGGGTGAAATAAGCTTGATATATATAGTGGTGGAGGGTGGTGGTGGCCGTGGGTTTTGGGGGGACAAGAGGGGGACAACTTTTGCTTTTTGCTTAGTGGTGGTCTAAAGGTGGTGCTTATTGTTGGGATCCCACGTAACGTGTGTGGTAATGGTTAACAAAAATGCTAGTATGTTGGCTCATATTAATGGGTTTTTGTCCTACATCTTAACGGGTCATAAACTTATTAAAATTGGGCTAACTTAAGAGTCCATTAGCTAGAGTAGGGTGGGCTTAAGTCCAATAAGGTAGAAAGTCCAACAAGACTAACTAGTGAGCATAAGTAAATTACTAAGCGTAATTAAGCAGCCAATAAGCCAAGTAATTGTCATTAAAAAATAACAATTAGTATTACGTAGTCATAATATTCCAATTATGATAAAGTTAAACGTGTACCAAAATACATAGCTCGTTCTAAACGTCAAGTGACACTAACGGTCATAAAAGTATTTGAGGATCAAGTTAAGTAACTAAGTACTTAATAACACATTCTAAAATATAAACGAAAGTAATCAACATGAAATAAGATCCCAGAATATAATCTAACACAGTACGTACAAATACACAGTTTCGTGAAACTAAAAAGCACAAATATAAGTCGAAAAAGTCGGGTCGTTACAATAACCATATGTACAATATTTGAATTATATTATGTACACTCTTATAATACAACACCTCATGACTATATGTACAATATTTGAAGCATTATGTACAACCTTATGTAATTACACTCTTATGATCATATATACAAACTTTGTAATAAATTGTACAATCTTTTACAAAATACCTTATGAACATATGTACAAACTTTGAAGCATATTGTACAATCTTTATATAATAATTGTATTTTAACTTTTTAAATAATTTTAAAAGGTATTTGTTATTACTAATAATTATTATTAAACATATAAATACTTCATTTTTAAACAAACTTTATTATTATAATTATTATTATATTATTATTATTCAAATACAGGTTCTCTTTACGAGATTAATTACGTTAAATATTTATGCGAAGTACATGTCTAAATAAAAGGTTGTAATGTTGGATTTTATGACAAAGAAAATAATAATTGTAATGAAATTTGAAAGAGAATGGTGGGAGAATAAATGTAGTTCATTTATCTTGATTAAATTAAGTACATCAATATGTTTGTAAAAATAACGAGAAGTTTTTTAGCCGGAATCTGAGGTTCTACGGGTCATTAAAGTAAATACCTTTAACATCTACATTCACTTAATACATAAAACATATCATTAACCTGTTTCGTTTAAACAACCCCGTGATTTCACGGGTCATTTCACTAGTTCATATAATATTTATCAATTATTATATAACACAAATAAAGATATCTAAAGTCAAAATATCAAAAGTAAGACCTTGAAAATTCAAACATAACACTTATATTGGGACGTGGGAGTATAAACTAAAAATTTTGCTATAAAATCATACATTTTTATGAGAAAAAATTTGTTTAATACCCTTAAAATATACTGTTATGGTTTACTTTATATTTGAATTCACCACTCTGCACGTCAAAGGAAAATGATAAATATAAAGTTAATTAATTGTTACATGTTATAGAGGGCTTAAAATGGTTTATCGTGTTATTCTCTTAAAAAACATATAATGATGATGTTTAGTTAATATGTATTTTGCTTTTTAATGGTGTATCATATGGTTTACATTTAAAAGGCGTAAGACGTACTCAAAAGCTACATAAAAGATAAGTTAGAGACATTTTCATTTTTATACGAATGTTCTCTTGTGAGAATCATTATTAAACGTAAGCCATATATCAGGCCTCCTCACATTTAACGTAAGCCATGCATGCCGTTTCAAATGCATAAGCCCTAGATATATTAGTATAGAGCACGTGAGCAATACACATGTCATATAAGTATAAATCTCAAAGTCGATTACGCAATTTTGCATAAAGTAACCACTAACAACACGACACGTGTATCTCTGAACAAACCAGAGACTCCAGGTGCCTATAAATAGGGCACATGAGCCATCACTTCTCATATACTTAGACTTAGCAACACAATACTTTCTTATTCTAAAGCTCAAGGACTGAGAAATGCAATGCTAGATGGACCAACTCACAGTTTGACTTCGTACGATTGATTTAAACCACCCCACGATTTCTACACCGTGATCCGAGTTTGCACGGAAGTTGTAGAGTGTAAACAATTAATTAGCGATCCACCCAGCTAAGGAGTTTTAGACCTTGTACTGATACCTATAAGTCGCTAACCGGAAATACGTATCAACACTTTTCTTTGTTTCTTTTGTTGTACATTATTTCTTCCAATGAAGAAGAGAGCATAACACTGGATAGGCGGGATCTTTATTAAAAAAACTAATAATTTTTATTACTTATAAATTGATCACAAAGATAAAAGCCAACATACAAGTGACTAAGCAACAAACGAATTAAACAATCACGACCAAGACTAAAAATGAGAGAGCAACAACAAAAAACTAACCAATATGAAGGAAAAACAAACAAACACCACCAACAACAACCTATTAGGCACAAAGAAAAAAAACTAAAGCCAAGCCAAAACAAACCGAACCAATTGAACACGAACAAGAACCACCAACTTGAACTCAAAATCCGTCACTGCAAAAATTACCTAACTCGGCATCATGAACCTTACTAGATTTACCGTTTTTGAACTTCGGAGTCGATTTGTGACTAATAAATATTTCTTTGACAAGAACATCCTTGAAATCCTTTAAAGCCAGATTGAATAAATCCGAGAATTTGCTCGAAGAAGAACCATTTAACCCCGCACCTATTGCACCCCACAGAAGTCGATCTCTTGACCACTACCACATAAGCTACAACACAAGATTAAAAATTTAATTAATTTATGATAAAAATTAATATATAAATATATAGAGTTAAAATAAAGGATGATATCTTCTCATATAACTTAACATATAAAGTTAATTTTTATGTATAAACAATAGGTAATAATAAAATAAATTAATAGAATAAATGGTGGCCTCTCTTCTTGTCCTAAATTCAAGGTTGCAAAATTCGCTATTCTGAGATTATCGGTCGGGACTTTAGAAGGAGTAATCGGCAGTTCGAAGATTAATCGAATTGTACATTGTATATTTAAATATTAAATTTTAAAAAAATATTATGGGTAAATATAGAAGAAAATCATAAATACGATTATAAACTTTAACATAATTGTTTAAAATAGGTCATTTTTTTCAAAAACTATAAAGTTTTAGTATAAACTAGTGAAATGACCCGTGGAACCATGGGTTTGTTTCAATTTAACAGTTTAATGATATGTTTTAGGTATTAAGTAAACGTAAATGCTAAATTCATTTAGTTTAATGACCCGTGGAACCACAGAGTCCGCCTAAGAAACTCGTCAGATGAACATTTCATCAAACACCTAAAATGCATATTAAACAATTCATATCCAATCATAAGAGATAATACTGGTTGTTATTTTATTTTAAAAGTGTAAATTAAAATATAAATTTAGAATTGGTTTTCTTCTGCCTAGCTTTTATATCTTCTCGTACTCAATTCAAAATAATTAATTAAAATAATTCAAAATTAATAATTTTAATAATTAAAATAATTATTAATAAGATTTAATAATAATAATTAACTAATAAGATTTAATTTTTATTCAAAATTATTTATATTAATGACATCACCTATCAAGCTTAGATTTTTTTATTTTATTTTTTTAATTTTTTTACCAAAAGAATTAGCCTAATAATGACATCATAATTATAGGTTTTTAATAGAAACTATAGATTTGTTAAAGTGTTGACCAATTTTAATATTAACAACGTTGATGATCAAATTTGATTTTGACCCGTCAATTGACGGTGACCGATTTAATAAATGGATTTCAAAAATTCGAAATAGTTTGTTCTTAAAAATGATTAATCAGGATTAATCGCCAAGTAATTGGGTTTTTACAACAGTGCCTAAAATAAATGGGCTAATTTTTTTTATTTCGTACGTAGTTTTTTTGAGCTTTTATTGATTGGGTAAAAGTGATCTAGGCTATCTCTCCCGATACTGTTAATTTTTTGATTTTACTAATTTTGTAACCCAAAACTTATTAATGGCAAAATAAATAATGCTAACTTGTATTTTAAATTGTAAATAAAAATATAAATATAGAAGTGAGATCAATGGAAATACTAACTTTTAGAAAAAGCATCAAAAAATATTGTTCCTTAAATTAAACATAAATTAGAGTTTATGTTTTAGGGGTTAGTATCTAATATTCGATTTTAAAAAAGTATTTTTTCAGTATATATATATATATATATATATATATATATATATATATATATATATATATATATATATATATATATATATATATATATATATATATATATATATATATATATATATATTGAATTTATTCTTCTACGCTTATAGTTATCATATTATATTTAATGTATGATAATCAAATATACCTTTTTTCTAAATTTAGCACGATTTTGTGTTTAGGGTAGAGTTTAAGGTTTAGATTCTTAAACCCCAAAACCTAAGCCATAAACCGTTTATATAAAATGCTAAATTTAAATCCTAAAACTATACCCTATACAATAATTCCTAAGATCTAAACATTGTTATTAGTCATTTTTCATTAGTCGTTAGTCCTTTTTTATTAGTCGTTAGTCCTTTTTATGTTAAGAGTGAGAAAAAACTTGAAAAAATATATATAAAATAAATTTTTATTTTTCCATAATTTTTTTTTGAATCTAAAGGATAAATATTAAGTCCTAAAATTTCAAAATTTAAACCCTAAATTGGTATTAATTTAGAAAAATATATTTGTTTATCTGTTTATTCTGAAAAGAATGCTTAGCTGGTAGCTTTTATTCTAAAAACAATACTCCTTAAGAGCCTTAGGTGTCGATTGTTCATTTCCAGCATTTTTGAAAATGGACATCGAAATTGACAGTCCATCGTCACCTTTAAAAGTTGATTTCGAAGTCCAATTTCTAAAGTCCAAAAATGGACGTTATGTTTTAATATTTTTTATATTTTTTTATATTCTATTTTCTTATTGGTCTACACAGAGTATGTTGTAACGACCCTGGAATTTCCAACTTATATTATTAATATTTATTATTAATGCTTGCTTTTTAATAAATGTATTCTTATACATTTTACTTGTTACCGTATTTGACTTTCCATGTCCCGACTTGTCTTTGTGACACACACTTTTCACGAATAATATTTAGAATATTATTTACGTTCATGATTAATTATTATTAATCATTTTTAATTAACTAATGTAAGTAGTTAATTACTTGGGCTTGTTATTAATTTGTTGCTTACTTATACTTGGGCTTATATTATTGGACTTGGAAGCCCACCCTGCATTACTTAATGGACTACTGGTAAGCCCACTATTATGCTAATGACTCTTTAAGGTTAAACAAGGTTAATTAAGTTAAATGAGGAGACAAAAATGTTCAAGCATGCATGACCAACTTTCCATGCATTTAACCTTATACCTCATTCTAGCATTCACCATCCTCCCACACTTGAAAGTTGAATTTTGACTTCCCTTTTTAACCCCTAAAATCGTCGACCTTTGTGTGCTAGGGGAGGAGTTCCATTTTTCAATTTTTGTTACTTATATGCTAGTATTATTTCATTTCACACACACCTCATTCTTACACTACTTTCACTCTAGCTTTTCTCTCTAGTTTGTAAGTAAACAAACTTTATTTTTCTTTCTTTTTCTTCCTTGAAACCGAATTGTATCATCATCATTTCTTCTTGTTTGTTGTTTATTGTTAAAGATCAAGCTTCTTAGTTTGTATCTTCATGAATCTTGCTTCTTCCATCCTTTTTTTTATGAGAAGTCAAGAACAAGGATCTAAGCTTGTTAGCTTATGGTTCTACACTTGAAATATTATAAAGATCTAAAGTTCATAAGCTTTAAGATCTTACTTGTGTTCATGTTTTGTAAACTTAAAGTTTATTTTCTTAAGATCCAAGTTTTGGCTTGAATCTTCTTAAGTATGAAACAAAAATGAACTTGTTACTTGTAACTTTACTTTATTTCTTCATTTTATTTATTTATTTCAATATTGTATAATATTGGTCAAGTATTACTAGTTAAACTTGATCTCATTTTTCTTGAAACTAAAGTTTAAACTTTGTAAGTTCAAGAACATGAAAGTTAAACATTCTAGTTATAACTTCATACACTTATGTTGGATCTAAGTTTCTATAGCTTATGGTCTTCCATTTTGTTTAAAACAAAACCTTATAAGCTTATATATATATATATATATATATATATATATATATATATATATATATATATATATATATATATATATATATTCTACAAGATTAAAATCTAAGTTTCATAACTTATGGTTTTATTAAAGTGAAGATCCAAGTTCTATAACTTAGGATTTAACTTAAGAACACTAGATCTAGACTTTCTAGTCTAGGATCTTTAAGATCTAACTAAGATCTAAGTTCTATAACTTAAGATCTTGTTTATTTAGTTTACTTTCAAGTTTATAGCTTAATATTACTACTGGAACTCATGTATGTGTCGGATCTAAGATCTTGATGTAACTTTGGTTCATCAACCTACTTGCAACCCTTAAATGAGTTGTGCTACATATCTTAGATATACACTAGTGTTATGATGGTCAAAATTTGGTAAATATGATGCAAACACATCAACGAGTTATACACTTGAAGCTATAAGCATCAAGGATGAGAACTGTGATGAGCATCAAGCACCAAGAATCCATCGGAGCACTTTACTTACTATTTTCTGGATCTGATCATACTACTGGTCTACTGTAAAAGTTGATTTCCAGATTGTTCGGTTTGAGTAGATGACTTTTCGTTTAAGACTCGTCTTAATCCGACTTACGGTTTAGGATTTATAGCCTTCCGAAAGTCACTACGCCCTTTTAACGTTGTGCTAAAATTTCTGACCTACTCGCACTTAAATCGTCGCCATGGTCAAACGAAGACGGGTTTGGCTCTGAAAGTTTGTCAGTGGTTAAAGGACTCACATACGGAGCCATGGCCACTGGTCTCACCTCATTTTAGTTTGTATAGAGGTCGTGGAAGCTGAACGAAATCAGCCTTTGTTTCGATCTCTATTCTTGATTGAAAACTTACTTTACTTTTTACTTATGTTGTTAAATGATGATGATACTTAAGACCAAATTTACATACTTTTAAAACTTTGAGAACGATTTACTGACTTAGTAACTTTTGACTTAGGTTGAGGACCTTTCGGACCAACTACTTGCTTACTTATCTCGTACCGACTTTACTACTTTTCACTGTGAGTTATAGCATCCCTTTTTTACTTTAACTATTTTGGGAACTGAGAATACATGCGCGTTTTACGTTTTACATACTAGGCATGAGTACTTAAACTTTATATATGTGTGGGTTATACAACGGCATAAACATTCCCCTTAGTTCGGTAACGTTTAGTCATTGGTCTTTGAACCGTTGAACGCAAATCTTAGATATAGATCCATAGGGTTTGACATCCCCACTCAGGCTAGTAGCGCTAGCATTTAACGGATGTTTAATACTTCATAAACTTACGCACTCGCCAAGTGTACTTTTAGGGGGTGATATTACGTTAAGTTAGTTACCAAGTGCCACGGTTGAACATATACTTTTCATACTGTTTTGAAATACTGAAATCTCGTGGCCTACCTTACATTACTGTTATACTTAAAATATAGCTCACCAACATTCGTGTTGACATTTTTAAGCATGTTTTCTTAGGTGCTTAGAGGTTTGATGCTTCCGCTGTAGTTATCTTGCTGTGTAGACTCCCGCTGCTTTTGTTAGAGATGTCTCTGCATGAAAGGTTTACCTTGCATTCACAAACTATGTTACTTTTGAAACAATGAATTTGTAATGACCTTCGGGTCTCGTACTTATGTTAATTGCTTCTATTCGTAGAAGCCTACTATCGTTGTAAAACTTTTGATGTTAGTTATGACATCACCCTTTTTATGAATGCAAACTTATTTTAAAACAGCATATAGTGTTTGACCATGTAATGATCCTGTTGTTGATGATCCGTACACGTTAATTTTGTACGAGGCGTCATATTTGGTATCAGAGCATTGGTTGTACAGAATTAGGTTGCATTAGTGAGTCTAGATCGGACCGAGTAGGATTCACTAATAGGACTAATCTACAACTTGCTAGTTTACTTGTTTCTGCAGAACTTGCTGCATGCTGTTGCTTACTTTTAATGCTATATGTCGTATACTGCTACTTGTTTTCACTACTGCATGCTACTATCTGCTTTCAATTGCATGATACTTCTGTAGGATTTGTTATTATTGCCATGCAACTTACTGCTATAGATGATCTAGATTGTCGTAGTTACTTTGCCTAATACATGCTTGCTATATGACTTACTGACATGGAAAAAGTTATTTTTCCTTGTTCAGATGTCGGATATCCCGCCCATCATCATTGACTTGGACAGCGACTCAGATTCATCTGCCACCTCGCCTGCTATTGCGGCCGACTCACAGATCCCGTCATTTCTACCCTCCAGTGACTCTGGAGATTCATCCTCTGGGGACAGTAGCCAAGCACTTTACCAGATGATCATCTCAGACGGAGACGGGGATCGAGAGGAGATTCCAGCTCCACCTAGCCCAGGACCCCCAGAGCTACAGCACCATTCCGGTGGTGCTGTAATTCTTGGGGAAAATGAGGACGGTCCTTTCCGTAATGAGCGAGGACATTGGGTCAGACGCCTTGCTGATGGACGTGTCGTACCGCTCCCGCCTAGCAGATATCGACTGATGACCACCGATCGAGCAGATCCACCCTCAGATGATTCAGACGACTCATCATCCGATAACTTCAGCGAGGAGGATTCTGACGAGGATTCCGACGAGGACCCTGAGGAGACGCCCGTACAGTCGCCCTCTACCCCGTCGAAGAAGCGGTATCGTTTCGATGGTACTGTGATTCCAGGGGTTAACGGAGGTAGACCGTTCGTGGACGCACGCGGACAGTTGGTTAGGGTTACCGCCCGCAAGCGGGTTGTGCCTTACCCTGCCGATCCATTCGTGCATAAGGTTTCCCGTTATGCACCGTCTACTTCTGGTGCTGGACAGTCTGCACCACCAGCTCCACCAGCATCATCTTCACCACCAGCTTCACCTGTACCATCTGCACCGCCTGCCCCACCAACATCCCCCGTCGTCGAGGAACTGACGAGGGAAGTGCATATCCTACGTGCTCGGGTAACTGAGCTCGAGGACCAGGTGTCCCACATGATGAACATCCTTTACCCACCGTCACCATAGGGCTGTTGTATTAGATTTCATTATGTAATCCCGTTTGTAGCTTCATGTTTTACTCATGTATTGTACGAACCTTATGTATGCAACTTTTTAATTTAATGAATGGAACTTGGTGTTGTTTAATTTCTGTACGGTGTTCTATTTACGTTACTATATGATGATTATGTGGTATCTGTATCTAGTTGCATTACTTAATTAGCATGTGTTGTGTTGATTCCATGCTGGTTACCATATACTGTATTACTATTTATTGAATGCTGGATTTTGACTTAAGTTGAAATTTCTGTTTCGAAGATCAATGGTAAACGGAAGATCAACGCCCACAGCAGCACAGATTGAGGAGATGAAAACTGAATGAGTAGCCGCAGCTATAGCGGAGATCAACCCCCAAGCTCCACCTATTAACCAGAACAATCATAACGGGTGCACCTATAAGGAATTTCAAAGCTGCAACCCCACAATTTCAGTGGTACTGAGGGGCCAGTTGGACTGACAAGATGGTTTGAGAAATTGGAAGCTGTGTTCCGTGTGAGCAACTGCTCAGAAATGAACAAGACTAAGTATGCCTTCTGTACACTATCGGATGGCGCTTTAACCTGGTGGAACACACTTGCTCAGGCTAAGGGTATTGACGAGGCTTATGCTACACCGTGGGAGGAATTTAAGGGTTCTATGATCGAGGAGTACTGCCCCATAACGGAGATTCAGAAAATGGAAGCTGAGTTTTGGGAGTTGAAGGTTGTGGGAACCGATCTAGATGGTTATAACCGAAGGTACCTGGAATTAGCTCTGATGTGCCCACGATGGTTACCCCGGAATTTAAGCGAATGGAACGGTATTTATGGGGACTTCCCAAGTCCATTCAAGGAAATGTCACCTCTTCAAAACCAGCTGATGTCCCGGAAGCTATGCGCATGACGCACACCCTGATGAACCAAATTACCAGCAAAGAACCAGAAAAGGGAAAATCCTAATCGGGAGATAGTAATGAGAAACGTAAGTGGGACAGCAACAAGGGAAGTGTCTTTGATCAAAACCCAGCTAAGAGGCATGAAAGTTTCAAGGGAAACAACTCCAACCTGAACCCTAGCTCAAACCCTAACTACAAGGGTAGTCTCCCGCAGTGCAAGAGATGCTACAAGCATCATACCGGGTACTGCAACGTTGATGTCAAAGCTAAGGGGTATAAAATACTATTAAATTTTACAAGGAAATACTATTAAATGCGATACAATTTTACACAAGATATTTATTTATTTATAGAATGGATATACTTAAACCTTGCTACAACACTTATAGGCAGTGTACCTAATCGTACAGTAGTGTAGTTTTTTAGTAAGTCCGGTTCGGTCCATAGGGAATCTTTTAAACAAAGCTTAACGCTATATTAGTTTTATTTTATAAAAATACAATATATATATATATATATATATATATATATATATATATATATATATATATATATATATATATATATATATATATATATATAAGTAATATTATTATTATAAAGGGGGGTTTTTACCGTTTAATGACCGGTTTGTCGATTTTAAAAACTTAAGTTGCAGTTAAAACCAAATGTAAAATATTAAAAATAAATACAAGACTTAATTTAAAGCGTAAAATAAATAACGATAATGAAATTGCAATAAATAAAAGTGCAATAATTAGAAGTGCAATTAAATATAAAATAAAGGAAATTAAATATGAAATAAAATAATTATGCTTATTTAAACTTCCGTAATCATGATGTTTGACGTGTTGATTTTAGTTTTATGCCCATGGGTTAATTGTCCTTTGTCCTGGATTATTTAATATGTCCGTCTGGTTTTTGTCCATAACAGTCCATCAGTCATAAATATAAAGTACGAGTATCCTCGTCAAATTATCCTTATACCCGAAGTTAAATATTCCAACTAATTGGGGACTTAAACTGTAACAAGATTTTAATACTTTGTTTAATAATTACACCAGGTTATCGACTGCGTGTAACCCAAGGTTTTAATACTTTGTTAACAATTATGCCAAGTGTCCTTGTACATAATTTCACCCCTGTTTTAATAATTCTAGTGGCTATTAATCCATTCCCGTGTCCGGTTAAATGAACGATTATTCGTACATATAAATATCCCGCCCATCGTGTCCGATTGAGTGTATATAGTTATTTATAGGGACGTCCAATTGTAAATCTTTATATTAAAATTAACAAACTATCATTTAGTTAAACAAATATAAAGCCCATTAATAGCCCATAGTCTAATTTCCACAAGTGTCGTTCTTTTGTCCAAACCCCAATTATGGTAAAAAGCCCAATTACTCAATTTTAGTAATTAGCCCAACATCATGATTACTTCGTTTTAAATAAGCATAATAATAACTTAGCTACGAGACATTAAATTAAAAAGGTTGAACATAACTTACAATGATTAAAAATAGCGTAGCGTTACACGGACAGAATTTCGACTTACACCCTTACAACATTCGCTAACATACCCTTATTATTAGAATTAAAATTAAAATTAAAATTAAAATATAAATTATAAATATAAATATTACGTATAGATATAGAGAGGATGGATATATATTGAATGATGCACCAAACACTCGATTTTATAGGCCTTGTGAACTGGAAAAGATGCTCATGCGATCGCATGGAGTTTCTTCCTCCAGGCCATGCGATCGCATGGCCAGCTGGGGAGGCTCAAAAGTCTTTGTTTTTTTATGCCGACGGTTTTTAAATATAATATAATATATATATTAATTTTAAGAATTAATTATATATTATATTATATTCATGTGAATAGTTGACTTGTAATTTTTAGTCCGTTGCGTCGAGCGTTGAGAGTTGACTCTGGTCCCTGTTCCGGATTTTTGAACGTCCTTGCGTACAATTTAATATCTTGTACTTTGCATTTTGAATCTTGTACTCTTGTAATTCTGAGACGTTTCTTATCAATAATTGGAACCTCTTTGATTGTATTTTGTACTTTTGAGCTTTTTGGTCGTTTGCGTCTTCAATTCGTCGAATCTGTCTTTTGTCTTCACCTTTTATTATTTAAACGAATATCACTTGTAAATAGAACAATCGCAACTAAAAGCTTGTCTTTCTTGAGGGATAATGCTATGAAATATATGTTCGTTTTTAGCATTATCAAATATTCCCACACTTGAGCGTTGCTTGTCCTCAAGCAATATAGTCTTGAAATACTAGAATCACTTCTTTATTCTTCACACTTTGTACATCGGTGATTTCTTTACGGCGGTATAAAAAATGGTAGTAACGATGTGGTTTACAGTCCCACATGACTATAAAATTTAGATCCATTAAGGAAATTGGATCTTTATGAAAACATTTGATCTTTATGAAAATTAAATCTAGCTTTTACCCTAGATAAGTTTTCAGGAATAACCCTTCACCGGTGTTTGAAAAATATTTTTGTGGGTTTGGTGGGTTTCAGATTTGAAAATTTTAGCTCAAAACTTGCGATTTTGTGTCACCCACTTGCTAACCTTGTATTGTGAAAACAACACGTCCAGTTTACTTGTTCCGAATATTACCTTTCGGTAAACTACCGTCCGGTTGTAAAGGAAAGCGTTGAACAAGCAACTGTTAAGGCAATGTCCCCTGACATTCTTTTAATTATGGTCTATAACGTGTCGGACGCAATTACTATCCTTGGCAGGAGAAATAGTAAAGCTCACCCTTATGATTTTTCGGTCTGGCACAAGGTCCTGTCTTTGACCATGCTATGCAACCACCGTTCTTACGGTTGACACCCGATTTGGTTCAGGTGACCTAATGAATTTCAGGTGAATTCCTAGGATTTTACGTTCAATGGTAATGAACGCATTGAAAAATGGGTTTTCAGAAAACAAATCGGTTTGTAATTTTGATCAAAATATTTTCTCGTTCAAGCTCGAGTTTAGATATCATTGAATTCCATGAGTTTGTAATTCTCAATCTTTAAGGTCAATCTCTAGGATTGAGTAATATCAGGCTTAAAAGCTGATTTTTGATCTTTTAAGGAGATTATCCTTTCTGGAGGTCTGATTCATTAGTCTTATCAAGCTAATTTGCACGGTGCCCCCCATTGTACGAGATAAATCCTTCTCATGGTTAGGATAAATCTGACCACTTGGCGACCCTGTTTTATGCTGAGGTCCGTGGATTTCCTGCTGATTTTAGAGATGACTTTTCTAGATTTTTCATCAACCTACAGCTGGTCTGGACGACAACTTCATGACCTAAATCAAGAAGCGCGTTTCTTTTTTGAAAGACTTTACTTACTTTTAACGATGGAATTGATTCATCGTGTAGATCCATCT
Organism: Rutidosis leptorrhynchoides; assembly: GCF_046630445.1. Lineage (NCBI taxonomy): Eukaryota > Viridiplantae > Streptophyta > Magnoliopsida > Asterales > Asteraceae > Rutidosis > Rutidosis leptorrhynchoides. Next base: position 554,967,016 of record NC_092334.1, read on the forward strand.
CTTCTTTTCTTTCATCGGGTAAAACAGTTTAGTTTAGTCCAAAGCAAAAGTATCTTCAATTATTTGTTACAGAAATATGTGACATATGTTTAAGATAACTTGGTAATTTTTCCCACACTTGGCTTTTATTTTCCTTTTTATTGTCCTCTATTCCATTTTAAATGAATTTTAACATTTTAGTTTGTTTCTCAATTTATGTCCTTTCCGAGGTAACAATAATTTCGGTGTTAACACCTAGTTTTATCGTTCATAAATATGTATAAACATGATTTTGAGTTCATTTAATTGAAAATTTTGAAAAATTTTACTAGAATTGGGTAGTCAGTATATAAGACTGGGGCTGTTCTTTATTATCAGAGAGCACTAGATTCTAATACAACTACTACTTTACTAGTATTTCTAATGGTAACCAAGTGTATAAAGTAAAAATTTTAAAATCCGAAAGAATTTAACCCCTTCCCACACTTAAGATCTTGCAATGCCCTCATTTGCAAGAAATCAGTAACAATTTAAATTATTGAGGGTGATTAGCGTAAAAATGATTAAATTTTACCAAAGTTTCCAAACATATTGGCGTTTGTTTACTGAATGATAAATGGTGCATATCATTTGTTCATTCCATCTGTTGTTACATCACATTTATTTGTCATCTTGTCGTCAAAATTAGTAGCTTTTGCTGAACTTAATGCCAGTCTTTGAAAATGCGCTGTTTTACCCTGTTTTGTACAATTTACAATATACATACATACAAATATAAACATGCATGGCAATTTGAAATGGGACTTAATATCCCACTTTCAAATCCTAAATGTGAAATATTAGTACACAATAATAATAAAAATGATAAAGATTACATAAGTATATTCAATAACATAAGTTTAAACATGAATAAGTAAAAAGATAAAAACATAAAAATCATATAAATAACCAAATGGAACCAAATCAGTCTGGATAGGGGTTCCAGTTCATCTCATCAGGTGGGTTCTATTGTTGGTTATAGGTGTTCTGATAGGCTTGGTTATAGTCATACCGGATAAAGGGTGGTCGGATATCGGGGCTGTGTGGCGGAAAATGAGTAGGTCGAGTAGGTACATAGTTATTTGGTACCTGATATGATAGCTGGCTCATGATTTGGTGCTGATGAACTAACCAGCTATCGTGTTGGCGTCGCCTATAATCCTCGTATACTCGCTCGGAGTTCCACTGCTCATACATACTATGTCTGGCCGCGTTCGTCATTGCTTCCTCATCTATACGAACGTGGACGTCAAGAATAGCATCTCGAAAGACATCCCTAATGTCTTCCGCCTCCTCCATTTCCTCCTCTGAGCCTCTCTCTACTTGAGGATGAGATCCCTCATAGGGTACTGCCTGGTTACGTCTACTTTTCAATACCTTAGCACCCACATAAACTTTCAATCCTAAGGGCTCAACATGTTCTCTACAAAGCTGTAATGGACCTCCTTGGTTCCTATCAACACCTAAATACTCTCCAATGAGAGTAACAAAAATACCTCCTCCTATTATACTCCCGTCCTGCATTCCCTCTACCTTTTTAGATAAATAAAAAGCAACACAATAAGGGATATTGACAAAGCTTCTAGGATCCCGAATACACTTTAGGTAGAATAAATCATGTAAGGTAATTTTTTCTTTACTATGACCTCTCTGTGTAATCGAGTTAGCCAAAAATCTATGAATAATACGAAGCTCGGCTCTGTCAATATGTGTATAGGAGTGCCCTCCTGCTCGTGTAAAAACATCAAAATGTGACATATGCCTCCAAATGGCGTCAGCATCAAAGTTGCTATCTACCCTTTCACCATAATGAATCAAGTTTGTACAATCGGGTAGTAGCAACTCACCAGGAGTATATATCTGTAAAGCCCTGGCCATGTCCAGCATGGACATTTTGTACATCCTACCGCCAAGGATAAACCTAAGAAATCTTCTAACATCTATTCTAACTATATTTGTATCAAGTGATACAGTACTCATCAACTCAACAAACCATTCCTTATATACAGGTCTACGAATGGTGAAAAGACGTTCCCAATCTGTAAAAGAAGAACTGCCATACCTTTGAACTAAAAGCTGTCTAACACGGTCAGCTAGATGGACCGTTTCCAAAGGAACCCAATCGATTACCCTTGGCACCTCTACATTTTTTGTTACCAATTTGAATTTGTTCCTTTGATATGTCTCGTAATCTCTCCATCTCCTATCAAATCTCAGATTAGGATGCAGAGTGTGCTCAGGAATCGTTGGGAATTCTACTGGCGGCCTCATTGGGAATACTATGAATTCATCAACAAACTGTACCGGATCATAATAAGGTATGTGCTGATCAGGCTGTTGTTGTGGTTCTTGTTGTGGTTCTTGTTCGTGTTGCATTTTTGGTTCTGGTTCTGGTGCTGGTGCTGGTCGTCTAGATGATGATGCTCCTGAACCTCCAGTATCGGCTTTCTGCAAAACACATTAAACACAAAATTTGTGCATCCAAATATGCATTAGTGTTAGCAAAATAATAACTTAAAACAATTACTATAACATGTTAAATCAAAATTAAACTTATACACATTTTCACAATTTTTCACAATTCTACACTTTTCAAATAAGCACATATGAAAATGTATACAAAGTTCATAAGCTTTTAACTCAAATAACTTGTCAAAATAGTCATTACTAATAATTAAACAAGTCTCAAATGGCAATTACATCAAATTAATCAAGTTCATGAATTTTGGACTTAAAAAGTCCACTTTAATCTCCAAAAATCATGTTTAGGATCAATGTTTGGATCATTTAACTACCTAAACATGTTACACTACTCAATTTAGCAATAATTCATGACGAAAATCGGCCATAACCTGTTTATATCAAAAAGCCCCAAATTGCTCAAGAACACAAACCCTAGATTTCTAAAAATTTTGAAGTTTTTGGCTTCAAATCATGTTAAATAGCATCAATCTAGGTTATACATGCATAAAATACTAACAATTTAACACTAATTACACTAGAAATTAACAAAATTTCATTAGGTAAAAAATTGGTAATTATCACAAAAACTAGGAATTTATAGAGTTTAGGGGTGTAATTTTTACCATTTTGCTGAAGAATGAGAATCTAGGCATGATTAGAGCAAGAAAAATGACGAATTACAGTGGAAAATTGGCGAAATTTGGTGAAGAATTGAGAGAGTTTCGTGTTTGTGTGTGTGTTGTGTGGAGAAGACAGCTCCGCTGTCTGTTTTGAGTCTGGCCTACATTTGGTCCCCATGCGATCGCATGGGTTCCAAGTGCAAACCCCATGCGATCGCATGGGGTGCCGGCTACAGTACTTTCAGTTTTTTTTTTTTTTTTTTTTGTAAAACCTTATAATTTATAAAACATATAATTAATAAAATTCTAAAAATTTTGTTTTCCTTTAGGAGCGAGGGCGTTTCGAATCGTTGTCCTAGTCTGTCCCTCAACAAAATTTTAAAATTTGTCAAATCAAAGTGCGGTTTTAAAAGTAAAGATTTTTGGATTTTTTTTTAATGTTTTTGGCATACTTTAGTTCAATAAGATTAAAAATAATGATAATAAAAGTTCTCGTCTCTCCCTCGGGTAAAGCAATTTCGGTTCAACGACCTAGTCTTCAACTCACGACGAATTTTAAAAATCATATTTTTAACTTAGCAAAATAAAGTAAATTTTTGTTTTTAAATTCACACAACTTAAATTTAAAAAAGCATAAAATTAAAAATTCACACCAAACTTAAATAAAAATTCATATTATAAATTCACACCAAACTTATATTATATTTTTGTTTTTATACATACAAACTTATATTAATTATATTAATTTTTCAAATATTTACAATTTTAAATATATTGATTTAATTTAAACAAGTTTACAATATTATTTTAATATTAATTTTAAAAACAAAGTAAAAATAAAATTAAAAATCTTTTTGGCTTTTATCCCACTTTAATCAATCAAATATTATCAAAAACTATGCGCCCCTCTTTTCGGTAAAGTAATTTCGGTTCCATGACCTAATTTAACTCATGACGAATTTTTGAAATATTTTGGGTTGATTGATTAAAGATATTTATACCATAAGAATAAACGTTAAATTTCGCAGTGATGTAATAAATTTTTGAATGATATCAATAATTTCGGTCGCCAAACCTAATTTCATCGAATACCAATTTAATACTTTATAGCGAACAAATTAGCGTTTATTATCAAAAGGTTAAAAATAAAAATAAAAAAATAAAAACTGTACAGACTTACCTGTGAGATAGTATTCTTAGTGATACGATCTATCCCACTCATAAGATAGTCGGTTTAATTGGTTTTACATAGCTACATAGGCGGTACCTCGAGCATTCAGTGTTTTTTCTTTTAAACATATGAACGGTCCGTCTCTGAATAAAGTAACAAATTCGGTGTTTGAATAGGTTTGATTATTTGAACATTTACCTCCATGTGACCATTTTCCGCATTTGTGACATCTTTCTAGGTGTCGTGCTCTTTTTTTCACTGCGGATATTGATTTTTCTTTACCAAATTGTAACTTATTATCTTCGCATCTGGATTCTTTTCTTACTCCGTCCAATATTTCTCTGATTACTGATACTAGTTCACTCGGAAGTGTGTCATTATTACGTTTAGTGATCAAAGCGTGTAGCATTAGACCATGGTTTAGTTCACAGGAAGTCTTCATTTTCTAAAAAAAATAAAAATTCAGAATGGGGGGAGAAGACTAGTTCTTTAGGGTCTGCTAGGGAAAGACCATTCGGGTTTCATTTTCGAGAATTACACGAAAACAGAAAATCTAACTCTAACAGAAATACATATTATCCTTTAAAGACTTGATTCTCCCCACACTTAGTTAGCTGTGGTATCGAAATTGTGATTAACTTCGTTGTCGACTACCATCGGACTATCTATGTAATGTTTAACTCTGTGACCATTAACTTTAAATTCAATTCCATTTGAATTTATTAATTCTATCGTTCCGTATGGGAAAACTCTTTTGACTATGAATGGTCCAGACCATCTTGATTTCAATTTTCCAGGAAATAGCTTGAATCGTGAATTGAAAAGAAGAACTCGGTCTCCTTCTTTAAATTCTTTTAAACTTCTGATTCTTTTATCATGCCATATCTTTGTTCTTTCTTTATAGATTAACGAATTTTCGTATGATTCATGTCTTAATTCTTCTAATTCGTTTAGTTGACTTAACCGTAGACGTCCAGCTTCATGTAAATCAAGATTACATGTCTTCAAAGCCCAAAATGCTTTGTGTTCAATTTCTACTGGAAGATGACATGCTTTTCCATAAACGAGTCTGAAAGGTGTGGTTCCAATTGGAGTTTTGTAGGCTGTTCTAAAAGCCCAGAGTGCATCCTCCAATTTAATGGACCATTCCTTCGGATTTGATCCTACGGTTTTTTCTAGAATACGTTTTAAAGCTCGGTTGGTATTTTCAACTTGTCCACTTGTTTGTGGATGATATGCAGTGGAGATTTTATGAGTTACTCCATATCTTTTAAGAACTTTCTCAAGTTGATTATTACAGAAATGAGTTCCCCGATCACTTATTAAAGCTTTCGGTGTTCCAAACCTTGCAAAAAGACGTTTTAAAAAGTTGACTACAACTCGTGCATCGTTAGTTGGGAGAGCTTGTGCTTCCGCCCATTTAGATACATAATCAATGGCTACGAGAATATAGAGATTATTATGAGATTTTGGAAATGGACCCATAAAGTCAATACCCCAAATGTCAAATACTTCACATACTTGAATGACATTTTGTGGCATTTCATCACGTTGACTTATTTTTCCGGCCCTTTGACAAGCATCACAGGATTTGCAAAGAAGGTGTGCGTCTTTGTAAATTGTAGGCCAATAGAATCCAGCATCATAAACTTTGCTTGCTGTTAGTTGAGGCCCATAATGCCCTCCTGTTGGTCCTGTGTGACAATGGTTTAAAATTTTACTAGCTTCATCTCCGAATACACATCGGCGTATTATTCCATCTGGACAACTTTTAAACAGATGTGGATCTTCCCAGAAATAGTGTTTTATATCACTAAAGAATTTCTTTCGTTTTTGGTACGACAATCCTTTTTCAAGGAATCCACATACTAAGTATTTTGCATAGTCTGCAAACCATGGAATTTCATTATAATCTATCTTCAATAGATATTCATCAGGAAAGTTGTCTTGTATGGCCGATTCATTTAGAACTTCTAAGTCGGGATTTTCAAGACGAGAAAAATGATCAGCGGCGAGATTTTCTGCTCCTCTTTTATCTCGGATTTCAATATTGAACTCTTATAAGAGTAAGATCCAACAGATTAATCTTGGTTTGGCATCTTGTTTCGAAAATAGGTATCTAAGAGCAGAATGGTCGGTATAGACCACCGTTTTTGCTAGAACGAGATATGAACGAAATTTGTCAAAAGCAAAGACAATAGCAAGGAGTTCTTTTTCAGTAGTTGTGTAATTTGTTTGTGCTCCTTGTAACGTCTTACTAGCATAATATATAGGTTGAAATTGTTTTTCAATCCTTTGTCCTAAAACGGCTCCCATTGCAAAATCACTTGCATCGCACATTAATTCAAACGGTAGATTCCAATTTGGTGTTATCATGATCGGCGCATTAGTGAGTTTCTCTTTAAGAATATTAAAAGATTTGATGCATTCATCTGAAAAGATGAATGGAGCATCTTTTTCTAGGAGTTTATTCATAGGAGTGGCAATTTTAGAAAAATCTTTTATGAAACGTCGGTAAAAACCGGCATGCCCTAGAAAACTCCTAACTCCTCTAACATTGGTGGGATGTGGAAGTTTAGCAATTACATCTACATTAGCTCTATCCACTTCAATTCCTTCTTTTGAAATTTTATGTCCAAGAACGATGCCTTCTTTAACCATGAAATGGCATTTCTCCCAATTAAGTACTAGATTTGATTGTTCGCATCTAATAAGCATTCGTTCCAGATTAACTAGACATGATTCAAATGTATCACCGAAGACTGAAAAGTCATCCATGAAAACTTCCATGCATTCTTCTATCATGTCGTGAAAAATCGCCATCATGCACCTTTGAAAGGTTGCAGGGGCGTTGCAAAGTCCAAATGGCATGCGTTTGTAAGAAAAAGTACCATAAGGGCACGTGAATGTGGTTTTCTCTTGATCTTCGGGTGCTATTGGAATTTTAAAGTATCCGGAAAAACCATCTAGAAAACAATAGTAACTATTTCCGGCTAATCTTTCCAACATTTGATCAATGAAAGGTAAGAGAAAGTGATCTTTTCTGGTGGCGTCATTTAATTTTCTATAATCAATACAAACACGCCATCCTGTTACAGTCCTAGTAGGAATAAGTTCATTTTTCTCATTTGTAATGACAGTCATGCCACCCTTCTTAGGCACGCATTGAACTGGGCTTACCCATGGACTATCAGAAATTGGATAAATTAAACCTGCATCTAGCAGTTTAATTATTTCTTGTTTAACAACATCTTGCATATTAGGATTTAGTCTTCGTTGGCGTTGCACATACGTTTTATAACCTTCTTCCATAAGGATTTTATGTGTGCAATACGAAGGACTTATTCCTTTAATATCATGAATCTTCCATGCAATGGCTGGTTTATGAGCTTTCAACACAGAAATGAGTTGAGATTTTTCATTTTCAGTAAGAGAAGACGATATTATTACAGGTAATTCAGATTCACCATGTAAATAAGCGTATTCCAAATGGTTTGGAAGTGGCTTTAACTCTAATTTCGGAGGTTCTTCTATCGATGATTTATATCGATATCTGTCTTCTTCTTTTAGCATTTGAATTTCTTCTGTTGTTGGTTCATATCCATTAGCCATTAGTGTAGCTAACATTTCAGCTTCATCAATTGGTTCAGTTCCTTCTCCTAAAGAACATTCTCCTGTTCCTTGTAATTCTGGAAATTCTTCTAACAATTCTGCATGTGAGTCTATAGTTTGAATATAATAGCATGTATCATCTGTAGATTGCGGTTGTTGCATTGCTCTATCAACTGAAAAGGTAACACTCTCGTCCTCTATACTTAGGGTCAGCTTCTTACCAAACACGTCTATCATTGCTTTAGCCGTGTTTAAGAATGGTCTTCCTAATATGAGAGGAACTTGAAAATCTTCTTCCATGTCCAGAACAACAAAATCTACTGAAAATACTAAAGTACCAACTTTAACTAGCATGTTCTCCATTATCCCTCTATGATATTTTATTGATCGATCGGCTAGTTGTATACTTATTCTTGTTGGTTTCAATTCTCCAAGGTCTAGTTTAGTGTATAGTGAATACGGCATTAAATTTATACTAGCACCTAAGTCTGCTAATGCTTCTATTGAACTAAGACTACCCAGAAAACATGGAATTGTGAAACTTCCTGGATCAGATAATTTTTCTGGTATCTTATTCAACAGCACTGCTGAACAATTAGCATTCATAGTAACAGCCGAGAGTTCTTCCATTTTCTTTCTATTTGAGATTAGATCTTTTAAGAATTTAGCATATCTAGGTATTCCTAAAATCACATCAATGAAAGAAAGATTGACATTTATTTGTTTAAACATATCCAAGAATTTGGATTGCTCGGCTTCAAGTTTCTCTTTTTTCATTTTACTCTGGTAAGGAAGTGGTGGTTGGTATGGTTTAACATAAGGTTTAGCCTTAACTGTGTTATCTTCATTAACCTTTTCAACTACCGGTTCTTTTTCCTTATCTTGATCAGGTTATGGTTCTTGTGGAGTAGGAATAGCTTCATCAGAAGTTACTTTTATTTCAGGTGGTTTAAGTGTTTTACCACTTCTTGTGGTAATGGCTTTAGCTGTTTCATTCCGGGGGTTAGCATTTGTATCACTAGGTAAACCTCCCAGTTTTCTTTCACCTATTAACCTTGCTAGGTTACTTACTTCTTGTTACAGATTTTGAATAGAAGCTTGTTGATTTCTAAATGTTTGAGCATTTTGTTCATTGGTTTGTTTCTGAGATGTGAAAAACTGTGTTTGAGTTTCAACTAGCTTCGTCATCATATCTTCTAAATTCGGCTTTTTATCATCGGTTTGTGGTGGTTTGTTTTGAAAATTAGGTCTTTACTGGTTGTAAGTATTATTGGATACTTGTTGATTGCTAGGACCTTGTTGGTTGTTGTATGGAACATTTCTGTAATAATTCTGGTTTTGATTGTAAATCGGTCTTGGCGGTTGATAATTATTCTGATAATTATTTCCAGACCTTTGGTTTATGTATGAAATATTCTCTCTTTGTTCCATTGTTAGTTCAATACTGAGACAATCTATTGTCAAATGTGGTCCTCCACACTGCTCACAACTAATTCTTATTGAGTGGATATCTTTAGTCATCTTTTCCATTCGTCTCTCGACAGCATCTATCTTTGCAGAAATGGAATCTAAGTCATGGCTAGAATCGGCTCTAGCTGCTTTAGATGATCTAACGATATCTTTTTCTTGGTGCCACTCATGTGAGTGGGAAGCAGTGTTATCAATAATTTTGTAAGCATCAGTTTCAGTTTTCTTCATAATAGAACCACCAGCAGCTATATCGATGTCTTTCCTTGTAGTGATGTCGCATCCTTGGTAGAATATTTGTACTATTTGACAGGTGTCTAAACCATGTTGCGGACATCCTCTTAATAACTTTCCAAATCTTGTCCACGCCTCATATAGAGTTTTATTCAGTTTCTGTGTGAACGTAACAATTTCTCCTTGAAGTCTTACGGCTTTAGATGCTGGAAAGAATTGTTTAAGAAATTTTTCAACTAAAACGTCCCATGTATCAATCGCCCCTTCAGGTAACGATTCCAACCAATCTTTGGCTTCTCCCTTTAAAGTCCAGGGAAATAACATGAGATATATCTGTTCATCCTCCACTTCTCTTATTTTAAATAGTGTGCAGATCCTATTAAAGGTACGAAGATGTTCGTTTGGATCTTTCTTCGGCGCACCACTAAATTGGCATTGATTATTCACCATATGTAGAATTTGTCCTTTGATTTCATAATCTGGCGCATTAATGTCTGGATGAGTAATTGCGTGACCTTGGCCAGTGCGTTTAGCTCTCATTCGGTCTTCCATGCTTAAAGGTTCCAGATTTTCCATAATTGAATTTGTTGAATCTGAATCACTAGAAGACTCTGATTTAATGGTTCGTTTCTCAACAATCTCTGTTTGAATGATTGGTGGTTCTGGAGGAAAAATTAATGGTTCAATATCTATGAATTGTCCCTGAATATTCTCCGGATTCTCAATTGTGAGGTCGGGTTCAAAAAATGGATTATCGGAAATTTGAATTGGAGTACTTGGTCGACTGGATGACGATTCTAAAGAAAAATCAACTGCGGTAATATTTGCTAGATGTCTTGATCTAGTTACAGGTGATGAACGTACAAAAGGTGGTGAACGTCTTGCTCGGTGCATTCACTGAATATCCTATTAGTTTTTAAAAGGAAAGAAAAATTATATAAGTTATCCAATTAATAGACTTTTCTGATTTTGCCTACGTTTCGAATAGCCAAAAGATGCAGCAGAGGGGCAGGATTCGTTTGGTCTCAATATAATTGAGTACTGTTTGGCTCCAATAACCCGGTCCACGTACAAATCCAACTATTACTACGAACCAGAAAATTTCGATGTCTATCAATTTAACCACTTAAAATAAATTTTCGTAATTTTAAGAAATTTAGATAAGAAGTAGAATAAAAATCTATGTCCTAAAACTAGAATAGCGAGAAATAAGAAAGAAAAAGAGCGCGTCGAAAAAGGTCGAAAAAGAAAAGAAAAAGAGCGACTTATAAAATTAAAAAAAACACTCGACTAACCCAACCTTATTACTATCACTAACTTAAAATTAAAATTGCAAATTGAGATTACTAATTGGAGTGATAATTGATACATAGGTAAAAGGCGTCGAAAAATAAAAATAAGAAAGTAGCGCGTTGAAACTTAAAAAGGAACTAAAAACTAAAAAGTTGCGTCTAAAAATATTAAAGCTTAAAAGTAAAACTATATCCCAAATGGCAATAACTTAAAAAGAAACTAAAACTTAAAAAGGCGTCGCAAAATTCTAAAGCACCTAAATCTTAGTCTAAAGAACAAGCACTTAAGGGATTTTACGGCAAAACCTAAAATTCTAGATATAAAAATAACTATAGCAAAAATTATATCTTAAAACTAAATACGAGCGAAAAATACAAAAATTACGCTAAAACAATTAAAAAGGGACAAAATATAAAAATATACTAAAAGTTGTAAAAAGTACAATTTTTATAAAAATATTATTTTTATATTATTTATTTTATAAAAGTATTAAATTTATAATTTAAGTAAACTAATTTAACTAAATAATACAAATTAAATAAAAACTAATAACTAATTAATAAATTAAGAATAACCTAATTAGGGTTTATATAAATAATTAATAATAAAACCGTAATGATTGCAGTTTTCAGTCAATTCTGGCGTGTCTGCAGAGCTCATGCGATCGCATGAGTTCTAAGTTACCCGGCCATGCGATCGCATGGGCTAGGGTTTCTGGCCAGACACTGGGCTGCTACAGTACTTGGACTCGAGTGTTTTTATTTATTTTTTTTTCTCTGTTTTGCTGTTATAATAAAAAAATTATGTAATATATTTATATAAATTAAATAAAACTTATTTTTTTATAAAATAAAGATAAAGAAAATTTTTATATAACTTATAAACTCTTAAAAATATTTATATTTATATTTATATTTTTCTTTTTATATTTTAGAAATTTTAAAACGTTTTTTTACAAAAGTGTATTTTTTTTATAAAAGTAAACTAAAAATAATTTTTTTTTTATATTAGCGTTGTGCTTCCGGCTTTTAAGCTAGATGTTCCCCGGCAGCGGCGCCAAAAATACTTGATGTCAAAGCTAAGGGGTATAAAATACTATTAAATTTTACAAGGAAATACTATTAAATGCGATACAATTTTACACAAGATATTTATTTATTTATATAATGGATATACTTAAACCTTGCTACAACGCTTATAGGCAGTGTACCTAATCGTACAGTAGTGTAGTTTTTTAGTAAGTCCGGTTCGGTCCACAGGGAATCTTTTAAACAAAGCTTAACGCTATATTAGTTTTATTTTATAAAAATACAAATATATATATAAGTAATATTATTATTATAAAGGGGGGGTTTTACCGTTTAATGACCGGTTTGTCGATTTTAAAAACTTAAATCGCAGTTAAAACCAAATGTAAAATATTAAAAATAAATACAAGAGTTAATTTAAAGCGTAAAATAAATAACGATAATGAAATTGCAATAAATAAAAGTGCAATAATTAGAAGTGCAATTAAATATAAAATAAAGGAAATTAAATATGAAATAAAATAATTATGCTTATTTAAACTTCCGTAATCATGATGTTTGACGTGTTGATTTTAGTTTTATGCCCATGGGTTAATTGTCCTTTGTCCTGGATTATTTAATATGTCCGTCTGGTTTTTGTCCATAACAGTCCATCAGTCATAAATATAAAGTGCGAGTATCCTCGTCAAATTATCCTTATACCCGAAGTTAAATATTCCAACTAATTGGGGACTTAAACTGTAACAAGATTTTAATACTTTGTTTAATAATTACACCAGGTTATCGACTGCGTGTAACCCAAGGTTTTAATACTTTGTTAACAATTATGCCAAGTGTCCTTGTACATAATTTCACCCCTGTTTTAATAATTCTAGTGGCTATTAATCCATTCCCGTGTCCGGTTAAATGAACGATTATTCGTACATATAAATATCCCGCCCATCGTGTCCGATTGAGTGTATATGGTTATTTATAGGGACGTCCAATTGTAAATATTTATATTAAAATTAACAAACTATCATTTAGTTAAACAAATATAAAGCCCATTAATAGCCCATAGTCTAATTTCCACAAGTGTCGTTCTTTTGTCCAAACCCCAATTATGGTACAAAGCCCAATTACCCAATTTTAGTAATTAGCCCAACATCATGATTACTTCGTTTTAAATAAGCATAATAATAACTTAGCTACGAGACATTAAATTAAAAAGGTTGAACATAACTTACAATGATTAAAAATAGCGTAGCGTTACACGGACAGAATTTCGACTTACACCCTTACTGCATTCGCTAACATACCCTTATTATTAGAATTAAAATTAAAATTAAAATTAAAATATAAAATATAAAATATAAATATAAATATTACGTATAGATATAGAGAGGATGGATATATATTGAATGATGCACCAAACACTCGATTTTATAGGCCTTGTGAACTGGAAAAGATGCTCATGCGATCGCATGGAGTTTCTTCCTCCAGGCCATGCAATCGCATGGCCAGCTGGGGAGGCTCAAAAGTCTTTGTTTTTTTATGCCGACGGTTTTTAAATATAATATAATATATATTAATTTTAAGAATTAATTATATATTATATTATATTCATGTGCATAGTTGACTTGTAATTTTTAGTCCGTTGCGTCGAGCGTTGAGAGTTGACTCTGGTCCCGGTTCCGGATTTTCGAACGTCCTTGCGTACAATTTAATATCTTGTACTTTGCATTTTGAATCTTGTACTCTTGTAATTCTGAGACGTTTCTTATCAATAATTGGAACCTCTTTGATTGTATTTTGTACTTTTGAGCTTTTTGGTCATTTGCGTCTTCAATTCGTCGAATCTGTCTTTTGTCTTCACCTTTTATTATTTAAACGAATATCACTTGTAAATAGAACAATCGCAACTAAAAGCTTGTCTTTCTTGAGGGATAATGCTATGAAATATATGTTCGTTTTTAGCATTATCACTCACCCTTATGATTTTTCGGTCTGGCACAAGGTCCTGTCTTTGACCATGCTATGTAACCACCGTTCTTACGGTTGACACCCAATTTGGTTCAGGTGACCTAATGAATTCCAGGTGAATTCCTAGGATTTTACGTTCAATGGTAATGAACGCATTGAAAAATGGGTTTTCAGAAAACAAATCGATTTGTAATTTTGATCAAAATATTTTCTCGTTCAAGCTCGAGTTTAGATATCATTGAATTCCATGAGTTTGTAATTCTCAATCTTTAAGGTCAATCTCTAGGATTGAGTAATATCAGGCTTAAAAGCTGATTTTTGATCTTTTAAGGAGATTATCCTTTCTGGGGGTCTAATTCATTAGTCTTATCAAGCTAATTTGCACGGTGCCCCCATTGTACGAGATAAATCCTTCTCATGGTTAGGATAAATCTGACCACTTGGCGACCCTGTTTTATGCTGAGGTCCGTGGATTTCCTGCTGATTTTAGAGATGACTTTTCTAGATTTTTCATCAACCTACAGCTGGTCTGGACGACAACTTCATGACGTAAATCAAGAAGCGCGTTTCTTTTTCGAAAGACTTTACTTCCTTTTAACGATGGAATTGATTCATCGTGTAGATCCATCTCTTCTTTTCTTTCATCGGGTAAAACAGTTTAGTTTAGTCCAAAGCAAAAGTATCTTCAATTATTTGTTACAGAAATATGTGACATATGTTTAAGATAACTTGATAATTTTTCCCACACTTGGCTTTTATTTTCCTTTTTATTGTCCTCTATTCCATTTTAAATGAATTTTAATATTTTGGTTTGTTTCTCAATTTATGTCCTTTCCGAGGTAACAATAATTTCGGTGTTAACACCTAGTTTTATCGTTCATAAATATGTATAAACATGATTTTGAGTTCATTTAATTGAAAATTTTGAAAATTTTTACTAGAATTGGGTAGTCAGTATATAAGACTAGGGTTGTTCTTTATTATCAGAGAGCACTAGATTCTAATACAACTACTACTTTACTAGTATTTCTAATGGTAACCAAGTGTATAAAGTAAAAATTTTAAAATCCGAAAGAATTTAACCCCTTCCCACACTTAAGATCTTGCAATGCCCTCATTTGCAAGAAATCAGTAACAATTTAAATTATTGAGGGTGATTTGCGTAAAAATGATTAAATTTTACAAAAGTTTCCAAACATATTGGCGTTTGTTTGCTGAATGATAAATGGTACATATCATTTGTTCATTCCGTCTGTTGTTACATCACATTTATTTGTCATCTTGTCGTCAAAATTAGTAGCTTTTGCTGAACTTAATGCCAGTCTTTGAAAATGCGCTGTTTTACCCTGTTTTGTACAATTTACAATATACATACATACAAATATAAACATGCATGGAAATTTGAAATGGGACTTAATATCCCACTTTCAAATCCTAAATGTGAAATATTAGTACACAATAATAATAAAAATGATAAAGATTACATAAGTATATTCAATAACATAAGTTTAAACATGAATAAGTAAAAAGATAAAAACATAAAAATCATATAAATAACCAAATGGAACCAAATCAGTATGGATAGGGGTTCCAGTTCATCTCATCAGGTGGGTTCCATTGTTGGTTATAGGTGTTCTGATAGGCTTGGTTATAGTCATACCAGTTAAAGGGTGGTCGGATATCGGGGCTGTGTGGCGGAAAATGAGCAGGTCGAGTAGGTACATAGTTATTTGGTACCTGATATGATAGCTGGCTCATGATTTGGTGCTGATAAACTAACCAGCTATCGTGTTGGCGTCGCCTATAATCCTCGTATACTCGCTCGGAGTTCCACTGCTCATACATACTATGTCTGGCCGCGTTCGTCATTGCTTCCTCATCTATACGAACGTGGACGTCAAGAATAGCATCTCGAAAGACATCCCTAATGTCTTCCGCCTCCTCCATTTCCTCCTCTGAGCCTCTCTCTACTTGAGGATGAGATCCCTCATAGGGTACTGCCTGGTTACGTCTACTTTTCAATACCTTAGCACCCACATAAACTTTCAATCCTAAGGGCTCAACATGTTCTCTACAAAGCTGTAATGGACCTCCTTGGTTCCTATCAACACCTAAATACTCTCCAATGAGAGTAACAAAAATACCTCCTCCTATTATACTCCCGTCCTGCATTCCCTCTACCTTTTTAGATAAATAAAAAGCAACACAATAAGGGATATTGACAAAGCTTCTAGGATCCCGAATACACTTTAGGTAGAATAAATCATGTAAGGTAATTTTTTCTTTACTATGACCTCTCTGTGTAATCGAGTTAGCCAAAAATCTATGAATAATACGAAGCTCGGCTCTGTCAATATGTGTATAGGAGTGCCCTCCTGCTCGTGTAAAAACATCAAAATGTGACATATGCCTCCAAATGGCGTCAGCATCAAAGTTGCTATCTACCCTTTCACCATAATGAATCAAGTTTGTACAATCGGGTAGTAGCAACTCACCAGGAGTATATATCTGTAAAGCCCTGGCCATGTCCAGCATGGACATTCTGTACATCCTACCGCCAAGGATAAACCTAAGAAATCTTCTATCATCTATTCTAACTATATTTGTATCAAGTGATACAGTACTCATCAACTCAACACACCATTCCTTATATACAGGTCTACGAATGGTGAAAAGACGTTCCCAATCTGTAAAAGAAGAACTGCCATACCTTTGAACTAAAACCTGTCTAACACGTTCAGCTAGATGGACCGTTTCCAAAGGAACCCAATCGATTACCCTTGGCACCTCTACATTTTTTGTTACCAATTTGAATTTGTTCCTTTGATATGTCTCGTAATCTCTCCATCTCCTATCAAATCTCAGATTAGGATGCAGAGTGTGCTCAGGAATCGTTGGGAATTCTACTGGCGGCCTCATTGGGAATACTATGAATTCATCAACAAACTGTACCGGATCATAATAAGGTATGTGCTGATCAGGCTGTTGTTGTGGTTCTTGTTGTGGTTCTTGTTCATGTTGCATTTTTGGTTCTGGTTCTGGTGCTGGTGCTGGTCGTCTAGATGATGATGCTCCTGAACCTCCAGTATCGGCTTTCTGCAAAACACATTAAACACAAAATTTGTGCATCCAAATATGCATTAGTGTTAGCAAAATAATAACTTAAAACAATTACTATAACATGTTAAATCAAAATTAAACTTATACACATTTTCACAATTTTTCACAATTCTACACTTTTCAAATAAGCACATATGAAAATGTATACAAAGTTCATAAGCTTTTAACTCAAATAACATGTCAAAATAGTCATTACTAATAATTAAACAAGTCTCAAATGGCAATTACATCAAATTAATCAAGTTCATGAATTTTGGACTTAAAAAGTCCACTTTAATCTCCAAAAATCATGTTTAGGATCAATGTTTGGATCATTTAACTACCTAAACATGTTACACTACTCAATTTAGCAATAATTCATGACGAAAATCGGCCATAACCTGTTTATATCAAAAAGCCCCAAATTGCTTAAGAACACAAACCCTAGATTTCTAAAATTTTTGAAGTTTTTGGCTTCAAATCATGTTAAATAGCATCAATCTAGGTTATACATGCATAAAATACTAACAATTTAACACTAATTACACTAGAAATTAACAAAATTTCATTAGGTAAAAAATTGGTAATTATCACAAAAACTAGGAATTTATAGAGTTTAGGGGTGTAATTTTTACCATTTTGCTGAAGAATGAGAATCTAGGCATGATTAGAGCAAGAAAAATGACGAATTACGGTGGAAAATTGGCGAAATTTGGTGAAGATTTGAGAGAGTTTCGTGTTTGTGTGTGTGTTGTGTGGAGAAGACAGCTCCGCTATCTATTTTGAGTCTGGCCTGCATTTGGTCCCCATGCGATCGCATGGGTTCCAAGTGCAAACCCCATGCGATCGCATGAGGTGCCGGCTACAGTACTTTCAGCTTTTTTTTTTTTTTTTTTTTTTTGTAAAACCTTATACTTTATAAAACATATAATTAATAAAATTCTAAAAATTTTGTTTTCCTTTAGGAGCGAGGGCGTTTCGGATCGTTGTCCTAGTCTGTCCCTCGACAAAATTTTAAAATTTGTCAAATCAAAGCGCGTTTTAAAAGTAAAGATTTATGGGTTTTTTTTTATGTTTTTGGCATACTTTAGTTCAATAAGATTAAAAATAATGATAATAAAAGTTCTCGTCCCTCCCTCGGGTAAAGCAATTTCGGTTCAACGACCTAGTCTTCAACTCACGACGAATTTTAAAAATCATATTTTTAACTTAGCAAAATAACGTAAATTTTTGTTTTTAAATTCACACAACTTAAATTTAAAAATGCATAAAATTTAAAAATTCACACCAAACTTAAATAAAAATTCATATTATAAATTCACACCAAACTTATATTATATTTTTATTTTTATACATACAAACTTATATTAATTATATTAATTTTTCAAATATTTACAATTTTAAATATATTGATTTAATTTAAACAAGTTTACAATATTATTTTAATATTAATTTTAAAAACAAAGTAAAAATAAAATTAAAAATCTTTTTGGCTTTTATCCTACTTTAATCAATCAAATATTATCAAAAATATGCGACCCTCTTTTCGGTAAAGTAATTTCGGTTCCATGACCTAATTTAACTCATGACGAATTTTTGAAATATTTTGGGTTGATTGATTAAAGATATTTATACCATAAGAATAAACGTTAAATTTCGCAGTGATGTAATAAATTTTTGAATGATATCAATAATTTCGGTCGCCAAACCTAGTTTCATCGAATACCAATTTAATACTTTATAGCGAACAAATTAGCGTTTATTATCAAAAGGTTAAAAATAAAAATAAAAAAATAAAAACTGTACAGACTTACCTGTGAGATAGTATTCTTAGTGATACGATCTATCCCACTCATAAGATAATCGGTTTAATTGGTTTTCCATAGCTACATAGGCGTAACCTCGAGCATTCAGTGTTTTTTCTTCTAAACATATGAACGGTCCGTCTCTGCATAAAGTAACAAATTCGGTGTTTGAATAGGTTTGATTATTTGAACATTTACCTCCATGTGACCATTTTCCGCATTTGTGACATCTTTCTAGGTGTCGTGCTCTTCTTTTCGCTGCGGATTTTGATTTTCCTTTACAAAATTGTAACTTATTATCTTCGCATCTGGATTCTTTTCTTACTCCGTCCAATCTTTCTCTGATTACTGATACTAGTTCACTCGGAAGTGTGTCATTATTACGTTTAGTGATCAAAGCGTGTAGCATTAGACCATGGTTTAGTTCACAGGAAGTCTTCATTTCCTAAAAAAAATAAAAATTCAGAATGGGGGGAGAAGACTAGTTCTTTAGGGTCTGCTAGGGAAAGACCATTCGGGTTCCATTTTCGAGAACTACACGAAAATAGAAAATCTAACTCTAACAGAAATACATATTATCCTTTAAAGACTTGATTCTCCCCACACTTAGTTAGCTGTGGTATCGAAATTGTGATTAACTTCGTTGTCGACTTCCATCGGACTATCTATGTAATGTTTAACTCTGTGACCATTAACTTTAAATTCAATTCCATTTGAATTTATTAATTCTATCGTTCCGTATAGGAAAACTCTTTTAACTATGAATGGTCCAGACCATCTTGATTTCAATTTTCCAGGAAATAGCTTGAATCGTGAATTGAAAAGAAGAACTCTGTCTCCTTCTTTAAATTCTTTTAAACTTCTGATTCTTTTATCATGCCATTTCTTTGTTCTTTCTTTATAGATTAACGAATTTTCGTATGCTTCATGTCTTAATTCTTCTAATTCGTTTAGTTGACTTAACCGTAGACGTCCAGCTTCATATAAATCATGATTACATGTCTTCAAAGCCCAAAATGCTTTGTGTTCAATTTCTACTGGAAGATGACATGCTTTTCCATAAACGAGTCTGAAAGGTGTGGTTCCAATTTGTGACGACCCGGAAATTTCCGACCAAATTTAAACTTTAATCTTTATATTATTCAGACACGATAAGAAAAGTTTGTTAAGTTAAATCTCAAGAATTTTAAACTGTGTTCATACATTCATTATAACCTCGACCAAATTCCGACGATTCACGAACCGTTATATATAAATAGATATGTATATGTATATATATATATTATAACTTGAGAATATTAATAAAGTATTAAACGTATAATACTTTACACGAACGTATTTGTTTCAATATGATTTTCGACGAAAAAAAAATATATTAAATGATTGAATTATCAGAAATATTGAATTATGATTACAAGTCTCTGTTGAGAGGTCCACTATGATTTGAGAAAATCTATTCCTCTTAACGATATTCAGAATAATTTGTAAAGCTATTTATAAATAAAAACAAAAAGTGTCATTTACGAAAGTTAGACAAAAGTTAGTGGAGAATTGGTTTCCATAATATTCTATTAATCTATTTTCAAACGTACAAAGACGTTTTCAGTTTAAAAAGAACTTTATTATTAAAACGTATATAACTTTTATAAATATCTAGAATCACTTTTGACAACTCATTACTTAACCAGTATAATAAATATAACGATATTTATATTTTATTTCATTAAATATATATAACGATTTAAATTAATATTATATATATTTATACGCGTATTATACATACATAGTTTTTTATACTTTTACTATACTTTAACTTTACCTTTACTTTACTTTAACTTTAATAATTCATACTTTAATAATTCACTTTAATAATTCATACTTTAATAATTCACTTTAATAATTCATACTTTAATAATTCACTTTAATAATTCATACTTTAATAATTCATACTTTAATAATTCACTTTAATAATTCATACTTTAATAATTCACTTTTATAATTCAAAAATCTATTATAAATAGAATTCAATAGGTTTCATTATTTCATAGAAACTTGAAAATATATTTCTCTAAACTCTCTCAATTGATATATATATATATATATATATATATATATATATATATATATATATATATATATATATATATATATATATATATATATATATATATATATATTTGCTCTGTATTATTTCAAGATATTATTAGTATACATAAAATATTACGACGGAGTGCTGTCCGAGTGATTTCAAAATAGTTTTTTTGAATGAGTCGAAGCTAAGGAAATTATGGGTTATAGCTATGGAGGTGATGGGTATGGTTCATGGGTATGCTCGTGAGGTCAATCTAGTGTTTATCATCTCCGTTGCGTCTACGTACTTTCCTGCAATATTGAATCTCAATATTGATACGTTCGTGAATCCGAGGCCAACCTTGCACTTATTAAATGACGTTATATGTATTTTTACTACGAAATACAGTATGTTGAGTTTCATTTGCTCCCTTTTATATATATTTTTGGGACTGAGAATACATGCGCTGTTTTTATAAATGTTTTACGAAATAGGCACAAGTACTAAAACTAATTCTACGTGGGTTTAAACCAGAAATATACCCTTAGCTTGGTAACATTAAACTACTTGTCTATGTACGGTAGGCGCGAATCCTAAAGATAGATCTATTGGGCCTGACAAACCCCATCCTGACTATGGGATGCTTTAGTACTTCGAGGTTATTTTAAAACACCTGATCTGGTGTACTTCAGAGGGTAAAACATGAACGTTAAGGCTTGTTACCGGGTGCCTACAACTTATAGAATACTTTTATACACTTGCGAGTGTACATATATTTATAAACGGAAATCTTGTGGTCTATTAATATATTGAAATGATTGTTATGATAAACCTGTGAACTCACCAACCTTTTGGTTGACACTTTAAAGCATGTTTATTCTCAGGTATTAAAGAAATCTTCCGCTGTGCATTAGCTCATTTTAAGGATATTACTTGGAGTCATTCATGGCATATTTTGAAAGACGTTGCATTCGAGTCATTGAGTTCATCAAGATTATTATTAAGCCAATTATAGTTGGATGTATTATGAAATGGTGTGCATGCCGTCAACTTTCGTTGTAAAGAAAGTTTGTCTTTTAAAAACGAATGCAATGTTTGTAAAATGTATCATATAGAGGTCAAATACCTCGCGATGTAATCAACTATTGTGAATCGTTTATAATGTATATGAACGGGTCCTTTCAGTTGGTATCAGAGCGGTGGTCTTAGCGAACCAGGTCTGCATTAGTGTGTCTAACTGATAGTCGTTAGGATGCATTAGTGAGTCTGGACTTCGACCGTTTTGCTCATCATTCTTGTCGGAAATTACCTGCTTATCATTCTTAGTCTAGACACATCTTATTGCATTGATTGCATGAATAGTGTATAGACAAAATTCATATCTTAGCGTATCTGCTAATTCATATCTTAACGTATCTGTTACTGTAAACTTTGCCTGACATATTCCGTAAATTCCTCCGTAATCTACGAAACCTTTTGCTCTATATAATTAGAATACCACCCGATAGCCGGAAAATCATTTCATATCGAAAAATTCTTTATTCAATCGTACGAAATGGAATTCGTCATTAGTTCAAGTCCCTCGGATTCCGAAATGGAATCCCACTCAAGTTCCGAAAGCAGTGTGACCGGAATGGATCAACCAATTAGTCATCATCTATTCTGGATGAATTGGGGATGGGTTCGTAGCCTCCTTAATCATTGGAGACAAGAAGAAGGTGATCCCTTCCATCCACCACATTGCCCTCTTGGCGAAGAACCTGAAGCACTTACCGGCGAACCTATCCGAAACACCATTTTCTCTCTTATTTCTAGAGTATCTCGTCATGATTACATACTACACCAAATTCTAGATTTTATTTATCCGCTCGTCCGAACCGACAATCACCCCGGTGTAATAGAAGAAGTCAACGAGTTTCGCGCTCGGGTAGTGGCTTTGGAGAATATGGTGCAAAGGTTACAAACACCAGCAGCAGCACCAGCAGCATAAACAGTACCACCATCAGCAACACCAACAGTACCATCACCACCAACAACAACAACATCCATATCTCACACCGCAACATCACAATATGTATCTCAAACATCAACGTCATACGCCCTGTAAATATCCAGGAATATCAACAACAAACGATGAAGTATTAATTCATAAACTTCATTGAAGAGATATCTCTGCGGCAGTTATGTAATCTCCAAAATCTTAGAGATTATTTAATTCTGACCGTAAATCGGATGAGTGAACGGAGATGGTAGAGTAGAAACTTTGATCGAAAATGGTGTACGATTTACAAGCTAGAATTGTTTTACCAACAGCATCAACAGGACCGTAGCATCATCAACACAGTCAGTGCCGTCAGTATCGTCAGAATCAACAGCACCTGTAACATCACAAACTCTGTCAGTTCAAGAATCATTGTGGACATCATTACGAATCAACAACAAATATATTGTATCAACGAGTTATGAAGTATTAACTCATTTCCAATCGAAAGATTTATATGTATATTTTATATGTATAAATTTTTAAACCATAATAAATCTTCCCGTACTAAGCTATTATGTGTGAATCTTAACTACTCAGTTAATTCATATTACAAATATGCAATGATGTACGTCCTTCGTCCGCAACTTAACCATCGTTAATTACAATCTCTGTCTCAATTCAATAAAAAATCTAATTTATAATAAATCAAGTGTATTATTCGAATATATGTTTGATTTTACGCTTTCATCATCGATGTACTCGAAACTTTTCAAATAACATCATTCGTACCTTGCGAAGTTCACAAGAATTTCACGAAAACCAACAAATAACAAAGTAATGATTCATAATTTCAATATTATTGAAGAAATACTATGCAATTTATAAAGTTTTAGGGATTACTCAATTCTAGTTCCAACCATAAAACAAATGAGTTTAATTTAATATTAACTCATTAAATCTATATTACATCTAAAGAAAATATACACATATATTTTCATAAAGACTGTAATAAACTTCTTTTGTACAAAATATTAATTGTGAAATTTTTTTTAACGGGTAGGTAATACCCGAGAGATATATAAATTCACAATTAATATATTACATTTTTCGAAACTGATTCAGCAATCATCAACTATACTCTCTACTTTCACAACAATATCCATTCTTTCATATAAATCAAAACAATCATACTCATTCAAATTCAATTACATATTCTGATTTTGAAATCGCATAATTCAATTCGAAATATAACCAGTATCATCACTCTTAGATTCCTATATCTTTCAAAGCTATACTTTGACTTCAAAACTGTGTTAGAACATCATATGTATTAACGATTACAATATGTGCTCAAACCCTTCGAAATTCCTGAAGACACTTCAACTAAGGAACAATCGAGATGATGATCCAACCACATGTTACCCACAGTTATATACCTGAAAAACTCTCAAAACCCAAGTCATAGTTCGACACGTATCCGTGTTAGACCCTTTGGCATTTACTAGCTAAAATAACTTTTCAATTCCGTTTCAAAATAGACAGTTTTGTCACAGCTCCAGCAAGTCATCTTCGACTTCTCAATCAAAACAGTCTTATTATAACCTCGATAGATACATTGCCCTTTCGCCAACGTTACCGGGGAATCGTTTATATTCACCACATTAGCAATAAACTTACCAACAACTTCATTGATCTTTGACTTTCCAAAAAAAAAAATCATTATAATTATCGAAACCCTATCATATACTCATTCGTACCTTATAACAAGAATTGCCATACCAATTATTGAGAATCAGCAATCAGTATTTTGAAACCTCGCAACATGTCTACATCAACAATTACATATACACACAACGTCTACCTCCAAGACTTACATTCTTTGAATGAGAAATTTCTGAAAAACACCCTAAACTGCGAACCAGTTCTCGAAATTTTGAAAAATGCTGATGAAGCAGCAAAAACTGTAAACGACCTTAACAGTAAAAAGTTGGATGATAAAGGATAGTATATTGGCAAAGCTCAGAAAAAGAGAAGCTTTGGAACTGGAAAACGGATTGAGCAAAGTATGAATGAGGCTGTGGACAAATCAAAAAGGCTGAACCTGCCTTCAAAGAATCCAAATGATTCAGTACTTGCTGAAGTCATTAACGAATACCTTGCTCCTGACTCTAAACCCTTGCGGACAATATCCTTCATCATCCTCTGATATTAGACATTCTAAGATATCATCGTATCTTTCATTATAAATATCATCCATACTTCTGAAGATATTTTTATAATTATTCTTATCTGAAATCATTTACCTCTTCGCGCTATCTGTATTATATCATAAAAGAAACTATTTTAGTTTCTAAATTCTGAAACATTCGAGTTTAAAATAGGAATATTCTTGAAGAAGTGTTGGGAGCTGAAGCATGAGTTAGTATAATATAATGACACTTGATCAACGTGATTATATTACAGTAATTCATGCTGAGTTTCTAAATGAAACATGATGATTCACAGATCATAACGTCATCATGTGCTATGTTACACGACTCTTGTATTCTCTTTGATCTCTAAATATCAAGAAAATATTTCTTGATGATTCGGCCTTTTCCGAGGTATTCTGGTAATTTGAAAAGTCAAGATCGTGTCATTACAATTTCCTTCCTAGAACATTAACAATGTTCATTCCGAAATTTATATCTGCGAATTCTGGACCATTACAAGCGGTGCTTAATCGCAAGAAGAAGAAACGGAAGGACAAAGCTCCGAACTAGAAATGGGAGTATAAATCATAGAAAATAGAAGAGAGCATTAACTGTGGATGACAATGATTATAGAAGAAGCAAGGACTTTGAAATATAAGGGAAGATATAAAACCCAACAACAACCCAGAAATCACAAACCGTATATATCAATGCATATAGCAATATAAAGACACGGGAGAACTAAAAACACTATAAAACCAAGAGTATAGTAGAAGTAAATAGATTCTTCCGGAGGCAGATGAAAAAGAAGAGCGACATATATGAAAGTGAGGAGTATATCAAGAATCAGCACTGGATGAAGCATATTGGCAAATACTTTAAAATATGAGTTGAGAAGGTGTGAGTTGTAAGAAAACAAATGAGGTGGATTTATAGTGAAATATCCGACAGAGAAATCAAAATGGATTATCGCATTAATTCGAAGAGGATCATAATTTCCTTAATCGCCGAATAATCAAATCCAATATAGATTACAAAGATTTTCTTTTCGGAGATCAATCGTGATGACGTCAAAAGATACGACGAATCACTATTATCTTATTTCATTCATTTACGATAACTTCACTCATACGCTTCGAGTAATCGAATTATTTTATCCATTCTTCTTGAACATGATAAAACTCTTTAATCGTTATAATAACATTCTCATTGTTAGTCATGACGACCTCTATCAAATTTCGGGGACGAAATTTCTTTAACGGGTAGGTACTGTGACGACCCGGAAATTTCCGACCAAATTTAAACTTTAATCTTTATATTATTCAGACACGATAAGCAAAGTTTGTTAAGTTAAATCTCAAGAATTTTAAACTGTGTTCATACATTCATTATAACCTCGACCAAATTCCGACGATTCACGAACCGTTATATATAAATAGATATGTATATGTATATATATATTATAACTTGAGAATATTAATAAAGTATTAAACGTATAATACTTTACACGAACGTATTTGTTTCAATATGATTTTCGACGAAAAAAAAATATATTAAATGATTGAATTATCAGAAATATTGAATTATGATTACAAGTCTCTGTTGAGAGGTCCACTATGATTTGAGAAAATCTATTCCTCTTAACGATATTCAGAATAATTTGTAAAGCTATTTATAAATAAAAACAAAAAGTGTCATTTACGAAAGTTAGACAAAAGTTAGTGGAGAATTGGTTTCCATAATATTCTATTAATCTATTTTCAAACGTACAAAGACATTTTCAGTTTAAAAAGAACTTTATTATTAAAACGTATATAACTTTTATAAATATCTAGAATCACTTTTGACAACTCATTACTTAACCAGTATAATAAATATAACGATATTTATATTTTATTTCATTAAATATATATAACGATTTAAATTAATATTATATATATTTATACGCGTATTATACATACATAGTTTTTTATACTTTTACTATACTTTAACTTTACCTTTACTTTACTTTAACTTTAATAATTCATACTTTAATAATTCACTTTAATAATTCATACTTTAATAATTCACTTTAATAATTCATACTTTAATAATTCACTTTAATAATTCATACTTTAATAATTCATACTTTAATAATTCACTTTAATAATTCATACTTTAATAATTCACTTTTATAATTCAAAAATCTATTATAAATAGAATTCAATAGGTTTTATTATTTCATAGAAACTTGAAAATATATTTCTCTAAACTCTCTCAATTGATATATATATATATATATATATATATATATATATATATATATATATATATATATATATATATATATATATATATATATTTGCTCTGTATTATTTCAAGATATTATTAGTATACATAAAATATTACGACGGAGTGCTGTCCGAGTGATTTCAAAATAGTTTTTTTGAATGAGTCGAAGCTAAGGAAATTATGGGTTATAGCTATGGAGGTGATGGGTATGGTTCATGGGTATGCTCGTGAGGTCAATCTAGTGTTTATCATCTCCGTTGCGTCTACGTACTTTCCTGCAATATTGAATCTCAATATTGATACGTTCGTGAATCCGAGGCCAACCTTGCACTTATTAAATGACGTTATATGTATTTTTACTACGAAATACAGTATGGTGAGTTTCATTTGCTCCCTTTTATATATATTTTTGGGACTGAGAATACATGCGCTGTTTTTATAAATGTTTTACGAAATAGGCACAAGTACTAAAACTAATTCTACGTGGGTTTAAACCAGAAATATACCCTTAGCTTGGTAACATTAAACTACTTGTCTATGTACGGTAGGCGCGAATCCTAAAGATAGATCTATTGGGCCTGACAAACCCCATCCTGACTATGGGATGCTTTAGTACTTCGAGGTTATTTTAAAACACCTGATCTGGTGTACTTCAGAGGGTAAAACATGAACGTTAAGGCTTGTTACCGGGTGCCTACAACTTATAGAATACTTTTATACACTTGCGAGTGTACATATATTTATAAACGGAAATCTTGTGGTCTATTAATATATTGAAATGATTGTTATGATAAACCTGTGAACTCACCAACCTTTTGGTTGACACTTTAAAGCATGTTTATTCTCAGGTATTAAAGAAATCTTCCGCTGTGCATTAGCTCATTTTAAGGATATTACTTGGAGTCATTCATGGCATATTTTGAAAGACGTTGCATTCGAGTCATTGAGTTCATCAAGATTATTATTAAGCCAATTATAGTTGGATGTATTATGAAATGGTGTGCATGCCGTCAACTTTCGTTGTAAAGAAAGTTTGTCTTTTAAAAACGAATGCAATGTTTGTAAAATGTATCATATAGAGGTCAAATACCTCGCGATGTAATCAACTATTGTGAATCGTTTATAATGTATATGAACGGGTCCTTTCACAATTGGAGTTTTGTAGGCTGTTCTAAAAGCCCAGAGTGCATCCTCCAATTTAATGGACCATTCCTTCGGATTTGATCCTACGGTTTTTTCTAGATTACGTTTTAAAGCTCGGTTGGTATTTTCAACTTGTCCACTTGTTTATGGATGATATGCAGTGGAGATTTTATGAGTTACTCCATATCTTTTAAGAACTTTCTCAAGTTGATTATTACAGAAATGAGTTCCCCGATCACTTATTAAAGCTTTCGGTGTTCCAAACCTTACAAAAAAGACGTTTTAAAAAGTTGACTACAACTCGTGCATCGTTAGTTGGGAGAGCTTGTGCTTCCGCCCATTTAGATACATAATCAATGGCTACGAGAATATAGAGATTATTATGAGATTTTGGAAATGGACCCATAAAGTCAATACCCCAAATGTCAAATACTTCACATACTTGAATGACATTTTGTGACATTTCATCACGTTGACTTATTTTTCCGGCCCTTTGACAAGCATCACAGGATTTGTAAAGAAGGTGTGCGTCTTTGTAAATTGTAGGCCAATAGAATCCAGCATCATAAACTTTTCTTGCTGTTAGTTGAGGCCCATAATGCCCTCCTGTTGGTCCTGTGTGACAATGGTTTAAAGTTTTACTAGCTTCATCTCCGAATACACATCGGCGTATTATTCCATCTGGAAAACTTTTAAACAGATGTGGATCTTCTCAGAAATCGTGTTTTATATCACTAAAGAATTTCTTTCGTTTTTGGTACGACAATCCTTTTTCAAGGAATCCACATATTAAGTAGTTTGCATAGTCTGCAAACCATGGAATTTAATTATAATCTATCTTCAATAGATATTCATCAGGAAAGTTGTCTTGTATGGCCGATTCATTTAGAACTTCTAAGTCGGGATTTTCAAGACGAGAAAGATGATCAGCGGCGAGATTTTCTGCTCCTCTTTTATCTCGGATTTTAATATCGAACTCTTGTAAGAGTAAGATCCAACGGATTAATCTTGGTTTGGCATCTTGTTTCGAAAATAGGTATCTAAGAGCAGAATGGTCGGTATAGACCACCGTTTTTGCTAGAACGAGATATGAACGAAATTTGTCAAAAGAAAAGACAATAGCAAGGAGTTCTTTTTCAGTAGTTATGTAATTTGTTTGTGCTCCTTGTAACGTCTTACTAGCATAATATATAGGTTGAAATCGTTTTTCAATCCTTTGTCCTAAAACGGCTCCCATTGCAAAATCACTTGCATTGCACATTAATTCAAATGGTAGATTTCAATTTGGTGTTATCATGATCTGTGCATTAGTGAATTTCTGTTTAAGAATATTAAAAGATTTGATGCATTCATCTGAAAAGATGAATGGAGCATCTTTTTCTAGGAGTTTATTCATAGGAGTGGCAATTTTAGAAAAATCTTTTATGAAACGTCGGTAAAAACCGGCATGCCCTAGAAAACTCCTAACTCCTCTAACATTGGTGGGATATGGAAGTTTAGCAATTACATCTACTTTAGCTCTATCCACTTCAATTCCTTCTTTTGAAATTTTATGTCCAAGAACGTTGCCTTCTTTAACCATGAAATGGCATTTCTCCCAATTAAGTACTAGATTTGATTGTTCGCATCTAATAAGCATTCGTTCCAGATTAACTAGACATGATTCAAATGTATCACCGAAGACTGAAAAGTCATCCATGAAAACTTCCATGCATTCTTCTATCATGTCGTGAAAAATCGCCATCATGCACCTTTGAAAAGTTGCAGGGGCGTTGCAAAGTCCAAATGGCATGCGTTTGTAAGCAAAAGTACCATAAGGGCACGTGAATGTGGTTTTCTCTTGATCTTCGGGTGCTATTGGAATTTGAAAGTATCCGGAAAAACCATCTAGAAAATAATAGTAACTATTTCCGGCTAATCTTTCCAACATTTGATCAATGAAAGGTAAGGGAAAGTGATCTTTTCTGGTGGCGTCATTTAATTTTCTATAATCAATACAAACACGCCATCCTGTTACAGTCCTAGTAGGAATAAGTTCATTTTTCTCATTTGTAATGGCAGTCATGCAACCCTTCTTAGGCACGCATTGAACTGGGCTTACCCATGGACTATCAGAAATTGGATAAATTAAACCTGCATCTAGCAGTTTAATTATTTCTTTTTTAACAACATCTTGCATATTAGGATTTAGTCTTCGTTGGCGTTGCACATACGTTTTATGACCTTCTTCCATAAGGATTTTATGTGTGCAATACGAAGGACTTATTCCTTTAATATCATGAATCTTCCATGCAATGGCTGGTTTATGAGCTTTCAACACATAAATGAGTTGAGATTTTTCATTTTCAGTAAGAGAAGACGATATTATTACAGGTAATTCAGATTCACCATGTAAATAAGCGTATTCCAAATGGTTTGGAAGTGGCTTTAACTCTAATTTCGGAGGTTCTTCTATCGATGATTTATATCGATATCTGTCTTCTTCTTTTAGCATTTGAATTTCTTCTGTTGTTGGTTCATATCCATTAGCCATTAGTGTAGCTAACATTTCAGCTTCATCAATTGGTTCAGTTCCTTCTCCTAAAGAACATTCTCCTGTTCCTTGTAATTCTGGAAATTCTTCTAACAATTCTGCATGTGAGTCTATAGTTTGAATATAATAGCATGTATCATCTGCAGATTGCGGTTGTTGCATTGCTCTATCAACTGAAAAGGTAACACTCTCGTCCTCTATACTTAGGGTCAGTTTCTTACCAAACACGTCTATCATTGCTTTAGCCGTGTTTAAGAATGGTCTTCCTAATATGAGAGGAACTTGAGAATCTTCTTCCATGTCCAGAACAACAAAATCTACTGGAAATACTAAAGTACCAACTTTAACTAGCATGTTCTCCATTATCCCTCTAGGATATTTTATTGATCGATCGGCTAGTTGTATACTTATTCTTGTTGGTTTCAATTCTCCAAGGTCTAGTTTAGTGTATAGTGAATACGGCATTAAATTTATACTAGCACCTAAGTCTGCTAATGCTTCTATTGAACTAAGACTACCCAGAAAACATGGAATTGTAAAACTTCCTGGATCAGATAATTTTTCTGGTATCTTATTCAACAGCACTGCTGAATAATTAGCATTCATAGTAACAGCCGAGAGTTCTTCTATTTTCTTTCTATTTGAGATTAGATCTTTCAAGAATTTAGCATATCTAGGCATTCCTGAAATCACATCAATGAAAGGAAGATTGACATTTATTTGTTTAAACATATCCAAGAATTTGGATTGCTCGGCTTCAAGTTTCTCTTTTTTCATTTTACTCGGGTAAGGAAGTGGTGGTTGGTATGGTTTAACATAAGGTTTAGCCTTAACTGTGTTATCTTCATTAACCTTTTCAACTACCAGTTCTTTTTCCTTATCTTGATCAGGTTGTGGTTCTTGTGGAGTAGGAATAGCTTCATCAGAAGTTACACGTATTTCAGGTGGTATAAGTGTTGTACCACTTCTTGTGGTAATGGCTTTAGCTGTTTTATTCCGGGGGTTAGCATTTGTATCACTAGGTAAACTTCCCGGTTTTCTTTCACCTATTAACCTTGCTAGGTTACTTACTTCTTGTTCCAGATTTTGAATAGAAGCTTATTGATTTCTAAATGCTTGAGCATTTTGTTCATTGGTTTGTTTCTGAGATGTGAAAAACTGTGTTTGAGTTTCAACTAGCTTCGTCATCATATCTTCTAAATTCGGCTTTTTATCATCGGTTAGTGGTGGTTTGTTTTGAAAATTAGGTCTTTGCTGGTTGTAAGTATTATTGGATACTTGTTGATTGCTAGGACCTTGTTGGTTGTTGTATGGAACATTTCTGTTATAATTCTGGTTTTGATTGTAAATCGGTCTTGGCGGTTGATAATTATTCTGATAATTATTTCCAGGCCTTTGGTTTATGTATGAAATATTCTCTCTTTGTTCCATTGTTATTTCAATACTGAGACAATCTTTTGTCAAATGTGGTCCTCCACACTGCTCACAACTAATTCGTATTGAGTGGATATCTTTAGTCATCTTTTCCATTCGTCTCTCGACAGCATCTATCTTTGCAGAAATGGAATCTAAGTCATGGCTAGAATCGGCTCTAGCTGCTTTAGATGATCTAACGATATCTTTTTCTTGGTGCCACTCATGTGAGTGGGAAGCAGTGTTATCAATAATTTTGTAAGCATCAGTTTCGGTTTTCTTCATAATAGAACCACCAGCTGCTATATCGATGTATTTCCTTGTAGTGATGTCGCATCCTTGGTAGAATATTTGTACTATTTGACAGGTGTCTAAACCATGTTGCGGACATCCTCTTAATAACTTTCCAAATCTTGTCCACGCCTCATATAGAGTTTCATTCGGTTTCTGTGTGAACGTAACAATTTCTCCTTGAAGTCTTACGGCTTTAGATGCCGGAAAGAATTGTTTAAGAAATTTTTCAACTAAAACGTCCCATGTATCAATCGCCCCTTCAGGTAACGATTCCAACCAATATTTGGCTTCTCCCTTTAAAGTTCAGGGAAATAACATGAGATATATCTGTTCATCATCCACTTCTCTTATTTTAAATAGTGTGCAGATCCTATTAAAGGTACGAAGATGTTCGTTTGGATCTTCTTTCGGCGCACTACTAAATTGGCATTGATTAGTAACCATATGTAGAATTTGTCCTTTGATTTCATAATCTGGCGCATTAATGTCTGGATGAGTAATTGCGTGACGTTGGCCAGTGCATTTAGCTCTCATTCGGTCTTCCATGCTTAAAGGTTCCAGATTTTCCATAATTGAATTTGTTGAATCTGAATCACTAGAAGATTCTAATTTAATGGTTCGTTCCTCAACAATCTCTGTTTGAATGATTGGTGGTTCCGGAGGAAAAATTAATGGTTCAGGATCTATGAATTGTCCCTGAATATTCTCCGGATTCTCAATTGTGAGGTCGGGTTCAAAAAATGGATTATCGGAAATTTGAATTGGAGTACTTGGTCGACTGGATGACGATTCTAAAGAAAAATCAACAGCGGTAATATTTGCTAGATGTCTTGATCTAGTTACAGGTGGTGAACGTACAAAAGGTGGTGAACGTCTTGCTCGGTGCATTCAATGAATATCCTATTAGTTTTTAAAAGGAGAGAAAAATTATATAAGTTATCCAATTAATAGACTTTTCTGATTTTGCCCACGTTTCGAATAGCCAAAAGATGCAGCAGAGGGGCAGGATTCGTTTGGTCTCAATATAATTGAGTACTGTTTGGCTTCAATAACCCGGTCCACGTACAAATCTAACTATTACTACGAACCAAAAAATTTTGATGTCTATCAATTTAACCACTTAAAATAAATTTTCGTAATTTTAAGAAATTTAGATAAGAAATAGAATAAAAATCTATGTCCTAAAACTAGAATAGCGAGAAATAAGAAAGAAAAAGAGCGCGTCGAAAAAGGTCGAAAAAGAAAAGAAAAAGAGCGACTTATAAAATTAAAAAAAAAAAACACTCAACTAACCCAACCTTATTACTATCACTAACTTAAAATTAAAATTGCAAATTGAGATTACTAATTGGAGTGATAATTGATACATAGGTTAAAGGCGTTGAAAAATAAAAATAAGAAAGTAGCGCGTTGAAACTTAAAAAGGAACTAAAAACTAAAAAGTTGCGTCTAAAAAAATTAAAGCTTAAAAGTAAAACTATATCCCAAATGGCAATAACTTAAAAAGA
The DNA here is from genome assembly GCF_046630445.1 of Rutidosis leptorrhynchoides. Lineage (NCBI taxonomy): Eukaryota > Viridiplantae > Streptophyta > Magnoliopsida > Asterales > Asteraceae > Rutidosis > Rutidosis leptorrhynchoides. The sequence goes on from NC_092334.1 coordinate 555,001,197, forward strand.
AACTAAAACTTAAAAAGACGTCGCAAAATTCTAAAGCACCTAAATCTTAGTCTAAAGAAAAAGCACTTAAGGGATTTTACGGCAAAACCTAAAATTCTAGATATAAAAATAACTATGGCAAAAATTATATCTTAAAACTAAATACGAGCGAAAAATACAAAAATTACGCTAAAACAATTAAAAAGGGACAAAATATAAAAATATACTAAAAGTTGTAAAAAGTACAATTTTTATAAAAATATTATTTTTATATTATTTATTTTATAAAAGTATTAAATTTATAATTTAATTAAACTAATTTAACTAAATAATACAAATTAAATAAAAACTAATAACTAATTAATAAATTAAGAATAACCTAATTAGGGTTTATATAAATAATTAATAATAAAACCGTAATGATTGCAGTTTTCAGTCAATTCTGGCGTGTCTGCAGAGCTCATGCGATCGCATGAGTTCTAAGTTACCCGGCCATGCGATCGCATGGGCTAGGGTTTCGGGCCAGACACTGGGCTGCTACAGTACTTGGACTCGAGTGTTTTTTTTCTCTCTGTTTTGCTGTTTTAATAAAAAAATTATGTAATATATTTATATAAATTAAATAAAACTTATTTTTTAATAAAATAAAGATAAAGAAAATTTTTATATAACTTACAAACTCTTAAAAATATTTATATTTTTGTTTTTCTTTTTATATTTTCGAATATTTAAAACGTATTTTTACAAAAGTGTATTTTTTTTATAAATGTAAACTAAAAATAAAAATCTTTTTTTTATATTAGCGTTGCGCTTCCGGCTTTTAAGCTAGATGTTCCCCGGCAGCGGCGCCAAAAATACTTGATGTCAAAGCTAAGGGGTATAAAATACTATTAAATTTTACAAGGAAATACTATTAAATGCGATACAATTTTACACAAGATATTTATTTATTTATAGAATGGATATACTTAAACCTTGCTACAACACTTATAGGCAGTGTACCTAATCGTACAGTAGTGTAGTTTTTTAGTAAGTCCGGTTCGGTTCACAGGGAATCTTTTAAACAAAGCTTAACGCTATATTAGTTTTATTTTATAAAAATACAAATATATATATAAGTAATATTATTATTATAAAGGGGGATTTTTACCGTTTAATGACCGGTTTGTCGATTTTAAAAACTTAAGTCGCAGTTAAAACCAAATGTAAAATATTAAAAATAAATACAAGACTTAATTTAAAGCGTAAAATAAATAACGATAATGAAATTGCAATAAATAAAAGTGCAATAATTAGAAGTGCAATTAAATATAAAATAAAGGAAATTAAATATGAAATAAAATAATTATGCTTATTTAAACTTCCGTAATCATGATGTTTGACGTGTTGATTTTAGTTTTATGCCCATGGGTTAATTGTCCTTTGTCCTGGATTATTTAATATGTCCGTCTGGTTTTTGTCCATAACAGTCCATCAGTCATAAATATAAAGTGCGAGTATCCTCGTCAAATTATCCTTATACCCGAAGTTAAATATTCCAACTAATTGGGGACTTAAACTGTAACAAGATTTTAATACTTTGTTAAATAATTACACCAGGTTATCGACTGCGTGTAACCCAAGGTTTTAATACTTTGTTAACAATTATGCCAAGTGTCCTTGTACATAATTTCACCCCTGTTTTAATAATTCTAGTGGCTATTAATCCATTCCCGTGTCCGGTTAAATGAACGATTATTCGTACATATAAATATCCCGCCCATCGTGTCCGATTGAGTGTATATGGTTATTTATAGGGACGTCCAATTGTAAATCTTTATATTAAAATTAACAAACTATCATTTAGTTAAACAAATATAAAGCCCATTAATAGCCCATAGTCTAATTTCCACAAGTGTCGTTCTTTTGTCCAAACCCCAATTATGGTACAAAGCCTAATTACCCAATTTTAGTAATTAGCCCAACATCATGATTACTTCGTTTTAAATAAGCATAATAATAACTTAGCTACGAGACATTAAATTAAAAAGGTTGAACATAACTTACAATGATTAAAAATAGCGTAGCGTTACACGGACAGAATTTCGACTTACACCCTTGCAACATTCGCTAACATACCCTTATTATTAGAATTAAAATTAAAATTAAAATTAAAATATAAATTATAAATATAAATATTACGTATAGATATAGAGAGGATGGATATATATTGAATGATGCACCAAATACTCGATTTTATAGGCCTTGTGAACTGGAAAAGATGCTCATGCGATCGCATGGAGTTTCTTCCTCCAGGCCATGCGATCGCATGGCCAGCTGGGGAGGCTCAAAAGTCTTTGTTTTTTTATGCCGACGGTTTTTAAATATAATATAATATATATATTAATTTTAAGAATTAATTATATATTATATTATATTCATGTGCATAGTTGTCTTGTAATTTTTAGTCCGTTGCATCGAGCGTTGACAGTTGACTCTGGTCCCGGTTCCGGATTTTCGAACGTCCTTGCGTACAATTTAATATCTTGTACTTTGCATTTTGAATCTTGTACTCTTGTAATTCTGAGACGTTTCTTATCAATAATTGGAACCTCTTTGATTGTATTTTATACTTTTGAGCTTTTTGGTCGTTTGCGTCTTCAATTCGTCGAATCTGTCTTTTGTCTTCACCTTTTATTATTTAAACGAATATCACTTGTAAATAGAACAATCGCAACTAAAAGCTTGTCTTTCTTGAGGGATAATGCTATGAAATATATGTTCGTGTTTAGCATTATCAAACGTGGTCTGTGAAAAGTGTAAAAGGACTGGGCATATTGGCAAGGACTGCAAGATCACTACCCCAACTGTGAAGACAAACCCTACTGGACCAAGGAAATGCTATGAGTGTGGACAACAGGGCCACTTCAGGAATGAATGTCCCAACAAGAGAAAGGACGGCGGGCTAGTGCGTGGAAGAGCTTTCAACGTAAACGCAAGGGATGCCCGTGAGAATCCCGACTTGGTTACAGGTATATTCACTATCAACAATCTATTAGCTTCTGTCCTATTTGATACTGGTGCCGATAGGAGTTATGTATGTAGACACTTTTCCTCTAAGATAAATTGGTCGTTAGTTCCTTTAAATGAGAGTATGCTTGTTGAGGTAGCCAATGGAAAACTTGAGAAAGTTGACCAAATTAGCCGAGGAGGTATTATCAACATAGCTGGAGTGGATTTCAAGATTGACTTGATACCCATCAAATTGGGAAGTTTTGATGTGATTGTCGGTATGTGTAACATCCCGCCTTTTTCCGTTTACTTTTCCTTTTAACTATTTAAATTTCGTTATATGTTTATAACATCTCCCGTTGATACGCGTTTTAAAAATATCTCATTTAGGTCATTCACGCACCTACAACCGAACTCGAGGGACTAGTTTCGCCAAGGAGCCAAAGAGGTGACTAGCATTTGACTAGTCAACCCCACCTCCCTTTTTTTTCATTTTCATTTTCCTTTTCTTTCACTACTTCTCCATTTTCTTTCAATTATCCATTTCAAAGAATCATCATCTAAATCCAAGCTAGCGGGTATCTTGCAAAACAAATTACATATTTGGAATCCTTGCAACTTCCTCTTCGATTCCATACCGATTTCATCAAGTTTGGGTAACTTTCTAAAATCACTAGATTTTGTGTTCTTGATGTTTTTAACTTATAAAGTTGTTAATTAGTGTCTATGGCTCAAGTCTAACATGAATATATGATTTATATGTTCGATTTTGTTATTTGAAGTAACTAGCATGAACATAAACTTTGGTGTGTTTGATTTGGTGATTTGGTTGTGTGGATGATGTTAAATGTTATAAATGCATGTATTAAATATGTTCCTAACATCACTAGCTTCAATTTGATGTGTAGGTTGTTTTAGAAAACTTCATAAACATGATTAGTGATTTTGATGTTGTTGGTTAGGGTTTGATAGAATTGAATGTGAACATTTAATGTATTGAATGCCATGAATTGTGGTTGGTAAGTGGTTAGTTAGATTGAATGCTTGGTTACCTATGAAATGGCGTGTCATATGTATGCATTTAATTCCCGAATCCTATTTTGTGCATTTATGAACTTGAGTATTAATTGAGCATTAAATGTTGGAAAGTCGGTTATTTCAAATGATGTTTTTGGTTGATGAAATGTGTTTAGTTATGTTCTTTGTCAAATTAGCTTTCCAACGATATAAAATGCGTGTCATAAGTGTTTACGGTTTGTGATTTGTGTTTGATCGAAGTTCAGAAAAAGACTTGAATAATTGAAACTAACCAGGCACCAGCACACGTTATGTGCCGCGGCGCGGCCAGCCTATGTCGCGGCGCGACATAAGGCGTGGCCAGGTTCTGACCTCCTTGGTCAAGATACAAAAAATGTTTGGCACGCTATGGACCTCCGATTCACATGAGACTTGTTCTAACATGCTTATATATGAATAAAAACCTCAGAAAAATAGTTCGGGACCCGACCCGAATGTTTTGACTTTTTCGTTGACTTTGACCAACCAAAGTTTGAATTTTTGTCAAACTTAACCAAATGATTATGCAATCTTTCTAATTTGTTTCTATACTTGTATCTTGCATGAAACTTGACAATTTGATTCACATGCTACATAATCGAGTCGTAACGAGCCATAGGACTAATTGAACATCTTTAACCTATCGTGTTTACCGTTATTGATACGAACTTTTTGTTTAGGTCAAGACTAGCATTATCCTTTGCACACGTTACTTTGTGAAGTACTTTTCATACGTGCACTCAAGGTGAGATCATAGTCCCATCTTTCAAACAACTTTTATGCTTTAAACTATGGGATGAGAAACATATACGTATCATACTTTTTCACATTGAACACAAATACGAAAACGAACATTCCACGTACGGGTTTGAACGAAAATCCTCAATTAAATTATCATTAGTTACACTTGCAGGGTGTAAACGTGAACTTATATTATGTGATCACATGGGCTTGACGAGCCTCATTCGGACGGTTCGCTACCGTTAGCGGATGAAATATATTTTCGGGTCTAGTGTATGTTCTAACACTACGCAAAGGGTGCAAAATAGTTAAGTTTGATAATTGGGTGCCCGCGAAACAAATAACAACTTTGGAATGCAAATGATTTTGATAATCATATTATATTAAATCTTGTGGTTCAAATGCAACGTTTACTAAAACACCTATGATTTCACCAACGTTTTCGTTGACAGTTTTCTATATGTTTTCTCAGGTCCTTGAACGCTACTTGATACATGCTTCCACACTCTTTTTGATACTTGCTTGGATGTCGAGTATACATGCATAGTTGGAGCGTCTTTTGACAACTTTTAAATTGTGTCGCATAGGTTTCATTCGTACGTTAAACTTTGTAATGTAACTAGTCTTTGGACTACTTTTGTAAACTTGAAACATCCTTTTACTTATGAAATGAATGCGACATATTTTGGTCAAACGTCATGTTAAAGACTTATGACCACGTAACTGGACCTAAGTAGTCGGCGCCGTCAAACATGATTTGGTCGGGTCGCTACAGATGGTATCAAAGCGTTGGTTGTAGGGATTTAGAGTTCATTGGTGTCGACCCCGAGTCATAGGGTACATTGGTGAGTCTAGACTACAACCGGCATATAGACTTGAAGTAGGAATTACTTGACTACTTGTGCATTATACTCAAACTCGTCTATCATATCTAATTCTTATTCAATCTTAATCTCACGTTACTTGATTTAATTGACACGCCACCTTTGAAATGTCCCGTTCTTATTGATTAAAAACGTTCCATATTAATTAATTTCGTTGCGAGGTTTTGACCTTTATATGAGACATTTTTCAAAGACTTCATTCATTTTAAAACAAACCATAACCTTTATTTCATCAATAAAGGTTTAAAAAGCTTTACGTAGATTATCAAATAATGATAATCTAAAATATCCTGTTTACACACGACCATTACATAATGGTTTACAATACAAATATGTTACAACAAAATAAGTTTCTTGAATGCAGTTTTTACACAATGTCATACAAGCATGGACTCCAAATCTCGTCCTTATTTAAGTATGCGACAGCGGAAGCTCTTAATAATCACCTGAGAATAAACATGCTTAAAACGTCAACAAAAATGTTGGTGAGTTATAGGTTTAACCTATATATATCAAATCGTAACAATTGACCACAAGATTTCATATTTCAATATACATCCCATACATAGAGATAAAAATTATTCATATGGTGAACACCTGGTAATCGACATTAACAAGATGCATATATAAGAATATCCCCATCATTCCGGGACACCCTTCGGATATGATATAAATTTCGAAGTACTAAAGCATCCGGTACTTTGGATGGGGTTTGTTAGGCCCAATAGATCTATCTTTAGGATTCGCGTCAATTAGGGTGTCTGTTCCCTAATTCTTAGATTACCAGACTTAATAAAAAGGGGCATATTCGATTTCGATAATTCAACCATAGAATGTAGTTTCACGTACTTGTGTCTATTTTGTAAATCATTTATAAAACCAGCATGTATTCTCATCCCAAAAATATTAGATTTTAAAAGTGGGACTATAACTCACTTTCACAGATTTTTACTTTGTCGGGAAGTAAGACTTGGCCACTGGTTGATTCACGAACCTATAACAAATATGTACATATATATCAAAGTATGTTCAAAATATATTTACAACACTTTTAATACATTTTGATGTTTTAAGTTTATTAAGTCAGCTGTCCTCGTTAGTAACCTACAACTAGTTGTCCACAGTTAGATGTACAGAAATAAATCGATATATATATTATCTTGAATCAATCCACGACCCAGTGTATACATATCTCAGTATTGATCACAACTCAAACTATATATATTTTGGAATCAACCTCAACCCTGTATAGCTAACTCCAACATTCACATATAGAGTGTCTATGGTTGTTCCGAAATATATATAGATGTGTCGACATGATAGGTCGAAACATTGTATACGTGTCTATGGTATCTCAAGATTACATAATATACAATACAAGTTGATTAAGTTATGGTTGGAATAGATTTGTTACCAATTTTCACGTAGCTAAAATGAGAAAAATTATCCAATCTTGTTTTACCCATAACTTCTTCATTTTAAATCCGTTTTGAGTGAATCAAATTGCTATGGTTTCATATTGAACTCTATTTTATGAATCTAAATAGAAAAAGTATAGGTATATAGTCGGAAATATAAGTTACAAGTCGTTTTTGTAAAGGTAGTCATTTCAGTCGAAAGAACGACGTCTAGATGACCATTTTAGAAAACATACTTACACTTTGAGTTTAACCATGATTTTTGGATATAGTTTCATGTTCATAAGAAAAATCATTTTCCCAGAAGAACAACTTTTAAATCAAAATTTATCATAGTTTTTAATTAACTAACCCAAAACAGCCCGCGGTGTTACTACGACGGCGTAAATTCGGTTTTACAGTGTTTTTCGTGTTTCCAGGTTTTAAATCATTAAGTTAGCATATCATATAGATATAGAACATGTGTTTAGTTGATTTTAAAAGTCAAGTTAGAAGGATTAACTTTTGTTTGCGAACAAGTTTAGAATTAACTAAACTATGTTCTAGTGATTACAAGTTTAAACCTTCGAATAAGATAGCTTTATATGTATGAATCGAGTGATGTTATGAACACATTACTAGCTTAAGTTCCTTGGATAAACCTACTGGAAAAGAGAAAAATGGATCTAGCTTCAACGGATCCTTGGATGGCTCGAAGTTCTTGAAGCAGAATCATGACACGAAAACAAGTTCAAGTAAGATCATCAATTAAAATAAGATTGTTATAGTTATAGAAATTGAACCACAGTTTGAATATGATTATTACCTTGTATTAGAATGATAACCTTCTGTAAGAAACAAAGATTTCTTGAGGTTGGATAATCACCTTACAAGATTGGAAGTGAGCTATCAAACTTGAAAGTATTCTTGATTTTATGTAACTAGAACTTGTAGAATTTATGAAGAACACTTAGAACTTGAAGATAGAACTTGAGAGAGATCAATTAGATGAAGAAAATTGAAGAATGAAAGTGTTTGTAGGTGTTTTTGGTCGTTGGTGTATGGATTAGATATAAAGGATATGTAATTTTGTTTTCATGTAAATAAGTCATGAATGATTACTCATATTTTTGTAATTTTATGAGATATTTCATGCTAGTTGCCAAATGATGGTTCCCACATGTGTTAGGTGACTCACATTGAAATGTCCCGTTCTTATTGATTAAAAACGTTCCATATTAATTGATTTCGTTGCGAGGTTTTGACCTCTATATGAGACGTTTTTCAAAGACTGCATTCATTTTAAAACAAACCATAACCTTTATTTCATCAATAAAGGTTTAAAAAGCTTTACGTAGATTATCAAATAATGATAATCTAAAATATCCTGTTTACACACGACCATTACATAATGGTTTACAATACAAATATGTTACATCGAAATCAGTTTCTTGAATGCAGTTTTTACACAATATCATACAAACATGGACTCCAAATCTTGTCCTTATTTTAGTATGCAACAGCGGAAGCTCTTAGTATTCACCTGAGAATAAACATGCTTTAAACGTCAACAAAAATGTTGGTGAGTTATAGGTTTAACCTATATATATCAAATCGTAACAATAGACCACAAGATTTCATATTTCAATACACATCCCATACATAGAGATAAAAAATCATTCATATGGTGAACACCTGGTAATCGACATTAACAAGATGCATATATAAGAATATCCCCCATCATTCCGGGACATCCTTCGGATATGATATAAATTTCGAAGTACTAAAGCATCCGGTACTTTGGATGGGGTTTGTTAGGCCCAATAGATCTATCTTTAGGATTCGCGTCAATTAGGGTGTCTGTTCCCTAATTCTTAGATTACCAGACTTAATAAAAAGGGGCATATTCGATTTCGATAATTCAACCATAGAATGTAGTTTCACGTACTTGTGTCTATTTTGTAAATCATTTATAAAACCTGCATGTATTCTCATCCCAAAAATATTAGATTTTAAAAGTGGGACTATAACTCACTTTCACAGATTTTTACTTCGTCGGGAAGTAAGACTTGGCCACTGGTTGATTCACGAACCTATAACAAATATGTACATATATATCAAAGTATGTTCAAAATATATTTACAACACTTTTAATACATTTTGATGTTTTAAGTTTATTAAGTCAGCTGTCCTCGTTAGTAACCTACAACTAGTTGTCCACAGTTAGATGTACAGAAATAAATCGATATATATTATCTTGAATCAATCCACGACCCAGTGTATACATATCTCAGTATTGATCACAACTCAAACTATATATATTTTGGAATCAACCTCAACCCTGTATAGCTAACTCCAACATTCACATATAGAGTGTCTATGGTTGTTCCGAAATATATATAGATGTGTCGACATGATAGGTCGAAACATTGTATACGTGTCTATGGTATCTCAAGATTACATAATATACAATACAAGTTGATTGAGTTATGGTTGGAATAGATTTGTTACCAATTTTCACGTAGCTAAAATGAGTAGTTTTTACCAATTTTGTTTTGCTCGCCATTTATTCGTTTCTAATCCGTTTTGAGTGATTTAAGCGGCCACGGTTTCTTATTGAACTTTACTTTATGAAACTAAACAGAAAAAGTATAGGTTTATAGTCAGAAATACAAGTTACAAGTCGTTTTTGAAAGAGGTAGTCATTTCCGTCGAAAGAACGACATCTTGATGACTGTTTTGAAAAACATACTTTCACTTTGAGTTTAACCATGATTTTTGGATATGGTTTCATGTTCATAAGAAAAATAATTTTCCCAGAAGTATAGCTTTTAAATCAAAGTTTTTCATAGTTTTAATTATCCAAACCAAAACAGCCCCCGGTTGTAACTACGACAGCGTAAATCCGGTTTTATGGTGTTTATCGTGTTTTCGGGTTTTAAATCATTAAGTTAGCATATCATATAGATATAGATCATGTGTATAGTTGATTTTAAAAGTGTAGTTAGAAAGATTAACTTTATTTGCGAACAAGTTTAGAATTAACTAAACTATGTTCTAATGATTACTAGTTTACCACTTCGAATATGATAGCTTTTTATGTATGAATCGAATGATGTTATGAACATCATTACTACCTTAAGTTCCTTGGATAAACCTACTGGAAAAGAGAAAAGTGGATCTAGCTTCAACGGATCCTTGGATGGCTCGAAGTTCTTGAAGCAGAATCATGACACGAAAACAAGTTCAAGTAAGATCATCACTTGAAATAAGATTGTTATAGTTATAGAAATTGAACCAAAGTTTGAATATGATTATTACCTTGTATTAGAATGATAACCTACTGTAAGAAACAAAGATTTCTTGAGGTTGGATGATCACCTTACAAGATTGGAAGTGAGCTAGCAAACTTGAAAGTATTATTGATTTTATGAAACTAGAACTTTTGGAATTTATGAAGAACACTTAGAACTTGAATATAGAACTTGAGAGAGATCAATTAGATGAAGAAAATTGAAGAATGAAAGTGTTTGTAGGTGTTTTTGGTCGTTGGTGTATGGATTAGATATAAAGGATATGTAATTTTGTTTTCATGTAAATAAGTCATGAATGATTACTCATATTTTTGTAATTTTATGAGATATTTCATGCTAGTTGCCAAATGATGGTTCCCACATGTGTTAGGTGACTCACATGGGCTGCTAAGAGCTGATCATTGGAGTGTATATACCAATAGTACATACATCTAAAAGCTGTGTATTGTACGAGTACGAATACGGATGCATACGAGTAGAATTGTTGATGAAACTGAATGAGGATGTAATTGTAAGCATTTTTTGTTAAGTAGAAGTATTTTGATAAGTGTATTGAAGTCTTTCAAAAGTGTATAAATACATATTAAAACACTACATGTATATACATTTTAACTGAGTCGTTAAGTCATCGTTAGTCGTTACATGTAAGTGTTGTTTTGAAACCTTTAGGTTAACGATCTTGTTAAATGTTGTTAACCCAATGTTTATAATATCAAATGAGATTTTAAATTATTATATTATCATGATATTATTATGTATGAATATCTCTTAATATGATATATATACATTAAATGTCTGTACAACGATAATCGTTACATATATGTCTCGTTTAAAAATCATTAAGTTAGTAGTCTTGTTTTTACATATGTAGTTCATTGTTAATATACTTAATGATATGTTTACTTATCATAGTATCATGTTAACTATATATATATCCATATATATGTCATCATATAGTTTTTACAAGTTTTAACGTTCGTGAATCACCGGTCAACTTGGGTGATCAATTGTCTATATGAAACATATTTCAATTAATCAAGTCTTAACAAGTTTGATTGCTTAACATGTTGGAAACATTTAATCATGTAAATATCAATCTCAATTAATATATATAAATATGGAAAAGTTCGGGTCACTACAGTACCTACCCGTTAAATAAATTTCGTCCTGAAATTTTAAGCTGTTGAAGGTGTTGACGAATCTTCTGGAAATAGATGCGGGTATTTCTTCTTCATTTGATCTTCACGCTCCCAGGTGAACTCGGGTCCTCTACGAGCATTCCATCGAACCTTAACAATTGGTATCTTGTTTTGCTTAAGTCTTTTAACCTCACGATCCATTATTTCGACGGGTTCTTCGATGAATTGAAGTTTTTCGTTGATTTGGATTTCATCTAACGGAATAGTGAGATCTTCTTTAGCAAAGCATTTCTTCAAATTCGAGACGTGGAAAGTGTTATGTACAGCCGCGAGTTGTTGAGGTAACTCAAGTCGGTAAGCTACTGGTCCGACACGATCAATAATCTTGAATGGTCCAATATACCTTGGATTTAATTTCCCTCGTTTACCAAATCGAACAACGCCTTTCCAAGGTGCAACTTTAAGCATGACCATCTCTCCAATTTCAAATTCTATATCTTTTCTTTTAATGTCAGCGTAGGTCTTTTGTCGACTTTGGGCGGTTTTCAACCGTTGTTGAATTTGGATGATCTTCTCGGTAGTTTCTTGTATAATCTCCGGACCCGTAATCTGTCTATCCCCTACTTCACTCCAACAAATTGGACACCTGCACTTTCTACCATAAAGTGCTTCAAACGGCGCCATCTCAATGCTTGAATGGTAGCTGTTGTTGTAGGAAAATTCTGCTAACGATAGATGTCGATCCCAACTGTTTCCGAAATCAATAACACATGCTCGTAGCATGTCTTAAAGCGTTTGTATCGTCCTTTCGCTCTACCCATCAGTTTGTGGATGATAGGCAGTACTCATGTCTAGACGAGTTCCTAATGCTTGCTGTAATGTCTGCCAGAATCTTGAAATAAATCTGCCATCCCTATCAGAGATAATAGAGATTGGTATTCCATGTCTGGAGATGACTTCCTTCAAATACAGTCGTGCTAACTTCTCCATCTTGTCATCTTCTCTTATTGGCAGGAAGTGTGCTGATTTGGTGAGACGATCAACTATTACCCAAATAGTATCAAAACCACTTGCAGTCCTTGGCAATTTAGTGATGAAATCCATGGTAATGTTTTCCCATTTCCATTCCGGGATTTCGGGTTGTTGAAGTAGACCTGATGGTTTCTGATGCTCAGCTTTGACCTTAGAACACGTCAAACATTCTCCTACGTATTTAGCAACATCAGCTTTCATACCCGGCCGCCAAAAATGTTTCTTGAGATCCTTGTACATCTTCCCCGTTCCAGGATGTATTGAGTATCTGGTTTTATGAGCTTCTCTAAGTACCATTTCTCTCATATCTCCAAATTTTGGTACCCAAATCCTTTCAGCCCTATACCGGGTTCCGTCTTCTCGAATATTAAGATGCTTCTCCGATCCTTTGGGTATTTCATCCTTTAAATTTTCCTTTTTTAAAACTCCTTGTTGCACCTCCTTTATTTGAGTAGTAAGGTTATTATGAATCATTATATTCATAGATTTTACTCGAATGGATTCCCTGTCCTTCCTGCTCAAGGCATCGGCTACCACATTTGCCTTCCCCGGGTGGTAACGAATCTCAAAGTCGTAATCATTCAATAATTCAATCCACCTACTCTGCCTCATATTCAGTTGTTTCTGATTAAATATGTGTTGAAGACTTTTGTGGTCGGTATATATAATACTTTTGACCCCATATAAGTAGTGCCTCCAAGTCTTTAATGCAAGAACAACCGCGCCTAATTCCAAATCATGCGTCGTATAATTTTGTTCGTGAATCTTCAATTGTCTAGACGCATAAGCAATCACCTTTGTTTGTTGCATTAATACACAACCGAGACCTTGCTTTGATGCGTCACAATAAATCACAAAATCATCATTCCCTTCAGGCAATGACAATATAGGTGCCGTAGTTAGCTTTTTCTTCAATAACTGAAACGCTTTCTCTTGTTCATCATTCCATTCAAATTTCTTCCCTTTATGCGTTAATGCAGTCAAGGGTTTTGCTATTCTGGAAAAGTCTTAGATGAACCTTCTGTAGTAACCAGCTAGTCCTAAAAACTGGCGTATGTGTTTCGGAGTTTTCGGGGTTTCCCACTTTTCAATAGTTTCTATCTTTTTCGGATCCACCTTAATACCTTCTTTGTTCACTATGTGACCGAGGAATTGAACTTCTTCCAACCAAAATGCACACTTTGAAAACTTAGCGTACAATTCTTCCTTCCTCAATACTTCTAACACCTTTCTCAAATGTTCACCGTGTTCTTGGTCATTCTTTGAGTAAATAAGTATGTCATCAATGAAAACAATGACAAACTTGTCAAGGTATGGTCCACACACTCGGTTCATAAGGTCCATGAACACAGCTGGTGCATTAGTTAAACCAAACGGCATGACCATAAACTTGTAATGACCGTAACGTGTTCTGAAATCAGTCTTTGGAATATCATCTTCTTTCACCCGCATTTGATGATACCCGGAACGTAAGTCAATCTTTGAATAAACAGACGAGCCTTGTAGTTGATCAAATAAGTCGTCGATTCTCGGTAGTGGGTAACGGTTCTTGATGGTAAGTTTGTTCAACTCTCGGTAGTCGATACACAACCTGAATGTACCATCTTTCTTCTTGATAAACAAAACAGGAGCTCCCCACGGTGATGTGCTTGGTCGAATGAAACCACGCTGTAAAAGTTCTTGTAATTGGCTTTGCAGTTCTTTCATCTCGCTGGGTGCGAGTCTGTAAGGAGCACGAGCTGTTGGTGCATCTCCTGGTACAAGATCTATTTGAAATTCAACGGATCGATGTGGGGGTAATCCCGGTAATTCTTTCGGAAATACATCGGGAAATTCTTTTGCAATGGGAACATCATTGATGCTCTTTTCTTCAGTTTGTACTTTCTCGACGTGTGCTAGAACAGCATAGCAACCTTTTCTTATTAGTTTTTGTGCCTTCAAATTACTAATAAGATGTAGCTTCGTGTTGCCCTTTTCTCCGTACACCATTAAGGGTTTTCCTTTTTCTCGTATAATACGAATTGCATTTTTGTAACAAACGATCTCTGCTTTCACTTCTTTCAACCAGTCCATACCGATTATCACATCAAAACTCCCTAACTCTATTGGTATCAAATCAATCTTAAATGTTTCGCTAACCAGTTTAATTTCTCGATTCCGACATATATTATCTGCTGAAATTAATTTACCATTTGCTAATTCGAGTAAAAATTTACTATCCAAAGGCGTCAATGGACAACTTAATTTAGCACAAAAATCTCTACTCATATAGCTTCTATCCGCACCCGAATCAAATAAAACGTAAGCAGATTTATTGTCAATAAGAAACGTACCCGTAACAAGCTCCGAGTCTTCCTGTGCCTCTGCCGCATTAATATTGAAAACTCTTCCGCGGCCTTGTCCATTCGTGTTCTCCTGGTTCGGGCAATTTCTAATAATGTGGCCCGGTTTTCCACATTTATAACAAACTACATTGGCATAACTTGCTCCGACACTACTTGCTCCGCCATTACTCGTTCCGACACCATTTGTTCCTTTCGTTCTATTAACCCCTGGTCCGTAGACCTCACACTTTGCCGCGCTATGACCATTTCTTTTACACTTGTTGCAAAATTTGGTGCAGAACCCCGAGTGATACTTTTCACACCTTTGGCATAGCTGCTTCTGATTGTTGTTGTTGTTGCGGTTATTATTGTTGTTGGGATTATTGTTGTAGTTGTTGTTGTTGTTGTTGTTGTTGTTGTTGTTGTTGTTGGGCCATTTGTTATAGTTGCGATTGATGTTGCGATTGTTGGGATAATTGTTGCGATTATTGTTGTAATTGCTGTTGTTGTTGTATTGGTGATTCTTATCACCGTTTTCCTCCCACTTTCTTTTGACTTGCTTCACATTGGCCTCTTCATCAGTCTGTTCTTTAATTCTTTCTTCAATCTAGTTCACTAGTTTGTGAGCCATTCTACATGCATGTTGTATGGAGGCGGGCTCGTGTGAACTTATATCTTCTTGGATTCTTTCTGGTAATCCTTTCACAAACGCGTCGATCTTCTCTTCCTCATCTTCGAATGCTCCCGGACACAATAAGCATACTATATTACATATATTACACCACACGAATACAACTATCTTATTCCAACTCGCTCGTTTCTTCTTCTTTGGTTTTGGTTCGTTTTGCCAAGTTTCTAGGGATATATGATGTTCCCCTAATACGAGCCGTCGTTTTCCACATTGGTTTAGAAAAACCTGGTGGTTTAGAGGTTCCCGGGTCATTGTTACAACTTAAGGACTTCGGGTGTTGACGATACATATAAAGTTCATCGGGTTTGGAATCAAATTTCTCTATTTTTATGCCCTTTCCCTTATTGTTCTCTTTTGCCTTATTAAATTGTGTTGGGGTAATTTCTATAACATCATCGAAATCCTTGTCGGGATCCGATTCATCGGAGAATTGGTAATCCTCCCAATACTTTGCTTCCTTGGCGGAAACACCATTGACCATAACTAACTTTGGTCGGTTGGTTGAGGATTTTCTTCTACTTAACTGTTTTATTATTTCCCCCACTGGTTCTATTTCTTCTTCCGGTTCTGATTCTTCTTCCGGTTCCGACTCTTCTTCCGGCTCCGACTCTTCCTCCGGTTTCTCTTCGGGAACTTGTGAATCAGTCCACGAATCATTCCAATTTACATTTGACTCTTCATTATTATTAGGTGAGTCAATGGGACTTATTCTAGAGGTAGACATCTATCACATAATATCAAACACGTTAAGAGATTAATATATCACATAATATTCACATGTTAAAAATATATAGTTTCCAACAAAATTTGTTAAGCAATCATTTTTCAAGTAAACATGGTCGAAGTCCAGACTCACTAATGCATCCTAACAAATTCGATAAGGCACACTAATGCAAAATTCTGGTTCTCTAAGACCAACGCTCGGATACCAACTGAAATGTCCCGTTCTTATTGATTAAAAACGTTCCATATTAATTGATTTCGTTGCGAGGTTTTGACCTCTATATGAGACGTTTTTCAAAGACTGCATTCATTTTAAAATAAACCATAACCTTTATTTCATCAATAAAGGTTTAAAAAGCTTTACGTAGATTATCAAATAATGATAATCTAAAATATCCTGTTTACACACGACCATTACATAATGGTTTACAATACAAATATGTTACATCGAAATCAGTTTCTTGAATGCAGTTTTTACACAATATCATACAAACATGGACTCCAAATCTTGTCCTTATTTTAGTATGCAACGGTGGAAGCTCTTAGTATTCACCTGAGAATAAACATGCTTTAAACGTCAACAAAAATGTTGGTGAGTTATAGGTTTAACCTATATATATCAAATCGTAACAATAGACCACAAGATTTCATATTTAAATACACATCCCATACATAGAGATAAAAAATCATTCATATGGTGAACACCTGGTAACCGACATTAACAAGATGCATATATAAGAATATCCCCATCGTTCCGGGACACCCTTCGGATATGATATAAATTTCGAAGTACTAAAGCATCCAGTACTTTGGATGGGGTTTGTTAGGCCCAATAGATCTATCTTTAGGATTCGCGTCAATTAGGGTGTTTGTTCCCTAATTCTTAGATTACCAGACTTAATAAAAAGGGGCATATTCGATTTCGATAATTCAACCATAGAATGTAGTTTCACGTACTTGTGTCTATTTTGTAAATCATTTATAAAACCTGCATGTATTCTCATCCCAAAAATATTAGATTTTAAAAGTGGGACTATAACTCACTTTCACAGATTTTTACTTCGTCGGGAAGTAAGACTTGGCCACTGGTTGATTCACGAACCTATAACAATATATACATATATATCAAAGTATGTTCAAAATATATTTACAACACTTTTAATATATTTTAATGTTTTAAGTTTATTAAGTCAGTTGTCCTCGTTAGTAACCTACAACTAGTTGTCCACAGTTAGATGTACAGAAATAAATCGATAAATATTATCTTGAATCAATCCACGACCCAGTGTATACGTATCTCAGTATTGATCACAACTCAAACTATATATATTTTGGAATCAACCTCAACCCTGTATAGCTAACTCCAACATTCACATATAGAGTGTCTATAGTTATTCCGAAATATATATAGATGTGTCGATATGATTGGTCAAAACATTGTATACGTGTCTATGGTATCTCAAGATTACATAATATACAATACAAGTTGATTAAGTTATGGTTGGAATAGATTTGTTACCAATTTTCACGTAGCTAAAATGAGTAGTTTTTACCAATTTTGTTTTGCTCGCCATTTATTCGTTTCTAATCCGTTTTGAGTGATTTAAGCGGCCACGGTTTCGTATTGAACTTTACTTTATGAAACTAAACAGAAAAAGTATAGGTTTATAGTCAGAAATACAAGTTACTCGTCATTTTTGAAAGAGGTAGTCATTTCCGTCGAAAGAACGACATCTTGATGACTATTTTGAAAAACATACTTTCACTTTGAGTTTAACCATGATTTTTGGATATGGTTTCATGTTCATAAGAAAAATAATTTTCCCAGAAGTATAGCTTTTAAATCAAAGTTTTTCATAGTTTTAATTATCCAAACCAAAACAGCCCCCCGGTTGTAACTACGACGGCGTAAATCCGGTTTTATGGTGTTTATCGTGTTTCCGGGTTTTAAATCATTAAGTTAACATATAATATAGATATAGATCATGTGTATAGTTGATTTTAAAAGTGTAGTTAGAAAGATTAACTTTATTTGCGAACAAGTTTAGAATTAACTAAACTATGTTCTAGTGATTACTAGTTTACCACTTCGAATATGATAGCTTTTTATGTATGAATCGAATGATGTTATGAACATCATTACTACCTTAAGTTCCTTGGATAAACCTACTGGAAAAGAGAAAAGTGGATCTAGCTTCAACGGATCCTTGGATGGCTCGAAGTTCATGAAGCAGAATCATGACACGAAAACAAGTTCAAGTAAGATCATCACTTGAAATAAGATTGTTATAGTTATAGAAATTGAACCAAAGTTTGAATATGATTATTACCTTGTATTAGAATGATAACCTACTGTAAGAAACAAAGATTTCTTGAGGTTGGATGATCACCTTACAAGATTGGAAGTGAGCTAGCAAACTTGAAAGTATTCTTGATTTTATGAAACTAGAACTTTTGGAATTTATGAAGAACACTTAGAACTTGAAGATAGAACTTGAGAGAGATCAATTAGATGAAGAAAATTGAAGAATGAAAGTGTTTGTAGGTGTTTTTGGTCGTTGGTGTATGGATTAGATATAAAGGATATGTAATTTTGTTTTCATGTAAATAAGTCATGAATGATTACTCATATTTTTGTAATTTTATGAGATATTTCATGCTAGTTGCCAAATGATGGTTCCCACATGTGTTAGGTGACTCACATGGGCTGCTAAGAGCTGATCATTGGAGTGTATATACAAATAGTACATACATCTAAAAGCTGTGTATTGTACGAGTACGAATACGGATGCATACGAGTAGAATTGTTGATGAAACTGAACGAGGATGTAATTGTAAGCATTTTTGTTAAGTAGAAGTATTTTGATAAGTGTATTGAAGTCTTTCAAAAGTGTATAAATACATATTAAAACACTACATGTATATACATTTTAACTGAGTCGTTAAGTCATCGTTAGTCGTTACATGTAAGTGTTGTTTTGAAACCTTTAGGTTAACGATCTTGTTAAATGTTGTTAACCCAATGTTTATAATATCAAATGAGATTTTAAATTATTATATTATCATGATATTATTATGTATGAATATCTCTTAATATGATATATATACATTAAATGTCTTTACAACGATAATCGTTACATATATGTCTCGTTTAAAAATCATTAAGTTAGTAGTCTTGTTTTTACATATGTAGTTCATTGTTAATATACTTAATGATATGTTTACTTATCATAGTATCATGTTAACTATATATATATCCATATATATGTCATCATATAGTTTTTACAAGTTTTAACGTTCGTGAATCACCGGTCAACTTGGGTGATCAATTGTCTATATGAAACATATTTCAATTAATCAAGTCTTAACAAGTTTGATTGCTTAACATGTTGGAAACATTTAATCATGTAAATATCAATCTCAATTAATATATATAAATATGGAAAAGTTCGGGTCACTACACACATGGGCTGCTAAGAGCTGATCATTGGAGTGTATATACCAATAGTACATACATCTAAAAGCTGTGTATTGTACGAGTACGAATACGGGTGCATACGAGTAGAATTGTTGATGAAACTGAACGAGGATGTAATTGTAATCATTTTTGTTAAGTAGAAGTATTTTGATAAGTGTATTGAAGTCTTTCAAAAGTGTATAAATACATATTAAAACACTACATTTATATACATTTTAACTGAGTCGTTAAGTCATCGTTAGTCGTTACATGTAAGTGTTGTTTTGAAACCTTTAGGTTAACGATCTTGTTAAATGTTGTTAACCCAATGTTTATAATATCAAATGAGATTTTAAATTATTATATTATCATAATATTATCATGTATGAATATCTCTTAATATGATATATATACATTAAATGTCTTTACAACGATAATCGTTACATATATGTCTCGTTTAAAAATCATTAAGTTAGTAGTCTTGTTTTTACATATGTATTTCATTGTTAATATACTTAATGATATGTTTACTTATCATAATATCATGTTAACTATATATATATATATACATATATATATATATATATATATATATATATATATATATATATATATATATATATATATATATATATATATATATATATATATATATATGTCATCATATAGTTTTTACAAGTTTTAACGTTCGTGAATCACCGGTCAACTTGGGTGGTCAATTGTCTATATGAAACATATTTCAATTAATCAAGTCTTAACAAGTTTGATTGCTTAACATGTTGGAAACATTTAATCATGTAAATATCAATCTCAAATAATATATATAAACATGGAAAAGTTCGGGTCACTACAGTACCTATCCGTTAAATAAATTTCGTCCCGAAATTTTAAGCTATTGAAGGTGTTGACGAATCTTCTGGAAATAGATGCGGGTATTTCTTCTTCATCTGATCTTCACTCTCCCAGGTGAACTCGGGTCCTCTACGAGCATTCCATCGAACCTTAACAATTAGTATCTTGTTTTGCTTAAGTCTTTTAACCTCACGATCCATTATTTCGACGGGTTCTTCAATGAATTGAAGTTTTTCGTTGATTTGGATTTCATCTAACGGAATAGTGAAATCTTCTTTAGCAAAACATTTCTTCAAATTCGAGACGTGGAAAGTGTTATGTACAGCTGCGAGTTGTTGAGGTAACTCAAGTCGGTAAGCTACTGGTCCGACACGATCAATAATCTTGAATGGTCCAATATACCTTGGATTTAATTTCCCTCGTTTACCAAATCAAACAACGCCTTTCCAAGGTGCAACTTTAAGCATGACCATCTCTCCAATTTCAAATTCTATATCTTTTCTTTTAATGTCAGCGTAGCTCTTTTGTTGACTTTGGGCGGTTTTCAACCGTTGTTGAATTTGGATGATCTTCTCGGTAGTTTCTTGTATTATCTCTGGACCCGTAATCTGTCTATCCCCCACTTCACTCCAACAAATCGGAGACCTGCACTTTCTACCATAAAGTGCTTCAAACGGCGCCATCTCAATGCTTGAATGGTAGCTGTTGTTGTAGGAAAATTCTGCTAACGGTAGATGTCGATCCCAACTGTTTCCGAAATCAATAACACATGCTCGTAGCATGTCTTCAAGCGTTTGTATCATCCTTTCACTCTGCCCATCAGTTTGTGGATGATAGGCAGTACTCATGTCTAGACGAGTTCCTAATGCTTGCTGTAATGTCTGCCAGAATCTTGAAATAAATCTGCCATCCCTATCAGAGATAATAGAGATTGGTATTCCATGTCTGGAGACGACTTCCTTCAAATACAGTCGTGCTAACTTCTCCATCTTGTCATCTTCTCTTATTGGCAGGAAGTGTGCTGATTTGGTGAGACGATCAACTATTACCCAAATAGTATCAAAACCACTTGCAGTCCTTGGCAATTTAGTGATGAAATCCATGGTAATGTTTTCCCATTTCCATTCCGGGATTTCGGGTTGTTGAAGTAGACCTGATGATTTCTGATGCTCAGCTTTGACCTTAGAACACGTCAAACATTCTCCTACGTATTTAGCAACATCGGATTTCATACCCGGCCACCAAAAATGTTTCTTGAGATCCTTGTACATCTTCCCCGTTCCAGGATGTATTGAGTATCTGGTTTTATGAGCTTCTCTAAGTACCATTTCTCTCATATCTCCAAATTTTGGTACCTAAATCCTTTCAGCCCTATACCGGGTTCCGTCTTCCCGAATATTAAGATGCTTCTTCGATCCTTTGGGTATTTCATCCTTTAAATTTCCCTCTTTTAAAACTCCTTGTTGCGCCTCCTTTATTTGAGTAGTAAGGTTATTATGAATCATTATATTCATAGATTTTACTCGAATGGGTTCTCTGTCCTTCCTGCTCAAGGCATCGGCTACCACATTTGCCTTCCCCGGGTGGTAACGAATCTCAAAGTCGTAATCATTCAACAATTCAATCCACCTAGCCTGCCTCATATTCAGTTGTTTCTGATTAAATATGTGTTGAAGACTTTTGTGGTCGGTATATATATTACTTTTGACCCCATATAAGTAGTGCCTCCAACTCTTTAATGCAAAAACAACCGCGCCTAATTCCAAATCATGTATCGTATAATTTTTTTTCGTGAATCTTCAATTGTCTAGACGCATAAGCAATCACCTTCGTTCGTTGCATTAATACACAACCGAGACCTTGCTTTGATGCGTCACAATAAATCACAAAATCATCATTCCCTTCAGGCAATGACAATATAGGTGCCGTAGTTAGCTTTTTCTTCAATAACTGAAACGCTTTCTCTTGTTCATCATTCCATTCAAATTTCTTCCCTTTATGCATTAATGCAGTCAAGGGTTTTGCTATTCTGGAAAAGTCTTGGATGAACCTTCTGTAGTAACCAGCTAGTCCTAAAAACTGGCGTATGTGTTTCGGAGTTTTCGGGGTTTCCCACTTTTCAACAGTTTCTATCTTTGCCGGATCCACCTTAATACCTTCTTTGTTCACTATGTGACCGAGGAATTGAACTTCTCCCAACCAAAATGCACACTTTGAAAACTTAGCGTACAATTCTTCCTTCCTCAATACTTCTAACACCTTTCTCAAATGTTCACCGTGTTCTTGGTCATTCTTTGAGTAAATAAGTATGTCATCAATGAAAACAATGACAAACTTGTAAAGGTATGGTCCACACACTCGGTTCATAAGGTCCATGAACACAGCTGGTGCATTAGTTAAACCAAACGGCATGACCATAAACTCGTAATGACCATAACGTGTTCTGAAAGCAGTCTTTGGAATATCATCTTCTTTCACCCGCATTTGATGATACCCGGAACGTAAGTCAATCTTTGAATAAACAGATGAGCCTTGTAGTTGATCAAATAAGTCGTCGATTCTCGATAGTGGGTAGCGGTTCTTGATGGTAAGTTTGTTCAACTCTCGGTAGTCGATACACAACCTGAATGTACCATCTTTCTTCTTGACAAACAAAACAGGAGCTCCCCACGGTGATGTGCTTGGTCGAATGAAACCATGCTCTAAAAGTTCTTGTAATTGGCTTTGCAGTTCTTTCATCTCGCTGGGTGCGAGTCTGTAAGGAGCACGAGCTATTGGAGCAGCTCCTGGTACAAGATCTATTTGAAATTCAACGGATCGATGTGGGGGTAATCCCGGTAATTCTTTCAAAAATACATCGGGAAATTCTTTTGCAATGGGAACATCATTGATGCTCTTTTCTTCAGTTTGTACTTTCTCGACGTGTACTAGAACAGCATAGCAACCTTTTCTTATTAGTTTTTATGCCTTCAAATTACTAATAAGATGTAGCTTCGTGTTGCCCTTTTCTCCGTACACCATTAAGGGTTTTCCTTTTTCTCGTATAATGCGAATTGCATTTTTGTAACAAACGATCTCTGCTTTCACTTCTTTCAACCAGTCCATACCGATTATCACATCAAAACTCCCTAACTCTACTGGTATCAAATCAATCTTAAATGTTTCGCTAACCAGTTTAATTTCTCGATTCCGACATATATTATCTGCTGAAATTAATTTACCATTTGCTAATTCGAGTAAAAATTTACTATCCAAAGGCGTCAATGGACAACTTAATTTAGCACAAAAATCTCTACTCATATAGCTTCTATCCACACCCGAATCAAATAAAACGTAAGCAGATTTATTGTCAATAAGAAACGTACCCGTAACAAGCTCCGGGTCTTCCTGTGCCTCTGCCGCATTAATATTGAAAACTCTTCCGCGGCCTTGTCCATTCGTGTTCTCCTGGTTCGGGCAATTTCTAATAATGTGGCCCAGTTTTCCACATTTATAACAAACGACATTGGCATAACTTGCTCCGACACTACTTGCTCTGCCATTACTCGTTTCGACACCATTTGTTCCTTTCGTTCTATTAACCCCTGGTCCGTAGACCTCACACTTCGCCGCGCTATGACCATTTCTTTTACACTTGTTGCAAAATTTGGTGCAGAACCCCGAGTGATACTTTTCACACCTTTGGCATGAAAGGACCCGTTCATATACATTATAAACGATTCACAATAGTTGATTACATTGCGAGGTATTTGACCTCTATATGATACATTTTACAAACATTGCATTCATTTTTAAAAGACAATCTTTCTTTACATCGAAAATTGACAGGCATGCATACCATTTCATAATATCCACTATCCAACTATAAATTGATTTAATAATAATCTTTGATGAACTCAATGACTCGAATGCAACGTTCTTCGAAATATGCTATGAAAGACTCCAAGTAATATCTTTAAAATGAGCAAATGCACAGCGGAAGATTTCTTTAACACCTGAGAATAAACATGCTTTAAAGTGTCAACCAAAAGGTTGGTGAGTTCATTAGTTTATCATAATCATTTATTTCCATCATTTTAATAGACCACAAGAATTTCATTTCCAGTTCTCATAAATATACGTCCCATGCATAGAGACAAAAATAATCATTCATATGGTGAACACCTGGTAACCGACATTAACTAGATACATATAAGAATATCCCCTATCATTCCGGGATCCTCCTTCGGACATGATATAAATTTCGAAGTACTAAAGCATCCGGTACTTTGGATGGGGTTTGTTAGGCCCAATAGATCTATCTTTAGGATTCGCGTCAATTAGGGTGTCTGTTCCCTAATTCTTAGATTACCAGACTTAATAAAAAGGGGCCTATTCGATTTCGATAATTCAACCATATAATGTAGTTTCGATTACTTGTGTCTATTTCGTAAAACATTTATAAAAATTGCGCATGTATTCTCAGCCCAAAAATATAAAGGGTAAAAAAGGCAAATGAAACTCACGCATATAAATATTGTAAACCAGTAACTAAAACAGTGCATGTATTCTCAGCCCAAAAATGTAATGAGTAAAAGGGAGCAAATGAAACTCACCATACTGTATTTCGTAGTAAAAATACATATAACGTCATTGAACAAGTGCAAAGTTGGCCTCGGATTCACGAACCTAAATTAATTATATATTTATGTGTTGGTCAATATTTGTCTAACAAATTAGGTCAAGTCATAGTGTACCACAATCCTAATGCTCGAGACTAATATGCAAAAGTCAACAAAAGTAAATTTGACTCAAAATAATTTCCAAAAATCTATACATGATTAATATATAGTTTAAATATCGTTGTTTTATATTTTTAAATATTTTTAAAAGATTTATTAGAGTAAATAATATAATTTATTTATTAATAAATAAAATTTTATATTAAATTTATATAATAAAATATACTTTTATATATATTAAGTAATAAAATTTATAGGGTTCATTTAATATCATAAAGATAATATAATAGGTATTATTAAAGTAAGTTATTACACGTAGTAAAATATGTTTGTATCACATATTTATTTTATAAAATAATATCTATAATGATAGTAAGTAAAAGTTGTATTATTTTGTAATAATAATTATTATTATAAAAATATCAATATTTATAATTACTAAGATGACGTTATGATAAAACGGTAATTCTAATTATGATAACTTTAATATTTACGATAATTTTTAATATTATCTTTAAAATAATAATTCTATTTAAAATAATAATAATAATGATATTTTATAGTAACAATGACATTTCTATTAAAATGATAATTTTTGTTAAAATGATAGTTTTAATACTAACGATACTTTTAATAATAATAGTAATGATAAAAATAATAAGAACGATAATTTTATCTAAATCAATATCTTATAATATTTTAATTTCATCATGATACTCTTACCCATTATTTCCTAATCGTTTCGTTTAATAGCTTTTAATCGTCTTTTATATCGTGTTCATAATAATGATAATAATAGTAATCAAAATAATTAGGTGTTACAAATATTTGTTTTAATTACACTAATATTAATAATGATAGTTACTATAACATTATTAACGATAATACTAATAATTATCTTAATGATAATATAGTAATAATAATAATAACAATAACAATAACCATTTTTAAATAATGATATATATATTAATAATGATAATAATAATAATAATACCAATAATAATAATAATAATAATAATAATTGGATAATAATAATAATACTAATTATAACTTTAACGATAATAACGATAGTAATAATAATAAAAAATAACAATTTTTAATGATAAATCTCTTTTATTGATAAAGATAATAATAATGATAATAATAAGATAAAACTAGAATGACGATAAAAACGACGATAATAATAATCATTTTTAATAAAAATATCGAAAATTCAATTGATTATAACTTCTAATCCGTTCATCGAAACCATTCGATATCTAAAGGAAAAGTTCTTAATTTTTCGCTAGCTTTCCAAGGACATGCATATCTTATACCTTATCTCAACCGCAAGTGTAACTAATTCAACATTCAACCTAACCTGTCTAATGGCAGTATCAAAAGTACAAGCATGCATAATCCTAAATACTCGAGCACTAGTCAGGGATACACTATTAGTATGTAAAAGTTAAATTATGAGTACTCACGTATCAATATTGAGATTCAATATTGCAGGAAAGGTACGTAGACGCAACGGAAATGATAAACACTATATTGACCTCGCGAGCATACCCATGAACCATACTCAATCACCTCCATAGCTATAACCCATAATTTCCTTAATCCTATCCCACTCGAAAAACAATTTCGAAATCACTCGGACAGCATTCCGTCGTAATATTTTATGTATACTAATAATATCTTGAAATAATATGGAGTAAATATATATATGTAAATCGATTGAGAGAGTTTAGAGAAAATATTTTCAAGTTTCTATGAAATAATGAAACCTATTGAATTCTATTTATAATAGATTTTTGAATTATTAAAGTGAATTATTAAAGTATAAATTATTAAAGTGAATTATTAAAGTATGAATTATTAAAGTGAATTATTAAAGTATGAATTATTAAAGTGAATTATTAAAGTATGAATTATTAAAGTGAATTATTAAAGTTAAAGTAAAGTAAAAATAAAGTAAAGGTAAAGTTTAAGTATAGTAAAAGTATAAAACTATGTACGTATAATACGCGTATAAATATATAATATTAATTTAAATCGTTATATATATTTAATAAAATAAAATATAAATATCGTTGTCTTTATCATACTAGTTAAGTAATGAGTTGTCAAAAGTGGTTCTAGATATTTATAAAAGTTATATACGTTTTAATAATAAAGTTCTTTTTAAACTGAAAACGTTTTTGTACGTTTGAAACTAAATAGATCAATCGAGTCTTTATGAAATTCAATCTTCCACTATCCTTTATCTAGTTCTCAATGATTGACAATTTGTTCTTATTTATAAATCACTTTACCATTTTCCGAATATTGTTAAAATGGAAAGATTTCTCAAATCAACGTGGGCCTTTCAACAGAGACTTGTAATCATATTTCAATATATCTGATAATTCAATCATTTGATCTTATCTTCTAATTCCATTGATAAACATTTTGAAACAGATACAATCATATAAAGTATTTAATCTAATATTTTGTTTACGTTTCAAGTTATAATATATATACACATATACATATATAATCATATTCGTTTAATGGTTCGTGAATCGATGGAACTTGGTCGAGGTTTAATGAATGTATGAACATAGTTTAAAATTCTTGAAATTTAACTTAACAAATATTGCTTATCGTGTCGAAAATATATAAAGATTAAAGTTTAAATTTGGTTGGAAATTTCCGGGTTGTCACAGTACCTACCCGTTAAAGAAATTTCGTCCCGAAATTTGAGTGGAAAGGTCGTGAATGATAATAAGTATGTTTTCATGATGCATACGGGCTGAAAATTAGAGTTTTATCATCAGCGAATAATTTGAATAAACAATCCATTTATATGAAGAGTACGAATGAAGCTAACATAGAAGAGTGAAATGAGTAAGTGTAGATTCATCTTATCATTTGACGTAGATATGATTGATTCCCAGATTTCAAGGGATTTAAAGAAAATCTTCTTAATAAGATTTGACTCTCCGGTAATCAAGGGAATTAGGATCCGCTTTAAATGCGATCGTCCATTTTAATTGTTCTGTCAGAGATTTTCTTATAAATTCACCTCCTTCGTTTCCTTACAACTCACACCTTCTGTTGATGCATTTTATGCAAGTCCCTAGACATCTACCCATGTCCATTGCAGGTACAACAGTTTATAGGCCACTATGATTGCTCGTTATTATCCTATCCGTGTTTGTATGTGGTTACAGGAACTGCAGGAACGAGATTTAGATATTTGACTATGTTAGACTTAGTCAGACGTACGAGTGAAGCCTCACTAGTACGGCTGACAGGCTCATACGCACGGTTGATGCTGAGCTAAGTCACAATTACAACCTAAATGAGAAGACACGAGTGAGTGATCACCCGTACGGCTGATGAAGCCAACTCGTACGTGTGATGAATGAATCGTATGGGTGAGTCAACATCAGGGGTATATAAAGTCTTATGTTCTTCATTTTAGGTTAAGCCTCTCATTTGTTACACACACTCAGATCTAGTGAGCTCCTCCGATTTTCTATCAGTCCAAATCACCCAGGTGGTGAATAATAGCTCTAGGTGTTGATCTAATCACACTTGATTTAGTTGTGGTTTGACAAAATTAATCAAAAAAAAACTTAACCTATTCACTAGAGGGTTTGATTCACTTATTCCGCCATTGTGTGAGTTAAATCTGTTAATTTCTAAGTTCCTAGTCATGTTTCATCACCTTCTATTCTTTCCCCCTCAACTCATATTTTAAAGTATTCATCAATAGGCTCCATCTAGTTCTGATTCTCGATATACTTCTAACTTTTATATCGGTCATTCTTCTTTTTCATCTACCGCCGGAAGAATCTATTTACTTCTACTATACTCTTGGGTTTATAGTGTTTCTAGTTTTCTCATGTCTTTATATTGCTATATGCATCGATATATATGGTTTATAATTTCTGGTTTGTCGTTGGGCTTTATATGTTCCCTTATATTTCAAAGTCTCTGCTTTTGTCTTCTATAATCATTATCATTCACAGTTAATGCTCTCTTTTATTTGCTGCAATTTATACCCCAATTTCTATTTCGGAGTTTTGTCCTTTTGTTTCTTCTTCTTGCGATTAAGCACCGCTTGTAATGGTCCAGAATTCACATATATGAATTTCGGAATGAACATTGTTAATGTTCTAGGAAGGAAATTATGATGGCACGATCTTGACTTGTCAAATTAATAGAATACCTTGGAAAAGGCCGAATCATCAAGAAATATTTTCTTGATATTTTAGAGGTTAAATAGAATACAAGAGTCGTATAACATGGCACATGATGATATTATGATCTGTGAATCATCACGTTCCATTTAGAAACTCAGCATGACTTACTGTAATATAATCACGTTGATCAAGTGTCATTATATTATACTAATTCATGCTTCAGTTCCCAACACTACTTCAAAATATTCCTATTTTAAACTTGAATGTTTCAGAATTTAGAAACTAAAATAGTTTCTTTTATGATGTAATACAGATAGTGCGAAGAGGTAAATGATTTCAAATAAGAAAAATTAAGAAAATATCTTCAGAAATATGGAGGATATTTATAATGAAAGATATGATGATATTTTAGAATTTCTAATATCAGAGGATGATGAAGAATATTGTCCGCAGGGGTTTAGAGTCAGGAGCAAGGTATTCGTTAATGACTTCAGCAGGTACTGAATCATTTGGATCCTTTAAAGTCAGGTTCAGTCTTTGTAATTTGTCCGAAGCCTCCTTCCTACTTTGCTCAATCCGTTTTCCAGTTCCAAAACTTCTCTTTTTCTGCACTTTGCCAGCACACTTCATCATTATCATCCAGCTTTTACCATTTAAAGTCGTTTTTAGTTTTTGCTGCTTCATCAGCATTTTTTCCATTTTCGGAGAACCAATTCTTAGTTCGGAGTGTTTTTCAGAAACTTCACATTCAAATTAAGTCCAGAAGATAGACGTTATATATACACATATAATTATTGGCGTAGACATGCTGCGAGATTTCAAAATACTGATTGCTAATTCCCAATGATTCGTATGGCAATTCTCATTACAAGATGCGAATGAGTAAATGATGGGGTTTCAATAAATAATTATAATGACTTTTTGGAAAGGCTAAAGTCAAAGGGTAATGAAGTTGTTGGTACATCTGCTAATAATGTGGTGGAATGTAAAAGGTTCCCTGGTAACGATGGTGTATATCTCAAGGTTATAATAAGGTTAGTCTGACTGAAAAGTTGAAGTTGACTTGCTGAAGCTGTGACAAAACTGGCTACTTTGAATAGGAGTCGCAAAGTTATTTTTGCTAATAAATGCCAAAGAATCTGACGCGGATACATTGTTTAAACTTTTACTTTAGTTTCAAGAGTTTTTCGGGTACATAACTGTGGGTAACATGTGGTTGGATCATCATCTTGATTGCTCATCATTCGAAGTGTCTTCAGAAATTTTTGAAGGGTTTGAACACAGATTGTAATCGTTAACATACATTTGATGTTCTAACATAGTTTTGAAGTCAAAATATAGCTTGTGAAATATGTAAGGATCTAAGAGTGATGATTTTGGTCATATCTCGAGTTGAATTTTGAGATTTCAAAATCAGAATATGTAATTAAATTTTGAATGAGTATGGTTGTTTTGATTTTTATAAAAGAATGTATATTGTTGTGAAAGTAGGGAGTATAATGGATGATTTGCTGAATCAGATTCGAAGAATGTAATATATTATTTGTGAATTTATATATCTCTCGGGTATTACCTACCCGTTAAAAAAAATTTCACAATTAATATTTTGTACAAAAGAATTTTATTACAGTCTTTATGAAAATATATATATGTATATTTTCTTCAGATGTAACATAGATTTAATGATTTAATGTTAAATTAAACTCATTTGATTTACGGTTGAAACTAGAATTTAATAATCCCTAAAGGATTTAAAAAGTACATAACTTTTACGCAGTATTTCTTTAATGACATTGAAATTATGAATCAATACTTCATTATTTATTGATGTATGATGTTCGGTTCGTGGAATTCTTGTGAATTTCGCAAAGTACGAATAATGTTATCTAAAAAGTTTCGGGTACATCGATGATGAAAGTGTAAAATCAAATATATACTTGATTTATTATGAATTGGAATTTGTTGAATTGCGACAGAGATTGTAGTTAACGCTGGTTAAGTTGCGACCGAAGGACGTACATTATTGCATATTTGTAATATGAATTAACCGAGTAGTTAAGATTCACACACAATAGTTTAGCACGGAAAGATTTATTTCAATATATATATATATATATATATATATATATATATATATATATATATATATATATATATATATATATATATATATATATATATATATATAATATACATATAATTTCTTCAGAGGGAATGAGTTAATTCTTCATAACTCGTTGATACAATATACACGTTATTGATTCGTAATGATGTCCACAGTGATTCTTGAACTGACGGAGTTTGTGATGTTATCGGTGTTGTTGATTCGGATGTTGACTGTACTGACGATGCTGGTAACTCTGACGGTACTGCTGATGATGTTGGTAAAGCAAGTTTAGCTTGTTAATCACACACCATTTTTGTCAGGGTTTCTACTCTTCCTTCTATCATTTTTGGTTCGCTTAACTGATTTATGGTTAGGGCTAGATTAGATAATCTCTAAGACTTTAGAGATTACATAATCGCCGCGGAATGTTTCTCCAATGAAGTTATGAATTAATACTTTGTCAGTTATTGTTGTTGGTACTCCTTGGTATCTATGGTGCGTATGATGTTGATGCTCGTGGGACAGATTGTGAAGTTGAGGTTTACAACGCGGTTGTGGTTGGAGGTGGTAATGGTACTGTTGGCGTTGATGATGGTGGTACTGCTTATACTGCTGATGCTGCTGCTGGTGTTTGTAATCTCTGCACCATATTCTCCAAAGCCACTACCCGAGCGCGAAGCTCGTTGACTTCTTCTATTACACCGGGGTGATTGTCGGTTCGGACGAGCGGATAAATAAAATCTAAAATTTGATGTAATATATAATCGTGACGAGATACTCTGGAAATGAGCGAGAACATGGTGTTTCGGACAGGTTCGCCGGTAAGTGCTTCAGGTTCTTCGTCAAGAGGGCAATGTGGTGGATGGAAGGGATCACCTTCTTCTAGTCTCCAATGATTGAGGAGGCTACGAACCCATCCCCAATTCATCCAGAATAGGTGATGACTGATTGGTTGATCTATTCCGGTCACACTGCTTTCGGAGCTTGAATGGGATTCCATTTCGGAATCTGAGTGACTTGAACTGATGACGAATTCCATTTCGTATGATTGGATAAAGGATTTTTTTTTTCGATATGAAATAATTTTGGCTAACGGATGGTATTCTAATTACATAGAATATATATATATATATATATATATATATATATATATATATATATATATATATATATATATATATATATATATATATATATATATATCAAAAGATTCTGTAGATTACGGAGGACTTTGCGGGATATGTCAGGCAAAGGTTAAAGTAACAGATACGATAAGATATGATTTAGCAGATATGCTAAGATATGATTTTTTGCCTATACACTATTCATGCAATCAATGCAGCAAAACGTGTCTTAGACTAAAAATGATAAGCAGGTAATTTCCTGAGGATGATAAGTAGTTAATTTTCGACACAAAATGATAAGCAAAACTTTTGACATGCAGACAAGGTCGAAGTCCAGACTCACTAATGCATCCTATCGACTTATCAGTTAGACACACTAATGCAGACCTGGTTCGCTAAGACCACCGCTCTGATACCAACTGAAAGGACCCGTTCATATACATTATAAACGATTCACAATAGTTGATTACATTGCGAGGTATTTGACCTCTATATGATACATTTTACAAACATTGCATTCATTTTTAAAAGACAATCTTTCTTTACATCGAAAATTGACAGGCATGCATACCATTTCATAATATCCACTATCCAACTATAAATTGATTTAATAATAATCTTTGATGAACTCAATGACTCGAATGCAACGTTCTTCGAAATATGCTATGAAAGACTCCAAGTAATATCTTTAAAATGAGCAAATGCACAGCGGAAGATTTCTTTAACACCTGAGAATAAACATGCTTTAAAGTGTCAACCAAAAGGTTGGTGAGTTCATTAGTTTATCATAATCATTTATTTCCATCATTTTAATAGACCACAAGAATTTCATTTCCAGTTCTCATAAATATACGTCCCATGCATAGAGACAAAAATAATCATTCATATGGTGAACACCTGGTAACCGACATTAACTAGATACATATAAGAATATCCCCTATCATTCCGGGATCCTCCTTCGGACATGATATAAATTTCGAAGTACTAAAGCATCCGGTACTTTGGATGGGGTTTGTTAGGCCCAATAGATCTATCTTTAGGATTCGCGTCAATTAGGGTGTCTGTTCCCTAATTCTTAGATTACCAGACTTAATAAAAAGGGGCCTATTCGATTTCGATAATTCAACCATATAATGTAGTTTCGATTACTTGTGTCTATTTCGTAAAACATTTATAAAAATTGCGCATGTATTCTCAGCCCAAAAATATAAAGGGTAAAAAAGGCAAATGAAACTCACGCATATAAATATTGTAAACCAGTAACTAAAACAGTGCATGTATTCTCAGCCCAAAAATGTAATGAGTAAAAGGGAGCAAATGAAACTCACCATACTGTATTTCGTAGTAAAAATACATATAACGTCATTGAACAAGTGCAAAGTTGGCCTCGGATTCACGAACCTAAATTAATTATATATTTATGTGTTGGTCAATATTTGTCTAACAAATTAGGTCAAGTCATAGTGTACCACAATCCTAATGCTCGAGACTAATATGCAAAAGTCAACAAAAGTAAATTTGACTCAAAATAATTTCCAAAAATCTATACATGATTAATATATAGTTTAAATATCGTTGTTTTATATTTTTAAATATTTTTAAAAGATTTATTAGAGTAAATAATATAATTTATTTATTAATAAATAAAATTTTATATTAAATTTATATAATAAAATATACTTTTATATATATTAAGTAATAAAATTTATAGGGTTCATTTAATATCATAAAGATAATATAATAGGTATTATTAAAGTAAGTTATTACACGTAGTAAAATATGTTTGTATCACATATTTATTTTATAAAATAATATCTATAATGATAGTAAGTAAAAGTTGTATTATTTTGTAATAATAATTATTATTATAAAAATATCAATATTTATAATTACTAAGATGACGTTATGATAAAACGGTAATTCTAATTATGATAACTTTAATATTTACGATAATTTTTAATATTATCTTTAAAATAATAATTCTATTTAAAATAATAATAATAATGATATTTTATAGTAACAATGACATTTCTATTAAAATGATAATTTTTGTTAAAATGATAGTTTTAATACTAACGATACTTTTAATAATAATAGTAATGATAAAAATAATAAGAACGATAATTTTATCTAAATCAATATCTTATAATATTTTAATTTCATCATGATACTCTTACCCATTATTTCCTAATCGTTTCGTTTAATAGCTTTTAATCGTCTTTTATATCGTGTTCATAATAATGATAATAATAGTAATCAAAATAATTAGGTGTTACAAATATTTGTTTTAATTACACTAATATTAATAATGATAGTTACTATAACATTATTAACGATAATACTAATAATTATCTTAATGATAATATAGTAATAATAATAATAACAATAACAATAACCATTTTTAAATAATGATATATATATTAATAATGATAATAATAATAATAATACCAATAATAATAATAATAATAATAATAATAATAATAATAATAATAATTGGATAATAATAATAATACTAATTATAACTTTAACGATAATAACGATAGTAATAATAATAAAAAATAACAATTTTTAATGATAAATCTCTTTTATTGATAAAGATAATAATAATGATAATAATAAGATAAAACTAGAATGACGATAAAAACGACGATAATAATAATCATTTTTAATAAAAATATCGAAAATTCAATTGATTATAACTTCTAATCCGTTCATCGAAACCATTCGATATCTAAAGGAAAAGTTCTTAATTTTTCGCTAGCTTTCCAAGGACATGCATATCTTATACCTTATCTCAACCGCAAGTGTAACTAATTCAACATTCAACCTAACCTGTCTAATGGCAGTATCAAAAGTACAAGCATGCATAATCCTAAATACTCGAGCACTAGTCAGGGATACACTATTAGTATGTAAAAGTTAAATTATGAGTACTCACGTATCAATATTGAGATTCAATATTGCAGGAAAGGTACGTAGACGCAACGGAAATGATAAACACTATATTGACCTCACGAGCATACCCATGAACCATACTCAATCACCTCCATAGCTATAACCCATAATTTCCTTAATCCTATCCCACTCGAAAAACAATTTCGAAATCACTCGGACAGCATTCCGTCGTAATATTTTATGTATACTAATAATATCTTGAAATAATATGGAGTAAATATATATATGTAAATCGATTGAGAGAGTTTAGAGAAAATATTTTCAAGTTTCTATGAAATAATGAAACCTATTGAATTCTATTTATAATAGATTTTTGAATTATTAAAGTGAATTATTAAAGTATAAATTATTAAAGTGAATTATTAAAGTATGAATTATTAAAGTGAATTATTAAAGTATGAATTATTAAAGTGAATTATTAAAGTATGAATTATTAAAGTGAATTATTAAAGTTAAAGTAAAGTAAAAATAAAGTAAAGGTAAAGTTTAAGTATAGTAAAAGTATAAAACTATGTACGTATAATACGCGTATAAATATATAATATTAATTTAAATCGTTATATATATTTAATAAAATAAAATATAAATATCGTTGTCTTTATCATACTAGTTAAGTAATGAGTTGTCAAAAGTGGTTCTAGATATTTATAAAAGTTATATACGTTTTAATAATAAAGTTCTTTTTAAACTGAAAACGTTTTTGTACGTTTGAAACTAAATAGATCAATCGAGTCTTTATGAAATTCAATCTTCCACTATCCTTTATCTAGTTCTCAATGATTGACAATTTTTTCTTATTTATAAATCACTTTACCATTTTCCGAATATTGTTAAAATGGAAAGATTTCTCAAATCAACGTGGGCCTTTCAACAGAGACTTGTAATCATAATTCAATATATCTGATAATTCAATCATTTGATCTTATCTTCTAATTCCATTGATAAACATTTTGAAACAGATACAATCATATAAAGTATTTAATCTAATATTTTGTTTACGTTTCAAGTTATAATATATATACACATATACATATATAATCATATTCGTTTAATGGTTCGTGAATCGATGGAACTTGGTCGAGGTTTAATGAATGTATGAACATAGTTTAAAATTCTTGAAATTTAACTTAACAAATATTGCTTATCGTGTCGAAAATATATAAAGATTAAAGTTTAAATTTGGTTGGAAATTTCCGGGTTGTCACAGTACCTACCCGTTAAAGAAATTTCGTCCCGAAATTTGAGTGGAAAGGTCGTGAATGATAATAAGTATGTTTTCATGATGCATACGGGCTGAAAATTAGAGTTTTATCATCAGCGAATAATTTGAATAAACAATCCATTTATATGAAGAGTACGAATGAAGCTAACATAGAAGAGTGAAATGAGTAAGTGTAGATTCATCTTATCATTTGACGTAGATATGATTGATTCCCAGATTTCAAGGGATTTAAAGAAAATCTTCTTAATAAGATTTGACTCTCCGGTAATCAAGGGAATTAGGATCCGCTTTAAATGCGATCGTCCATTTTAATTGTTCTGTCAGAGATTTTCTTATAAATTCACCTCCTTCGTTTCCTTACAACTCACACCTTCTGTTGATGCATTTTATGCAAGTCCCTAGACATCTACCCATGTCCATTGCAGGTACAACAGTTTATAGGCCACTATGATTGCTCGTTATTATCCTATCCGTGTTTGTATGTGGTTACAGGAACTGCAGGAACGAGATTTAGATATTTGACTATGTTAGACTTAGTCAGACGTACGAGTGAAGCCTCACTAGTACGGCTGACAGGCTCATACGCACGGTTGATGCTGAGCTAAGTCACAATTACAACCTAAATGAGAAGACACGAGTGAGTGATCACCCGTACGGCTGATGAAGCCAACTCGTACGTGTGATGAATGAATCGTATGGGTGAGTCAACATCAGGGGTATATAAAGTCTTATGTTCTTCATTTTAGGTTAAGCCTCTCATTTGTTACACACACTCAGATCTAGTGAGCTCCTCCGATTTTCTATCAGTCCAAATCACCCAGGTGGTGAATAATAGCTCTAGGTGTTGATCTAATCACACTTGATTTAGTTGTGGTTTGACAAAATTAATCAAAAAAAAACTTAACCTATTCACTAGAGGGTTTGATTCACTTATTCCGCCATTGTGTGAGTTAAATCTGTTAATTTCTAAGTTCCTAGTCATGTTTCATCACCTTCTATTCTTTCCCCCTCAACTCATATTTTAAAGTATTCATCAATAGGCTCCATCTAGTTCTGATTCTCGATATACTTCTAACTTTTATATCGGTCATTCTTCTTTTTCATCTACCGCTGGAAGAATCTATTTACTTCTACTATACTCTTGGGTTTATAGTGTTTCTAGTTTTCTCATGTCTTTATATTGCTATATGCATCGATATATATGGTTTATAATTTCTGGTTTGTCGTTGGGCTTTATATGTTCCCTTATATTTCAAAGTCTCTGCTTTTGTCTTCTATAATCATTATCATTCACAGTTAATGCTCTCTTTTATTTGCTGCAATTTATACCCCAATTTCTATTTCGGAGTTTTGTCCTTTTGTTTCTTCTTCTTGCGATTAAGCACCGCTTGTAATGGTCCAGAATTCACATATATGAATTTCGGAATGAACATTGTTAATGTTCTAGGAAGGAAATTATGATGGCACGATCTTGACTTGTCAAATTAATAGAATACCTTGGAAAAGGCCGAATCATCAAGAAATATTTTCTTGATATTTTAGAGGTTAAATAGAATACAAGAGTCGTATAACATGGCACATGATGATATTATGATCTGTGAATCATCACGTTCCATTTAGAAACTCAGCATGACTTACTGTAATATAATCACGTTGATCAAGTGTCATTATATTATACTAATTCATGCTTCAGTTCCCAACACTACTTCAAAATATTCCTATTTTAAACTTGAATGTTTCAGAATTTAGAAACTAAAATAGTTTCTTTTATGATGTAATACAGATAGTGCGAAGAGGTAAATGATTTCAAATAAGAAAAATTAAGAAAATATCTTCAGAAATATGGAGGATATTTATAATGAAAGATATGATGATATTTTAGAATTTCTAATATCAGAGGATGATGAAGAATATTGTCCGCAGGGGTTTAGAGTCAGGAGCAAGGTATTCGTTAATGACTTCAGCAGGTACTGAATCATTTGGATCCTTTAAAGTCAGGTTCAGTCTTTGTAATTTGTCCGAAGCCTCCTTCCTACTTTGCTCAATCCGTTTTCCAGTTCCAAAACTTCTCTTTTTCTGCACTTTGCCAGCACACTTCATCATTATCATCCAGCTTTTACCATTTAAAGTCGTTTTTAGTTTTTGCTGCTTCATCAGCATTTTTTCCATTTTCGGAGAACCAATTCTTAGTTCGGAGTGTTTTTCAGAAACTTCACATTCAAATTAAGTCCAGAAGATAGACGTTATATATACACATATAATTATTGGCGTAGACATGCTGCGAGATTTCAAAATACTGATTGCTAATTCCCAATGATTCGTATGGCAATTCTCATTACAAGATGCGAATGAGTAAATGATGGGGTTTCAATAAATAATTATAATGACTTTTTGGAAAGGCTAAAGTCAAAGGGTAATGAAGTTGTTGGTACATCTGCTAATAATGTGGTGGAATGTAAAAGGTTCCCTGGTAACGATGGTGTATATCTCAAGGTTATAATAAGGTTAGTCTGACTGAAAAGTTGAAGTTGACTTGCTGAAGCTGTGACAAAACTGGCTACTTTGAATAGGAGTCGCAAAGTTATTTTTGCTAATAAATGCCAAAGAATCTGACGCGGATACATTGTTTAAACTTTTACTTTAGTTTCAAGAGTTTTTCGGGTACATAACTGTGGGTAACATGTGGTTGGATCATCATCTTGATTGCTCATCATTCGAAGTGTCTTCAGAAATTTTTGAAGGGTTTGAACACAGATTGTAATCGTTAACATACATTTGATGTTCTAACATAGTTTTGAAGTCAAAATATAGCTTGTGAAATATGTAAGGATCTAAGAGTGATGATTTTGGTCATATCTCGAGTTGAATTTTGAGATTTTAAAATCGGAATATGTAATTAAATTTTGAATGAGTATGGTTGTTTTGATTTTTATAAAAGAATGTATATTGTTGTGAAAGTAGGGAGTATAATGGATGATTTGCTGAATCAGATTCGAAGAATGTAATATATTATTTGTGAATTTATATATCTCTCGGGTATTACCTACCCGTTAAAAAAAATTTCA
Source organism: Rutidosis leptorrhynchoides (assembly GCF_046630445.1). Classification (NCBI taxonomy): domain Eukaryota; kingdom Viridiplantae; phylum Streptophyta; class Magnoliopsida; order Asterales; family Asteraceae; genus Rutidosis; species Rutidosis leptorrhynchoides. Next base: position 555,041,146 of record NC_092334.1, read on the forward strand.
CAATTAATATTTTGTACAAAAGAATTTTATTACAGTCTTTATGAAAATATATATATGTATATTTTCTTCAGATGTAACATAGATTTAATGATTTAATGTTAAATTAAACTCATTTGATTTACGGTTGAAACTAGAATTTAATAATCCCTAAAGGCTTTAAAAAGTACATAACTTTTACGCAGTATTTCTTTAATGACATTGAAATTATGAATCAATACTTCATTATTTATTGATGTATGATGTTCGGTTCGTGGAATTCTTGTGAATTTCGCAAAGTACGAATAATGTTATCTAAAAAGTTTCGGGTACATCGATGATGAAAGTGTAAAATCAAATATATACTTGATTTATTATGAATTGGAATTTGTTGAATTGCGACAGAGATTGTAGTTAACGCTGGTTAAGTTGCGACCGAAGGACGTACATTATTGCATATTTGTAATATGAATTAACCGAGTAGTTAAGATTCACACACAATAGTTTAGCACGGAAAGATTTATTTCAAAATATATATATATATATATATATATATAATATACATATAATTTCTTCAGAGGGAATGAGTTAATTCTTCATAACTCGTTGATACAATATACACGTTATTGATTCGTAATGATGTCCACAGTGATTCTTGAACTGACGGAGTTTGTGATGTTATCGGTGTTGTTGATTCGGATGTTGACTGTACTGACGATGCTGGTAACTCTGACGGTACTGCTGATGATGTTGGTAAAGCAAGTTTAGCTTGTTAATCACACACCATTTTTGTTAGGGTTTCTACTCTTCCTTCTATCATTTTTGGTTCGCTTAACTGATTTATGGTTAGGGCTAGATTAGATAATCTCTAAGACTTTAGAGATTACATAATCGCCGCGGAATGTTTCTCCAATGAAGTTATGAATTAATACTTTGTCAGTTATTGTTGTTGGTACTCCTTGGTATCTATGGTGCGTATGATGTTGATGCTCGTGGGACAGATTGTGAAGTTGAGGTTTACAACGCGGTTGTGGTTGGAGGTGGTAATGGTAATGTTGGCGTTGATGATGGTGGTACTGGTTATACTGCTGATGCTGCTGCTGGGGTTTGTAATCTCTGCACCATATTCTCCAAAGCCACTACCCGAGCGCGAAGCTCGTTGACTTCTTCTATTACACCGGGGTGATTGTCGGTTCGGACGAGCGGATAAATAAAATCTAAAATTTGATGTAATATATAATCGTGACGAGATACTCTGGAAATGAGCGAGAACATGGTGTTTCGGACAGGTTCGCCGGTAAGTGCTTCAGGTTCTTCGTCAAGAGGGCAATGTGGTGGATGGAAGGGATCACCTTCTTCTTGTCTCCAATGATTGAGGAGGCTACGAACCCATCCACAATTCATCCAGAATAGGTGATGACTGATTGGTTGATCTATTCCGGTCACACTGCTTTCGGAGCTTGAATGGGATTCCATTTCGGAATCTGAGTGACTTGAACTGATGACGAATTCCATTTCGTACGATTGGATAAAGGATTTTTTTTTCGATATGAAATAATTTTGGCTAACGGATGGTATTCTAATTACATAGAATATATATATATATATATATATATATATATATATATATATATATATATATATATATATATATATATATATATATATCAAAAGATTCTGTAGATTACGGAGGACTTTGCGGGATATGTCAGGCAAAGGTTAAAGTAACAGATACGATAAGATATGATTTAGCAGATATGCTAAGATATGATTTTTTGCCTATACACTATTCATGCAATCAATGCAGCAAGACGTGTCTTAGACTAAAAATGATAAGCAGGTAATTTCCTGAGGATGATAAGTAGTTAATTTTCGACACAAAATGATAAGCAAAACTTTTGACATGCAGACACGGTCGAAGTCCAGACTCACTAATGCATCCTATCGACTTATCAGTTAGACACACTAATGCAGACCTGGTTCGCTAAGACCACCGCTCTGATACCAACTGAAAGGACCCGTTCATATACATTATAAACGATTCACAATAGTTGATTACATTGCGAGGTATTTGACCTCTATATGATACATTTTACAAACATTGCATTCATTTTTAAAAGACAATCTTTCTTTACATCGAAAATTGACAGACATGCATACCATTTCATAATATCCACTATCCAACTATAAATTGATTTAATAATAATCTTTGATGAACTCAATGACTCGAATGCAACGTTCTTCGAAATATGCTATGAAAGACTCCAAGTAATATCTTTAAAATGAGCAAATGCACAGCGGAAGATTTCTTTAACACCTGAGAATAAACATGCTTTAAAGTGTCAACCAAAAGGTTGGTGAGTTCATTAGTTTATCATAATCATTTATTTCCATCATTTTAATAGACCACAAGAATTTCATTTCTAGTTCTCATAAATATACGTCCCATGCATAGAGACAAAAATAATCATTCATATGGTGAACACCTGGTAACCGACATTAACTAGATACATATAAGAATATCCCCTATCATTCCGGGATCCTCCTTCGGACATGATATAAATTTCGAAGTACTAAAGCATCCGGTACTTTGGATGGGGTTTGTTAGGCCCAATAGATCTATCTTTAGGATTCGCGTCAATTAGGGTGTCTGTTCCCTAATTCTTAGATTACCAGACTTAATAAAAAGGGGCATATTCGATTTCGATAATTCAACCATATAATGTAGTTTCGATTACTTGTGTCTATTTCGTAAAACATTTATAAAAATTGCGCATGTATTCTCAGCCCAAAAATATAAAGGGTAAAAAAGGCAAATGAAACTCACGCATATAAATATTGTAAACCAGTAACTAAAACAGTACATGTATTCTCAGCCCAAAAATGTAATGAGTAAAAGGGAGCAAATGAAACTCACCATACTGTATTTCGTAGTAAAAATACATATAACGTCATTGAACAAGTGCAAGGTTGGCCTCGGATTCACGAACCTAAATTAATTATATATCTATGTGTTGGTCAATATTTGTCTAACAAATTAGGTCAAGTCATAGTGTACCACAATCCTAATGCTCGAGACTAATATGCAAAAGTCAACAAAAGTAAATTTGACTCAAAATAATTTCCAAAAATCTATACATGATTAATATATAGTTTAAATATCGTTGTTTTATATTTTTAAATATTTTTAAAAGATTTATTAGAGTAAATAATATAATTTATTTATTAATAAATAAAATTTTATATTAAATTTATATAATAAAATATACTTTTATATATATTAAGTAATAAAATTTATAGGGTTCATTTAATATCATAAAGATAATATAATAGGTATTATTAAAGTAAGTTATTACACATAGTAAAATATGTTTGTATCACATATTTATTTTATAAAATAATATCTATAATGATAGAAAGTAAAAGTTGTATTATTTTGTAATAATAATTATTATTATAAAAATATCAATATTTATAATTACTAAGATGACGTTATGATAAAACGATAATTCTAATTATGATAACTTTAATATTTACGATAATTTTTAATATTATCTTTAAAATAATAATTCTATTTAAAATAATAATAATAATGATATTTTATAGTAACAATGACATTTCTATTAAAATGATAATTTTTGTTAAAATGATAGTTTTAATACTAACGATACTTTTAATAATAATAGTAATGATAAAAATAATAAGAACGATAATTTTATCTAAATCAATATCTTATAATATTTTAATTTCATCATGATACTCTTACCCATTATTTCCTAATCGTTTCGTTTAATAGCTTTTAATCGTCTTTTATATCGTGTTCATAATAATGATAATAATAGTAATCAAAATAATTAGGTGTTACAAATATTTGTTTTAATTACACTAATATTAATAATGATAGTTACTATAACATTATTAACGATAATACTAATAATTATCTTAATGATAATATAGTAATAATAATAATAACAATAACAATAACCATTTTTAAATAATGATATATATATTAATAATGATAATAATAATAATAATACCAATAATAATAATAATAATAATTGGATAATAATAATAATACTAATTATAACTTTAACGATAATAACGATAGTAATAATAAAAAAAATAACAATTTTTAATGATAAATCTCTTTTATTGATAAAGATAATAATAATGATAATAATAAGATAAAACTAGAACGACGATAAAAACGACGATAATAATAATCATTTTTAATAAAAATATCAAAAATTCAATTGATTATAACTTCTAATCCGTTCATCGAAACCATTCGATATCTAAAGGAAAAGTTCTTAATTTTTCGCTAGCTTTCCAAGGACATGCATATCTTATACCTTATCTCAACCGCAAGTGTAACTAATTCAACATTCAACCTAACCTGTCTAATGGCAATATCAAAAGTACAAGCATGCATAATCCTAAATACTCGAGCACTAGTCAGTGATACACTATTAGTATGTAAAAGTTAAATTATAAGTACTCACGTATCAATATTGAGATTCAATATTGCAGGAAAGGTACGTAGACGCAACGGAAATGATAAACACTATATTGACCTCACGAGCATACCCATGAACCATACTCAATCACCTCCATAGCTATAACCCATAATTTCCTTAATCCTATCCCATTCGAAAAACAATTTCGAAATCACTCGGACAGCACTCCGTCGTAATATTTTATGTATACTAATAATATCTTGAAATAATATGGAGTAAATATATATATGTAAATCGATTGAGAGAGTTTAGAGAAAAATATTTTCAAGTTTCTATGAAATAATGAAACCTATTGAATTCTATTTATAATAGATTTTTGAATTATTAAAGTGAATTATTAAAGTATAAATTATTAAAGTGAATTATTAAAGTATGAATTATTAAAGTGAATTATTAAAGTATGAATTATTAAAGTGAATTATTAAAGTATGAATTATTAAAGTGAATTATTAAAGTTAAAGTAAAGTAAAAATAAAGTAAAGGTAAAGTTTAAGTATAGTAAAAGTATAAAACTATGTACGTATAATACGCGTATAAATATATAATATTAATTTAAATCGTTATATATATTTAATAAAATAAAATATAAATATCGTTGTCTTTATCATACTAGTTAAGTACTGAGCTGTCAAAAGTGGTTCTAGATATTTATAAAAGTTATATACGCTTTAATAATAAAGTTCTTTTTAAACTGAAAACGTTTTTGTACTTTTGAAACTAAATAGATCAATCGAGTCTTTATGAAATTCAATCTTCCACTATCCTTTGTCTAGTTCTCAATGATTGACAATTTGTTCTTATTTATAAATCACTTTACCATTTTCCGAATATTGTTAAAATGGAAAGATTTCTCAAATCAACGTGGGCCTTTCAACAGAGACTTGTAATCATAATTCAATATATCTGATAATTCAATCATTTGATCTTATCTTCTAATTCCATTGATAAACATTTTGAAACAGATACAATCATATAAAGTATTTAATCTAATATTTTGTTTACGTTTCAAGTTATAATATATATACACATATACATATATAATCATATTCGTTTAATGGTTCGTGAATCGATGGAACTTGGTCGAGGTTTAATGAATGTATGAACATAGTTTAAAATTCTTGAAATTTAACTTAACAAATATTGCTTATCGTGTCGAAAATATATAAAGATTAAAGTTTAAATTTGGTTGGAAATTTCCGGGTTGTCACATGGCATAGCTGCTTCTGATTGTTGTTGTTGTTGCGGTTATTATTGTTGTTGGGATGATTGTTGTAGTTGCTGTTGTTGTTGTTGTTGTTGTTGTTGTTGTTGTTGGGCCGTTTGTTGTAGTTGCGATTGATGTTGCGATTGTTGGGATAATTATTGCGATTATTGTTGTAATTGCTGTTGTTGTTGTATTGGTGATTCTTATCACCGTTTTCCTCCCACTTTCTTTTGACTTGCTTCACATTGGCCTCTTCAGCAGTCTGTTCTTTAATTCTTTCTTCAATTTGGTTCACTAGTTTGTGAGCCATTCTACATGCCTGTTGTATGGAGGCGGGCTCGTGTGAACTTATATCTTCTTGGATTCTTTCCGGTAATCCTTTCACAAACGCGTCGATCTTCTCTTCCTCATCTTCGAACGCTCCAGGACACAATAGGCACAATTCTGTGAATCGTCTTTCGTACGTAGTAATATCAAATCCTTGGGTTCGTAACCCTCTAAGTTCTATCTTGAGCTTATTGACCTCGGTTCTGGGACGGTACTTCTCGTTCATCAAGTGCTTGAATGCTGACCACGGTAGTGTGTACGCATCGTCTTGTCCCACTTGCTCTAGATAGGTATTCCACCATGTTAACGCAGAACCTGTGAAGGTATGCGTAGCGTACTTCACTTTGTCCTCTTCAGTACACTTACTTATGGCAAACACCGATTCAACCTTCTCGGTCCACCGTTTCAATCCGATCGGTCCTTCGGTTCCATCAAATTCCAAAGGTTTGCAGGCAGTGAATTCTTTGTAGGTGCATCCTACACGATTTCCTGTACTGCTAGATCCAAGGTTATTGTTGGTATGTAGCGCAGCCTGTATTGCGGCTATGTTTGAAGCTAGAAAAGTACGGAATTCCTCTTCATTCATATTCACGGTGTGTCGAGTAGTCGGTGCCATTTCCTTCAAAATAGTCAAATGGAACAAGTTAATCATACAGAATATTAAGAGTAGTTAATAGTATTTCGTAGCATAATATGAACTCATTTATAAAAGCTTTTTCTTCATATTAGCGTTTTATAAGTTTAAATTCGGGTAGTACCTACCCGTTAAGTTCATACTTAGTAGCTAATAGACAATTCAACTACTACAATTCTATATGAAAAACTGATTATAATAATATTTCGCGTTCAAACTTTTACACAATATTTTACAAACTTACAATACCGCTTATTTTACATATAGCATGAAATATAGCACACAATAAATTTGATACAAGATGGTTGTGAAGATAATTCTAGCTAGTACACAAGTCGTTCAGCAAAGGCAATAAAGACACGTAATTCATACGTCCAGAAACAAGTCATGCATTCTGGTTTTACTAGGATTACTTCCCATCCTTGGTCTTGTGGAACATAACCGTTATGGCCGTTGATAAGACAGCGTGTTGTAACGTCGTCAAAGGGACGAGGGTTACGTAATGTCCAACAGTCCCGTAACAATCTAAAAACCTCATTTCTTACCCCAATTACCGACTCCGTCACTTGTGGGAACATTTTGTTTAATAGTTGTAGCCCGATGTTCATGTTCTCACTTTGGTGAGAAGCGAACATTACTAATCCGTAAGCATAACATGCTTCTTTATGTTGCATGTTAGCCGCTTTTTCTAAATCACGAAGTCCAATATTCGGATATATTGAGTCAAAATAATTTCTTAACCCATTGCGTAAAATAGCATTTGGGTTCCCCGCAATATATGCGTCAAAGTAAACACATCGTAACTTATGGATTTCCCAATGTGATATCCCCCATCTTTCGAATGAAAGCCTTTTATAAACCAAGGCATTCTTGGAACATTCTTCGAATGTCTTACAAACTGATCTCGCCTTAAATAGTTGTGCCGAAGAATTCTGACCGACTCTAGACAAGATTTCATCAATCATGTCTCCGGGTAGGTCTCTTAAAATATTGGGTTGTCTATCCATTTTGTGTTTTTATACTGTAAAATAGACAAGAGTTAGATTCATAAAAAAAATACTTATTAATACAAGCAATTTTTACATATATCATAAAGCATAAGCACACTATATTACATATATTACACCACACGAATACAACTATCTTATTCCGACTTGCTTGTTTCTTCTTCTTCGGTTTTGGTTCGTTTTGCCAAGTTTCTAGGGATATATGATGTTCACCTAATACGAGCCGTCGTTTTCCACATTGGTTTAGAAAAACCTGGTGGTTTAGAGGTTCCCGAGTCATTGTTACAACTTAAGGACTTCGGGGGTTGACGATACATATAAAGTTCATCGGGGTTGGAATTAGATTTCTCTATTTTTATGCCCTTTCCCTTATTATTTTCTTTTGCCTTTTTAAATTCAGTTGGGGTAATTTCTATAACATCATCGGAATTCTCGTCGGAATCCGATTCATCGGAGAATTGGTAATCCTCCCAATATTTTGCTTCCTTGGCGGAAACACCATTGACCATAATTAACCTTGGTCGGTTGGTTGGGGATTTTCTTTTACTTAACCGTTTTATTATTTCCCCCACCGGTTCTATTTCTTCATCCGGTTCCGATTCTTCTTCCGGTTCCGATTCTTCTTCCGGTTCCGACTCTTCTTCCGGTTCCTCTTCGGGAACTTGTGAATCAGTCCATGAATCATTCCAATTTACATTTGACTCTTCATTATTATTAGGTGAGTCAATGGAACTTGTTCTAGAGGTAGACATCTATCACATAATATCAAACGCGTTAAGAGATTAATATATCACATAATATTCACATGTTAAAAATATATAGTTTCCAACAAAATTTGTTAAGCAATCATTTTTCAAGTAAACACGGTCGAAGTCCAGACTCACTAATGCATCCTAACAAACTCGATAAGACACACTAATGCAAAATTCTGGTTCTCTAAGACCAACGCTCGGATACCAACTGAAATGTCCCGTTCTTATTGATTAAAAACGTTCCATATTAATTGATTTCGTTGCGAGGTTTTGACCTCTATATGAGACATTTTTCAAAGACTGCATTCATTTTAAAACAAACCATAACCTTTATTTCATCAATAAAGGTTTAAAAAGCTTTACGTAGATTATCAAATAATGATAATCTAAAATATCCTGTTTACACACGACCATTACATAATGGTTTACAATACAAAT